>NC_140931.1:82093029-82693029 GCF_014529385.1 Adiantum capillus-veneris | reverse complement strand
TCTCGTGAGAGTTATGCAGAAAGGTCATCATTAGGACCACTTTTTGGGGCCACTCCACGTGGTGGCGAGATGCATTATTGGAAAAAAGCTGAGTGCCAGGTGTGCGAATGATGAAAAAAGGTGACAACTATTCACTGCAAGGTCAGTTTTTGGCCTGTTTGGGGTCTGTTTGAGGTCATCTAAAAGGCCAAGGGTTCCCAAATAATAAATCTAAGTGTGGGAACTGAAAAAAAAGAGAGAAGACCAGAAAAAACGTGGAGAAGAGAGGAGGAACAGCCGCAGGTGTGTTTTTGCTCATTTTGGAGCCTGTTTTGGCCGTAAACTGCTCATCCGAGGTCGGATTTGAGCACTTTGACATTGTAGACTGGGGTTTTGGGCCGTTCCAAACGCGATGGCGCTGTACATTTTGCCAAATTTCTCACTCTTTTCCTGTTTCTTTTCTGTGTAAGTTTCTCCTATGAGCGAAGTTTCCGCTCTAGTTTGTGATTGTATCTAGCTTATTTTACCCATATTGTGTGAGCTATTTGCCCCATTGGTGTTGGCCCAAGCTCATTTGTATCTAATTATAAGAATTTTCCCTCTTTTGAGCTGAGTTTTTTGTGTGTGTGTGTGTGTGTGTGTGTGTGTGTGTGTGGAGTGGGCAAGTGGATAGTCTCTCTCCTCTCACTCCAGAGGTGTGTTCCCTGTCTCGGCCAAGTGTGTTGTGTAAGCCGAGTGGTGCCCCATAGTGTGTGTGTGTGTGTATCTTCCCAAGAGTGTGTGTCGGGTCGTTATAGAGGCGCTGTGTGTGTTTTCATCCCGTCCACATTCTTTTGGCGCCCCCACGGAGGATCTTCTTCGAGTACCTTCTGCTTCGAGCTTCAAGCTTCGAGATTCGGGATTACAGGGTACAGGTTACAGGTTATAGGTTACAGAGACAGGTACAGGTACAAGTCATTCACACAGGTACAGGTAGCTGGAGTACAGTGATATACTAGCAGTGATGTCACTTGCAGTTGTTGTGGGTATGCATCACTTGGCGCCTATTTGAGCGCATTGTCTGCTGGATTGTACGTTACTTGTGGAAACTGCCATTGTACGCATTTGTGGAGCCATACTTGGTTGTATTTGGCAGTCCCAGCCATTTCTGAGACTTGGTCTGGAATAGTCATTTCTGAGACTTGACTATATGCGATTTGCATTAGCCTTCGTGTGAGGGTCGATAGCGTGAGGTTTTTATTGAGCTGGGGGATTCTCAAATGTGGAGATCCTTTCGGTGATACAGGTAGCTGGAGCACCCTTTTTGTGACCTCGCCATAGGCTATGTACTAGTGAGTCCTACCTGATGCTCGGGTTCTATTGTTGACAGTTTATGCATACATAGACAGTCTATATTTTGGGTTCCTACTGCTCTACTTCTAGGGAAACTCTGTCAAAAATTTCCCAAGTTATGATGGCTGGTTTTTTGGTATTTTGAGCCATTTATGCTATTATGCTGCTGAAATTTTGGCAAAATCAGAGGTTGAGTCAGGTGTGCCTTCTTGGGAGCTTCATGGTTGGCTTTAATGGATGATCAAAATGGCCCTCAGTTCACTCCTTTTCATTTAACTCAAAGAATTCAGATTAATGTTCATGTGTCCAGGAAGATCTTTTTCCAGCAGCGCATAGTCTTTATGTTTGGGCCAAGAAGATTGAGAGAGATCCTGGAATGTCCTTTGCCTGTTGTCATTCCGATGATTAACTATGAAAACTCATTTGATGTGCATGTGTTTGTCCTTATCTAAAGCTGAGCTCCATTGAAGTTTCTGGGGATTGGGTAGTGAAAAGTTTT
This sequence comes from Adiantum capillus-veneris, assembly GCF_014529385.1. Taxonomy (NCBI): domain Eukaryota; kingdom Viridiplantae; phylum Streptophyta; class Polypodiopsida; order Polypodiales; family Pteridaceae; genus Adiantum; species Adiantum capillus-veneris. The sequence continues at coordinate 82,691,219 of NC_140931.1, read as the reverse complement.
GGGTTCTTGCACGTGTGTTCGAAGGGGTTCTCAAAGCATCATAATTTGGGTAGCCATGGCTTTCTCTTATCCGGAGTTTCATGGAAGAACTGATAAAGATGTGGAAGAATTTTTGGAAAAGATGGAGGTTGCCTGCATTGGCAACAAGATTCATGACCCTACGCAAATGTTACGCCTTCTCCAAATTTGTTTGAAGAGTGATGCACGAGTTTGGTCTAAAGCATTTGAAGAGGAGTTGCGTGTGGCTGATCCACCTGTAAGGTTGCGTTGGGACAATCTACGACATGGGTTGGAAGTGGAGTTTGTGAAGATAGAAGATCCTGACAAAGTGTGGCAAGAAGTACAGGCTTTGGTGCAAAAGGAAGGTGAGCCAGTAGATGCGTACATACGTAAGTTTTCATTGGCATGGGAGCGAATGTGGAAGGCCTTAGCACCACAGGTACCCCCGCCTGACATGATGAAGAAGGACAGGTTCTTAGCTGGTCTTTGGGAGAATATACGTTGGAGAGTGGAGCTAAAGAATCCTAGGACATATGAAGATGCACTAGAGGTAGCAAGGAACAAAGAGTGGAAGCTGAGGAAAATGAGCCAGTTAGGGGTGGAGTCTTTGCCAATGAGGTCTGAATTTCAGCCTATAGAGTCTTTACAAGGTCGCATGTCAGGGGTTCATCATGAACCAGTGGTTCCTCTTACTACTCAGGTTATGCGAGCAGTGGTCACTACATCGGTGCAAGATGATGGGCTAAGGCAAGACATGAGGCAAGTGGTAGATTTGATGAAGAATCTCAGCCTAAACATGCTAGGTCAAGTGGGAAATAATCGAGGTCGAGGGAGGTTTGCAAATCAGCCAGGAGGTGAAGAAAGGCCTAGGAATGGTGTTGGACAAAGCAATGGTAGGTTTTGGAGGTAGACGCCCACATGTTATAATTGTGGAGAGTTGGGTCACATCAGCCCGCAATGTGATAAGCCACCAAGGATGGGGGGAGACATGTATCCATTGCCAAGATAGGTGCTAACTAGGTCAAATGATTATGGCATCGAAATTAAGGGAGACGAAGGAACCAGTGGACTGACCTAGGAGGAAAAGGGAAAGACAAAAGTGCTAAGTGTAGTCACCTTGGAGAAGGCATCAAAGCTAGAGGATACATTAGTGATTCCTATTGGGAAGAGGACCACAGAGGATAAGGAAGGAAGAAGTGCCCCAGGTCCTAGTAAGAAGAAAGGAAAGAGCCATGAAGGCGAGGATGTCAAGGCCAAGAGGAAAAGAAGAGCTCGTCGAAAGTTTCATGTTTCAGATTTTCCACTAGGGGATGGGCAATTAAGCTATGACTTGAAGGAGGATTTGACGAGCAGGAAGGCAGATGTTACTTTTGGGTAGCTTATAGAGATGGTGCCTAAGCTAAAGCGACAGTGGAAGAGGATGGTTAACCCAATGGAGAAAGAGCCAGAGAGAGGTTCAGTAAAGGTGTTGGAAATGGATGAGCTACCAGACATTTGTCCAATAGTAGATGTGTGGCATAAAAGGAAAAATTTGGGACAAGGTTATGTGGATGGCGGAGCCCAAATATGCGTCATAACACACTCATCGTTGAGAAGATGGGTCTCACAGTGGCTGGGGTGTCAGGGTTTCAGATCAGATTGGCAAACCATCAAAAAGTAAAATGCTTGGGTGTTGTAAAGAGCTTAGAAGTGGAGGCATATGATGCAAAGGCAGTGGTTGATTTTCATATGATGCCAGCAGGGTTGGGAGCATATCCTATTATACTGGGCAGACCATGGTTACGTGTAGTGGGAGCTGTTCAAGATTGGCGACATGGTACGATTAGCCTCTATGGAAAGACAGGTACCAAGAAGCTTTATAATATGGACACAAGGAAACGATTAGAGGAGCTTTATGAAGATGAGGATGAGTCTAGTGATGAAGACTCTTCCACGGTGACAGATGAGGACAGTGATAGCACTACCAGCAGTGATGAGGATGCTGATGTTGCATTTCTTTTAATGGACAAAGAAATCCAGGAGTTTGGTTTAGTTGCATTTGCGAATGAGGTTGAAGATGAAAGTGAAGGGCCTTATGAAGTGATTGAAGGGCTGATGCAAACCAAGGTTGAGTTGTCAAAGAAGCAGGAATTGATGACAGAAATGATCAGTGGAGACCTCTCAGCTATGGAGAAGGATATATATTTGCACATGCTCGCTAGTTTTCCTGATTTGTTCATTACTTCATATGAAGAGATCAGAGGTTTCAAGGGCGAAGAGATGCATATAGAGCTGAAAGAAGGTGCTAAGCCAGTGCGGCAAAGGCTAAGAAGGATGGGTCAAGAGAAAATGGAAGCCTTGCGAGAAGAGGTGGACAAGTTATTGAAGGCAGGGTTCATAGTCCCTGTGGAGACCACAGAATGGGTGAGTCCAGTTGTAGTCAGTCCAAAGAAGGATGGGAAGTGGAGAATTTGTGTAAATTTTAAACCCTTAAACGCAGCCACTAAGAAGAACCCATATCCTCTTCCATTCATTGATCAGATCTTGGATTCAGTGGCAGGTTATGAGAGGTACAGTGTGTGTGATGGTTTTTCAGGCTATTTTCAATTGAAGATTGCTCTTAAAGACCGCACAACGACAACTTTTATTACGCCATGGGGCTGCTATTGCTACACAGTATTGCCATTTGGGTTGTCAAATGGACCTTCCTTCTATCAAGAGAGAGCAAATTGGGTGTTGGAACCATTCATTGGTAGTTGTGTTAAAGCTTTTATGGATGACTTCTGTGTTTATAGCAGTAGGGTTGAACACCATGAGAAGCTGCAGATGGTATTGGCTCGATATGATGAATGTGGAGGACAACTAAATCCAAAGAAATGTCATCTAGCACAGCCAAGGGTGAAGTTATTGGGCCATATGGTGTCAGAAAATGGCATTGAGGGTGATCCAGATAAGGTTAAGTCTATTATTCTTCTTCCATCACCTACGAGTATGAAGCAATTGGCAACCTTTATACACAAATTGAAGTACATGGCAAGATTTATTCCATTGTCTTCTCAGATTCTTTATCCATTACAACAAGTGGCAAAGCATGATCCATTGCAATGGGATGACAAATGTGAAGAAGTGATTCAAGAGGTGTTAGGGGGTTTGTCAGCCATGCAGGCTCCTGATTGGGAGAAAGTTTTTTATGTAAATCCCTCAGTAGGGGATGATGCCATTGGAGCCATGCTATTGGAAAAGGGGAAGGGCAGCCATTATATGAGGCCAGTGTATTGTGCAAGCCGAGTGAAGTTGGTGGCGGAGAGAAAGTTCTCGGAAGTAGAGCTAGTGATGGCTAGTGTAATATTTGCTTGTCGACGATTTCGTCATTACTTGCTACCACGACCTTTTGTTTTCTTGACGAGTTATGCCTTTTTGCCACAGTTAATTAATGGTACTAACATGTCAAATGTGGTGAAGAAATGGGTAATTGAGCTGCAAGAGTTTGAGTTCTCTTTTCTAGTGGAAGATAGTACAAGGGCTACCCTAGCTGATTTGTTGACCTACAAGGAGAATCCCCTTATTGTTAAGGAAGAGGTGGTGAGAAAGGTAGTTGAAGAAGTGCCATAGATCAGCAATGCACATGTGTTGTTCTTTGATGGTTCATACAGAAAGAGCCATGATGCAGCTTCAAGGGGTATAGCACTTTATGATCCAGAGGGGAAGCTAGTATGCAAGAGAGGGTTCAAATTGGATGCTCATAGTAACAATGAGGCTGAATATGCTACTCTGGAAGCCGGATTACACATTTGTTTGAAGCATGGGGTTCGAAGGTTGAGCATAAAAGGTGATGCCTTGTTAGTGGTGAAGCAAGTGCTGGGTGTGTGGAAGAGCAAGAACACCTCATTGAAGGAAATGTGCTTCAGAATTAAAGGCCTGTTAAAAAAGTTTGAAGCATGGAGCATCAGACACATTGAACGTGCTCTAAATGGAGAGGCACATGAAGCAGCTCAAGGCATGATTGGGGAGCTATTCGTGTTGAGGACCACTTTACCTCTTTATCATGGCCGGGAAATTTTGGCTCAAGAAGAGGAATTTTTGCTAACAGGAATCATTCCAAAGGAGATTCAGAAGTCTAAGAAGTATGGCTTTGTGCGTAGAGCATACAGGTACAAATTGATTGGTGATGTCTTATACATGAAAGGGGCTGATCTCGTGTTGAGACGTGTACCTTGGCGGGAGGAGCTTTACAGAGTGCTGGAAGAGAATCATGAAGGCGCATGTGGTGGCCATTTTGCTCTAAAGATCACCTTGCATAAGATTTTGCAAGAGGGGTATGTATGGCCTAGTTTGCACAAGGATGTTCACCATTGGTGTAGGTCTTGCAATAGGTCTTGCAATAGGTGTCAAGCATTTGGGAAGAGAGTGTTGAAGCCAGAGCTACGAAAAACCATTATGGTGTTTGATGTGTTTGAAAAGTGGGGGATTGATGCAATAGGCCCGTTACCTATCACAAGCAGGGGCAAAAGCTATATTTTGACGGCAGTGGACTATCTTTCTAGATGGGCAAAGGCTATGGCAGTAAAACAGATCACTGCAAAGGATGTGGCAAAATTTGTGTATGATGAAATATGTTGCAAGTTTGGGGTGCCATTAGAGCTACTTTCAGATAAGGGGCCAGGATTTCGAGCTAAACTGCTAGACTTCTTATGCACAAAGATGAAGATTAGGCACCAACATACCACTCCTTATTACCCGCAGTGTAATGGCTTAAATGAAAGATTCAATGGTGAGTTGGTACAAATTCTTTCTGAAGTGACAGAGCACCAAGGAAAGAATTGGGATTTGGAATTGCCTAGTGCATTATGGGCTTACCGTACTTCGGTGAAGACAGGTACTCGGTTTACTCCATTTCATTTGGTGTATGGAAAGGAAGCACTATTGCCTGTGGAGGTAGAGTTGCCTGTGGTCAAGATGTTAGAGAAGTTGCTTGGGCCGCCTAGTGATGCATTCAAAGAGAGGCTCTTGCAGTTACAAGAGGTCCAGTTGGATAGGATGAGCGCATTGGAGCATTATGGGCAGATGCAGGATAAGGCTTTGACAAAGATAAATGAAAAGGTAAAAAGTAAGGGTATCAAGAAACATGACTTGGTTTTGTGCTACAACAGTAAGTTGGATAACACCTTCCAAAAGAAGTTTCAAATTAAGTGGGAAGGCCCTTTCAAGGTAGTGGAGTGTTTCCCGAATGGTACATATCAGTTGGCTAACCTGGATGGGTTTCTACATAAGTCAAGGGTAAATGGATTGCGTCTTAAATTGTATCATGCCAGGTTGATGATGATCGAGCAAGATGAGCTGTATGTGGATCAAGGAGTGCTGGTGAGGGATGAGGAGACCTGTGATGCGGCGAGTCTCATATCTCTTTTTGTTGCTGCTGATCATGAATGATCTAGCAGGCTAGGGGATGGGCAAATTATGTCAGGAGTTTTTTGGAGCAAGGGATTGCGCATATGTACATACACATGCATGGTGCATCGAATAAAGGATTTCCCAATTTCCATAGCCAGGTGGTTACGTGGGGCCCACATGTGTACAGGTAGGACAGGGTGTACATAGTGCATCGATTTTCACTATTACCAGTACCAGTGTGTTTTTTCTACAATAATGAGGATTTGGTAGCGCTTAAAACTTCTCGAGGAAGCTACTCGCGGGCCGACGACATGAGGTAAGCAGGTGCGTCAGATGGCATCTAGTGGCGTCAGGAGGGCGAACGAGGTCAATATTTGCACGCGGATGAGGACGGACACAACGTGGGTGTTTTCTTGTGAGAGTTATGCAAAACGGTCATCATTAGGACCACTTTTTGGGGCCACTTCACGTGGTGGCGAGATGCATTATTGGAAAAAAGCTGAGTGCCAGGTGTGCGAATGATGAAAAAAGGTGACAACTATGCACTGCAAGGTCAGTTTTTGGCCTGTTCGGGGTCCGTTTGAGGTCATCTAAAAGGCCAAGGGTGCCCTACTAATAAATCTAAGCGTGGGAACTGAAAAAAAGAGAGAAGACCAGAAGAAACGTGGAGAAGAGAGGAGGAACAGTCGCAGGTGTGTTTTTGCTCATTTTGGAGCCTGTTTTGGCCGTAAACTGCTCATCCAAGGTCGGATTTGAGCACTTTGACATTGTAGACTGGGGTTTTGGGCCGTTCCAAATGCGATGGCACTGTCCATTTTGCCAAATTTCTCACTCTTTTCTTGCTATTTTTCTGTGTAAGTTTCTCCTATGAGCGAAGTTTCCGCTCTAGTTTGTGATTGTATCTGGCTTATTTTACCCATATTGTGTGAGCTATTTGCCCCATTGGTGTTGGCCCAAGCTCATTTGTATCTAATTATCATAATTTTCCCTCTTTTGAGCTGAGTTTTTTGTGTGTGTGTGTGTGTGTGTGTGTCTGTGTGGAGTGGGCAAGTGGATAGTCTCTCTCCTCTCACTCCAGAGGTGTGTTCCCTGTCTCGGCCAGGTGTGTTGTGTAAGCCGAGTGGTGCCCCATAGTGTGTGTGTGTGTGTGTGTGTGTATCTTCCCAAGAGTGTGTGTCGGGTCGTCATAGAGGCGCTATGTGTGTTTACATCCCGCCCACAACGTCAATCACCAACATCGAGAGCGACCCAAGGTAGCATGGTGTCGATGCATTCAACTCAAGCGCGCTTAGGTTGCCTTGCGAAAGAGTAGTGACTACCTTATGTGCATGGAGTGGTCGTGACTAGTAACTCAACCATGGTGTGGTGGGTGAAAGCATGTTAACGTGTCGCCCTTTTTGTGCTAGTTAGCATTTTCAAGTTAGCACATTTTTAAAAAGTTGGGCGTCCGGTAAATTTTTTACAACTTATATCAAAATTTTTCGGAGGTTGTACATTTGAGTTCCTTGATTCAAGATCTTTCTACTGATATATCATATGTCATAGATCTTGGAGATGTAGCTCATGTTATTGTACTAGTTAGCATATGTCAAAATTGTGCTAGTTAGCATTGTCCGGGACATGAAAAAGTGTGACACGTTAACATGCTTTCACCGTGGTGGAGAATGGAGAAAATAGTGATGTTGCCAATGCTAAAATGCCCAAGCTTGCAACTCAACATGATGCCATGAGTTCTCTAGCTTGGGGTGCATTATGTGCTTAGTGGTGCTTAAAATGTAGAGTGCATGGAGCTAGTGTATTCCTCCTTCACTTGTGTCCCCCTTTGTGCTTATCAAAGGCCTCTTTATATAGGCTTGAGAGGTGGTCCTTATCCAATGGTCCTTGCAAATCTCCACTGGTCGCAGGAAAAGATCTAGATGCCTCTCTAGTAAGAGAGATAGAGAGAGAGAAGGTTGAGATAGAGAGAGGGAAGAGTGGGCTGGGGGAAGAGCTTTTTTACTATCCACTAGCCATGGCTAGGCTATTAGGTAAGAGTGTGGGTTTGGGGCATTTACAAGGGTTTTGCCGATGGTTTGGGTGATCGGTGTGAGGTTTAAGGTTGCCAGAATTGGTAGTTGCTGTGGGAAGCCAAGATGCTACGTATTACTCCTTCTTGGTGCCGGCTGGGGCGTGCCTTCGGTGCCACTTCTTGTTTTGGTGTTGGCGACGCGCGAGTTGACCGTCTTCTTTTATTTGGCATCAATGTCAATAATTCCTTTGCTTTTTTATTGTGGGTGCGTATATGCGCGTGTGCATGTATGTGTATATGTGTAAGTGCTTTTATGCGTGTGTATGTGTATTGGTGACTGCGTGATTGTGTTTGTGTGTTGTGTGTGCGTGCATATGTGTATGTAGGTGTGCGTATGCGTATGTATACATGCGGTGTGTGGGAACGATAGAGAATGGGAAAGGGTATTATTTATAAATTATGTATATACAATGTAGATATATATATATAAATTATTTACGTTGGTACAGCTCGAATATGTCAACCCGTGGACAAGCTCATTGCAGGTGTATGGCAGCAGGCAGTGTCGCGACAATGTGCTTGAGACTGTGTCCGACGCCAAGTGTGATAGGTATCATTGGATGTGTATGCTAAATGTGGCTCGAAGTTGGTCGAAGGCCGTTCTGAAGCTTTGCCAGGTTGGGAGGCTTCAAAGTATTGAAGCTCGATGGAAGTCGCCACGAAGTGTTGCCGTGATAAGGATACTCAAAAAGCACGCTCAACATAGGTATTTGTTTATTGCTATGGCGAGCAAGTTGCATTGGAGCGAAGGGGATGAGAGGCCTGAGGATCGTCATTGTCTGAGAAAGAAGGAGGGCCAAGAGCTGAAGAAAAAGGTGGTTCTCTAAGTGTCGGAGTGAGGTTGAAGGCATGCTTTTACTACAGGATATGGGTGGTGCCGGCCATTGAAGGGCGCGGGAAACGCAGCTAAGTTGGGGTTGTGCTTAAAAAAGGAAATAACTTTTTGTTTTTGAAAGCTAATGTCGACCTGCAGCTAAGTCGAGAGGATGACGAGCAGAAGCCGGGAAGGTGGCGCCATCTGTGGAAGGTGTTGGTGGGCTGCCATAAGGGGAAGGGGAGTTTTCATGGAGCAAGGCCACCTTGCAGTTGCATGAGGAGTAGCCAGAGGGCCGCCTAGAGGAGAGGTGGCAAAGCATGAGACCGACACAAAGAAATTTAATTCAATTCTTACATAGCAAAAAAAAAGACTTTCCTATATAAAACTTGAACATATGTAGGAAAAGTCCAAACTAGTAAAAACGGAACCTTTTATTATATATATATGCAGTAAAAATGACCCACATAATAAACTATGTAGCTTTTTGACCAACACGCACAAAAAGAAAACTATATAGCTTTTTGATCAACATATGCACAAGAAAAACTACATAGTAATTGGAACGGAAGAAAATCTATATAGTAATACTCACGTTAGTTTTATATACACAATCTAATACAATAGCTAGACAAAAAGAGTCACATAAGTGAATAACATAAATTTAACTTTTTTATTATAAACAAATTTATTGACTTTATAATTAAAATAATAATATTATAGTAACAAATCTCACAAATGTATCATAGATCTTGCATCAAAGAAATTAAATCTTTGCATCAAACTCATTATGCATGGGTATTTGGAACAGAGACTAGCTCATAAGAAAAGAACGATGTATAAGAGTAACTCACAATAGCTTTTTGAAGAATTCAATCTAAGTCATAAATTTAATAATTGAAAATAGTTGACGCTAGAATGTTCACCCTTTCTTTGGGTCTCAAGATTACATTAAAATAAACAAATCAGCATAAATCACTCAACCACAATTACATCATCCACACTTAGTGGAGAAGAGTCACATTTGGAAATTCTAACTTTGTTTGTGGCCAAAAGGTACACCACAAATGATGAGCGCATACCATCCATACTTTGCTCTTGACGATCTCCTGTGAAATCCGTACTACGCTTTGCTAGATTGAAACTAGCCTTTAGTGTAAGATACAATGCATCAACTGTTGGAACCTCTAAAAACTTGATTAAAATCGTCTCTTGGTCGTCTTTATCAAAGTTCATATCCTAAATAAAAGTTCAATTGTAAAAAGTCACTACTTAATTGAAAAAGCTTAATCGATGCCAAAAGATGAGTACAACTAAAGTCAATCTCCTTACATATTCAAGCAGCCCATTTGAGAGTTCATTGAAGGCTTTTGTGTTTTGAAGAGTAACACTCTCATCAAGAACGTTCTTCAGTACACTCTGCATGCATAGAAAATTGAAAGCATAAAAGTTCAGTTAGAGCTCTAGACTATGAACATTTGGGCAATTGATAACAACTACCTTTTTCTTGGTGCAATCTTTTTTTGCCTTTTTAGTCTGCATCATATCCATCATCTTTTGATTCCACTGCATCAAAAAACTTAAGTTAAAGCTCAAAGCATACAAGGATATGAAATATATATAAGATAAAAGACGTGAGTAAACCTTAGGTGCACGCTTGCTCTTTCTAGAGCTCACATCCACTTGATTTTCCTCATGAGAGCTCTCAAAATCCATTTGTTCTTTAATGAGTTCAACCTTTGCATGTTCTCAAAATAAAACATATTAATTATATATCTAGTTTAATTATTGTAAAGGACAATCACATAGACATACCTTTGCGACATCTCCAATAAGAGCCAAGAAAGAACCATTTGAAGAAAAAGCCTCTTCCTCTCCTTCTACATCCTAATACTAAATAACTAGATTCAAGAAAGTGTAAAAAATAATTCGAGATAGTATAAGTTGTGTAAACATACATCTAGAAGGGCTTCAACTTGCACGCTAGTGAAAATATCCTTTGAATAGTTCTGGTCTTTCTCAAAGTCAATATGAGGATGATACACATCCTCATTGATAGGTTGTAAATGATTTTCCTCAATCTGCAATTGTATAACATTTCTAAGTAACTTTAACTAAAAAAAACAAAAAAATTAAAAGATGTAGAAACTCCCACAAGTTGTTTTTCTTTGTCTTCCGCCTTTGCATTCACTAAGTCGGTTCCCTACAATGCACAACTTCACATAATCAATCTTACTATGATAGCTAAAAACTATGAAAAACTAATGATAGTGTGGCTTACAGATATTAAATTTGTGGTATTGACCAGCGTCGATTTTTTCTTTTCATTCTTTCGCTTTGCTTGCCTGTGACACAAGAAAAATGTGTAGATGTCCTCCACTTTCCAAAGGTACTCTGCACCACGGAACCTCATCTCCTCAATTTCATCATGGTGCTCTTGAATGAAGCTCACAAGTTCGTCCTTCCCCTCTAGATTGTGTTGTAGGTCACAAAGCTTGGAATCAAATTCTTTCATCCAACCTCTAACAGTTCTCAGATTGGAGCAATGAACTGCATGTACACTGTCAGGGTAATACTTTGCAAGGAACTCCTTTCCATACAAGAGTGTTGGATCTCTATCACTTGTCTTGAGTGGGAAGCGAAAGAGTTGCTCGTATGTCGGAACTGGTTTTTCAACTGTGTCTTCCTTTGCAACTTGTATAGCCTTGCTATGCCTTTGAGACAATCTTCTAGCTGCCATACTATTCTTATGACCAGCCTTAGAGGACTCTCCACCACTTGATTCTAGCTCTTTTACCCTTTTCTCTAGCATTGCTATTGTCCCTTTGAGAGACATTTTTTCAGATGGAGAAGCCATGTAATAGCTACAATGTCACAAGTTAAGCCTTAAATCATATAAAGTGTGAACAAAACTTAAAAACGAGAACAAATTTTTTTTTTCCAATCAATTAAAGTATTTAAATGTTAGATACATCAAAGGCTAAGCACTTGTGTATCTCCAAACTACTGGCAAATTTAATTGTGCACCACTTCTTGAAGACATGCACCTTCTACTAACTACAATAAAGTCATGTATCACTACTTTGCATGAGTTCCAATCTCTCTCTTCGTACTGCTGACTTTGTATCCTCCATGTACAATGATCAGCACTATCACATACTAGCCACGCTAATTTGCATTTTTTGCCCTGCTGGTCAATCTCTCTAACAACTGCATGTACAAGATCATCTTCACCATCACTTTTGGTTGCTAGAACAATATCACCAACCTCTAACCAAGGGGGTGTATGTCTGATCTCTCCGAGAGTTGTAAGCCGCTTTCTTTGAATCAAATCCTTCACCTCATATGCTACTAGCCTATTACCTGTCAACGGAAGAGGTATGAACTTATGCATCAAAGATGAGATTGGTCTTACACAATCCCAAGTGTATGACATAGTTTGTTGTTGTACAATGCTCATTCCAGTTGCATGATGAACTATTAGTTTGTCAACCCCATTCTGTGAGGATATGCATTGTCTATAATACTCTGGCCCAAAATACAAATAATATTGACCATTGTGCTCGATAGAGAAGAATGTTTTTATTTTGGCCTTCCAATGCCCTACAGGAAGAGCATCAGTATCACCATTGTCTTGCTTTACAGTCACATGGTCACCAACTTTAAAAGTCTCACCCTGGTAAAGTATCTTTTGGTAGGTTGTGACAAGAGTATTTTCACCTTCGCTAACTGTCATTGCCCACAGTTGCTGAAAGTACCTTTTCTCCTCATCTGAAAGGAATCTCTTTGTGCGTTTCTTCTTGGTTATACCAATCCCTTTCGCTCTAATCATGTTGTGGCAGTAAGCCGGTTCATAATCTGCCAAAATCTTATGCCATAGCTCCCTGGCTCTTGTGAGAGATGAGAGTTCCAAGAGCCCTTTTTCATGGAAGATAGAGTGAAATATTCTGGGAGTATCAACCTTTGGTGTAAGAATGACAAATTCCTCTCGTGTGGCAGGAATCCATCCTTCTCCTCTTGAAGCATGCGAGTAACCCATGTAAACAAAACACGCTTGTAAAAGTGGACATAAGTTATCTCATTATTATTTTTATTTGTCTTTACTCCCATATATATGGAGACCATCCTTTCAAAAATGTAACACCAATATACATCATGAGATCCATGCCTGATAATGTCATCAAGCAATTCCCCATTCCCAACAACATGCTCCAATGGTGAAGAGTTTGGACCAAAGAATTCCTCGCTCCTTACTCGCCAAGATGAGAACAATGATCGCATCATCTCGATACTCTCCTTTGTCCAACCCTTCTCACGACTAAAATTGTAAAATGTGTGGGCAATGTCTATTAGGAGAAGACCAAGCTCATACATGGGTCTTGATACCTCGTTGATGACACTCAATACATATGGCAGACACCACTGAACAAATTTTTGACTTTCCTCTGCCTTAAAACCTTCAAAGTGCTTGCTAGGAGTGTGTGGCCACCTGCCGTTGCGAATTGATGGTGGTGCAAGCTTGTATACAAGCTTGCAACATTCATCCACCTTCTTTTTTGATTCATTTTGCAATCCTCGCATGACATTTGATGTATATTTACTGAACAAATTCAATGGAAGAACATGCATTGTATCATACACCAAGTCACGTGACAAGTCAAATCCATATAAGTCAAAGAACTTCCATAGCACTGACTCTCCCGATAGTCCTGCATGTGCAAGATTAGCCTCTCTTTGAGTTTGAGAGGTTGCTCTTCTGGCCTGAGTTACTACATTGGACATTTCCAAAATGGAGCGTTTAGTTGGTGGATATCTTGCTTGTCGTCTATTACCATCATAAACATATCGCCCTCTATACATTGGATTACTAGCATCAAGAGTTGCTTTGGGCTTGTCTCTTTGACAACCCTCCTTGCCACCATCCTTGAAGAGTCTTATTTTGCATTGGGCAGGATGGTCTCCACTGACCATCATAAGCATCCCGTGTAATATGCATGTTTGTTCCCATTCAGTTCCCATGCCAAAGATTTTGTTGACATCATAGTTGTAGTGTACTTGTATTCCTAACATGAACAAGTCTTGCAATTCCTCCATAAGAGGACGTAGAAAAGCACCAAATAGACCACTATTGTTTCGGGCCACTTTCTTGGAGCTAAATGGGAGGAACAATACTGGGAGTACACTAGCGTTGGAAGACTTTCCCATGTTCAAAATTTTTATCTCTACAACCCCACTGTCTTTCTGTGTGGTACGAGAGGACTGGAACCCATCCCAATGCAGCAAAAGTGCCACGTTACGGGGATCTCCCTGAAAAATTCTTATGCCATATGAAAATACACAAAAAATGAGAGAAGAAAGCAAATAAAAATACCATGCCAATAATTTAAAACCATACCTCAATTGATTTCTTACTAGAGACTATACGTCTGCGACAATCTCTACACACGAAAATATATTCTTGAGTTTGCTCATTCCACCCTTGTTGAATCTCTGGTGAACGGGATGAAGGGGGAAACGTTGTGTACACCTTACTACACCATGGGGTTGTACAGATAACTGGAAGCTCAAATGTCTACTGTGGGTCCCAAAAGTGTTGGACTATACGACACTTTGCGCCATCCCAAAAATCATGGATAGACTCCGGTTGTAGTTCAGGTGGCTTTCCCAACCATTTGTCTTGGTTTCTCCACATGGAGAGCATGCCATGGCACAAAGAATGACTTTTCAATATAATCTCAATTTGTCTTCCAATTGGGAGATAATCAAAGGCTAGTGTCTCCTTGCAAGGCTTGAGACAACTTGGGCACCTTTCACAACATGCCAAGCAATCACGCTTTGCTTTCCTTTTTCTATTGTTATTAATGCATGCACAAATTTCCACACTACATCCTTCATAGTTGTCCTCCTTGCTTGGACGTAAGAGCTCTAGCTCATGGTGATTCCCTTCACCCATGCAGACTCTGTATCGAAGAGGTTGTACCATACCAAGCCCTTGAAATAGCAACTGTAACTACTCCCAATGATAGCCATTTTTCGGCTCTCCATAATTGCCATAGTAAGTTACTCCACCCTATCAAATTCACCCAAACGCTATGACTATCCCTACCATTTCACTGTACATAGGCGTGTGTGAGTTAGGGGGCTTTTCCCATATCTTCTTAAAAACCCTCAGCTAGCTAGTCACTGGGCTAGTTGAGACAAAAAAATAAAAAAATAAAAAAATAAAAGTATATTATGGCCTCTTTGTGTGTAAATATTTCATTGTATATATGGCCTAGATATAGGGATTTTTTATAATTATTTTGGTATTTTATTTAAATATTTCTACTTAGGTGTGTGTTTTATTAAACCTATGTACACCTTCTTTCATCCTCTTTCACCATAATTATATATTTTTTGCCAATATGTACATACTCTAACCTCATATTTTTCCTTTATACAAATCACTCCCACATTTTCACCGTCACCCTCGTGAAAACAAAAAATTGATTTCTACTCATTGGTTACGTTTATTATATTATTTACTTGCATATCTTTTTCTCTTTCACCCAAAATAATTCAAGGAGGGACCATATCATATGATTCCAATATCTTTCCATATCCACAACTTATCCATATTTTTATTATTATTTTTACTCATTATTTTAACACCATGTGCTCATTGAGCTAAAGTCCATGAATAGTCCATACACTAGTCCCACCATGTATATATTTCTTTATTCACCAATAATCCTCCTCCATGCATGGGTCAAGGGCAACTTGGATGCCTTGTATTATAATATGACAAAGGAGGGGCTCACTCTTGGATGCATTGTACAAATTCAACAAAGGAGGGGGCCACTAAAAGACTTTTGCAGGCATAAAAACAGGCTTTTTGGTGAGAATTTTTGCACCTATCTCCACTCTGAATTTGGAGCGATGGTCAAAAGAGAAAATGTAGTCCACGCTCTGAATAATCACCTCAAATGTTTTCATGATTTTTGGAGCTACCAGCGGCGAGCTATGATTTTTTGAGTGGACCCCAGTTTGCCCACTTTTCTCACAAGTAGCCCTTAGTCTTCTCTCACCCTTCCACACACCTACTCACTCTTATACATCCCTCCCTCTCCTTCCCTCACTCAAACCTGCAATTTCCATGGCTTCTCCCACCCTCTTCACCATTACCCTTCTCTCACATCCGTATTGTTATTTTATGAACCTCTACATACATACACCCTCTCCATGTCTCTCTCTATTGCTTCTATGTTACAATTTCATTTACCTCTCCTAAAAATATCTAAAATTCAGCATCTTAACCATGATAACTTTTGAAAATTGAGGATTTTTCATCAACAAATCCTCTTTTCATCGTGGTGGTCAACCGTGGCGGCGGCGTAAAGAAGCGAAGAAGAAGAAGAAGACCAGCGGTCATTTTTTCCACAATCTACACAAGGGTGAGTTCAAGCTTCTTCAAAGCTTCACCATCTCAATGATTCTCTTTTAATTCACCCCTCTTCCTTCATCAAATCAACTCATCCTACCCATTGTAAATGTATCACTAACAATTCTAGTGATTATTACCACTAACAACTAACTTGTGTTGTAAACATGCACCCACACTATCAACATATGGAGTAGGCAACCGCACAAGTAAAACAAATTCACTCACTCCCATGGAAGTTTCTCTCCTTTCACCACATCAATAATTCTCTTACTTGAGCCCACATCCATGTGACTCAAGAGAAAAGAGAGACCCCATTCTCATTTGAAATTCATAAAAATTCATAATCCTTGATCTGTCCTAATAAAATTGATTAGGCTTAATCCTAATCAAGGCTTCTAAAACCTCTAAATAGAACCCATTCCTCCTTGTAAAAGACATCACTATACCATTGCACACTAGATTGAGTGTACCACACGCCAGTTCTATCTTGGTTGTAAAGAGAGAGTAAGCTTTCTATACACCATCACCTTGGTGCATAGAAAAGCTTGAGCTAGTTTGAGTGAGTGCGAGTAGAAGATATTCTTCCTACCATTGTTGTATCTACCCCAACATCAATGAATTGGTATTTTTGGGTGCAATTCATGTCCAAAGGCTCACGCTTCTCCTCCAATTTGGCTTGGCAAACTCATTCAGCTTCATAAGGTGATTTGTTTCATTGAAGGTTGTTGTTTTGTTGTTTGTGATTCATTGGCTATTGTTTGGCTACCATTGTAAGAGGGTGGATGGTGAGAGGGCTCCCATAACCCTAAGACAATGTGCTAGTGATGCTATAACCAAATCTTGTCACTTGATTCCGCAAGCTCTAAGTTTCTTTTTGTGCAAAATATAAAGTTGAAGCTAAGTTGTACACCATCTCTCTCTCTCTCTCTCTCTCTCTCTCTCGTGTTTTAGTGTGTGAGAGTGTTCCATTGGTGTTAGGGTTAGTGTAAATTCCTTGCCTGTTTGTGGGTTGCTCTAACGATTCTCCTCTTTTGCGTCCTAGTTCGCTCTTAAACTAGGTGGTGCCCCTTGTGTAGTTGGGATTTGGCTGTGGGTTTGTTGTTTTTATTTGTGTTGTGTTGTGCCCCAGCCCCATCGAGCAGCACGGGAGCCTTGAAGGGTGTCTAGAGGTTTCTCTTCTTGTTGCCCGCCCCGGATTGCCTCAATTTTGGTGCCCCCACTGAGGAGCGATTGTGTGCTTAGTGTTGTTGTATTGCATGAATGCTTGAATTTCAGCATAATCAAGTAGATTTTATGAATCATGAAAACATGTATGACCGAGTTTAATTTCAAGAAAAAAAAAATTGATCTAGAATATGGTTCGGATTATACATAACATAAGAAAGGAAAAAAACATTTTCACATAAAAGTCTAGAATTCATGTTGAAAGATCTTTCAAAACTTTGTGTAGTTAGTTGATGATTGTTTGGAACTAATCTTTGTGTGGTTCTAGCTTGAGAGACTATGACACGCTATACCTTTGATGATATCCCAATCTTCTTCAGAAATCCAGAAGAAGATGTTGATGATTTTCTTGCTGATTTTAGAATGGTTTGTCATATCCTTGGTAAAAGGGATGACATTGAAAAAGGGGATTTTCTATTGCTATGCCTTAGAGGCAACGCTGAGAAATGGTTTTGGAGTATGTCTTCTCAGATTGAAGATGGATATACCCAAATTTCCAAAGCTTTGAAGGCCAGATTCTCTAAAGTTCCAACAACGGAGAAAGCATGGGCTTCACTACGGAGACTTCAACAACATGCTGAAGACTACTATGCTTATGAGGATATTTTTTCTCGTCAATGGGAAGGATGTGGATTTAGTTCTACATTTCTAGATTATGTAAAAATGGATCAATTTATTTCGGGTTTGTCTCCTTTCCTAAAGACTAAGGTTACTTGTAGTGGACCCTCTACCTTTGAAGAAGCGGTCACTATTGCCCGAAGGAAGTTTCACAAGTACTTCTACATCAAAAATGGTTTCCATCATGCTGGAAGAACCAACCATCATGAAAGTGTTTCTATCAAGAAGTCATCTCCTTTGCCATACTTGTCTCCTTCTACTCCGACAAATGTTGAAGAAGTTACTTACATGCCAACTGATTATTCAAGTGCTAAAGTGTGTGGCCAAGATTCAAATGTGGAATCTCTTTCTTCTACCTTTATCACAAGCATGCAAAAATCGACACAAGATATCTCAAATGGCATTAATGTTTCAATAATGGATACATCCAACCTTTTGGCGGAGGATCAATTTCTAGTCCGAGCAGACGAAGCTTTTGTGCAACATGAATCTATGGAGAATGAAGACCTTGAAGGTAACCTTGATCTTATGGAATGTTCTGAGAGTGTATCTTGTCTAAAAGAAGAGAGTGAAGAAGAAGATGAAATCATAGGTGGAGAGATCATAGACCACATTGATCATAAAGAGATGATTGTGTACATGGAATGCCAACTCCAAAAAAAAGTAGAAGAGTGTGAGTTGAATCCATGTGAGGATAATCTTGAAGAAGTGTTTGAGGATGTTGAAAAGCATTGGTATGACCCATGTATGTTAAGCATGGAGGAACCTATCATGCAAGAAGCCAAATGTTTCACAAAATCAAACAGTAATCCATCAACCTTTGAAGTGGTACGATGTGAGGAGTTACAACCTTGCCAAAGGGGGGGCTTAGAAGGGGATGAAGAACATGGGAGAGTAGTAAAAGAGATAAAATCATAAAAGGAAACTATCAGAAGGGTATCATTCTCTCCAATGGTGTTTTAGTGGGTGGCTCTTCATTCATGGGACAATCTCTTAGCAAGGAAATCCAATCTTTTGAAGCCCCAATCATCTTCATATTGGGTTTCACCTCTTCAAGGTCAACTTCTCCTCTCTTCACATATACCTTTCATCGGGGACACCATACCTTCTTAAGCGGAAGAGGACATGAATACTTGGTGATAAACGGATGTTTCCAAATCTTCTTCATTTGGTTCTTTGGTGTATGGAGGTCGCACATTGTGATGCTTCTGGTCTTCATCATAGATGAAAAACTTGTTGATTGCTACATGTGGATATTTCATCAATCAGTACCAAAATCTATTCTCTTCCAATGTATTGGAAGCAATAGAAACCTTTGTCAATTATCTACTTATGTGGTAAACTATTTGCAATATCTTCCAATAGCAGCTGGAAGCATGGATCAAGCTTTCCTAAATCATGAAGGTCATAGAATTTTTTACTTGTTGATGAGCCTACCCAGGTTGAATGAATTTTATGAGCTACAGTTCAAGAATTTTCTCATACAAGCTCTTGAAGATCGTAGCAGATACATCAACTTTACACAGGAGGAAGAGAAACCAATCTTTTATATCACATTCATAGTGATAGATGCAATGATGGAAAACAGTAAAATCTACACGTTTCTTCAACCGAAATCAGTAAGTGATTCCATACCATACATCTCGCTTTGGGAAAGATATTTCAAGATCTTTGATCCTGGGGGGTGCTTATGGAAACTTTCTTAATGGAGGAGGTTTACTCCATCACTTCATTTCATCTTGCTATTGGCTCGGAGAACCTTCCATATCACACAAGGTTTTTTAATCATACAACAAAGGTTCTTCAAAGATAAGAGCAGACAACGACAGACGTTACATAATATACATGTTGTATGATCGGATAAATGATACATGAATGTACCATTATCTAAGGGGGGGGGGGGCTAATGATAGCCGTTTTTCGGCTCTCCATAATTGCCATAGTAAGTTACTCCACCCTACCAAATTCACCCAAACGCTATGACTATCCCTACCATTTCACTGTACATAGGCGTGTGTGAGTTAGGGGGCTTTTCCCATATCTTCTTAAAAACCCTCAGCTAGCTAGTCACTGGGCTAGTTGAGACAAAAAAATAAAAAAATAAAAAAATAAAAGTATATTATGGCCTCTTTGTGTGTAAATATTTCATTGTATATATGGCCTAGATATAGGGATTTTTTATAATTATTTTGGTATTTTATTTAAATATTTCTACTTAGGTGTGTGTTTTATTAAACCTATGTACACCTTCTTTCATCCTCTTTCACCATAATTATATATTTTTTGCCAATATGTACATACTCTAACCTCATATTTTTCCTTTATACAAATCACTCCCACATTTTCACCCTCACCCTCGTGAAAACAAAAAATTGCTTTCTACTCATTGGTTACGTTTATTATATTATTTACTTGCATATCTTTTTCTCTTTCACCCAAAATAATTCAAGGAGGGACCATATCATATGATTCCAATATCTTTCCATATCCACAACTTATCCATATTTTTATTATTATTTTTACTCATTATTCTAACACCATGTGCTCATTGAGCTAAAGTCCATGAATAGTCCATACACTAGTCCCACCATGTATATATTTCTTTATTCACCAATAATCCTCCTCCATGCATGGGTCAAGGGAAACTTGGATGCCTTGTATTATAATATGACAAAGGAGGGGCTCACTCTTGGATGCATTGTACAAATTCAACAAAGGAGGGGGCCACTAAAAGACTTTTGCAGGCATAAAAACAGGCTTTTTGGTGAGAATTTTTGCACCTATCTCCACTCTGAATTTGGAGCGATGGTCAAAAGAGAAAATGTAGTCCACGCTCTGAATAATCACCTCAAATGTTTTCATGATTTTTGGAGCTACCAGCGGCGAGCTATGATTTTTTGAGTGGACCCCAGTTTGCCCACTTTTCTCACAAGTAGCCCTTAGTCTTCTCTCACCCTTCCACACACCTACTCACTCTTATACATCCCTCCCTCTCCTTCCCTCACTCAAACCTGCAATTTCCATGGCTTCTCCCACCCTCTTCACCATTACCCTTCTCTCACATCCCTATAGTTCTTTTATGAACCTCTACATACATACACCCTCTCCATGTCTCTCTCTATTGCTTCTATGTTACAATTTCATTTACCTCTCCTAAAAATATCTAAAATTCAGCATCTTAACCATGATAACTTCTGCAAATTGAGGATTTTTCATCAACAAATCTTCTTTTCATCGTGGTGGTCAACCGTGGCGGCAGCGTAAAGAAGCGAAGAAGAAGAAGAAGACCAGCGGTCATTTTTTCCACAATCTACACAAGGGTGAGTTCAAGCTTCTTCAAAGCTTCACCATCTCAATGATTCTCTTTTAATTCACCCCTCTTCCTTAATCAAATCAACTCATCCTACCCATTGTAAATGTATCACTAACAGTTCTAGTGATTATTACCACTAGCAACTAACTTCTCTTGTAAAAATGCACCCACGTACACTATCAACATATGGAGTAGGCAACCGCACAAGTAAAACAAATTCACTCACTCCCATGGAAGTTTCTCTCCTTTCACCACATCAATAATTCTCTTACTTGAGCCCACATCCATGTGACTCAAGAGAAAAGAGAGACCCCATTCTCATTTGAAATTTAAAAAAATTCATAATCCTTGATCTTTCCTAATAAAATTGATTAGGCTTAATCCTAATCAAGCCTTCTAAAACCTATAAATAGAACCCATTCCTCCTTGTAAAAGACATCACTATACCATTGCACACTAGATTGAGCGTACCACACGCCAGTTCTATCTTGGTTGTAAAGAGAGAGTAAGCTTTCTATACACCATCACCTTGGTGCATAGAAAAGCTTGAGCTAGTTTGAGTGAGTGCGAGTAGACGATATTCTTCCTACCATTGTTGTATCTACTCCAACATCAATGAATTGGTAGTTTTGGGTGCAATTCATGTCCAAAGGCTCACGCTTCTCCTCCAATTTGGCTTGGCAAACTCATTCAGCTTCATAAGGTGACTTGTTTCATTGAAGGTTGTTGTTTTGTTGCTTGTGATTCATTGGGTATTGTTTGGCTACCATTGTAAGAGGGTGGATGGTGAGAGGGCTCCCATAACCCTAAGACAATGTGCTAGTGATGCTATAACCAAATCTTGTCACTTAATTCCGCAAGCTCTAAGTTTCTTTTTGTGCAAAATATAAAGTTGAAGCTAAGTTGTACACCATCTCTCTCTCTCTCTCTCTCTCTCTCTCTCTCTCTCTCTCGTGTTTTAGTGTGTGATAGTGTTCCATTGGTGTTAGGGTTAGTGTAAATTCCTTGCTTGTTTGTGGGTTGCTCTAACGATTCTCCTCGTTTGCATCCTAGTTCGCTCTTGAACTAGGTGGTGCCCCTTGTGTAGTTGGGATTTGGCTGTAGGTTTGTTGTTTTGGTTTGTGTTGTGTTGTGCCCCAGCCCCATCGAGCAGCACGGGATCCTTGAAGGTTGTCTAGAGGTTTCTCTTCATGTTGCCTGCCCCGGACCGCCTCACCAGCTAGCAGGCACCCTATACTTATCAAACAAAAAACCATCCCAATCTTGTTCAAGTCGAACCAAGATTTTGCTCAAGCTTGGATCTTCTCTAGTGGAGTCATGCTTGCCTATTCTAGCCCCTCCCATGTCACCGAATAGTAGACGAATCATTTCATCTTGACCGCTAATGGGAACTTGATATTCATCCCACAATGTCTGAAATTGAATGATCTTTGATAAAATCGCAATGCCAACCGGTGCCTGATTTGGACTAGTAGGATGTTGGCAGTCTTCACCTGCTCCAGTTGTATTTGCTGATCTGAAATCTATGCCCTCTTGAAATCCCTCTTCCACATTGAAAGAGGCATTTGATACTTCCATGTCTGCTACATTGTCATCAAAGTGCCTTACCTCCACATCGTCTCCATTTACAAACCCCAGCTCACTTGCTAGACTGCCTGCAACACTCCTTAGTTGTGCATGCCTGAAAAATGTCGTTTTCCCAACATATTTTCCAGCCTGGCAAAATGCAGAACATGTACCCCACATTCTTTGTGTGGTGTCATTGTCGAATGCACTCTGGAGAGGTGGTGTACTATCAGGCTCATTCACGTTAGGCGATTGACCCTGAAGGGCTTCAAGATTTCTGTTATGATTGAAATCTGGGTGAATTTTATGGAGTGTCTCCTGTTTTCTATGTTGAAAAAAGGTGCTTCTGCTCAGCATTTGATATCCTTCCGGTGTGAATAAACATTTATACGTACATGTACACTTGAAAGTCTTGGAGGTGGAATCCATGTATGCCTGTATCACCTATTTGTCATTAGCCATGGTTACAAGGACTATAGTGGCCCAAAAACCACATCAACACTTGATGCCAATGTCAAAGGCTATAGTACCACATACTTTAAGTCGCAGATACAAATTAGATAAAACTTTGCAGCATTGTGCAACTTTAATAATTAAAGAGCGACATACATTAAAAGACTAATCTGAACACGCTTGTAGAGTCTTTTAACATAGATGATGTATACATTCATGCAAGACACAATTTCTTGCTCGGAACAAGGCTTTTAATCACAGCAAGCCTATTACTTAAAATCCTTGGAGATATGGAATTTACATCATGGAAAACTACTTTGTAATAATCAACTGGATTTAAGGTTTCCTTCAAAAGCACTAAAGCCATATTCTCGGGCCACCAATTGGTGTCATCTATAACTATTCTTGAAATGCGTATCGGTGGCCTTTCTCTCCCAAAGACATAAAAGTGTTTCTCTGGCCAAACGATCATCCCTTCAAGATGACAGGCTATCTCAGCAACTAGTTCTTCTACTACTTCCTGTCGAGCCATAACCTACATATGCATGTTGACAAGAATGAGCACCGTGCATTCAAACCTAATTTATTACTAACATGCGTGTGTCAGTATGGAAATGACCCACTCAAAGGCGGCAGTAGGTTGAGTACTCGTACTTAGTCTCAACGAAATCTAAGCATGACATAAACCTCTTGAAGAGTCATGACTATGCCACGGCTAGACATCGCTCTTATGTAAAGGATATTTAATTAACTGTGTAAATTTTAAAAAATATCCATATTTGTTTTTATTTCTGAGTTGCGTACATGTGTACACGTGCTTCATGATTCACAATAACCTAGCACCAAAGATGCTAATAATATAAAATCCTTTTTGGTTTGTATCTAAGAGATAGGAGCATGGTTCAAATTAAATTGACAAAACATAAAATTGTCGAATTAAGAGATTGAGCTATTGTTCAAATATCTTTTTGCTAGCTCGTTTTTTAACTATACGTTTGTGTGTGTGAGATCCACAGCAACCAACCCTAAATAAAAAGGCACATGGAAGACTTGTTGAAAAAAAGTTTTTTTTAAAACAATCTCTTTGATTTTAATTTAAGCCTTTTGGCATATATTTGTACGCATACATGGACATGAATTTATCTGAATTTCTATGTGAGAATGATTTGCAAACTATGTGCATGAGTGCAAAAGAGAGAGCCATGGTGCAAAGTAGACAGTTAAGTTGTACTTACCCGAGAAAAAAAAGACGCCAAAAAGCTTGTCTTTGTCGACGACACCCCGCTCACGATCAAACTTCAAGAATCGTTGTCGTTTCACTCAATTCGAAAAATGCATGTAGGGTGCGTAGGTCGATTCTCTGCATACAAAAATATGAACTCCAATGAGAACACAATGGATATTCTTCTCACATTACGATTAAAAAAAAGCCTAAATTAATTGAGTGATTTATACGTATGGTTATGTATGTAAATTACCCAAAGTATAAAGACTTGCTATGCTTGTTCAGCTAGAAGGTCGCTGGATCTGATCCGTTGGAGCTTCTACACAAAGGCAGAAGTTTCGATAAACATGGACTGGCTTAATATTGAAGCGGTGTACGCTAAACAGTTTTACAAATATCAGTTGTACCTAATTTCGGGCTCCCGATGAGCGAGATAGTCAATTCCCAACAGTACTCGACAAGCGCGCTGCACTGATACCTAGCAGTACTCGACGAGCGCGCTGCATTGATACTGTGGTGCCGCAGAGCAAATACATTCAGTGGATGAGCATTAATGAGGTTAGGAGGCTACGAAGGCTGGGACGAGGGTCAACGATCAGCTCATCAATAATATATTTGGCGAGGAGGAAAGAAAAGGCTAGCTATAGCGCCTGCAGACCGGTAGCCGCAATGGATTAACACCCAAGGGGGAGTGGAGGCTCGCAAGGGTATTTTCTGCAAGCGCTAGCAGG
Source organism: Adiantum capillus-veneris (assembly GCF_014529385.1). NCBI lineage: Eukaryota > Viridiplantae > Streptophyta > Polypodiopsida > Polypodiales > Pteridaceae > Adiantum > Adiantum capillus-veneris. The sequence goes on along the minus strand of NC_140931.1, from coordinate 82,666,414 downwards.
TACAGTCACCAATTAAGCTTGTTGTCCCTAAACCCTACACAAGAGACGTACATATTCAGGGACGTATAAGTTGCCCCTGCAACCGCGTGCAGCTGGTCGAGACCTGCAGATCAGCACGCAAGACTCTTTCAGACGGAACTCATGAAGATTAGAGAAGTTCGTGAGAGAGTTCGTGCAGATGAAACTCCTGAAGATTAGAGACATAGAAGCGGGAGATCAGACTGACCTTCTGTGCAAAAATTAAATGTCGAGTTCGCAGTTTGCGCGCCAAACAATAAGGTACAGCTGCTTATAGTTTAGTAGGTACTCCATTCACACCTTGGCTATGGTTCGCTTAATTCCATTCACATCTTCGCTAGGGTTCACACCTCACATCTTCCCTAGGGTTCCAAGGTGTGATAAGGTATAAATCTCCCGCCATATGTAAAATTTTTCGAGCCAGAAGGAAACCTCAAAGGCTTGGATCTTGTTATGCATGGGTGTGTGTACGTGTGCGAGTTCGCGTGTGTTTGCACATGCTCGCTTGTGTATGCATGTGTGTGTGTGTGTGTGTGTGTGTGTGTGTGAGAGAGAGAGAGAGAGAGAGAGAGAGAGAGAGAGAGAGAGAGAGAGAGAGAGATGAAACGTTATATTACAAGTCTTCAAAAGGCGCACACTGGATTCGACACCAATCTCTCTATTTGTGTGTGTGTGTGTGTGTGTGTGTGAGAGAGAGAGAGACAAATAATAGTTTCAATATGGAGAGAGTGAAGAGAGATGTCTTAGACTAAGACATATGTCTGGCCGAGACTCATATGTTTCCTAATTTGGAAGGTCAAGCCTTTTAGAAATGCTACAATTTAACCTTGTCATTATCCCCTCCTTGTATGAATCATTTGGCATATCATGTTGCCTAATGATAGTGCAAATAAGTAGTATCATTGTAGCATTATGAGAGAGAGAGAGAGAGAGAGAGAGAGATAGAGAGATCAGCCCTTTATAATAGACAATTTTTCAGTAGTGCATAAATAATGTGCATATGAATTGAGCCCATGCTTTTATTGGCCGGAGCAACGCACGGGTCACATACTAGTCGTCATTCTAAATGTCTCGGCTCTCTGTTATATGAATTTCACCCACTGTCTAATCTTTTGAAGAGACTCCTCCTCTTGTTTCCTCGGTCTTTGAGGTCTCTTGGGAGTGTCCCTGCTGCATAAGAAACTCGTTTTCCAATGCGTGTGTGTGTGTGTGTGTGTGTGTGTGTGTGTGTGTGTGTGTGTGTGAGAGAGAGAGAGAGAGAGAGAGAGAGAGAGAGAGAGAGAGAGAGAGATGAAACGTTATATTAAAAGTCTTCAAAAGGCGCACACTTGATACGATACCAATCCGATGCAATCTTGGTGGATAGGATACAATGTATAGGTACAAAAAAAGAATGGTATATACAAAAATGATCATCATCGACATTCTCAATGTCTCGGAAAAAAACTAGCACGACAGAGTCTCTATCCTAAAGAAATCAATGCTCTCTATTGGTGTGTGTGTGTGTGTGTGTGTGTGTGTGTGTGTGTGACAAATAATAGTTTCAATATCCAGAGAGACAAGAGAGATGTCTTAGACTAAGACATATGTTTGGGCGAGACTCATATGTTTCTTAATTTGGAAGGTCAAGCCTTTTAGAAATGCTACAATCTAACCTTGTCATTATCCCCTCCTTGTATGAATCATTTGGCATATCATGTTGCCTAATGATAGTGAAAATAAGTAGTATCATTGTAGCATTATGAGAGAGAGAGAGAGAGATAGAGAGATCAGCCCTTTATAATAGACAATTTTTTAGCAATGCATAAAGAATGTGAATATGTATTGAGCCCATGCTTTGCTTGGCCGCAACAACGCACGGGTCACATACTAGTCGTCATTCTAAATGTCTCGGCTCTCTGTTATATGAATTTCACCCACTGTCTAATCTTTTCAAGAGACTCCTCCTGTTGTTTCCTCAGCCTTTGAGGTCTCTTGGGAGTGTCCCTGCGGCATAAGAAACTCGTTTTACAATGCATGTGTGTGTGTGTGTGTGTGTGTGTGTGTGTGAGAGAGAGAGAGAGAGAGAGAGAGAGAGAGAGTAGTAAATATGTCTCTAGTATAGGTGGACTCTTACGTTTGTTGTGAGGCTTGTTCACTAGAAAGACGCCAGTATAGGTGGACTTTTACGTTTGTTGTGAGGCATTTTCATTTGACTACAAAGACGACTCCCTATGTGTGTCAGTGTTCTCTGTATGAATGCCACCCAATGTCGATTCTCTGCAAGAGACTTAATTCCTATATTTTCCTCTAGAGTGTCATTTTCGTGTCAGTGAAAGGTTCTCAAGTATTATTGGTTTGTTGGCACTTGTGAAGGTTGAAAATGTTATCATGTAATATTGGTTTGCTGGCCCATGTGGAGGTCAAAAACGACACTATAAATCATCTCTGTAGCGGTTGTACAAGGAATTTTAGTGGGCAACAATAAATTATATCAATGCCAATGCGAGAAGAACCGAAAACATAATATTGTTCCATACCTCAAATGATTATAGTCCATGTGTATAGTTATTTGGCACACTTCGCTATATCAACTATCTCCCTCCGCTACTCCAATTTTCATATAGCACTACCTTACTAGGTCATTTATATCCTTTCCCTAGAATGAGCAGGTTGACAAGAATGAGCAATAGATGACGAACACCTCTCTCTCTCTCTCTCTCTCTCTCTCTCTCTCTCTCTCTCTCTCTCTCTCTCCTCTCAGACCCGTGACACAGAGAGAGTTGTAACAGATATCAAAATCCTCTCTCTCTGACCCATGATCTCTCGCATCTCTCTCTCTCTCTCTCTCTCTCTCTCTCTCTCTCTCTCTCTCTCTCTCTCTCTCGCTCACATGAAAACCATAGAACATTGAAAACTCTCTGATCCGTGACACAGAGAGTGTTGTAATAGATATCAAAATCCTCTCCCCCTGACCCATGATGTACCGCATCTCTCTCTCTCTCTCTCTCTCTCTCTCTCTCTCTCTCTCTCTCTCTCTCTCTCTCTAGGATGTACACGCACATTCGTGACACGTGGCAACACTCACAGCTTGAGAATATTTTGAGCTCTATAAAGTAGTAGTGTAGATTGCAAGAAAACCATAGAACATTGCATCTTTATGAATCAATTAATTGCAGTATATTTGTTTCATGGTTGACAAAATGTAGATCTCTATCAGGCTCATCCAAAATGTCATTTAAACATGAGTTGTTTCCTACTCTTTGATAATGTAACGTCAATAAATAAAAGTGCTACATTTTAGCATTCACTCTATTCTTCTTAGTTTCCCATCTTGCTTTCCTCTTGAGCTGTGCTCAAACTTTGTTTAATGAAGCTTGCAAAGGGAAGATGTCGAGCACCAAAATAGCCTTGAAAAATCAACATAATTCAATCATCATCATCGTTATCCTCATAGGTCTTCTCTACCATCTATGCAACCTGCAATCCAGCAGGCACCATAGCCCCCCTTCCTAATTTCACCTTCAGAGATGGCCATCATACTCAAAGTGTTGCTAACCTTACGTTTCAAAACTCTCTCTCTCTCTCTCTCTCTCTCTCTCTCTCACACACACACACACACACACACACACACACACACACACCATGCAGCAACAGATGATAAACACGTCTCTCTCTCTCTCTCTCTCTCTCTCTCTCTCTCTCTCTCTCTCTGACCCGTGACACAGAAAGCGTTGTAGCAGATATGGAAATCCTCTCTCTATGATCCATGATGTACCGCATCTCTCTCTCTCTCTCTCTCTCTCTCTCTCTCTCTCTCTCTCTCTCTCTCTCTCTCTCTCTCTCTCTCTCTCTCTAGGAGGTGTACGTAGATTCGTGACATGGCAACGCTCACAGCTCGATTATTTTAAAGCTATATAAAGTAGTATAGATGGTTCTTTTTTTTCATTGCTGAATAACTCTAGCGAAATTTTTTTACGGATGATAAAAGTTTGGACATTAACTACATTGTAATTAAATATGTGTTTACATTTCCTATATAGAGAATATCGTTTAATAAAAGTGTGATAGTTAACCCTATATAAGAAATAGTAGGTACACTCATTTTCTTATATTGAATAGCATGTTGCCTAGATAATCCACTTGTTTTCCTATATAGAATCGTCGTGTTATGTAGACATTTTCTTTTCCTAGAGATATATAGGAAAACCAGCTTGGTATAACTAGTAGAACACATACATTTTACAAGATACATAGGTTTTTCCTATGTAGGAATTGATTTAAAGTTCCTCGCGAGAGCTGCTGAGGGGAGCCAGTAGTACTACAGAGGGGGGCATGAGGGCCACCTTGAGAAAAATGCATGATGTAGAGGAGGGAGGATTTTGAGCCGCCAAGGGGCGAGTGAGAGGAAGGGACTGAAGAGCCGGCTGTGTTGGGGTATAAAGCCCAATGTGGTCGCCCAGGTAAGTGGGCGGGCCACCAGGTATGTACACATATTCTTTTGTTAAAACCTAATAAGAACTCACTATGCTCTATACATTACAGTAGAGCGAGTTCACCATATCGTCGTGCTCTTCTTCTCGCACTCTCTCTCGCGTCGCACTTCGGCTCGTACTCCTTCAACTGGTATCAGAGCTTAGATCGAGGCTCGAGACAGCACTGCAGGAGGCTAGAGTCACCAGCTCAGATTGGAGTGAAATTCGACAGGCAAAGACACGGCCCCAAATCTTATGGGGGAGCCCATAGGTCCGGTGTGCTCAGAATTTCATTCTGAGGTCATCTCGGTCACCGTTCGGCTTCGACAAAGTTCTGCGCAGGCCATTTTCGACTACGTGGTCTCAGCGGGTGCAGATCCGACTCTGCAAATTTGGGTTTTTCGGCTTACGACTGCAGGTGCTGAGGATATCGACACTCCCAGAGTGTTGATTTGTGGTTGTCTACACATCGAAGGACGGCTCACAGTTCTTGGAGGCGTGTCACATACGACACGGGCGCATCTACACACAGATTGTAGGCGACATCCACTAGTTCATCAGGTAGCTTGTGTTTGCTGCTTGATATTCCAAATTTCATCCTGACATTGCAGGTACTTCCACATGGGATGTATTGTAAGAGATGATGTATGTTGGTTGAGGGTTTGCTGGCTGTGAGTCACGCAGCAAACAACCGCCGCAACGGTTACAGCATATTGTGGAAAATTTGTGGATGTATGACTTTGTGGGAAGTCTATGTACTGTCAGATTTACTGCAGCCTTTGTTGAGGGTCGAGTGAGGTTTTATTGAGCTGGGGGATTCTCGAATGTTGAGATCCTTTCGGTGATACAGGTCTTGGAGCAATCCCTCGAGCACCCTTAGATAGGCAGCTAGGATGTATTGACTGTGAGTTAGACAGTTGGGATTGCATCTTTGCTTTACTGCCGTTGAGGCATTGTCATAGTCTATGCTTACAGGACAGTGACAGGACAGTGAGAGACAGTACAGGTGCAGGACAGGTTTACCCGCAGCTTACAGTGTGAGAGAGACAGTGCTTTTGAGCTGTTTTTTGGTCTTTTTTTTGAGTACACCAGAGCCATTTTACAAAGGAGACTCTGCCAAAATTTATGCAAAATCTGAAGCTTTCTTGGTTCATTTGACAGGTTGATATTGGTTCAGAGGTCAGTTTACAGGGGAAACTCTGCCGAATTTTTCCCAGGAAAGTAAACCACTGTGAAGCGTAGCTATGGCTGGATCACAGGACACTGCTCTTTACAATATCAAGAAGCTGGATGGAACCAATTTCCCATTGTGGAAGAAGCAGATTTGGCACGTGTTGGTACAAAAGAAGCAGATAAAACCTAGAAAGCTCAAGGGGATAAAACCAGAAGATATGGACGAAGATGAATGGAGCGAAATGGATGAATTGGCACTTTCTACCATTATGCTGACTTTGGCAGAAAGCGTTTACTTCAATGTAGCAGACAAGATGTCGGCTTATCAAGCATGGTTAAAGCTGAGTGCAGCTTCACAGGTATACTGGCTTAAGAAGCTTGTTGACTTGAAGATGAAAGAAGGGACACCTATGTCCAATCATCTGAATGAATTCAACACAATCTACAGTCAGTTGTCAGCTCAAGGTGTCAAGTTTGATGAACCTGTTAGAGCTATGTTCCTGTTGATCACATTGTCGAAAAGTTGGGACACTTTTCGCACAACTTTGAGTAATTCTGCACCTCCAGATGGTTTGAACATAGCAGGTGTAGAAGGAAGTCTGCTTACTGAAGAAACCAATAGAAAGACAATGGACAAAGGCAAAGGAACAGCCTTAGTTGTCAGGGGAAGGACCAAAGAAAAGTACAAAGGTGGAAAGAGGAATCAGTCTCGTAGCAAGTCCCGCAGTGCTAAAGGAAAGAGTGACATAGAATGCTACCATTGTGGCAAGAAGGGTCACATGAAAAGAGACTGCAGAGAATGGAAACCAGAAAAAGGCAAAGAGAAAGCTGAAGACCATGGTGAGAAGAACAAGTCCTCAGTGAAGATTCAAGAAATAAATGTGACAAACACTGTTGCAGAGGATGATAGTCTAGTGTCAGGAGACATCTACTTCTTGAAGAATACAATGGACTCAGCTCTTCTTATAGCATCTGATGGAAATGCACTGAGTGACTGGATTATAGACTCAGGGGCATCACTTCATGTGTCTCCAAACAAGGAGTAGTTTACCTCTTATGTGCCCACTAAAGATCATGTTCGGCTAGGCAATGGGCAAACATGTGAGATCTTAGGTGTTGGAGATGTTCAATTGAAGTTTTAGAATGGCTCTTCTTTCATGTTGAAGAATGTGAGACATGTTCCCGCAATTACAAAGAGCTTGATCAGCACAGGTTTACTTGATGATGCTAGCTACGTCACCACTTTTGGACAGAACATGTGGAAGATATCCAAGGGTTCTATGATAGTAGCACATGGAGTAAAGTCTGGAGGATTTTACATGATTTATGTATCAAATGTCTCTAAAAATGTAATCAATGTAACCGAGCAGCCGAACGTTTCTTTGTGGCATAGCCGGTTAGGACATATGTCCAAGAAGGGAATGGAAATCTTGTCTCGTTCTGGTTATTTGCATGGCTTTTCATTTAATGATTTTGAATTCTGTGAACATTGTCTGTATGGTAAGCAAACACAGCAGCCACATAAGCATAGAAGTAGTAGAAGAGATACACAGTTGGCACTTGTTCATAGTGATTTGTGTGGACCTATGCCTAACCTATCTCTAGGGGGAGCTTCTTACTTTATGACATTTATAGATGATTACTCGAGAAAAGTATGGGTTTACTTTCTCAAGCACAAGGATGAAGCGTTTAGTGTTTTCAAAACGTTTGTGACACTTGTGGAGAATCAGAGTGGCAAGAAGCTCAAATGCTTACGCACTGACAATGGTGGAGAGTATGTTTCAAAGGCCTTTCAGGACTTTTGTGAGTCAAAAGGTATAAAACGTGAACTTACTGCTCCTTAAAATCCTCCTCAAAATGGTGTTGCTGAGAGGATGAATAGGACCATACAAGAGAAGGTCAGAAGTATGTTGTCTAATGCACATATGCCAAATGGGTTTTGGGCTGAAGCTGTATCAACAGCTGTTCATCTTGTAAATAGATCTCCTAGCAAGGTTTTGCAGAAGGATTGAGTGCCAGAGATGGTATGGTCAGGAAAAATGCCCTCATACAAGCATCTCAGAGTCTTTCGCTGTGAGGCATATACTCACGTTCCAAAGGACTTTAGGAACAAACTTGAGCCAAAGAGTAGAAAGTGCATCTTTCTAGGCTATGGTAATTCTGGTGAGATGGGGTACAGACTTTGGGATCCCGAATCCAGAAAGGTTGTCCGCAGCAATGATGTTCACTTTAATGAATCCAAATATCATTCTAAACCAGAGAGGGTTGAGGAGATTAGAAGAGTTGTCTTCCAAGAAGATGGACCTGCACGTGCAAGAGAAAATGTCACGGCTCAAGAGGAGCAAGGTCAGGATAGAGTGGAACCACAGGTTGTGGCTGAGCCTGAGCCACCTATTGTGTGTAGATCTGGACGTGTCACATGACCTCCTGATAGGTTTGTTCCATCTATGAACTATGTCATGTTGACTGATTGCAATGAGCCTTCATGTTACAAGGAAGCAGTGCAAATGAAGGACTCCGGGAATTGGCAATTGGCCATGCAGTCAGAGATGACAGCTCTGCATAAAAACAAGACATGGAAGCTAGTTAAATTACCACAGGGCAAAAAGGCTCTACCTTGTAAATGGGTTTACAGGTATAAGATCACCACTCATGATAGTCAGCCAAAGTACAAAGCAAGGCTTGTTGCCAAGGGCTTTAAGCAAGAACAAGGCATTGACTTTGATGAAGTCTTCTCTCCGGTGGTCAAGATGACTACATTGAGATACTTTCTTGCATTGGTTGCCATATTAAATTTGGTGTTGCACCAAATGGATGTCAAGACAGCGTTCTTGCATGGTGATTTAGATGTGGAAATTTACATGCAGCATCCAGAAGGGTTTGTTGAGAAAGGCAAGGAAGATTGGGTATGCCAGTTCTTAAAGAGTCTTTATGGCTTAAAACAATCACCGAGGGCATGGTACCATAAATTCCACAAGTTTATGCTTTCTCAAGGCTACAAACGTAGTGAGTTCGATCATTGTCTATATACAAAAAAGGCTAAGGATGGTAGTTAGATGATCCTTATTTTGTATGTGGATGACATGTTGATTGCTGGCAAGCACTTGCAAGAAATTTCAGCTTTGAAGTCAAAGATGGCAAAATCGTTTGACATGAAAGACATGGGTGAGGCAAGTCATATACTTGGTATGTGCATTGAGAGAGACAGATCAAAGAAGTTGATTTGGTTATCTCAAACAGATTATATTGACAAGGTTTTGAAACGTTTCAATATGGAGAAGGGAAAGGCACTGAGTGTTCCATTGCCACCATATGTGAAACTTAGCAAACAAGATTGTCCTGTGTCTGAAGAAGAACAGGCTGAAATGGATAAGATTCCATATGCGTCTGCAGTGGGTAGTTTGATGTATGCAATGATTGCTACTCGCCCAGACATTGCATTTGCAGTGGGAGTAGTAAGTCGATACATGTCAAACCCAGGCAAGAAACATTGGGAGGCAGTGAAAGGAATATTGAGATACCTGAAAGCTACAAAGAGTATGCATATATGCTATGGGAGTCAGGAGCTAAGTGTAAAGGGTTTTACAGACTCAGATTATGCAGGTGACTTAGACAACCGAAGGTCTACGTCAGGGTATGTCTTTACATTGGCTGGTGGAGCAGCATCATGGCGTTCTAGATTACAAGATTGTGTTACTCAGTCTACTACAGAGGCTGAATATGTTGCAGCATCAGAGGCATGCAAAGAATCAATTTGGCTTAATCGACTAGTAACAGATTTGGAAATCAAAGAAGAGACGCCTGTATTATATTGTGATAGTCAAAGTGCTATACAATTGGCTCGCAATCTAGTTTATCACTCAAAGACAAAGCATGTGGATGTGAAGTATCATTTCATCAGGGAAATGCTCGAGGATAAGCAACTTCAGCTTGTCAAAGTTCACACCACAGAAAATCCTGCTGATCTACTTACAAAAGGACTTCCCTCAGAGAGCTTTGCGCATTTTCGCAAGCAGTTAGGTGTAGGGTAGTACATCACTTCTCTACATCTCTTGTATATTAGCTTGTATAGTAGCTTCTCTCACACTTAAAGTACTACATTAGACTTTAAGTGGGAGGTTGTTGGGGTATAAAGCCCAATGTGGTCGCCCAGGTAAGTGGGCGGGCCGCCAGGTATGTACACATATTCTTTTGTTAAAACCTAATAAGAACTCACTATGCTCTACACATTACAGTAGAGCGAGTTCACCATATCGTCGTGCTCTTCTTCTCGCACTCTCTCTCGCGTCGCACTTCCGCTCATACTCCTTCAGGCTGCACAGAAGGGCTGGCCGTGAGCAGCACTGCATGAGAAGGGCATGACGCCAGTGGCATCGGGGTGGCAGGAAAGGAGAAGCCAGGGGCGGCCACACATACGTGGGAAGCAAGAGGTGGCGGCCTGAGTTGGCTGCCATGCAGCGCTGCAGTGCAACGAGGGGAGCAGTCGATGCAAGAGAAAAGCCACAAAGGGCTGCCAAGTCAACGAGAGGCCGCACAGGACGACTACAGGAATGAGTGGGCTGCCGAGAGATTGGGGAGCCAGCATGTGAAGAGGAAAGATAAGGTGGCTGCCAAGGACCTTGGTTAATGGAGGGGAAGCCTCGACAAGAGGAGGAAGAAAAGAGAAGGAAAGGCTGTATGGGCTGCAGTTTGTGAAGAGGGGGGCGGTGTTGCAGGTGGGCGCCATCCGAGGTGATGGGGCTGAGAACAAGGGGTTCCGCCCGCGGTGTCAGTGATTGGAGTCAACGAGGGGCTGCGTAAGGCAGAAGATAGTCCAGAAGCGGCATGTGCTTAGAGGAAAGCCAAGGGAGGCTGAGCTCAAAGGAGGTGAACAGGGTCGCCATCTGTGAAGGGGAAAGCAAGAGAAGCCAGGGGTATCAGGTTGGTCATGAGTTATGCCAAGGAGCCCATAGTGCACACGAGGAGGAAGAGGGCTTCTAGCTAAGAGCTACCTTTGAAGGAGAAGAAAGCCAAGGATCGCACCATAGCGGTTGATGCCATCATTGTATCTAGATGTTTTTTTTTGTGATGCAAAGAGTTTTCTCGAGTGGTTTGAGTTCTATTGTCCTTTCCATCTAGTCTTGTGCAGTGAGTCTGTGGTAGCGTTGGCTCCGGACAGGTTGTGTGTGAGTGTACAGAGAGAGGAAAAACGGTTATGTTTTCTGATCAGGGTTGTGTAAGATCGAGGCGTGTGTCGCCTCCCTGTACGCGTGCATTTACATGTCGGCGGAGTTGCATGCATCCATTGGTGTCGGGTTATGATGATTGGTTGAAGGGTTTCTTGTACTGCAGTGTTCATGTGTTCATGTGTGTAGCGGTGATTGCTCGAGGGCGGTCTATGTTGTGAACGTCGACAGAAGATGTGCATATATGTGTGATTCTATGTGGCTTGGGGTGCTGGATACCTGCTGGTCTATAGAGAGACATCGAGTTTGTGTCCTGTGTGTTGTTCCATTTCCCCCATCCCATCAGTGGTGCCCCCACTGAGGATCTATTGATTGCTCCTCGGTGAAGTTTTAAAGTCTGAAGATGATGCATGATATTGACTTGGTGATTGCTGGAGAAGAAGAGGCTACAGATTGGTTTTCCGATATGGAGCTATACTTGTTGCAGTTGAGAATTTGTGGACATGAAGCCAAATTGAAGGCCCTACCCTCGGTTCTACAAGGTCGAGCCAAAGCCTGGTTTGAAGGATTGAAGGTTGCAGATCGTGAGTCGCTGAGCGAGATTCGCAAACAGTTTGTTGAAGCTTTTCAAAAGCGGGTTTCTCCATCAGACTTGGGTGAGCAATTGAGCAAGGTAAAGCAGAATGTAAGTGAAGATTTTTCTTTGTTTTTAGGTAGATTTGAATCTATTTGGGAGAGACTAGCTGCTGCTACATGTGTGCGAAATGGAGATCATTTCAAGCGAGATCAGTTTCTAGCCTACTTGCATCTGCGAATCAGAGAGAAGGTGGAGTGCGGTGATGCCGAGGACTATGCACAAATTGTTTTTCTTGGCAAAGGCAAAGAGCAAGAAAGCAAAGAAGAGGCTGGAGATGGGTTTGTCGAAACTGGCAGACTATGGATATAGCTCGGCAATGGAGTTACGTCATGCCATGAAGCCAGAGGGGAGTTCAAGCGTCAAAGAGGTAGCTGCTTTGCCATTGGTAAGCCGTTTAGGTTCTTCGCGTCAACTTGTTCCTCCAATGTGGTGTGATGATGTACAAGAGTCAATTAGCCCGGCTAGCAAGGATGCAGTCTTGGTTGAAGCGTGTATGCATGAAGAGTCAAAGGAAGCTATGCATCGGACCTCACAAGAAAAGTTTAAACCTATTGGCAAAGCGATGGTCGAAGTTGTACAGGAAGAAGCTAGCCAGGGGGTTGGGCAACCTTGCTCTACTCAGTGTATTGAAGAGCGACAGTGCATTCCAGAAGGTGTTGGTGATGTCAACCTACCAAAAACCGAGGTAATAGATTTCTCCTTTGCTTAACAGATGATATGGTTGTAGAAGAAGTTCCTGAAGAGCAGGCGAAGGTGAGTGAACAATCCAATTTTCTCCCGCATAAGGTGGTTGAAGATGAAGCATCAAAGGCTATGGTGGACAAAGCTTGGCAAGGTGAGTCAGGTATGGAATGCATGCCATTTGAAGGACCTACGACAAAGGGTATGCTTGGAACACAGGTAGGTTGGGCTATGCAAAAAACAGCGGTAGTGGAAAACAGGTTGCTAAAGGTGGGTGTTGTGCTATTGATGAACATGCTTTTGAAAGCTGCTTTATAGGTAGTTGTGCATGGTTTGCAAGGCTCTCTTGATGAGGGGTCTGCTATGGAGAGCTCTCTAGCATGTGAGAGACTAATGATGTATGGGGCAGATGCTTCAGAGGTTGGGGTACACGCTTGTTTTTTATATGAAGCCAGCGTATGAATACAGGGGATTGAAGATCGAGGCTATGCCAAGCTGCACGAGAGGCTTGTTTTTGGGATTACAGGTGCAAAAAAATGGTTGGTTATGCATGTACTACAGATGGATGGCTGTGCTCAATACCATGTATTTGATCCCGACGGAGTTTGCATCACACTCGGGAAAGCTTGAGGATTTCCATTTGATCCGGGGGGTTTATGTAGCTGATACGATCTCCCTCTCTATCTATCTATCTAAACAATTCTACTATATATAGCTTCTTATTATGCTATCATGTTCTCGCTTCTTATGCAGTTTTCTATTATCTAAATAATGCTATGGTTGAGCATGAATGCTCAACAAGGGGTTGGGCAATGATGGTACAGCTCGAATATGTCAACCCGTGGACAAGCTCATTGCAGGTGTATGGTAGCAGGCAGTGTCGCGACAATGTGCTTGAGCCTGTGTCCAGCGCCAAGTGTGACAGGTATCATTGGATGTGTATGCTAAATGTGGCTCGAAGTTGGTCGAAGGCCGTTCCGAAGCTTTGCCAAGTTGGGAGGCTTCAAAGTATTGAAGCTCGATGGAAGTAGTCGCGAAGTGTTGCCGTGATAAGAATACTCGAAAAGCACGCTCAACATAGGCATTTGTTTATTGCTATGGCGAGCAAGCTGCATTGGAGCGAAGGGGACGAGAGGCCCGAGGATCGTCATTGTCTGAGAAAGAAGGAGGGCCAAGAGTTGAAGAAAAAGGTGGTGCTCTAAGTGTCGGAGGGAGGTTGAAGGCATGCTTTTACTACAGGATATGGGTGGTGCCGGCCATTGAAGGGAGTTGGGGTTGTGCTAAGAAGGGGACGGGAGGCCCGAGGATCGCCATTGTCTGAGAAAGAAGGAGGGCCAAGAGTTGAAGAAAAAGGTGGTGCTCTAAGTGTCGGAGGGAGGTTGAAGGCATGCTTTTACTACAGGATATGGGTGGTGCCGGCCATTGAAGGGAGTTGGGGTTGTGCTAAGAAAAGGAAATAACTTTTTGTTTTTGAAAGCTAAGGTCGACCTGCAGCTAAGTCGAGAGGATGATGAGCAGAAGCCGGGAAGGTGGCGCCATCTGTGGAAGGTGTTGGTGGGGGCTGCCATAAGGGGAAGGGGAGTTTGCATGGAGCAAGGCCACGTTGCAGTTGCATGAGGAGTAGCCAGAGGGCCGCCTAGAGGAGAGGTGGCAAAGCATGAGACCGAGAGCTGCTGAGGGGAGCCAGTAGTGCTACAGAGAAGGGCATGAGGGCCACCTTGAGGAAGGGCCGCCTAGAGGAGAGGTGGCAAAGCATGAGACCAAGAGCTGCTGAGGGGAGCCAGTAGTGCTACAGAGAAGGGCATGAGGGCCACCTTGAGGAAACGCATGCGAGTTTGAGCCGCCAAGGGGCGAGTGAGACGTAGGGGCTGAAGAGCCGGCTGCACTGAAGCCGGTTGCCGGTTGTTTTCAACTGGCTGGCAAGGTTTGACCTAAAAGCCAACACGGACTGCACAAGGCCAGGTCGAACACAGAACCTCTCCCGTTGAATGAGAGACCCTCACCGCTACGCTAGGTGCGTGCGCTTCCGCTATCCGTGACGCCTGCACCTCATATTTTAAGAGCTTGTGGTGCCCCCCCCCCAAAAAGCGCCGTTATCGGCTGTGCAGGTCAGCTTTACCTACACGCATGCAAGCTAGCCGAAATTTATCCATAGCTTCGTTAAATTTCGGCCTGCTAGCCCTCGTGGCAAAGCAACTGAAGCCGGTTGCCGATTGTTTTCAACCGGCTGGCAAGGTTTGACCTAAAGGGCAACACGGACTGCACACGGCCAGGTCGAACACAGGACCTCTAGCCCAGGATGAGAGACCCCCGGCTACACAGAAGGGCTGGCCGTGAGCAGCACTGCATGAGAAGGGCATGACCCCAGTGGCATCGGGGTGGCAGGAACGGAGAAGCCAGGGGCGGCCACAGATACGTGGGAACCAAGAGGTGGCGGCCTGAGTTGGCTGCCATGCAGCGCGGCAGTGCAACGAGGGGAGCAGTCGATGCAAGAGAAAAGCCACAGAGGGCCGCCAAGTCAAAGAGAGGCCGCACGGGCCGACTACAGGCATGAGTGGGCTGCAGAGAGATTGGGGAGCCAGTATGTCAAGAGGAAAGATAAGGTGGCCGCCAAGGACCTTGGTTAATGGAGGGGAAGCCTCGACAAGAGGAGGAAGAAAAGAGAAGGAAAGGCCGTATGGGCTGTAGTTTGTGAAGAGGGGGGCGGTGTTGCAGGTGGGTGCCATCCCAGGTGATGGGGCTGAGAACAAGGGGTGCCGCCCGCGGTGTCAGTGATTAGAGTCAACGAGGGGCTGCGTAAGGCAGAAGACAGGCTAGAAGCGGCATGTGCTTAGAGGAAAGCCAAGGGAGGCTGAGCTCAAAGGAGGTGAACAGGGTCGCCATCTGTGAAGGGGAAAGCAAGAGAAGCCATGGGTATCATGTTGGTCATGAGTTATGCCAAGGAGCCCATAGTGCACACGAGGAGGAAGAGGGTTGCCAGCTAAGAGCTGCCTTTGAAGGAGAAGAAAGCCAAGGATCGCACCAAAGCGGTTGATGCCATCATTGTATCTAGATGTTTTTTTTGTGATGCATAGAGTTTTCTCGAGTGGTTTGAGTTCTATCGTCCTTTCCATCTAGTCTTGTGCAGTGAGTCCGTGGTAGCGTTGGCTTTGGACAGGTTGTGTGTGAGTATACAGAGAGAGGAAAAACGGTTAGGATTTCAGATCAGGTTTGTGTAAGGTCGAGGCGTGTGTCGCCTCCCTGTACACGTGCATTTACATGTTGGGGGAGTTTCATGCATCCATTGGTGTCGGGTTATGATGATTGGTTGAAGGGTTTCTTGTACTGAAGTGTTCATGTGTGTGTGTTCATGAAGTGATTGCTCGAGGGCGGTCTATGTTGTGAAGGTTGACAGAAGATGTGCATATGTGTGTGATTCTGTGTGGCTTGGGGTGCTGGATACCTGTTGGGCTATAGAGAGGCATCGAGTTTGTGTCCTGTGTGTTGTTCCATTTCCCCCATCCCAACGTGCTTACTGTGTGCGTGTGCAGGGAAACAACGTGAGAGAACGAGAGTGAGAGAGAGAGAGAGAGAGAGAGGGAACGCGGGTGCTAGGGAAAAATGGGAGGGGGGGAGAGTGTGTGTGGATAAGAATAAGAGAGAGAGAGAGAGGAGCTTCGTCCTGTTTTACTGTTGCGCCTTCGGGCCTTTGACACAGAGCGAGCGGGAGAGCGGGGTGAGGTGGCGAGGGAGGGAGAAGGTGAGGGAGTGGGTGTGGATAAGAGAGAGAGAGAGAGAGAGGGACGATTTCTGCGTGCCTTCGGGCTGGTCCAAAGAACGGGTGAGAGGAAGAGAGAGCTTTGGGGGACCTTCGGGTTGCTTTCGGCCGACAACGAGTGAGGAACGGGGGGGGGGGAAGTTAATGAGGTCAAAGGGATAATAATGAGGGAGAGAGAGTGCATTATTATTATTCCTTTACGGGCTGTTCACACGTAGCGAGAGAGACAATGAGGGAGAGAGAGAGTGAGAGAGGAGGACGAGGGGGAGGAAGAATAGAGAGAGAAAGAAGGGGGGGTGGGGGGGGAGAAGATAGTGAGAGAGGGGGGGGGCGCCTGCCAGTGGGAAGAAAACAAGGGTGGAGAGAGGGGCATGTGTGAGGGGGGGGCGCGGCCTGCCTGTCAGTGGGAAGAAAACAAGGGCGGAGAGAGGGGCCTGTGTGAGGCCAAAAGAGTGTGGATGAGAGGAGAGGGTGATTGAGGAAAATAATGGAAGACTCAACAGAACGATGGTCTACCATGGAAAAAAGTAATCCTTTCATGCGCCCTTCGGGGTTTTAGCGGCAGTGATAATTTAAAAAAAATGTTTTTTTGTGGTTTTGTTTACCTTCGGCTCTTCGAATGGTGATTAATGCGGTTCTCGGTTTTGAAATCCGAGAACTTTAAATTTTCAGGCTGGGCTAGAGGGCGGTGTGGCTAACCCAGTGTCATTAGCCCTCCCCCTAAGGTTAGGACATTCATGCCTCTAACTTATCTGTTTGATCATTGTTGTCGTTGGTGGAGGTTGATGGTGTACCCTCATCAGGAATGTCGATAGGTGGAGTCTGATCAAATCGAGGAAAATAAAGTTTGAGCCGCCAACCATTTACCCTGGTTTTATGAAGTTTACCATCAGCTTCCATAAGCTGGTAACTCCCATTGGCATACTTTTTCCTGATGATGAAAGGGCCCTCCCATTAGAGTAGGAGCACCAACATTCCTTTCTTTAATTCTTTGCATCAAATATGCTGGTTAAAACTAAGCCATCTGTGCTCTGCCTGTGCCGCATAATAATTGATTGCTTCTTCTCTGTCCAGTCGTAGTCTCTCCAAGTCGAGGATGTGGTCTCTCAAATGCATGTTGGGCCGTCGAAGTTGGCTTGCCATCACTCTAAGACTTGGTAGTTGCACCTCAATAGGCAAGGTTGCCTCCTTGCCAACTACCAAATCGTATGGTGTGAACCCCAAAGATGTACGGAATGAGGTTCTGTAGGCCCACCAGAGGCTGGGAGTAGATACTTATCCCAATCTTCAGGATGGTTGTTAACTTCTTGGTGATAATTTTACAAACCATTCCATTCACTTTCTCAACTAAGCCATTACATTGAGGGAAATATGGTGATGAGGGCCTCCTTGTAATGCCTAGTGTTTGCATTAACTCTCCCACTAAATCTGCTCTAAAACCTTGCCCTCTATCAGAGATGATTTCTAACAGTGTACCAAACCTGCAACATATGTGCTCGTAGATAAACTTAGCTACCTCTACTGCTGTGATTCTAGTAGTGGCTGTAGCTTCCTCCCATCTAGTCATATAGTCGACTCCCATGATGATGTAAAATTTCCTTGAGTTGGCCCTAGGCAATGGTCCTATGGCATATATACCCTGTTTTTCAAATAGTCCATACGAAAGGATAGGTGTCTGTGGTTCATGCATAAATAACCTAGTGCCGGACTTTTGACACTACTTACATGTCTTACACCAGTGGTGTACATCATGGTTGAGGCTAGGCCATACAAAACCAGCCTGCAAGATTTTCCTACTTGTTATGTCTAGGGCAAAGTGACCACCACAAACCTCGTCATGACAACTGGTTATTATCCCCGTGATTTCATTAGAGAGAGGGACCTTCCTGAGTATTTGGTCCTTACCCTTACAGTACAAATCGTCATTGATGAGCCGATACCTTGTGGCCTGCCAAGTGAGCCATTGCTTTTGTCCCTTTGTTAGATCGAGTGCACATTCCCCTGTTTCCAAAAAATGCATGATGTCAAGTAAGGCGTCACTATCTTGTAATAGAGGGAGCTTTAGTTTTATAGCCCCAACCACCCCTTCGTGCAGTCTTTCTCTTGCTAGGGCATCGGCTTCATGGTTTTGAGCCCTTGGGATGTGGTGCAATTGAACTTCTTCAAACTTACCCGACAGAGTTTTTACACAGCTTAAGTGATTCCTCAAGCTAGGATTCTTGCATGCCCATACTCCATTTACTTGCCTTACCAAAAGTAGAGCATCCCCAAATACATTAAAGCGTTTTACCCCTTGCAAGACGCACCATTGTAAACCCTTGGTTAGTGCTGCATACTCAACTTCATTGTTAGAGAGGGGCTTAGTTTTTTTACAATCCACTAGCCATGCCTAGGTTATTAGGGAAGAGTGGGGGTTTGGGGAATTTACAATGGTTTTGTCGATGGTTCGGGTGGTTGGTGTGAGGTTTAAGGTTGCCATAATTGGTAGTTGTTGCGGGAAGCCGAGATGCTATGTGTTACTCCTTCTTAGTGCCGGTTGGGGCGTGCCTTCGGTGCCACTTCTTGTTTTGGTGTTGGCGACGTGCGAGTTGGCCATCTTCTTTTATTTGGCATCGATGTTGATTATTCCTTTGCTTTTTTATTGTGGGTGCGTATATGCGTGTGTGCATGTACGTGTATATGTGTAAGTGCTTTTATGCGTGTGTGTGTATTGGTGACTGCGTGATTGTGTTTGTGTGTTGTGTGTGCGTGCGTATGTGTATGTGTATGCAGGTGTGCATATGCGTATGTATACGTGCGGTGCATGTGTGGGAACAAGAGAGAAGGGGAAAGGGTATTATTTATAAATTATGTATATACAATGTATATATATATATAATTTATTTACGTGCTTATTGTGTGCGTGTGCAGGGAAACAACGTGAGAGAATGAGAGTGAGAGAGAGAGAAGGAACGCACGCGGTAGGGAAAAAAGGGAGGGGGGCAAAGTGTGTGTGTGTGGGTAAGAATAAGAGAGAGAGAGGAGCTTTGTCCTATTTTACTGCTGCACCTTCGGGCCTTTGACACAGAGCGAGCGGGAGAGCAGGGTGAGGTGGCGAGGGAGGGAGAAGGTGAGGGAGTCGGTGTGGATAAGAGAGAGAAGGCTGGTTTTTGCGCACCTTCGGGCTGGTCCAGAGAACGTGCAAGACGAAGAGATAGAGCTTTGGGGGGCCTCCGGGCTGCTTTCAGCCGACAGTGAGCGAGGAGGGGGGGGGGGGGGGGGGGGGGGGGAGTTAATGAGGTCAAAGGGCGGGTAATGAGGGAGAGAGAGAGTGCATTATTATTATTCCCTTACGGGCTGTTCACACACAGCGAGAGAGACAATGACGGAGAGAGAGAGAGAGAGAGAGTGAGAGAGAAGGAAGAGGGAGAGGTAAAAGAGAGAGAGAAAGAAGGGGGGGGGGGGGAAGAAGATAGTGAGAGAGGGGGGCGCAACCTGCCGGTGGGAAGAAAGCAAGGGCGGAGAGAAGGGCATGTGTGAGGCCAAAAGAGTGTGGACGAGAGGAGAGGGTGCTTGAGGAAAATAATGGAAGAGAGCAAAACGATGGTCCACCATGGAAGAAAGTAATCCTTTCATGCACCCTTCGGGGTTTTGGCGGCAGTGATAATAAAGAAAAAAAATATTTTTTTGTGGTTTTCTTTACCTCCGGCTCTTCGAATGGTGATTCATGCGGTTCTTGGTTTCGAAAACCGAGAACTTTAAATTTTTAGGCTGGGCTAGAGGGCGGTGCAGCTAACCCAGTGTCACCACCTTTATTTTCCAATCATGTAGGGCATCTGACCGCTCCGTCACCAATGATGACCCACATGTAGGACACACATTGTTATTTGATGTGGACAACCCTGCACCCATATCATATTGTTAGAGAAACGCTTCAAACGAAGTGAGTTTGAGTTTTAATCAAGTAAGTGAGAGAGAAAAAATGTAAGGATTTGAGTTTTGATTAAGTAAGTGAGAGAGAGGATAAATGTAAGCGAGTTCGAGTTTTAATTAACTAAGTGAGTGAAAATAAGTAGGTTTAGTTAAAAACAATTTAAAAAAAGGACTACAAAGTGATGTTTAATGGATATTTGAAAAAAACAACCATTTAAAAAATAAAAAAATAGAGAGAGAAAAATGAAGAGAGAGAGAGAAGGATAGGAAAAGAGAGAGCATGTAGAGAGAGGGATAGAGAGAGAAAGAGTTAGAGAAGATAGAAGGATAGGGAAAGAGAGTGAGATAGAGAATGAAGAGAGAGAGATAGAGAGAGAAAGAGTTAGAGAAGAGAGAGAAGAATATGGAAGAGATAGATAGATAGATTTTATTATCGTCCTCGAAGGTCGAATATGACCTATGGGGCCAAAGTTACATGTGATATAGTATGTGTGTGGCTGATGAGTGACTCTCGATGCTCCAAAATTGTGGTGATGAGAGTCGCAATGGAGATCCCACACTGTGGCTAGGAGAGGATAGTGTGTAGGTCTAATTCATGGCTGAAAATGTGAGAGAAGCAAGTTCGGATGTGACCAAAAGCTGAGCACTCTAGTAGTATGTGGTACTCAGACACTCGAACTTGCAGTGATCATAATGTGCACAGTCGATTTGACTCTTGTCCATTGCCCCAACACCCTGTCCCGCAACAAAGGGAATGGGAGCTAAGATGCATGGCTGCGATAGTGCATATCATCGACAAGGGAATAGGCGAAGCATGTAAGTGTGAATACGGTTTCCTCTTTCAAATGAAGAACACGGTTTTGTAGTTGGGGGCAATATGGGTGGACTGGATTTCCCCCAAGCCGTAATACATTGGCGTGGCAGAAAAGCTTCATTCACTTGGGAGTCAATTGAAGCATCATGTAGCAAGTGTAACACATCCCATTTCCCAAATCACTTTTTCATGTCTTGCATCCATCCCGTGCTCAAGATCTTGCTTTTATGCATCTTTTGAATTTTTTTGCTTGCTTCCCATGCAATTGTAGGAAGTCGATGTGAGGGGTTTTGACACATCTTTATCATATACTCCACAATGCTTTCCATGCCCATAATCTCAATTGGAAGAGATCCAAACTCAAGAAGTAGGAGCATATATGATGTTTGTGTCTTAACTTGGAGAAAGTTTGTAGGAGAACACTTTTGGACATTCTCAAACTCTTTCCAAGTAGACTTTGAGATGCTCCCGCCCCACACTTTAACTCCATAAAGAAGAAGCATTGCAAGTAGTGACCTCTTTGATGCCTTCTTCTTGCATAAACTCAAGTACCAATTTGTTCCAATTGATCGATGCATAGATCAAAGAGAGTTGGTGACAACGAACATCCTTGTTTAACCCAATAGTGCTTACAATTTTTTTTGAAATTCCTCTTTCCATGTGCAATTGACAGATCACCTTCTCATAGATTCGAGGAACCGCAAGCATAAACTCACTTGGCACTTGGATTTCATCCATCCTGCTCCACAAATTGCTATGTGGAATCATATTAAAGTATTTCTTAAAGTCCACAAAACAACAATACAATCTCTTGCCTTTCAATCGACTTTCCTCCATGACAACATGAAGAGTGACAAGATGATCAATGGTGCTATGGCATCAAAAAAATCCCACTTGTTCTTTTGCACGCTTGTCATTCTCTTGAACCCAATCACTCAATTTCATCTCCATTATGCACCCCAACTTTGCCATAAGAGACCCAATCATTATCGTCGGTAGTTGTTTACATTCTTTATATCCCCTCCTTCAATGCAAAGGCTTGACCCAATTAGTACACCAATCATAAGGCATACCATGTTGAAGTGCAAAGTTGAACATATCACACATCCACTCATGGGTAGAATCTCTTGTCCATTTGATCATCTCTAGTTGGATACCTTGAAGATCTCCTCCTTTGTGAGTGGCCAACTTTTCAAGCCCACCACATACATCCTCAATAGTAAAAAAAAGGGGGCATACATGGGAGTGAGCCATAAAATGGCATTTTTTCAACATTTGGTTGCTCATATAATTGCCTACAATTTGTGTACGTTGAATGGGGGAAAGGGGAACACACCTGGAACCCAAACAATTTGCCTCTTTATAGCCCATGATAATCACTGCAACCCGATCCACTACAGTTCACCTCGCACAATCGACAACAATCCACACCAATCCGTTTACAACCGTGCCGCAACACACACCACTCTCTCTTTCTCTCTCACACACACAGAGGCCCGAGGAGGTACACACATCTCCAACACTGGCAGTGGATTGTATGTCAGAACAGAGCAAAGAGAAGAAGGAGGAAAAGGGGAAGAAACGACACTAGAAATAGATAAGATCTGCTTGAATTACGGCAAAGAAACCTCATCTATACAACCATAAAAACCTACAATCTGCTTGGCATGGTGACCTCAAGCAACCAAGAAAAACCTGCAATCTCTGGCTTGACCACTCGTGAGGCTCACCTTGCTGAGAGTACGGAAACAAAACACACCTATGGTAGCACCTTCGCTCCAAACTGCTCGCCTTCGTCCTGTCTTGAGAATATGGGAACACACCTCCAAGTCCGCCTCTTCTAGGCCAAGGATTCCTCCCTTGAGCAAAAAACGGCACCCCTCTTCTCCTCCTTGGCTCCCCAAGAGCTCTCCTCTCCGCCCTCCACAAAACTGCCAAAAAACTGCCAAAATGGGGGGGACCCCTTGGCCGTGTGAGTCTCCTCCTTTTTATTCTCAGACTCCACCTCTCTATTTTTAGGCCCGCTTTTTTTGCATGCAACCCGCCCTTTCCTTGAGCCCCAAGCCTTCGCTATTGTCTTAGGCTTCACAGTCATGACGCTATGACTGTGGGCACTCCTCCTTATCAAAAGCTTTTTTGGCGCCTTTACGGCACGCGGGCATGGCCCCCTAGCAAGTCGCCATGTCATCATCTACATTGTGCTAGTGACGATGCCAAATGCACCACCGTGTGCCATTGAACCATTGTCCATGCCCGATGCGCCACCGGACAGAGCCCGCAACACTCTCGCCATGGCTACTAGATCCCAAGGAGCTCCCACACCTCACGATGCCTATTGGGGGTGCCTCCCTTGGCCCATATACCCCATTCTGCCCGTGCTTGAATGTGCATGTGGAATTACCTGCGCGCCACGTGGAATCACACGTGCCACCCTCCTCCAAGGCCTCCAAAGTCCCACAAAAAGATTAAAAAAAAACTCCATTTTGGCCCTCCTTGCCTTGCTTGCCAAACACTACACATTCATCCGATTGTTGGGCCGCAAAATCCGATCGAAAGCTCTCATGATTGGCTCTACTCCTCCATGCCTTTGCTCCTCTCATGATTGGCTTTGCTCCTCCATGCATTTGCAGCCCTTGAAGATTCCCCAAGACCCCGAAATGAGGCCGTAAAAGTGAGAAAATCATCTATAGCCAACTTCGAGCAACTGCACCCTGACTTCCAACTGCCATATCTTTCCGCTCCGGGCACGTTTTGACGAGCAATCAACTCTTGCTAGCTCCATACAATGCATAGCAGCTTCTCAACCTCTGCCAAAATTCCAGATGGCACAAATCACCATGCGGTCAGGTGGGCACCAGCGCGGCCTCTTGCAAAACTTTGACTATTAATATCTTGGCATCCGAGACTCAGTTTGCCAATTTGAAAAGACCTATAGGCTCCATAAATCAAGGGCTACAATCTCATAGCTCCAAATCGGCTCAAACCACCTAGCATTACCTGGCCTATCCATCTCAAATTTGCAACCACCTCCAACTTCAAACTCAAATATCTTGCATCCTATAGCTCCGTTTGATGAGCCGTCTAGACCTTTTCGTTTAGCACTTTGATATGGGCCAAAAAATAGCACTTTGATCACCCTTCATGTGCCACCTTGTCAGGCCCAATCTAGAGACCTTTTGGTTTAGAAAACCACATAAAGCATACATTCTCGCTATCATTTTCCTGCCCAAGCTCTTCTCATCTGATCTAGCCCTCTGTCATGCATTTGTAAGCATACACATCACTACCTGTGTCCTTTGCTAGGGGTGACACACTTTGGCTGCACCATCATTGCCCCACCTCCTTGTTGAACATTCATGTTCAACAAAAAAGCATGTTTATTCTTCTATCTGCTGCAAAAACCCTACCAACTAATGCCAAACCTCAAGTGGGTTGCCCCACACCTTGCATCACATAGCTTTTTCCTAGATAAAAAACATGGCATTGACTCCTTCCAGCCATCTGCAGTACCCTCCAGCAATGCTTCACCCATGTCCACAAACATCCATGCACACAATATGCCCATATCATCTTAGCAGTCCTTCTTACCTTTACCTGCCTCATCAACAAACCTGGCTCTATAAGCATACCATCTGAACAAACCAATGCATTTGGCCCTACAATCACACCATCTGCATTGACCAACAATTCTGACCCTCCCTCCCAACCATGTAAAGCAGAGTTCATCTCCATGGAGCTCCATATCTGGTAGATAACATACCTCACTGATGCACTTAAAAGCATACACTTCAGCCATGTATTGCATACCTCTTTTGATAGCTTGAAATTAACTGGGAAATCTCCTTCATTTTCCATATGACGTGCCTCTCGCACTAGACTCTTCACCTCCTCTGAACTCGTACACTCCTATCTGCTAGCATCATCAAGATCTTCTTCTTCAACCACTGGACCGGGGAGATACACACATCTCCAACACCGGCACCGGATTATCAGAACAAAGAAAAGAGCAGAAGGAGGAAAAGGGGAAGAAATGAAACCAGAAATAGATAGGATCTACTTCAGTTACGGCCAAAAAAACTCATCTATACAACCATCAAAATATACTACAACCTGCTCAGCATGGTGACCTCAAGCAACCAAGAAAAACCTACAATCTCTGGCTTCACCACTCGTGTGGATCTCCTTGCGGAGAGCACGGAAGCAAAACACACCTATGGTAGCACCTTCGCTCCAAACTTCTTGCCTTCGTCTTGTCTTGAGAACTCAAGAACACACGTCTGAGTCCGCCTCTTCTAGGTCGAGGGCTCCTCCCTTGAGCAAAAAATGGCACCCCTCTTCTCCTCCTCGGCTCCCCAAGAGCTCTCCTCTCCGCCCTCCACAAAACTGCCAAAAAATTGCCAAAACGGGGGGGCCCCTGGCTGTGTGAGTCTCCTCCTTTTTATTCTCAGACTCCACCTCTCTATTTTTAGCCTCGCTTTTTTTTCATGCAACCCGCCCTTTCCTTGAGCCCCAAGTCTTCGCTATTGTCTTAGGCCTCACAATCACAGCGCCGAGAGAGAGAGAGAGAGAGAGAGAGAGAGAGAGAGAGAGAGAGAGAGAGAGAGAGAGAGAGAGAGAGAGAGAGAGAGAGAGAGAGAGAGAGAGAGAGAGAGAGAGAGAGAGAGAGAGAGAGAGAGAGAGATAGAGAGAGGAGAGAGAGAGAGAGAGAGAGAGAGAGAGAGAGAGAGAGAGAGAGAGAGAGAGAGAGATACAATAGGAAACAATGCCAATTCTTGTAGAGGTTTGAGGAATTGAGGATAATGGAAGATGAGAGTCATGGTCAATATATTCTAATTTAAGGGCTTGCTAGCATAGTGGGAATCATCACAACCCCTTGTCAATGATTCTTTGATCTACAGATTAACGCAAAAAGCAAGCAGGTACCCCAACTGCCCTCTTTTGTAGCAAGATGGATGCTCTACCTGACACTTGTGTCCATTGAGCCTCAGAATTGTTGCCTACCATCGTGTACAATAGCATGCCCTCCCGGATACCCTCGACAATATTCATACTTGCCATGTCCCTTCTCTCCTACCTGGAGCTTGGTTTGGCTTAACCAAAACACGTGTGTGTGCACACACCTCTAGCAAGACGAATCTACAGTGCCTGTAATCCTCTTGTGGGATCTCGAAAGTCTACAAGTGTACACAATGCCTGCAATCCCCTTGTGGGATCTAACCCGTGAGCGCAACCAAAAAGGGTAGAGATTGCACACACACTTTGTCATGCTATAGCATGTCTCTATTCCACCACCCAATGTAGATTCTTCTCCGTGCCTGATCTAGGTTTGCCCTCGCACCTGACATCTCTCTCTCTCTCTCTCTCTCTCTCTCTCTCTCTCTCTCTCTCTCTCTCTCTCTCTGAGCAAGGAACAAAGATTAGTAAGACATGTCATAATAATCAATATCTAGTTCTCCTAAACGCTTTTCTCATGTTAAACTGATCATTTAATATGGGGAACGGCCAAGGGAGAAAAAGCTAGAATATTGGTTAAGCTAGCAGACTGCCACAATAGGGATCCAAAGGAGGGCAAATAGGGATCCAAAGGGGGGGACATCTGCAAAAGAGCAATGTGCAACAATAGTTTTAAAAGACCCTAAGGTTCAGCCCATTAAGACTTCCAAAATGCTAAGGTTCCAAAATTCAAAGGTTGTGTCCAAAGGTCAAAGCTTAGGAAATTTGGATGCTTTGTGTGTGTCCCAAAAGACTTCAACCATCCCTACATAGGAGGGGGCAAGCCCTAGAAGTAGGAGATGAAAGAGAAACTCACACACACACACAAGCTCCCTTTACACAAAGGGAATGAGGGACACATGTCAGCTCCCTAACCCTGATGTCGACAAGGGGTACTCAATTCCTATTGGATGGCCTTGGAGGTGGACCAATGAGAATTAAGCTAGAGTACATCTAGTTTAATTAATTTAAAAACACTTAATAAAAGAACCAATAAGAATCAAGCTTTCTAAAAGACTATTGGACAGTCTCCTAAGGGGTCCAATGAGCATTCAACAGCCCAATGGCTTGCTTGGTTCCTATTGGCTAGGAGGCAAAGGGGTCCAATGAGAGTTTAGTTGAATTAAATAATTACCTAAAGCTCTCACAAAAGGGGAAAGGGGGACACATGTCAGAAGACTATCACTTATGCTACTTAGTTTCCATTGGCTAGGCTTGGGGAGGTCCAATAGGGCTGTAGCATGAGCATTTAGCAAGGAGGGCCGACCAAGAGAGAGAGGGGGCTGATTTTTGCAAGGCATTATCACACACACACACACACACACACACACACACACACTCACACAATCTCATGTGTGAATCAAAGAAGACTCTCTCTCCTTCTCAAGCTTTAATGAAAAGCTTACCACCTACTCCAAGCTTGTGATAAGGGAGGCCTACACCAACAACTCTTGGCTTTGTGATGCAGATCTAACCAAGAGCCATGCTTCAATGCATGATCATCTCCTCTACCATGCTAATTACTAAGCTAATCTATGCTAATATGAGTGATTATGTGAGGAGATGTACATCTTTCTCGTAAGAATACTCCTTCTTCCTCTCAATCTACTCTCATACCCCGCTAGCTCTCACCATCTTCGAAGGTGTGTGAGGTCTTGGGTCTGACACCGTGAGGGAATTGATGTTGTGTTTTGCTTAGTGCATGAAGTTTCCATCTTCATTGCACTAGTATTGAAGGAACACAAAGGATTGTATTGTAAAATGTCTCTCTTGATGTAAGAAACCATAATACAAAGCCTTTTGGAGGGGGGACTGGCTCCATGCAAATCCGGTCCTCAATTGTTGTCAATCGCTTAATTTCTCTCTCTTGAAGTATTGTTCATTCTATCTAACTAGGTGTTATGCTTTTTGTTGCTCTCTCCACCCAAGCACTCTTGTTAGTCTCGTTAGGAATCTATTCTAATGAAATGCTCACTATGTTCATGCTATTTTCCGCTACACACAAGTTACTAGGCCATTAAATGTTACATTGGTATCAGAGCACATGGTTTCTATTTTCTTGCTCAAGAATGGAGGTCCTCAAGCTAGCTATAAATGGTTGGTACTATTAATTGCATGTGAGTAAGTAGAATAGAGATTTTTTAGCCTTGCAGTGTGCCTGCCTTTGTGCAGTTAACGGGGCATCACCGTCAAGAGCTATGGTCTTAATAGTGGAGTCCTACAGGGCTTGCCTAAGACTTAACAACTATTGAGCTATTAGAAGCTTGACAGGAGCCGGTGATGTTTGGTGTTGAACGACCCTCTCTTCTATTCCTTGCAATTAATGGTATTCGAGCCACCGGTACAGTAGCTTGAGTGCTTTTTCTGAAGTGGTAAAGAGGAGTAGCAACTAGGGCTTGAAGTGCCAAAGTACACCTAAAAAGTTTACACCTAAAAGTTTTTAGAATGGCTGATAATAGTAAAGAGAGTGAAATTAATGTTGATAACTTTGATTTTGCTAATGAGCAAGCTACTAATGATGCCCCAATGCTTGTTAACTATCTTGTTTCTAGGCTTCAACAAGCCATGGGCAATCCATCCCTCCAAAGTGAAGTGCAATGGCAGATTTGTCATGGGATTCTCCAAGCTCCGTACCATGATGAGAGAGCACCTAGGAAGCCTCCTTGCGAGACTTCCAAAAGAGGCCTCTCTCTGATTCAGGAAGAAGAAGAGGATCCATATAAAGGGCTCAAAAATTTGCTCCTTGATGACGCATCTCCTTCTCAAAGGAGAATTCAAGAGCCTCCACCGGAGGAACGAGAAAGCAGTAAGTCTCCTACCACCTCGGTGGAGATGGCTTCAGGAAGACGGTGGGCTAAACGCTCTCCATCACCTCCAAAACGGAGAAGACCACCGCATAATTCTCCACACCATACTTCAAAGAGGGATGACAAAAATCAAGAGAAGAAAAAGGCGAGAAACAGGACACCCTCTTCTCCATCTTCTTCATCCTCTTCCTCTTATGAAAGTGATGGTGAAGACAAGGAAGATCAAGGAAAGAAAAAGGCAAGAAAGAGGTCACCCTCTTCTCCATCTTCCTCAAATTCTTCATCTTCTGAAGAAAGTGATGGTGCAACCTTTGAACCATAAAAAAGAAGAGGCCATAGGAAATCCTATGCCGCATGGAAGAGGTCGTCCAAGCTCAAGAAATTCGGAGAGGGAGGGAAGAGCATCTCTTTCCTTACCTATGATGGCACTTTTGGTGCTACGGACAAAGTATTGGCCTTTATCCAACAATTCGATGCAACGTTTGGAGATTAGGGCTTCACGGAGTCCTCTAAGCTACACCATGTAGCTATGCACTTTCAAAAGTCTGCCAGGCATTGGTGGTCTAGCCTACGGGCCAACGTTGAAGCTCCACAAACATGGAAAGCTTTAAGAGCTTCCATTATGAACCAAGTTTTGGCCACCGATGCCAAAGACAAAGAACTCAGCGAATGGCAAAGCTTAAAGCTCTCTCCTTACGAATCCATTCACAAATATGTAGACAAGTTTTGGGACCTACAACTCAAAGCCATTGTCTTCAAAAATTTGGATTTTGGAGAGCAAAAGCAACAATTTTGTGCGGGCTTAACTGAAGAAATGGTGGAGTATGTCAACTCCCAAAGGCCACGCACCATATCGGTGGTTATACACCATACCATGGTGGCCTCTCAAATCAATTTCCAAATGGGAAGAAATTCTAAGCCCATGGAAAACAAGGGTTCCAATGAGCCTAAGGGAAAGGAAAATGTCCAAAAGTCTCCTAAGGGCAACTCCAACAAAGCTAAAGAGAAGGGAGTTTATAAAGGAAAAAATAAAGTCTCTCCTAAAGAGCTTGAGCATTATTGCAAGGATAACCATTGTTTCAAGTGTGGCGAGCAAGGGCATGTGTACCACGCTTGTCCCCAGAAGAACACCCGCCATGAAGCTCCTAGATCTACCTTGATCAAAATCCAAGAGGAGGAAATTTACCACAAAGGATCTCCTCTATGCCATGCTTGGGGAAAGGTAAGAGAACATGATGCTTTTATTCTCTTTGACCCTGGTTCTATGCACAATTTTATATCTACAGAGTTTGCCACCTAGCTAGGCATACAAGCCTACGAGATGGGAGATGTCCTATCTGCAGACGGTGCTTTCAAGAGGCAAGAAGCTTCAGTCACTCCCTTAATCGGGAAATTGAGGCTCCATGTCCAAAGCTATGTGGACAAAGAGGACTTCTTTATCTCTCCTCTCAAGCATGAGGATGTAATCCTAGGGGCACCATGGTTTGATTGCATGGCTGCCAATGTTAAATTCCCTGAAAGGAGAATCTCCTTCAAGTTCAGGGAAAAAGATATGTATATAGATGCTAAGGAAATGGGTAACATTGTACATACACAAGCTTTCAACAAGTCAATAAAGAGATCTATTTCTGTGTACATGATTTTTGTTAAAGATTCTCAAAATGAACCTAATGTTTTAGCAAAAGAAAATAAACACAACCAAAAGGAATTAGAGTTATCCAATTTTCTCAAGGGGTTTCAAGATGTCTTTATTGATGACATCCCTTGTGAGCTACCGACTAAACGAGGCAATGATGACCATGCAATTGAAATTCTTCTAGGAAGTTCACCACCTAACAAACCTCTTTATAGAGTTTCTCAAGCTCAACAAGAGGAGATTATGCGGCAAGTGCATGAGTTAGTTGAGAAGGGCATGATTAGGCCTAGATCATGTCCATTTTGTTCTCCTGTGCTACTAGTGCAAAAGAAAGATGGCACATATCATATGTGTGTCGACTATAGAGCACTAAATAGGATCACTATCAAAAATAGGTTTCCCATTCCATGGTGGGTAGAAGACCTATTTGATAAGCAACAAGGGTCCACCTACTTCAGTAGGATTGACCTAAAAAGTGGCTATCATCAAATAAGGATAGCTGATCAAGACATTGTAAAGACCGCATTTTGCACTAAGTTTGGTCTTTACGAATACATTGTCATGCCTTTTGGCTTGACCAATGCACTAGCCACATTCAACCACTTGATGGAGAAGCTATTCAAGCCTCACCAAACCTTTATTGGAGTGTTCTTTGATGATATCATCATCTACTCTAATTCATTAGACGAACACAAGCAACACCTCTAGGTAATATTTCAAGTTCTAAGAGAGAATAAACTTTATGTTAATCAAAAGAAAAGTGATTGTTTCTTACAAGAGATTCAGTATTTGGGTCACATTATCTCTCAAGATGGCATCCAAATGGATCCATCAAAGTTAGAGGTAATAAAAGGATGGCCTAAACCAAGGAATATTCATGAATTAAGTAGCTTTATAGGTATGTGTGCATACTATAGATGATTCATAGGAAAGTTCTCACTAATAGTAGGACCATTACATTACCTAACAAAGAAAAATATTAGGTACACATGGTCTGCCAAGGAGAACAATGCTTTCAAAAAATCTAAAGAAAAGCTCATCTCTCAACCTGTGCTTACACTAGCGGATCTCTCAAAGCCATTTGAGGTCCAATATGATGCTTGTGGTGATTGCCTTGGAGCTGTTCTGCTCCAAGAATTGCATGCCATAGGCTATGAAAGTCGAAGTCTCAACCCTATTGAGCAAGCTCTAGGCATATATGAAAAGGAACTCCTCGCATTTCTACATGCCTTAGACTCATGGAAGCACTATTTATTGGGGACTCCTTTCATTCTGCGAACGGGTCACCAAAGTCTTAAGTACTTCATGACACAGACCAAGCTCTCCGAAAAACAAATGAGCGGTCAAATTTCCTTTCGCAATTCATTTTCATATTGCTCACATTGCTGGCAAGCATAATCAAGTAGCCGATGCACTCTCAAGACAGCCAAGAGTGAATGCAGTTTCCATAGCAACTCACAATGATCTATCTTCTATGATAGATGAGTATGCTATTGATCCCAATAGAGATGTGATTTCAGCCTTGCACTAGGGAAGAAAGAGGAACCATTTACTTTACAATATGGTTATCTTCTCTACGGAAATACACTACGCATTACTAGCTCCCTACGTGAGAAAGTAATGTATGAATCTCATGCTCCTCCTTATGCAGGACATAGAGGGATTCAATATACTCTAAAGTGGATTGAAACATATTTCTATTGGCCTACCATGAAAGCAAACATACAAGAGTATGTTTCTAAATGTGTGGTTTGCCAAAAGACAAAGTTTGATAGAGGGAAGCAACCTATATTGCTTCAACCTTTTCCAATCCCTAATTCACCATGGGAGAGTATATCCATGGATTTTATCTTTGGATTGCCTAAGTCTATTCATGGAAATACGGGAATATAGACGATAGTAGATAGGTTCAGTAAACAAGCTCATTTTATACCTATCAAAAATACTAGCAAAACTCATCAAATGGCAACCCTCTTCATTTCACAAATCTTCAAGTACCATGGCTTGCTAATGTCCATAGTGTCAGATAGAGATCCTAGAATGACCAGTAATTTCTAGAAGGGTCTCTTTGAGAATTTAGGAACAAGGCTAAACTTCTCTTTGGTCTATCACCCACAAACGGATGGCCAAAGTGAAATACCTAACCTAACAATTCTTGATGTACTAAAATCCTATGTAATGGAAGTAGATCAAAGATCTCAATAGGAGAATTACTTACCCTTAGTGGAGTATGCCTACAATAACACTGTCCATACTTCCACGGAAAAAGCACCTTTTGAGGTAATTGAGGTAAGATCAAAAAGTCCCTTGCTACTTAAGGTACACGGGAAGATCTTCGCTGCAGATGAGTATAGTTGAGACCTACAAGAATCTTTCCAAAAATTAAGGATGCTATCTCTATCTCATAGCAAAGGCAGAAGGCTGTTGCTGACAAGCACAGAAGAGCCCAAGCCTTTAAAGAAAGCTCGATTAAGGCACACCATGGGCAAGAATCCTACAGGACACCAAAAGTACTATGCTAAGTTAGCAAGAAGGTACTATGGTCCCTTCCAGATTCTTAGGCCAATCAACTCAAGTTTCCCAGTCATTGGCTCATACACAATGCTTTCCATGTGATCCTATTAAAGCTTACAAAGGAGAGCCACCTCAAGAACCAACTATTGAAGACTCACCAGAGATCAAGGACCAAGAAGAGGTGATGCAGCCCAAGTCCATTCTCCGACATGAAGACAAGGTACTAAGAGGAGGATCCGACAATATCTTATTAAGTTTAAGAATTATCCTTTTGAAGATGCTAGATGGATGCAAGGAATACAATTAAAGGATAACCTAAACCTTGTCAATGCTTACAATGCTTCCCTAGAGTAAGCAAATGTACAAATGCTAAAAATGAACAAAGTTTTCGTCTTATAAGACTCTCTTTTTCTTTATTGTGCACAAAAATGAAGTAGTATGCATGCTTAGATCAAGTTTGCGGAGACGGCGTCTCCCAAACACCAAGTAGAGCTTGTCACTCTACCATGGAAGATTGATAGGACTAATGTGCAGACATACTTGCGGCAGCTTTGGCTCTCAAGTGCCAAATGGACTTGTCATCCATTCTGGAAAGATGTCGTAGGGTAACATAGGGATCCTCTACCCGCTAGGAAAAGGACTAATGAATATGCTTTATCTTCTCTACCCCATAGTCGAGGATGACTATGATTTCAAGAGAGAGGTAATGTTATAATATTCAATATCTAATTCTCCTAAATCATTTTCTCATGTTAAACTGATCATTTAATATGGGGAAGCGCCAGGAGAGAAGAAGCTAGAATATTAGTTAATCTAGTAGACCGTTCACAGTAGGGATCCAAAGTGGGGGCCTCTGCAAAAGAGCAATGTGCAACAATAAGTTTAAAAGACCCTAAGGTTCATCCCCTTAAGACTTCCAAAATGCTAAGGTTCCAGAAATCAAAGGTTGTGTCCAAAGGTCAAAGCTTAGGAAATTTGGATTCTTTGTGTGTGTCCCAAAAGTCTTCAACCATCCCTACATAGGAGGGGGAAAGCCCTAGAAGTAGGACATGAAAGAGAAACTCACACACACACACACAAGCTCCCTTTACACAAAGGAAAGGAGGGACACATGTCAGCTCCCTAACCCAGATGCCCACAAGGTGTAATCAATTCCTATTGGATGGGCTTGGAGTTGGACCAATGAGAATTAAGCTAGAGTAAATCTAGTTTAATTAATTTAGAAACACTTAATAAAAGAACCAATAATAATTAAGCCATCTAGAAGACTATTGGACAGTCTCCCAAGGGGTCCAATGAGCATTCAATAGCCCAATGGCTTGCCTGATTCCTATTGGCCAGGAGGCAAAGGGGTCCAATGAGAGTTTAGTTGAATTAAATAATTACCTAAAGCTCTCACAAAAGGGGAAAGGGGGACACATGTTAGAAGACTATCACTTATGCTACTTAGTTTCCATTGGCTAGGCTTGGGGAGGTCCAATAGGGCTGTAGCATGAGCATTTAGCAAGGAGGGCCGACCAAGAGAGAGAGGGGGCTGATTTTTGCAAGGCATTATCTCACACACACACACACACACACACACACACACACTCACACAATCTCATGTGTGAAGCAAAGAAGACTCTCTCTCCTTCTCAAGCTTTAATGGAAAGCTTACCAGCTACTCCAAGCTTGTAAGAAGGGAGGACTACACCAACAACTCTTGGCTTTGTGATGCAAATCCAACCAAGAGCCAAGCTTGAATGCATGCTCATCTCCTCTACCATGCTAGTTACTAAGCTAAGCTATGCTAGTATGAGTGATTATGTAAGGAGATGTACATCTTTCTCGTAATAATACTCCTTCTTCCTCTTAATCTACTCTCATACCCCGCTAGCTCTCACCATCTTCGAAGGTGTGTGAGGTCTTGGGTCGGAGACTGTGAGGGAATTGATGTTGTGTTTGATAAGTGTTTTGCTTAGTGCATAAAGTTTCCATCCTCATTGCACTATCTAGTATTGAAGGAACACAAAGGATTTTATTGTAAAATGTCTCTCTTGATGTGAGAAACCATAATACAAATCCTTTTGGAGGGGGGACCGGCTCCATGCAAATCTGATGTTCAACTGCAGTCAATCGCTTGATTTCTCTCTCTTTTGAAGTATTGTTCATGCTATCTAACTAGGTGTTATGCTTTTTGTTTCTCTCTCCACCCAAGCACTCTTGTTAATCTCATTAGGAATCTATTCTAATGAAATGCTCACTATGTTCATGCTATTTTTCGCTACACACAAGTTACTAGGCCATTAAATGTTACAAGACCAACGTCCTCACCCTCATTGAAGATTGTGGCACCAGTCCCTCTATCACCAATGCATTTAGGCTATTATTGGGAAGCATAGAGAAACCCCCACGCGAGTCTTCATAGAGGAACATATTGATTCTATGATGCAGCAGCCCATGAAGGAACTCATGTGACGACACCCGCACCGAACTAAGCCTAACCTCTGATTTAGTTTATTTTTCTTATTTTGATTAATGGTTATCATTAAGTACTTCCATCTTTATTTTTGTAATGGATACTTGAAAAATCTGATGATGTTGTAACTGTTTTGGTCTCATAGATCTATCAGGCCCTTTTGTAGATGTTAATAAACATTTCATTTCATTTCTCTCTCTCTCTCTCTCTCTCTCTTTCTCTCTCTCTCTCTCTACATCCCTCTCACTGTTCGCCACGTGGTGCCTTGCCTTTCCCACCCCATATTCCATTTTTACCTTCCATTTAATTTTTCTCTCTCTGTGTCCCTCTCACTATACACCACATGGTGCCTTGCATTTCCCACCCCATCTTCCATATTTTTCACTTAAAAAGGCATCACCAAACTGAATCTTCTAATGATTCCATTTAATCAAGCGGCTGACCAAAGATTTGGCACACCTACTACTGTGCATGCACAATTGTATTTTTGCTGATGATGTGCTGATGATACAGCTTCAATGCTATGGTCTTTTGATGATGTGATCATAAAGGCTTGTAGCATAATTGCTTCACAAAAGCATCTTCCAAGACCCCCCGTCACTACGTCCCTCTTTATACACCCATTCCTCTCAATGTCGTATACTACAGTGTTAGCGAGAAAGTCCCCTTCATATTACAAAAAAACTTACTATTCCATTGGAGAATTTGGCTCTTATTAAGTATACATTCTAAATTTTCTTTGTAGTTGATTTTGTATAGAATATCACAAGAAAATATATCCATAACCTCTTTCAATTTTTGAACACATTTTTCTTCAAGTGGTTGATTTCAACTCAAGGTTACGTTGGGCTGTACTTTTCTTGCATAGTTCCAATAGGGTTTTACAATTTTTTAAACTTGACTAATAATTTTGTAAATCACACCATTTTAGCAATATTTTGGAAGTTATCCCTTTAAATATCATGATGAGGTACTAAATGTGTTTATTATCAAAAGAACAGTGTGAGACACAACTCTACACATGTAACTAGATATGAAGAACCCTAAAATGCTTCACACAATTGTGTTTCAACCAATAGGCATGCTCCACATTGAGAATCATGGTACTTGAAGTGTGTCAAGACAAACACAATCCTCTATTCATGGAATTTTTTAATAGATTATGTGGATACAAAAACCCCATGATATAGTACGTAAATATGACATAGTATATCATGGTCAGAATTCCCTTAGATTTTCACTTGAAGACCTTGTACAATATAATAACCATTTCACATAAGATCCATTTTTAAGGAAGAAAAAAAATTGAACCTATAATTAAAATGTCATTGTTGTATAGTATCCTTCCCTTTTTCTTTGCTCGCTTTTATTCCCTTGCTCGCTTTTCATCACTCACTTAGTGACAGCACCCAAGAGGAATGAGTATGTGTGTGTGTGGAAGTGAATGGAGGTGAGAGAAGACTAGTAGGGTGACTTGTGAGAAAAAGTGGGCAGATTTGGGTCCACCAAAAAAATCATATCTCACCGGTGGCAAACCAAAAATTATGAAATTTTTTGAGGTGATTATTCAGCTTGTAGACTACATTTTTTCTTGTGGTAGCATTTCCAAATTCGGAGTGGAGGTGGATGCCAAAAGTCCCACCAAAATGCCTGTTTTTTCTATATGCATAATCCTCCAAGAGTGAGCTCCTCCTTGCATGAGAGCATGGCCTTATAGATTCTTGAGGATTTCAAAATATGCATGGAGTAGGATTATTCACAAATATGATATATGGATATGATGAGGAAAAAGAGGGTAGTATCTAGATATTTTGTAGAATCTAAAACAGTGTCAGATGTATAAAATGAAAAAAATATATAAATATAAGGAATCAAATGAGGGGCTCTTATTTGTTTTGGTGATTAAGAACTACACTACAAGAGGTTGTGTGCTCTTGTGACGCTGTTAGCGACTGAAATACACTGGGTTTTTATAACCCCCGGCGTCGCTAAAACCGTCGCTAATAGCGTCGCTACGAGAGCATCGCTATATGCGTCGCTATAGACGTCGCTATATAGCGACGCTCATAGAGACGCTTATAGCGACGGTTATAGCGACGTTTACACAAAAGTCTATAGCGACGCTCATAGCGACGCTACAGAGCCATAAATAGCGACGGTTATAGCGACGCCCGAGAGAAATTCTTTTTGGTGACAGGGCATTGAATGCCCTGCCACCCATCAACCATATTGTACTTGATTCACTTTTTAAAAAAAGTGCAAGGGTAGATAATAGACCCAAAATAGTCACCCACAAGACGCATTGTTTGCAAAATTGACAAGCGTAAAATTGACAATTGTACACATCATAGGCAAAATGAATTGATTGGCAAATGTAATAATGACAATTGTACAACATCATAGGCATAAAGAATTGATTGGCAAAATGAACTGCGATGAAAAATGTAACAATATACATGCATATGGTTCAAAAAGACGTATAAAATCCGTCTGATACATAAGCTATGAGAAACCGTAAACTAATTCTATCTAGCTACGGCTAAACTGACGTCGTCTAGTCAGACGTCTCATCGCGTCCAAGCGGCGTATCTGTCGGATTCTGCAAAAAAAGACAATAAGACAGCTTTCAGTAAGTATAAACATATAACGACATTTATAAAACAATACAAAAAATAGAAAAGAGTAAACCCTAATACTAACCATGCCGCCGCGAGAACTGAGAATGTCCATCAGGGCGTTTAAGCCCTTCCTGCCTGCGTACTCGCGCTCGTATGGTGTGGGATCACGTCCTCTCATCGACCACTGTCAAAACATACAAAGATTTCATTATGTTAGAATTAAAAAACTCATAAACCCTAAACTATCGAACATAAAGAGCAATGCGAAAACACTTACAAAATCGGCCTCAAATGATGCCCATCCACCGCTCCCCAAGTGGTGCAAGCTCCCTGCCTCTACTCGCGCTCTGGCTGCATCCTTTTGTTGCTTCCACTTGTCAGGATTCTCGCGCGTTTCTTTCTTCGCATTCTTCCAATCTTCTTTGGCCAGCCAATCTGGCTTGTTCCACCCATGCTTGATTGCTTTTTGCACTTCGGAACGCTTGTGTTTGCAGTATTCGCGCATTCGAATCTTCATCAGGTCTTCATTGAAGCGCTGATCCCGTGTTGGAACGGGAAACTCATCATGAAGTATGCTGATGACTCTGGCTTTTAAATCACTAGGTACTTCACTCCATTTGTTTAGTATGTAGTGTCTAAACAGCTGAGAGAAAAGACCACGCATGCGCGAGATCACCTTCTTGTCGTCATCATCCATGATGATGCCGCCGCTGAAGTCGACGGAGTAAGGCAAGCCCTCTGGCCGATGACGCGTGAACCTGGGTGTCCCGGCAGGGGTCTCTAGCGGCGTGTCGATGGGGGTACGGACGTCAGGTGTCTCCACCGGCGTCTGGGCCCGGAAGCGAGGAGTGGCGAGTGAGGTGGCTCGTGGCGGAGTAGGTAGAGGTGTGTAGCTGCTGAGAACAGTCAGCCGCGCGAAACCTGGCGTAGATGGCGATGCTGTGGCTGGTGTGGGGGCGGGCAAAGAAGGGGAGGGTAAAGAGCCTCATCGAACACGAGGCGGTGTGGAGGCATCGGCGGTGGAATCCCCACAACAACCGCCACTGCCACCACTAGAGCGCCGGTGTCTAGACGAGTGTGAAGATCGTCTCGTCGACACCGAAGCTTCGGAGCGCGCCGAATGCTCCGAAAGAGAGGGAGATGCAGATGGAGTAGGAACGCGCGATGATGCGCCAAAGCGATTACGCTCCACGTACCACTGTCTCTGCTGCGGTGACAAAGAAGAAAGAAACTCCTCATCATCCATACCTGCATTAAACACACGAATATTTAAACTTAATATTGAATTAATAGAGTACACAATGACGCAAAGACCATTAAATACAATGACGTAATGACGCATATAAATACAATGACGCAACGAATTGAGTGATAGAAGAGGCAAGTCGAAAACTCAGAATTTTCAATAAAAAGATGTGAGCGCGAGTAGAAAAGAGCGTTATACACCATGGAAGGTACTTAGAGAGCTAGAAGTTTTACAACACGGAGCAAAATTGTTCAAATACAATATTTGTGGCTTTAAGAGATCTCTCTCTCATCCTCGCATAACTCAGCATAACTTCCTATATCTATATAGAGCTCTCCATTTAAACACATATCCTCTGTTTCATTTTGTAGCTCCTCTGCATGCACCCCATATAGAGTAGTAGCATCTTGATGCTCGTCTGGCACCACCGCAGCAGCTTCTGATTGAGCATCTTCTCTGATCTCCTCCATTGATGCCGTTGTGATTGGCACATGGTAGCCTTCATACGTCCTTGCACTACGAGGGGCTACCTCTATGACGTACCACCAGTTTGATGTAGACTTTGTAGGATGAAATATTACCTGCCAGAGCCACATAACTTACATGAGAGCTTTCAAGCACATAACTTGTAAAAGGGGGATGTTAACTATTTACATACTTACTTGTTCACAATGCTCGGGTAGTACGAAAGTGTCTCTTAGGTCAGTCCATTTCTTAGTAGAATCCACCTCAAGAAAACCAGACTCTCCTCTACGCACAGTAGCGTTGCGACCCTCCATGATTATCTTGAACCATTGCACGTCGAACAAGTCAACAAAAAATCCTCTGTAATTGATCCTCAAAATCTCTTGTAGCGTGCCGAAGTAAGTGAGTTCCGCCACCACAGGATCTGCATCAGAGGAACGTCGTCGACTGGACTGTTCAAATTTTGCCATGATTCCACAATCTTGAGTAAAACGCTTTTTGTCAATCCGTTCCACCCTAAAATGTCGACCTTTACACCATGCTGCTGTGTGTGACTTATACTACAACGAACAAAGATTATGAGTGGCCGTTCAAACGTTTCGAAATAAAGTCACTAGCTAGTCGTACATTGCAAACTTACCTTGGTCGCGCAACCCCGAGAGTACTCCCACTCTTCCTCAGTCACTTCGTCACCGCATTGTTGTGCGCTTTTCAATTGGTTGTGCAACCATCTTAAGCTCATGAATGTTGGTAGGCTCTCCAGACCCGTCGGATAGTGCATCGGTGGTCGTCTTCCCCGTCTCCACTCGATTCGTGCCCTTTGTCGCTCTTGCTTTGCATCCTCATATTGTGAAATCCACTTTTGCATCACTTGATTGTGAAGCATGCAAAATCGGTTGATTTTAGCCTCTAGATCTTCCGTCATCTTCTTCTCAACACCGAGATTGCACATGACAATCCCAGATATGCGCTCATCATCTATGGTTTGCCATAGCGTGTCCCGAGCTTTATCAAATCCGTCTAGCCACTCTCCAATGTACACTAGGGACTCTGATACCAACCAACCTTCTGCCATGCTACCCTCCGGACGTGCCTTTTGACGCACATATCCCTTAAGCGTTTTCATGAAACGTTCTAAGAAGAACATCCATCTGGAATGAACTGTGCCAGCTATTTCCACCTCATCAACTATGTGAACAAGAAGATGCACCTGAATGGTTAGCATGGTAGTAGGAAAATGTTTCTCAAACATGCACACAAGCTCCGCAGCATTTAGTTTGGCGAATGGTATGGAGTCTACGTTGATCTCCTTTTGTGAGATCCATTGCACCAGCTTTGCAAGTTTGTAGATTGTGTTACGGATGTCGAGAGACAAACATCCCTCAATGGCAACCGATAAAATAAACTGTAAAGTATGTGCAGCAATGATATTAAAGTCCACATTTTATGCAATGATATTAAAGTCCACTATGAACGTACCTGACACATTTTATGCCAATCGTGTGACTTCAAACCGGTAAGCTTTCCTTCTTTAGTAAAACACGTTCGGAGCGAGTGCATTACGCCAGTGGGGGTCCGCAAAGATCGAATGGTCTCTTTTACTTTGCGTTCTTGGGCTCCTATGAAAATCCATGGTGCTTTAGGGAGTTTTATCGATCCATCAGACGCTGTTTGCGGCCAATATTGCTCCATACAATCCACATTTCTAAGGTCAACTCTGGCTCCCAAAGTATCTTTCTTGCCGGTCAGATGGTCCCATAGTAGATTACCCACATTCTTGAATATGTGCATTGGATCGAGCAAGTGATTGATCATGAGTCGGGGACAGTATGGTAACTCGTACCATAGAGATAGTCTCTTCATCCCTGGAGGCAATCCGTCATTGCACATCTCCTTCTGCTCTAACCATGCTTGTGCAGACATCCTTGGTGGCTCTCTTCCCAAAAAGCCGTCGCGTAACACATGATTCTCTGGAAGATACGCTTGATGACCTTCGTAGATTTTCTTCTTCAGTGAGGGCGCCCTACGTGCATTCAGTCTAGGTCCACATGTGACACATGCTCTGTATCCGCTTGTTTGAAGCCCTGCATGTATACACATGATAATAGATCAACTATGGAAAAAAACAAGATTTACAGTGTCTGAGTGAGGAGTGTCAATAGATCACCTAAGCATTCTGTTAGCCCGGGATAGTCATGCATTGTCCACATTAGAATGCTTCTGATCAAAGCATTCCGTCGTCCTGTGTGTCGGCTCATATCCACCACCTCTATGCCCATCCACAATTGTTGTAGCTCTTCCAATAGTGGACGAAGATACACATCCATATTCTCCACTTTATATCACCCTGGCACAATCAAGCTTAGCCATAGGTGCCCCTTCTTCGTAGTCAACCACGGGGGAATGTTGTAGTTGACGATGACAACGGGCCATACACTGTAAGATGTTGATCTTTGACCAAATGGATTTACGCCATCCATAGCCAGGCCTAAGCACAAATTTCGAGCTTCCCTGGCAAAATCCGACCATGTTCCATCTATATGTTTCCAGGCTACGCAATCTGCAGGAATTCGTAGCACACCATCCGAAGATTTATTCTCCTCATGCCATGATGCTAGGGCGGCCATGGACTTACATTCGAAGAAATGCTTGATGCGAGGAAGCAGAGGAAAATGTCGCAAAACCTTTTGTGGAATTTTTGTCCCGTGGAGATCTACTCGATATCTTTCGGAATCACATTTTGGACACTTCTCCATGTCTATGTATTCCCCTCTGAAAAGAATGCAGTCATTAGGACAAGCGTGTATAGAATTGTAATCCATCCCCAAGTTTCGCAAAATCTTTCTTGCTTCATCTCGGGAATCTGGCATCACATTGTCAGCTAGTAGTATGTGCTCTTTAAGCAATCTACACAACATAAAAATACGATACAGTCGTGTAAAAATCTATCAGATCATTATACATTTAGAGTTTTATTAAAGTAAACTAATTGTAATAGATCACCTGAAAAGCGCTGTGACGCTAGTGTCACTCCATCCAAACTTTGCCTGCATGTTGAGAAGAACCAGGAGTGCTTTCAATCTAGACATACGTACTCCATTATACAATGGCGTATCGGCTTCACTTTTCATATCATCATAGATAAGCCTTTCTGAATCCATGATCGTCTCGATCATTTCATCAATCTCGGGCTCAAACATTGCCTCGTTGGGAATGTGCTCTGCATGATCATCCCCCGAGCTGTCAGAGGCTACATCTTGTGGCCTCACATATGTTGCTTGACCAAAGCGCCTGCGAACACGTCTATTGGGTTGCAAGATTGTTGCTTGTTGGCCAGCGTCAGAGTCCGACGAGTTATAATTGGCAACAACTCGATCTATAATAGATGGATCCAACTCGCCAAATTCGCGAACGTGCTGGAAAGAAACACGTCTTGTCCGTCGCACAGCATGCTTGCATTGATTACAAGGACATAAGATCCTCGTTGAGAGATAGGTGTTTCGGTTGGACGGTCCCACATCCTCGTCACTACTCATAATGAGGATAAAAATCTTATAACCTGGACAACAAATTTAATATTCTATTGGCATTCTTCGTCTTATCTCTCTCTCTCTCTTTCTCTTTCTCTCTCTCTCTCTCTCTCTCTCTCTCTCTCTCTCTCTCTCTCTCTCTCTCTCTCTCTACCTCACATTCTCTAGTCATGTCCAATCCCCGCACACCTCGGTCTAGAGGTGCACGGAGATCAGAACCACCGGGTTATAATCTCTTCTTTATTGGTCAATACCTATATTTATGGATACAAGAAATCTACAGACCCACGTCTACATGATACTGCATGTAGTGGACAAAACCCCTTTGCCTCTTCTCTAGCTGTAGCACTTCACAGCATCTTAACATCTTTTCACAGTAGATCCTTTCATTGTTCGTCTAACTCTAAACCCTAAACCATAAGTAATTCTTGCGTGGACTCGATCTAACGTAAATAAGTGTAAATCTAAATAAACATAAATCTAACTAAAAATAAACCTAAATCTAATTTAACGTAAGTCTACATCTAACCTAATCTTTAACGTCTTTTGGGATAGTTTCCTACGACGTTAAAACTCTCTTCTTCTTGTGTGTGTGTGTGGGTAAACCTAAATAAACCTAAGTCTAATCTAATATAACATAAATCTAAATCTAACGTAAATTATGTTATATTAAAAACAAAGAACTAAACTAATAGGGATTATAAGAACCTTAAAACTGATTTAACACATAATTTTTCACATAACTCGGCAAGAGTTGGCATTCTCATCACTAAAGATGTGAGAGTTAACTTCCGGCGGTGACGCTGCCTCATCTCCATCCATATCTGATGACAACAA
Source organism: Adiantum capillus-veneris (assembly GCF_014529385.1). Taxonomy (NCBI): domain Eukaryota; kingdom Viridiplantae; phylum Streptophyta; class Polypodiopsida; order Polypodiales; family Pteridaceae; genus Adiantum; species Adiantum capillus-veneris. Next base: position 82,622,700 of record NC_140931.1, on the reverse strand, counting down.
TTGGCCCTTTGGACCGTTCTTGCTCTTGTTACTAACTTTGAAGTTGATGTTGAATGACTAGAGGTTGTCTAGATGGTCATTGTCGGGGATGTAGTGACTCTTGCCGCCTTGAAGATCCACCTTCTTCCCTATCTTCTAAAGACATTTCACCAGTACTTTTGGATCGACGGAGCCCACCATGAGTGAAGGGAGCAATACCCTATATTCCATTGAGGGCTTTCTTCACCCGCTTCATGCAGGCATCGCAGTCTATGGAGACCTAAATCTAATCTAATATAACGTAAATCTAACTAAAAATAAACCTAAATCTAATCTGATTTAACTTAAATAAACCTAAATCTAATTTAACGTAAGTCTACATCTAACCTAATCTTTAACGTCTTTTAGGATAGTTTCCTACGACGTTATAACTCTCTTCTTCTTGTGTGTGTGCGCGTGTGTGGATGTGTGTGCCAATAAAAAGAGATAAATGGTATAACCTTTCTATCACCCATGCCAAGTATGATAGATTGGTTATGCCATTTCCCTCTTGAATAATAGGTCTTGAGTTCAACTCCTCGTCGGCTAGATCTTTAGGTCTTTTAATTTTAATTAGTTTCCTACGACGTTAAATTAGTTTCTCTCTCTTTCTCTCTCAATGTGTGTGCGTTTTTTTGTTTATGCATGTTTTCTCTCTCTTTTCCTCTCTCAATGTGTGCGTTTTTTGTTTATGCATGTTCTCTCTCTCTTTTCCTCTCTCAATGTGTGCGTTTTTTGTTTATGCATGCTCTCTTTCTCTTTTCCTTTCTCAATGTGTGTGTGCATTCTTTGTTTATGTATGTGTGTGTGCGTTTTTGTTTATGTTTGTACTCTTTCTCTCTCTCTCTCTCTCTCTCTCTCTCTCTCTCTCTCAAAAACACTATGTGTGTGTGTGTGTGAGAGAGAGAGATAGAGAGAGAGAGAAAGAGGGGAAGGGAACATGAGAGTAAGGAGAGGGAAGGAGCATACCTGGCTCTCCTTCCTCTCCTCGTGTGTGTGTGTGTGTGTGTGTGTGTGTGTGGAGAAGAAAGAGAGAGAGAGAGAGAGAGAGGGAGAGCATTACCTGCTCCTTGCTTGAGGGCGCCGAAAAACTCAGATCTGAGATCTGAGTTTTTGGGCGCTCTCTGTTATTTTTTTTAGCCCAGCCGACATCGCTATGAGCGGCGCAAATTTACTTGTAAATTTGTGACGCTCATAGCGACGCCGAGATTATTTTTTTTTGAGCCCCGCTGTGTGAGCGTCGCTAATATGAATAGCCTCTTGTAGTGCTATTTACAAGAAGTAAAGAAAAATAGATCTTGTACAAGTCACAAGTCTCTCAACTTGATGAAAGATAGTGGATATCTTTTGGCACATTATCCTTGTATCAAAAGGCTCACGCTTCTCCTCCAATTTGGCTTGACAAACTCATTCAACTTCATAAGGTGACTTTTTTCATTGAAGGTTGTTGTTTTGTTGCTTGTCCTTGTGATTCATTGGCTATTGTTGGTTGGCTACCATCGTAAAAGGGTGGATGGCGAGAGGGCTCCCATAACCCTAAGACAATGTGCTAGTGATGCTATAACCAAATCTTGTCACTTGAATCCGCAAGCTCTAGGTGCCTTCTTGTGCAAATCATAAGGTTGAAGCTAAGTTGTACACCATCTTTCTCTCTCTCTCTTGTGTTTTAGTGTGTGAGAGTGTTCCATTGGTGTTAGGTTTAGTGTAAAGTCCTTAGTTGATTTTGGGTTGCTCTAACAATTCTCCTTCTTTTGCGTCCTAGTTTGCTTTTAAACTAGGTGGTGCCTCTTGTGAAGTTGGGTTTGGCTGTGGGTTTGTTGTTTTGTTGTGCTTGTGGTTACCTCAACCCCAATTGAGCAGCATGGGAGCCTTGAGGGGTGTTTAGAGGTCGCCTCTCTTGTTGCCCGCCTTGGACCGCCTCAATTTTGGTTCCCCCACGGAGGACGGCTTGTGTATTTTTGTGTAGGATCAACCTTTAGCATAGTCAATAAGTTTTCATGAATCACGAGAATTTGTATGATCCCTTCATTCCCATTGCAAGGCAAAAGGTACACGTAATTGTTAGTACTAACTCGCAATTTTCACGTGTAATTCATAGAATTTTAGGTCCTGTTAGGTTGGCCGAGATAAACGCTTCAATAAATCCTTTTATTTTGCCTCTCATTAAGTACGACCTTAGTCTGGACGTCTATATTTTTGTTTTTTTTAAAGAATTAGGGCATGCATAGACCATGGATAATGGCCCAAGAATAGAGGTTTTCCCCTTCCATATCACTCCACACATTAGAGTAAACACTGTAATTAGTAGAAAAATCCATTTTCAACAACGTATGGTGTTCATGTTTGGTGCCCAAAGAGTAGGAGAAATTCTTGCGTCACCAAACCCTGTCATCCTACCTCTTATTGATTATCATAGGTCATTTGATTTGAATATTTTTATTTTGTTGTAGAATAGATTGCAATTTAGAAAATATTATTGTGTAAATCTTTTAAAGAAAGAAAAAACAAAAATGTGTGTCACTTTGAAATCAATTCAATGAGCTAACTCCAAATGTCTGGATATCCTCTTTTCTTTGGAGAGCCTGGAGAGGATGCAAAATTATTTTTAGCGAATTTCAAGATGTCTTGCCGTATCAAAAGGATAGTAACTGATCAAGAACGTGTAGAAATGTTTGAGGTGGTCCTTAGGAAAGATGCTAGCACTTGGTTTGACTCTTTGCCTGAGGAAGTTAAGGGGAATTACACAGAAGTTTTGAATCATTTCAAGAAATACTTCTTTGATCCCTAAAACACTCAAAAACTATGGCAAGACATTGTTTCTCATAAGCAAAAAGACTTAGATGACTATTACTTGTACAAGCAAGACTTTCTACGTCTTTGGGCTCTATGGATACGAAATGTTGCTAACCCTGGTGATGGTGCTGAATTTCTAAAGAAGGAGAGGTTCATATCCAGAATCTTTCCTGATCTTAAGGTAAAAGTTGAGGCCGTGCACCTGCTACCTTTGATGCAGCTGAAACTAGGGCTGCTGAGAAATATAGAAAACTCAAGTGCTTAAGGGGCGAGGTTCCAATAGAAGGTCTTAGACCCAAAGGTAAGTCACAAGCATCAACATCTAGGGAGCTTCCTGAGGTAACGGCGGAAGTGATTGAGAAGTTAAATGAATCTTTTAGCAGCCTGTCAATTCACCTTGCACAAGCTATAGGTCCAAAGGGATAAGCAAAGAAGTCTGAAGAGTGAGATTCACGACCTAGGAGAGTCTTGCAATGTTGGAATTGCGGTGAGTCTGGACATGGGATGTATAATTGTCCTTGGCCCCGTGGGGAGCCAGGGAGACCTAACTTGAATTACCCAATGATGAATGCAGGAGAAGGAATTGGTCAACAACCAAGGCTTCTACAAATACCAAATGGACCAAGACCACCTCCACAAGGGGTAGAAGGAGTACCTCCTTTGCTAGATCCAAATGTGCATGTGGTAGAGGTGACAAATTCAAATGAGGTTGACATGGAAGCAAATGGCATTAAGCGTGGCCGAGGAAAATGTTAAGAGAAAGAAGGTGTCACATCACAGAGTGACCATGGACGAGGCAAGAAGGCAAAGGAGACCAAGGAAGCTAAGAGGACTTGGCATTGTATCAATCTCCAAGACTTCCCTCTTGGACATGGTATGGCTCCATACAACCTGTTGGAAGACATGCAAGGTAAGGGTTCTGATATTTCATGGCCTCAATTCCTTGCATTATGTCCACAAGTTAAAAGGGTAACAAAGGCAGTTAGCACTAGGAGAAAGGTAAACGAGAGTGTGCCTGTTGTAAAAATTGCACATGCCGAAATGAATGATGATATTACACCTGTGCTAGATTGTTACTTCAAAGGAAGATTGGTTAGGAAAGGTCTAGTGGATGGGGGTGCACAAATTTGCATCATGACAGAGGGACTCATGCAAAGACTAGGCATGCACATCCATGAGACACCTGAAATCAAAGTGAAGATGGCAAACAATAGAAAAACTATAAAAAAAACTTGAAATCTATTTAGAAAATTAGACAACTCTAATTCCTCTTGATTCCTACCACTTTGATTTAGTGAAACATTAGGATAATTTATGGACTCTTTGACAAAAATCATATACTCAAAAAGTGTGCTTTTCATTGATTTATCAAAAGTAGGTGAATTTACAAGAGGTATAGTACGGCCCGACTCATTAGAATCTATATGCATGTTATTTTCCCTGTAGGTGAAATAGATTCTTCTTTTAGGGAACTTCATTTTGGCAGCCATGCGGTTGAACCATGGTGCCCCTAGGATAGCATCCTCATGTTGGAGAGGGGAGATGAAAAAGTCCTCTTTGTTGAAGTAGTTTTGGACATGCAGCCTCGATTTCCCAATCAAGAGAGTAATAGAGGATTGTTGTCCCTTGAAAGCTCCATTGGCAGTCACATTAACTCCCATCTCAAAATCTTATATGCCTAGCTTAGTGTCCCACTCCGTTGATATGAAGTTGTGAGTAGAGCCAGGGTCAAAAAGGATAAAGGCATCATGCTCCCTCACCTTTCCCAAGCATAGGAAAGGGATGATCCTTTCCAGTGAGTATCCTCCTTTGGAGCTTCAATCGTGGAAGCTCTAGGAGAGTCATTTCATGCATTTCTTTTGGGCAAGAATGACAGCCACGTCCTTGCTCCCCACACTTGAAACATTTATGGTCTTTGCAAAAAGCTTCTTAGAAAATCTTTAGGAGATTTTTTGTTTTTATCTTTGTAAAATTATTTCTCCTTGGTCTTGTTGTTGTTGTTGCTAAAATTTCCTTGGGAAGAATTGTAAGCATTGTTCTTCCCTTTAGGTTCATTTTGGTCTTTGGTTTTGGTGGGCTTAAATTTCCTTTTACCCCCTTGTTGTAAATTGATTTGTGAAGCAACCATAGTATGGTGAATCACCTCAGTGATGGTCCTAAGACTTTGAGAGTTGACATACTCAGCCATATCTTCAGGTAGTCCCACACAAAATTGTTGCTTTTGTTTGAAAAATTCTATCTTTTGGTAGACGATAGCTTTGAGATATAAATCCCAAAACTTGTCTACATACTTGTGGATAGACTCACGAGGAGTTAGCACTTTGTCTTTGGAATCGATTGCAAAAAATTGATTCATTATGGAAACTCATAGATTTTTCCATATCTTGGGAGCTTTGTCGTTACCTCGTAGACTAGCCCACCATTGTTAGGTAGACTTTTGAGAATGCATAGCTACATGATGTAGCTTGAGGATTCCGTTGTGAGCGGGATGAAAACACACACAACGCCTCTATAATGACCCGACACACACTCTTGAGAAGATACACACACACACTACGGGGCACCACTCGGCTTAGACAACACACCTGGCCGAGACAGGGAACACACCTCTGGAGTGAGAGGAGAGAGACTATCCACCTGCCCACTCCACACAGACACACACACACACACACACACACCCAAAAAACTCAGCTCAAAAGAGGAGAATTTCTGATGTTTAGATACAATTGAGCTTGGGCCAACACCAATGGGGCAAATAGCTCACACAATATGGGTAAAATAAGCCAGATACAATCAGAAACTAGAGCAGAAACTTCGCTCATAGGAGAAACTTACACAAAAAAACAGCAGGAAAAGGGTGAGGAATTTGGCAAAATGGACAGCGCCATCGCGTCTGGATCTTTCTGCATAATTATCACAAGAAAACACCCACGTTGTGTCCATACTTCTCCGCGTTCAAATATTGATCCCGTTCGGCCTCCTGACACCACTAGATGCCATCTGACGCACCTGCTTACCTCTTGTCGTCGGCCCACAGATAGGTTCCTCGAGAAGCTTTACGCGCTACCAAATCCTCATTATTGTAGAAAAAACACACTGATACTGGTAATAATGAAAATCGATACACTATGTACACCCTGTCCTACCTGTACACATGTGGGCCCCACATAACCACCTGGCTCTGGAAAATGGGCAATTATTTATTTGATGCACCATGCATGTGTATGTACATATTTGCAATCCCTTGCTCCAAAAAACTCGTGACATAATTTGCCCATCCCCTAGCCTGCTAGAGCATTCATGCTGAGCAGCAACAACACTAGTAGATGCTCATTCCACCTGGATCCCACACAAAAACACTTTGCCTTCCCTGCATCAAAAGCTTAATCAAGGTTCCACCTGGTTCCCAAGGAAAACCCGTAGAGATGCCATATATCAACTTTGCATCAAGAAAACCATCAATTACTTTGGCATAGACCGGCATGTGCAAATATATCTCCTTCTCCATAGCTGAGAGGTCTCTATTGATAATTTGTGTCATCAATTCTTGCTTCTTTGACAACTCAACCTTGGTTTGCATCAGCCCTTCAATCACCTCATAAGGCCCTTCACTTTCATCTTCAACCTCATTTGCAAATGTGACTAAATCAGACTCTTGGATTTCTTTGTCCATCAAAAGGAATGCAACATCAGCATCCTCATCAATGCTGGTAGTGCTATCACTGTACTCATCAGACACTGTGGAATAGTCTTCATCACTAGACTCATCCTCATCTTCATAAAGCTCTTCCAATCGTTTCCTTGTATCCATATTATATAGCTTCTTGACACCTGTCTTTCCATAGAGGCTAATCGTACGATGTCGCCAATCTTGAACAGCTCCTACTGCACGTAACCATGGTCTGCCCAATATAATAGGATATGCTCCCAACCCTCCTGGCATCACATGAAAATCAACCACTGCCTTTGCATCATATGCCTCCACTTCTAAGCTCTTTACAACACCCAAGCATTTTACTTTTTGATGGTTTGCCAATCTGATCCGGAAGCCTGACACCCCAGTCACTATAAGACCCATCTTCTCAACACATGAGTGTGTTATGACACATATTTGGGCTCCGCCATCCACATAACCTTGTCCCAAATTTTTCCTTTTATGCCACACATCTACTATTGGACAAATATCGGGTAGCTCATCCATTGCCAACACCTTCATTGAACCTCTCTCTAGCTCTTTCTCCATTGGTTTAACCATCCTCTTCCACTGTCCCTTTAGTTTAGGAACCATCTCTATGAGCTGCCCAAAAGTAACATCTGCCTTCCTGCTTGTCAGATCCTCCTTTAAGTCATAGCTTAATTGCCCATCCCCTAGTGGAAAATCTGAAACATGAAACTTTCGACGAGCTCTCCTTTTCCTCTTGGCCTTGACATCCTCGCCTTCATGACTCTTCCCTTCTTCTTACTAGGACCTGGGGCACTTCTTCCTTCCTTGTCCTCTGTCGTCCTCTTCCCAATAGGCATCACTAATGTATCCTCTAGCTTTGATGCCTTCTCCAAGGTGACTACACTTAGCACTTTTGTCTTTCCCTTTTCCTCCTGGGTTAATCCACTGGTTCCTTCATCTCCCTTAATTTCGATGCCATAATCATGCGACCTAGCTAGCACCTGTTTTGGCAATGGATACATGTCTACCCCCATCCTTGGTGGCTTATCACATTGCGGGCTAATGTGACCCAACTCTCCACAATTATAACATGTGGGCGTCTGCCTCCAAAACCTACCATTACTTTGTCCAGCACAATTCCTAGGTCTTTCTTCACCTCCTGGCTGATTTGCAAACCTCCCTCGACCTCGATTATTTCCCACTTGACCTAGCATGTTTAGGCTGAGATTCTTCATCAAATCTACCACTTGCCTCATGTCTTGCCTTAGGCCATCATCTTGCACTGCTGTAGTGACCACTGCTGGAATAACCTGAGTAGTAACAAGAACCACTGGTTCATGATGAACCCTTGGCATGCGACCTTGTAAAGAATCCATAGGCTGAAATTCAGACCTCATGGGCAAAGACTCCGCCCCTAACTGGCTCGTTTTCCTCAGCTTCCACTCTTTGTTCCTTGCTACCTCTAGTGCATCTTCATATGTCCTAGGCTTCTTTAGCTCCAGTCTCCAACGTATATTCTCCCAAAGACCAGCTAAGAACCTGTCCTTCTTCATCATGTCAGACGGGGTTACCTGCGGTGCTTAAGCCTTGCACATCCGCTCCCATGCCAATGAAAACTTTCGTATATACGCATCTACTGGCTCACCTTCCTTTTGCACTAAATCTTGTACTTCTTGCCACACTTTGTCAGGGTCTTCTATCTTCACAAACTCCACTTCCAATCCATGTCGTAGATTGTCCCAACTCAACCTTATAGGTGGATCAGCCACACGCAACTCCTCTTCAAATGCTTTAGACCAAACTCGTGCATCACTCTTCAAACAAATGTGGAGAAGGCGTAACATCTTCGCAGGGTCATGAATCTCGTTGCTAATGCAGGCAACCTCCATCTTTTCCAAAAATTCTTCCACATCTTCATCACTTCTTCCATGAAACTCCGGATAAGAGAAAGCCATGACTACCCAAGTTTCAATGCTTTGAGAACCCCTTTGAACACACGTGCAAGAACCCAAAACTTTTGACTACCCAATCCCCAGAAACTTCAATGGAGCTCAACTTTAGATAAGGACAAACACATGCACATCAAATGAGTTTTCATAGTTGATCATCGGAATTACAACAGGCAAAGGACATTCCAAGATCTCTCGTAATCTTCTTGGCCCGAACATAAAGACTATGTGCTGCTGGAAAAAAATCTTCCTGGACACATGAACATTTATCTGGATTCTCTGAGTTAAATGAAAAGGAGTGAATTGAGGGCCATTTTGATCATCCATTAAAGCCAACCATGCAGCTCCCAAGAAGGCACACCTGACTTATCCTCTGATTTTGCCAAAATTTCAGCAGCATAACCGCATAAATGGCTCAAAAGACTAAAAAACCAGCCATCATATATAACTTGAAAATTTTTTGACAGAGTTTCCCCAGAAGTAGAGCAGTGAGAACCCAAAATATAGACTGTAGATGTATGCATAAACTACCAACAATAGAACCCGAGCATCAAATAGGAATCACTAATACATAGCCTATGGCGAGGTCACGAAAAGGGTGCTCTAGCTACCTGTATCACCGAAAGGATATCCACATTTGAGAGTCCCCCATCTCAATAAAACCTCACGCTATCGACCCTCACACGAAGGCTAATGCAAATCGCGTATAGTCAAATCTCAGAAATGACTATCTTCCAGACCAAGTCTTAGAAATGGCTGGGACTGCCAAATAAAACCAAATATGGCTCCACAAAGACGTACAATTGGCAGTTTCCACAAGTAACGTACAATGCAACAGACAATGCACTCAAACAGGCGCCAAGTGATGCATACCCACAACAACTGCAAGTGACATCACTGCTAGTATATCATTGTACTCCAGCTACCTGTACCTGTGTGAATCACTTGTACATGTACCTGTCCCTGTAACCTATAATCTGTAACCTGTAACCTGTAACCTGTAACCTGTAACCTGTAACCTTGAATCTTGAATCTCGAAGCTTGAAGCTCGAAGCAGAAGGTACTCGAAGAATATCCTCAGTGCGGGCACCAAAAGAATGTGAGCCGGATGAAAACACACACAGAGCCTCTATAACGACCCGACACAAACTCTTGGGAAGATACACACACACACTACGGGGCACCACTCGGCTTAGACAACACACCTGGCCGAGACAGGGAACACACCTCTGGAGTGAGAGGAGAGAGACTATCCACTTGCCCACTCCACACAGACACACACACACACACACATACACACCCAAAAAAATCAGCTCAAAAGAGGAGAATTTCTGATGTTTAGATACAATTGAGCTTGGGCCAACACCAATGGGGCAAATAGCTCACACAATATGGGTAAAATAAGCCAGATACAATCACAAACTAGAGCAGAAACTTCGCTCATAGGAGAAACTTACACAAAAAAACACCAGGGAAAGAGTGAGGAATTTGCAAAAATGGACAGCACCATCGCATCCGGAACGGCCCAAAACCCCAGTCTACAATGTCAAAGTGCTCAAATCCGACCTCGGATGAGCAGTTTACGGCCAAAATAGGCTCCAAAATGAGCAAAAACACACCTACGGCTGTTCCTCCTCTCTTCTCCACGTTTTTTCTGGTCTTCTCTCTGTTTTTTCAGTTCCCACACTTAGCTTTATTACTTGGGCACCCTTGGCCTTTTAGATGACTTCAAACGGACCCCGAACAGGCCAAAAACTGACCTCGCAGTGCATAGTTGTCACCTTTTTTGCATCATCCGCACACCTGGCACTCATTTCTTTTCAATAATGCATCCCGTCACCACGTGAAGTGGCCCCAAAAAGTGGTCCTAATGTTGAACTTTCTGCATAATTATCACAAGAAAACACCCACGTTGTGTCCGTACTTCTCCGCGTGCAAGTATTGACCCCGTTCGGCCTCCTGACGCCACTAGATGCCATCTGACGCACCTGCTTACCTCCTGTCGTCAGCCCGCAGATAGATTCCTCGAGAAGCTTTACGCGCTACCAAATCCTCATTATTGTAGAAAAAACACATTGATACTGGTAATAATGAAAATCGATACACTATGTACACCCTGTCCTACCTGTACACATGTGGGCCCCACATAACCACCTAGCTCTAGAAAATGGGCAATTATTTATTTGATGCACCATGCATGTGTATGTACATATGCACAATCCCTTGCTCCAAAAAACTCCTGACACCGTAAAGTCCTCATCTTCAAAGGGTGCAAGGCAAATTGTTGGATACAGGCCAAGACTTTGCCCATAGCACCAAATATGCCATCATAGGTGAGAAAAGAGATGCTCTTTTCTCCCTCCTTGAACTTCTTAAGCTTGTACGACCTTTTCCAAGAAGCATAGGCTTTTATATGTCCTCCCCTCTTGGATTCTCTAGGAGAGAAACCGCTGCTTTCTTTGGAAGAGGAGGAAGATGCTGACCTCTTTCTTTCCTTTTTCTTCTTCCTCTCTTCCCTCTCAGAATGACAAGGAGACGGAATATATGACAATCTTTTCCTGTTGGGAGGAGTTGGGAATTGTTGAGACCGCCATCTTTGTGGAGCTACATCCTTTGAAGAATTTGGAGATTCAATTCTTTCTCTTTCATAGGGTTCCTTGTCTTCTCTCACTGAAGAGATTCTTGTTTTGGAAGTCTCTACAAGAGGCTTCCTAAGCACTCTCTCTGCTTAGGGAGTTTGGATAATCCCACAAGTGCGAAGTTGTTGGTTAACTTTGGCTTGCAATTCATGGTTGCCCATAGCTTGTTGCAACCTAGTAACAAGATACTTCAGAAACATGGGGTCATCATGGTTGCCGGTAGCTTGTTGCAACCTAGTAACAAGATAGTTCACAAACATGGGGGCATCGTTAGTAGCACCTTCATGTGAAAAATGAAAGTTGTCAATATTCATTCTACTCTCTTTATTATTGTCAGCCATGCTAACTAAACTTATGTGTATGCTACTTTGAGCTTTGACAAATCAAAACTTTCTTGTTGATGCAATGAAGATGATAAGATTCATGCACCAAAATTATGCTCTTAACAGTCTTGCAAAAGCATTAACTTGTCCCCGGCCTCAATCCCAAGACGACAAACACCTTCAAAGGTGGAGAGAGCTAGCACAGAGTGAGGGAAGGGAAGAGGAATAAGAAGTATCATACGAGAAATAAGTACTTTCCACACCATCAATTACTCTTGAAGATTTAGCTTAGCATAGTAATATGGATGGTAGAGAATATGAGCATTCCATTGAAGCTTGGCTCTTGGTTGGATTTCTGTTCCATAGCCAAGAGGCATTGGTGTACGCTCTCTAATTCTCAAGCTTCAAAAATGACTTTTTCAACACAGTGAGAGAGTGTGTGAGTGTGTGGGAGAACGCAAAATGAAGCCTTCCTCTTTCCTAGGTTGACCCCTCTCTCAATTTTCTCTAGTTTAATCTCTATTGGCCCTTGCAAGCCTAGCCAATCATAGGCTAAGGTCATTTCAAGCAATAGAGGTAGCATTTGGACAAGTATTCTTCTTTCCCCCTTTTGAGAGAGAGAGAGAGCTTAGATAATTAATTAAATGCATGTAGATTCCCATTGGACCTCCCTAAAGTCCATCCAATAGGATGCAAGCTCACCATGAGGGTAGTATGGGTAGGGCTTGACATTGTCCTTTATGCCTCTTGTGGAGAGGGCTTGACTTGAGTGTGTGTGTGTTCTCTCTCATCCCCTACTCTTAGGGCTCACCCCCATCTATGTAGGATGCATGATTGACTTTGAACACAACAAGTACCTTGGTCATCAAGAATCTCAAGCACCTCAAGCACCTTAGTCATTGAGCATGACAAGCACCTCAAGCACTTTAGTTAGTTCAAGCACAATAAGCACCTTAGTGAGCTCAAGCACCTTAGTCAGCTCAAGCAGGACAAACACCTAAAGCACATGCCTAGCTTGCCTGAGGTCTTTTAAGCTTAAAGGTCCTAGGTCTAAGGACTTTTAACACACTAACCTTTGGAGATGTTTAATGAAGCTAACCCTAAGGTCTTTTAAGGTCCATTATCTGCTCATTACTCTTTGATAATCCATCTCCCTTCTAGACCCTTCATGAGAGGTAGCCTTCTTTCCTTTTGGTCCCATGTTGAGATAGATCTAAAAGCTTATATCTATTTCTAAATCTTATTCCCTTTCATTTTCCCACATTAAGTTATTAATTTATTATGAGAAAATCATTTGGGAGGTAGATATTATATTTTATGACAAAGAGAGAAATAGGGAGAGAGATAGAGAGAAAGAGAGGGAGAGATAGAGAGATAGAGAGGGAGATACACATATATAAAGAGGGAGAGAGATAGAGGGAAAGAGAGGGAGAGATAGAGAGGAAAGAGGGAGCGAGATAGGGAAAGAGAAAGAGAGAGATATAGAGGTGGGTAGATCAAGAGATAGAGGGAGAGGGAGATAGAGTGAGAGAATGACAAATAGAAAGAGAGGGAGAGATAGATGGTGATAGAGAGAAAGATGGAGAGATAGAATAAGGGAAAGATGGATAGGAATGAGGGAGAGCTAAATCCTAAAGAGAAAGAGAGACGTAGAAAGAGGGAGAGATAGACTTAGGTAGTTATGTATGTGTATGTGTGTGTGTGTGTGTGTGGTTACATATAAATATATTTAGTTAGTTATATATACATATGTGCATGTGTGTGTATATATATATAGCTACGTATAAATATATGTAGTTAGGTATATATACATATATGTGTGTGTGTGTGTATCTATACATATATATATATACACACATACACACATGTGTATATATACCTAGCTACATATATTTATACGGAATTATGTATATATATATATATATGTATGTATGTATGTATGTATGTATATATGTATGTATGTGTAGAGTGTGTATATATATGTATGCAGGTATATATATGTAGTTATGTATACATGTGTATATGCATGTATTTATGCACTATCAAGGGAGCATAGCACCCAATAGTCGAATGATTCCTTGAGTATAGTCTCTTTTTAATTGTGGCAATGTGGTTTTTAATCCACTCACGTATGGATTATTGCAGAATACCCTTGGTTTTACCACAATTGAGATTGTGATGATATCTAAGAGGTGTCTCTAGACTATTGGCACTACTAGCCCCTACTTAGGTCTAATAGTATATGTATATGCATGTAGATACATATCTATGTGAGAGTGTGTATGTATATATCTGTGTGAGTATGTATGTGTGTATATACATGTATGTAAGCACTAAGTATGCTTGTATATACGTATCTATGTGAGTGCGTGTGTATGTATGTACGTAGATATATGTAGATCAGGTATATGGAGAGTAAACGGGCCAGATCCTAATACTTTCCAATGCATATCTTGTAGATGTCGGATGAGAGACCATTTGGTGGGGAGCACCCATTGCACTCCTCCTTTGGATGGTTCACATCCCAGGTGGGCAGCCATCTAGGGTGTACATCGCCTCTAGTGGACCCAGTCTTGAGGCGGTACATCCAAGCTCTAGATTTAGATTTATTTGTAGCTGATTTTTTGTTAGTATGAGTATAGATTTCTATCCATTATTTGCAGGCATGCCCTCTTATCGCTTTGGAGATGTAATTCCATCTACCCAAGTTTCTCCACCTGTGGTAGATTCGGATATGCAAAATGCATTGTCTTTATGTGAGGAATACTTGCGTTTGGCGCAGGAATTGTTTGGCCACTACAGTGGATAGCATCTCATGGCCTATGGTCTTTCACAGTAGACCACAGTGTGGGGGATCCAGGGAGGCACTCCATACGTCTAGAGCATTCCAACGAAGGCACCTCTTTCTACCCTTCCTTCTTACCGAGACCCACCCCTCTTGCATCACAAGGCTGCACACCATTCCATTTGACTCTTGCTTTGCCCGAGCCTACTCAATAGTCCACAGGTGGTTGATGAGCATATTTTAGTAGCACACGATGACGTTCACCTCACGATGTCGGGGGATAATTGTATGGAAGGTGAACCGAGAAGGCACCGGGCCCCTGGCTGTGAGAGGTGTGGGGAAAGAGGTGCAATAGGCACAATTAATAAAAAGAGAGCTCAAAACAAATAGTTTGCTTAATACCAGTTAATCAACAGAATCCATGATTAATCACTCATTAATGGAGGCTTTATGCTCCTTAGAAGTTGGAAGCTAGCTTAATCCAGGTGCTAATCAAGAAAATTAATAATGACCTATTTTGTACTTCCTTCTGCTTCTTCCCGTTATGGCATAGGAACTTCGTCTTCCAATGGCCGTCTGATTTGGCTTAAGATTTCTGGCTTAAATCCCATATTTGAATGGGTTTAGGATCGGCTAATGGTTTAAGTTTAGGCTCATCGCTTCAGAATATGGATAATGAGTTTGAGAATGGGCAAACTTGGCTTAGCTTCTGAGAGATTAGAGAGCTTTAGGTAGGATCCAAATCTTGGCTTATGAGGCTAGGCTTAGGCCTCATTTAAGGCACTTAATCATCAAGGCCCTAAGGAGATTAAGTTGGGATCGAATAATGAAGCATATCAAGGATTAGCTTGGCTTAAGCGAGATTAGAGATCAAGCTTGGCTTATGAGAGCAAGGGCTTTGGATTCAGCGGATCAAACAAGCTTGGATTAAGCTTAAGATTACGAAGGCTAAGAAGAATCTTGGAGAGTTGGCTTACAGAGGTTATCATTAAGATGCTGATGAGATCCAAAGCTTTGGAAAGCTTGACCTTATCCGATATTAGGCTCAACTTATCGAGCGTATGAAGCTTAGCTTGGCTATGGAGATTAAGAGATCCGGTTTTCTCCGAGAGAGAGCTCCCAGAAAGAGGAAGGGGATTCTAAAAAAAAAAGAACACTCACCCGCTCTTGAGAGCCGCATCTTCCTTTTTATAAGTTGCATAAGCCAAGTTCTTGCTAAAAGGGGCCTACCCATTAGTGATGTCGCTAATGGGTACCCCCTCCTAATGATGTGGCAGGCGGAATTTCGGGCTGCTTCAAATGCTATGCGATTGGTACCGAATCGTGTCTCCGGGAGCTGCGTGTCATGTCTCGCTTCATGGCCGGTCTCAACCATCCACCCCTTTGCGTGCTAGGAGCTCAAACAGCCTTGCACCTCTTCTTGCTCGCTGCCACCACGTTTGGCTTCCCATTTTTTAATTTTACTTCACACCCTTAAGCCCTTAACTTACCCTTTGGGCGGGCGGTTTAACCTAGTAGGGCCATTTGAATTTGGCTCCTTCGGGTGGCCTTCGGGCTCCAAATTAGGCATACATATTGGCCAAGGCACCACCAAGCTTGTCCATTGGGCGGCCATGGCATTTGTAAGGGCACCACCTTTGGCATACATTGTGGCCAAGGCACCGCCAAGCATCTCCAGTGGGCGGCCACGGCCATTGTAAGGGATGACATGCTGGCCAAAGCAATGCCAAGCATGACATCTCTTTCGAGTAGTCCTTGTCAACAATCTTATCAGGGATTCTCTCCGCTTGGGGTAAATCTCGCAATCAATGCTTCCCACGAGATCACACGAAGCTCTTCAAGCACTTTTTGTACTTAATGAGACGTACACCACATTTGACGTACATGTAGCTGCTATCAATGCACTGTCGGAGATAATGTTTTGAAAAAAATTATCCTCAAGCACTTACTGCTGCATTCCAAAAATCTGAGTGAGAGCCAAAATCTCCCAGATGGCACTCTGGTTGAGTCGACTTAACTGGCACGAACCGGCCCCAGATGAATCTATAATGGCCAATAACTTGGCAACCGTGAGTCCAATCAATGATCTGAAAAGACTGAAGCTCTCCACGAAGTGAGCAGCTTAGGTCGTGTACTCATTTCATTTCTATCTCCTCAGCTACAGCTGCCCAATCCGGTACGCCCAATCCGGTACGGATTTGCTACTGACTCAACTGAAAGCTATCATAACTTCTTATCCATAGCTTCGATTGACGAGCCGTAAAGACAAGCATGTAGAGCTTTCAAGTACTTCATCTTTAATCAATAAAAATCCATCTATGACCACTTCAAGCATACTCACTATTTAGCATTACCAAGACATCTTTTGGCTCTTAGAGCCGCATCTGGCACACTTTTAGCTTAAAAATTGGCTTGTTAGCAAGCCCTTATAACTACTGAATAATCATGCAAGATTAAAAAACATCTAATTGGCATTCCTTTTCTCATTTCCTTGTCATGGGAGCGGAGCGGCATGACATCCACCCCCTCTGAACCTGCACAGCCTTCGGTCTGTGCCAACCAGTCTTCAAGCTGCATCTGCTATAAACACCTTAAGATACTTTTCATCAAGCTCACGTAGTTGGTAAGGACATGTAAAACAACAGAAGGTGTAGATCATAGCATCAATAGTGTAGTTCAATTATCTGGTAGTTTTCCCATCACAAATATTTGAACCGTAGTGGTCGTATCTCCAAATCATTCAATTAAATAAAAAAATATGTTTAGTGAACCCCGCCAGACTCAAGTGCTCCACTGACTTATGCACATGGCTTGACCATCAGCTCGCTTTACGGAACCCTCTCCAGCTCAAGTATGCCTTACTATGTCTGCACACAGAATGGTCGTCAAGTCCTCTACTTCAAGTTCTGGTAGAAAAACCATCTCAAAAGTTGTGAAGATACTATAACAATTGTCCAAAGATGTCAACTGGAAGCTAGCCATGTAATTTTATTGATCATATAACCAAAAACACTTCTGTCTTAGCATACATCCAAAAACAAATCTACTGCCAAGTAACCTGCTATAGGAAAATTAATGAGATCTTTGAATCTGCAAGTTGCTCTTCAATAGCTCCCAAGATCAAATGGGATAACAAGAAATTGCCCCAATAGTGGAGCAACATAATATCCACATAGGCACACACATCCTGTATCAATCAACTTCAAGAATTTTTGCTCCAAATATGCTATTCCAGGATCTAGCAAGAAGAAACCACAATGTAGACCGAAAAATACCCATTCATAGTGAACCTGTTTTTGAAGATCTTTCGAATCACCTGGATCAAATACCTTAAAGATCACATAGCATTGATGGCATTTGCAATATACAATAGCTTCACCTGAAGCATAGTGCAACAACCACATCTCATAAACTTTTGGTAAGTTAAGGTCGTTACCAGCAAGCATTAAACCCAGCCACATTTGGCACATTGTCCAAGAAAATGAAAAACCCTATGCACTTTATGCAGCATCAAGGATGATTTAGCATCATCATCCCCTCTAGCTTCATAGCCATTATAAAAAATCTTAGGACTTTCTGGACCTTTATCATCAGAGAGATTTTTACCTGGCTTTTGAGGTTGATAATGAATAATAGCTTTATCCTGAAGATCTTCATCCATAACATCCTTGGGAAAATCACTCTTGGAAGTCTCAACATTCTTCAAATCTATAGGAGTTGGCTCCTCTTGCAGTCCATATATAAGCATAGATGTAAAATCCATGTCAATATCCTACTCACAATCAGCATGGTGTAGGAAATCTTCAATATCATTCTCTGCTTCCTCACCCGCATCCCTGCTACTTATCAAACCATTATTACTTTGAAAAGGTTCATCAGGCACCCCCTCTGAAGGGTTACTTGCATCACAAAGCTTTCCTATACTGCTATAACATTCTCCTTCAGATTGGGCCAAAAACCCTTCAATTATGGAATCTGCTTCCGTGATAATAGAGTGGGCAAACATATTGCCAGAAGCAACCATAGGTTCATTGAAATTATCAGGTACAACCTGTGTTTCACAGTCTCGGCCACTTCATCAGCTATTGTATATATAATAGATTTGTTTATGCAATCATCTGTAATAAATTTGCTGCCCTACTCAGCTATAGTGCCGATAGAACCATTAGAAGCCTGTAGTGGCTCATCTTCTTGATAGACTTGCTGAGAGCATCCCATGCCAAGGTCAGCAGCTTGAAAAAATTTTATTGTATAGTCAAGCTCTTTGCTAGAACCATTATTTGAGGTAACTTCCATGCGAGCAATCTACGAAAAAAATCCCTACATTTGTGTTTCAGCATTAATTTCATTATGTACCTTTGCTAGGTTGCTCAAAATATGGTCCTTTGTCGTTGAATCTGCTACTTTCAAAGCTGTATTTGCCTTGGCTTTACTTCTTGCAGAAATATGGTCCCAAAATTGATCATAATTAAGAAATTTCATATCATCCCCTTCTTCTTTACAGAAAACAATCTGGCTTCGTTCATTAATCTCCTTCATTGCCAACTCGATAAGCTGTGAGCTTTCATGAACAAACCCATCTGCAAAATAGTCCCTCTGCGTGGGATATGTTTCGACCAGTTCTCGTACCTTTTCTTTAAACTCGGAGGTTACAACTTCTTCAAAGGTCGAAATCATCCGATCTTCTGGAATTCCTCGGCTCTTCATCTTCGCTTTATAGCATGAAAGGAGTCCATCTGTATCATGTCCTTGAAAAATTCCATACTCTTCATGTGCGGCATCAAGTGCCATCTCCACTGCATCATCAAGCTGCTTTCTCATCTTCATATCTTTTACTTCTTGCAAGCATCCCTGAACTAGCCCAACATTTTTGACAGACCTGCTGCTGCTAGATTTTTATCAAATCTATTGAAGCTATAATCTTCAATAAAATGTTTCAATTCTGCTGGAACCTCCATCTTGACCTCCCACCCCGGCTCGTTTTGTGTCGGGTTCACCAAGAATGTCGGGGGATTTGTATTCAAAAGGTGAGTCGGGAAGGCGTCGGGCCCCTGGCTCTGAGAGGTGTAGGAAAAAGAGTTGCAGCAAACGCAATTAACGGAAACAAAGCTCAAAACAGACAGTTCACCTTACACCAAACAAGCCACTGTATTCCTGTTTTAATCAAATAATAATGGAAACGTTTACGCACTTTACAAACTTTAATCTATCTTAATCCAGGTGCTAATCAAGACAATCAGTAGTAATAACTCCCTTGGACTATCTTCTACCTTCAACTTCCAAAGCCTTTGGTGGTCCAATCCAGTTTATGGTTACTGGATTAATTCCAAGTTAACGGCTTGGAGATTATGGCTTGGCGAGCTTAGGATTATGGCTTAGGCAAGATTAGGATTTGGCTTGGGTTAAGAGTTTTTGATTAGGCATAGAGAGTTTACAAAACTCGGATTTTGAGGGATTAGGATTAGGCTCTGCTAATGAGAATTTTATGAAATCGAGAGCTTTGCTTGTCTTGAGAGATTAGGCTTAGGATTAGGAGTTTGAGATTAGGCACGGCTTAAGAAAACTTAATGAAGCTTATCTTGGGCTATGGAGCTTTAGAGCTCAAGATCTTTTCCCGACTTGATTCTCAAGAGCGTTCAAATGAAAAGGGGCCCAGATAAAAAAAAACGACCAGAGCTTTAGCTTGTCTTGAGAGATTAAGGGATCAGCTTAATGAGATCCAGAGCTTTGGTTTGGTTTGGCTTAAGGAGATTAAGAATTAGGCTTGGCTAATGAGATTAGAGATTAGGCTTGGTTTTGAGAGCTTTGATTGTTACTCTGGAGAGAAGGAGATGAATGAAAAGGAGAGGATCCTCAAAAAGAGAGCCGTCTCCCTTATTTATAGACTGCATGCATTTGCCTTCTTCTATTTTCGGCCATCCCATTAGCAATATCGCTAATGGGAATGGATCCCTGATGATGTGGCAGCCCAAAACCTGACCCTCATGAAAAGTGGTGCAACTGGTGCCGAACTGTTGCACGCAGGCATGATGACCATTTCCCGTTTCTGGGCTGGCATCAACGGAGCATCGCAGCCTCCAGCGCGAGATCATCTTCAACCTCCTGTGCTCACTGCATGCTGCTTGTCTCCGCCATTTTTTTTATTGGCTTCACACCCTTATCAAATTAGGGTGGCCATTGAGTTTATGGGCGGCCATTAGGCTAATGGCCCTTGGGCGGCCTTATAATGGCTTCACAAATTGGGCATCCATCACGGACATAATTACTATAAGGGCATAACATTTGGCATAAATCCCAACCAATGCAATGCCAAGCAGCATATCCATTGGGCGTCCATAGCCCCCTTTGCTTCTTTTCGGCTCTTAAAGGGAACCCCATTTGGCATACATATCGATTAAGGCATTGCCAAACACAGCAACTCCACTCTTCCATCAGCTCTTGACTAACAACATCATCATGAATTCCAATGCTCATATCAACTTCTTAGTGCCATACGCCTTCAATATGCAAGTATAAGTGATTGCATTCAAAAAGTTTTTCCTCTTTTTGCATCTGCTCCAAATAGCCAATTTCTTGGCCCTGCCTCTATTGGATTTATCCCGCAATCATTGCATTCCAAGAGATAACATTCCAAACACAATGCTCTTCAAGCACTTATTGATCTTTTAATTGCACTGTATTCTAGAGCAGCCTAGTTGAACCCCAAAAACTCTCTTATGGCAATCCGATCGAGCGGATCGGGCTGGTACGAAATCGGCCCCCAGTAAATCTTTAACGGCCAATAACTTGGCAACCCTAAATCTGACACCGATCTGAAAAGACCGACGTGCTCCAAAAATTGAGCACTTTAGCCTGATGCATTCATTTCAGTTTTGTCCGCTCATCTGCAGTTGCCCAATCCGGTACGGATCTGCTACTAACTCAGCTTAAAACTGTCATAACTTCTTACTCGTAGCTCCGATTGACGAGCCGTAAAGACAAGCCATTGGAGCACTTTGAGTACTTCAACTTTAATTAATAAAATCCCAGATATGACCACTTTAAGCATATTCACTGTTTAGCACTACCAAGACATCTTTTGGCCCTTAGAGTCGCATCTGGCACACTTTTAGCTTAAATTTGGCTTGTTAGCAAGCCCTTATAGCTGCTGAAATATCATGTAGGATTCAAATACGCATGATTTACATCCCTTTTCTCATTTTCTTGTCATGGGAGCGGAGCGGCACGACAATGATAGTGAACACAGACAGAGCGGTGGGGTCTCTTGTTGGGACACTTGTTTTGGTGGTGGAGGAGGGATGGACTCATCTATTTGGCAGAGTGACACTCCAACTGTGGAGGATGAGGACACTGATGTGCCCATTCGAGACACACATGGATGCTACAATATGGTCAAGTATGGTGGTGAGTTCGACTTTGGGATTGCACAAGGTAGAGAAATTTGGTGCCATCTACAGATTCTTATACATTCTATGTATAAAAATTTATTTATAAAATTAAAAAACCAAGTGCTTGATCATACACGCTACATTGAGAAAGTATTACATGCTCAATTTTTGAATGCCCCTGACCAGCGTTTCTCAACATAGTGGACTCTTCCCCTCAAGATGTAGATGCATAGGGGATATTGAATGTCATGAAAAACATTTCCTAGCATGCATTTTTCATGATATTTTGAAATTTCAGTTCATTAAGGTATACACACATGTCACCTAAAGTAAGGCATAGTGTAGATTTTCTTGAAAAACCTACACATGAAAAATTGTCAAGGTGATTTAACTATATTTGAAGATTTGTATACTAAATATTCTCTAAGGTTTGTAAGTTTTCTACCTTCAAATTTAAACTTCAAGTAAAATTGCACTGATTGATGTGTGTGTGTGTGTGTGTGTGTGTGTGTGTGTGTGTGTGTGTGTGAGAGAGAGAGAGAGAGAGAGAGAGAGAGAGAGAGAGAGAGAGAGAGAGAGAGACTAGTGGCTTCTGTGAGAGAGATCACCATGAGCTTAGGTAAGTTTTTGAAAAATTTCCATTCGAAATTATAAAAGCTAATTATTTTTATAAAAATATGCAGGCATTTCAAAATAGCATATATATTCAACTTCAATATTTTGAATCTCACTCGGTTGAATTTCAAAAAACTCAAGTTTTGACCACTAAAATGTCTCGCTTTTGTAGGAGGTTGATGATGCCAACTATGGTACAATAGGAGGAAAGTGGTGCAAGCAGAGATGTGAAGAGCGGGCTCGAAAGTCGGCAGGTGATTGAGGGAGGGCTAGAGCAATTGAGCTTGAGGGTTGGAGAGAATAGGGGACTATGCAAGCCGATTAAGGAAGTTGGAGAGATATCACAAGGAGTTTGAGGGTGTTAGGAATTGGATCATGCTACCTATGGTGGATGAAAGAGAAACATAGTGTCAATGCGTGAGTGTGTGTGTAAGCAAGGTTATCACTCAAGTGAATTAGGTTCCAAGATACAACTAGCTTGGACTCATAAAAAAAATCTTGAGTATTGACTTAGCTTAGCAGAAGCTCACCATGGAGAAGCATGTAGTGCAAAATGAAGTTGTTGTTTATTCATTCATGAAATGAGCTTTAAGTAGCTCTACAGCCTTGCTCCATAGTATGTGGGATAAATCCACTCTCCTCTCCTTGACTCACACCTTAGAACAAAGCTCACACTTTACAATCCTCCCCTTCAGGTTTGGACTAAGACAAGATACTGAAGATGCATGATCCACACAGGCTAACAAAATCCACATAGGATGGTGATATCCACACAGGAAAATAAAGTCCACAAAGGATGGTGATATCCACACAGGATGGTAAAATCCACACAATAAAAATACACAAAGGATGGTGATGTCCACACAGGATGATAAGTTTGTATCCACACAGGAAAAAGTCCTCCCCTACAAGTAGATAGTCTACATCTTCAAAATGGATCTTCAAAAAAAACAACGTTGCTCTCGTCTTCATCCTTTTTATCTTCTACTATGTGAGTTGATCCTCTGTCACGTCTCTTGCCCTCGTTGCTTCTACTGTTGCTTTCAACTACTTCATGGTCTGACTTCGTATCCTCCCCTCGAACGAGTGCTTCTGTCCCCCTTTTTTCGTGCAATCAGGCTTTATTCCATGCGTCATAATGATTGGCAACAATATGCTAAAATGTCCTATAAAAAGGTTTATGCAAAAATTAATGCTATCTTCCATCTTGGTCATACTTCGAGAGCCCAAGCGTGCGGTGTTTCTCATACTCATTGTCACAAAGTCTTCACACATGGAGAGATTTTAGCAATTTGGAGACTCTCCAATGCCAATGTCTATCCCATTACAAAAGCACATAATGTCATCCATGTAGACAAATAAAATTACATACATTGCAAGAAATTTTTTGTGCTTGGTTGCAAGATTAATGTGTACTTTGGAATTTCCCTTCAATGTGAAGCTCCTCTTCACCATCGGTGAAGCCCCTCTTCACAATAGGTAGTGTTCTTTGAGATTTTTTTGAAATCTGTGCTTGGAGAAATCCTTTTGAAGCTTGATGAGATCTTGAGGTACGCCTTTGAATGCCTTTTGGAAGGCTTTGAAAGATTTGGTTTATTTGCCTTGGGGAAGCCCTTGAAGCTTGGCAATAAACTTCTTGTCGCAATCCCGCAGTCGGTGAGAACGGCCTCCTTTGAAGTCTTTTGTTGAAGCTCTATGGGACAGCACCCTTATAAGGGGTTTGATTGCCTTGGACCTTGGAGGCAAGGCGTGCTTGCGGGATCAAGGGCCGAGTTAGGTCAGGTAAGTCGGGCAAGCGGGCAGAAAAGGGCAAGGCAGTCAACCACCGGGCAGCGGGCAGCGCCGAAGAGAAGGAAAAAATCCGCGCACGTGGAAGCTCTCTAGCGAACCCGCCCCACTCCACAAAATTCTTTTCTAATGAAAATTCGAGTCCGCCCGCCTAGCCCACCTTGGATTTGCCAATTTGAACCTCGGACCCCACTGCCAAGAATGGATTACCCAATTTGGGCTAGCCAACAAGCCCACGTGCTTGCTTGTGGAAAAGCTCCGAAAATTAGAGTATTAAGCTCAAGTCGGCAGGCCCTTTCCCACACAAACTCACACACACGCACCCCTAATAATAGGCAATATTGAAGATAGATTTAATGGAGTTCTCGGGCTTGGTTTGCAGAGCTTGAAGGCTCTATGGGAAGCTTGCGAGGAAAGCTTCAAGATGAGATGATTAAAGCTTGATAAGTGCAAAATCGGGAAGATTAATTGAAGATGCAAACAACTAGAAAATTGACACAAAAATGACTAGAAATGCAATAATTGGATACTAATCTTCTCCCTAATCAATCCTATCTAGCCATGGAGGGAAGTGGCCTCTTGGGTGTGCCAAGGACATGCCCACACATAGCTACATTAGTGCTGAATTAGTGAGATATGCAACTTGACTATGAAAATGTTAATGGGCCATGACAACAATTATGAAGTGCTAATCTATCTAATGGAGATGCTAATGATTAACACACACTAATGCATAATGACAATCCTAGCTAGCACACCATGGCTCTGATACCAAATGTTAGGAATTGGATTGTGCTAGCTATGGTGGATGAAAGAAAAGCATAGTGTCAATGCGTGAGTGTGTGTGTAATCAAGGTTATCACTCAAGTGAATTAGGTTCCAAGATAGAATTAGCTTGGACTCATAAACACAATCTTGAGTATTGACTTAGCTTAGCAGAAGCTCACCATGGAGAAGCATGTAGTGCAAAATGAAGTTGTTGTTTATTCATTCATGAAAGGAGCTTTAAGTAGCTCTACAACCTTGCTACACAGTATGTGGGATAAATCCACTCTCCTCTCCTTGACTCACACCTTAGGATAGAGCTCACACTTTAGAGAGGGCTTGGGAGTAAAGTTGGAGGGTAGGTTGGAAGGATAGGTAAAACAATAGGATAAACAAAAAAATATATAAGAGCTTCACTTAAATAACCCCCCAACGTCTTGTAGTTTGCAAGCTGGCAACCCGTAGGTCAAGGGTGCTAGTTAGTGTGCTCCCACAAGCACATGTGAGCTAGCAGGGATTAGAATATTCTACACTCACAATAGATGTAGAAGGGGTAGGTGGAGGGCCACAATGCAACCAAGTGGAACACATCGATGCATGGGAGAGTCGAGGATTGAGCCCAAAACCAAATTCTGTGTGAAAATCCACATGCATCCTCAAATCAAGGACTGTGCATTGAATGCTTTACACTTCATGGGGTTGCTTCCATGTAGGCATCCAATTAGTCTCACCAAGGCAGAGAGACATCTTGTGGCTGCAAACATTTTTCAACCATTTGCAGATGACCTGTCTCAAGGGATTTTAACTTTCTTTAAAAAGTGCACTCAACTTAACTGTAGACCGAGGCATGTGCATTGAGGCGTAGCCACTGCTTGAGGCATGCACACTCATATTGGTTGAACGTAAGACCCAGAGAGACAACTACATACTCTTCACCACCCAATCATGCGTTATATAGGCCCTTGGACATGCTATTTATAGGACCCCCTTTACCACATGTATGTCTTGGCCCCTGGCCTACCCAGACCTTGATTAGGCCTAGAATTACTCTCCCCTTGGAGAATCTTTTTCATCCTCAAAAACATACGTGCTGATAGATTTGTAAGAACACTAACGTTTTTCACAGTGGTATTCTTCACGAATTCAAACTATTCATTAGACCAATACATGGTTCACTAGGAGGTTCAATGAAAAAAAAACATCTTCATTTTCCACGTTGTTGTCCACTCGCACCCATTTTGTCGAATCAGCCTATATCCATTCTAGTGTGTAGACTCTGTTTATAAATCACTTGAGTATGTTATGTTGGGGTAAAGGTGGCGTTTCTTTACCCCGTTCGGACATGCAAAAGGCATTTGAGTGCCCATCAATTGTACACACCGTATTCTTTACTATATAGAAGAATAAGGGCCTCTCTCACACACATTGTGGTCAGCTACTCCATCCACATCATGTGCTCTCTCTCTCTCTCTCTCTCTCTCTCTCTCTCTCTCTCTCTCTCTCTCTCTCATTTATTCTGTCCCCATATCCCTCTCTACACATGCACCAAATTTGCACACTCACAATTGGTATCAGAGTGCATGGTGATCACGGAGAGCATGATAATATCAAGAGCTTCAAGGTGATAGCTTGCTTGCTCTTGGTGGTGGAGAGATCAAGAAATCTTAGAAGCTTGTTGAGAGTGCAATGGAAGCTTTTGAGCTCAATTGAGAGTGATGTATGCTCTTGTGGGAGCTCAAAAGAGGGTGTGGAAGATAGTGTGTAAGTGAGGGTGTTGCTCTGAAAATTATGTGCGCAACAAGAATATTTCAAAAAAAAAAAATCTCCTTGGAGAAAAGTAGATTTGAAACTTCTGCCCTTGGTGTCCCTTGGTTTTGGCGTGTCAACAACTTTGCAGTTTTGTTCATATTCAACTCAGACCAACTGTATACAAAAACTTCGTGTTTTTTGTTCTTATGCAGCGTGCAAGTTTGATGCACTTTTTTGGAAGCACGACATGTGCTCAAAATTGAGTGCATAAATTTTGAGTGGAAGATGCAATTTTAGCTTGTGGTTTGAGAGTTTTTAAAGTATATTTGGGCAAAGAATCACGGAAATAATTCACACCATGAAAGCGGTCTCTTGAGATGCGGTTTTTTGAGAAAACATGTGGAACTTCTTTCATAATTTTTTGTTAGAATTAGGGTTGCAAGAAAAAACACACACAGGTTGGAGAAAATGAAGGAAGCTCAAGGCACACAACATCATAGATAATATTACTTAGTGTGCAATGGAAAGATAAGATATCCCTAGAGTGATGGGTGTATATACAATGCACGGGGGGAAATCCCTCCTTGAGAGGGAAAAAATTCCTTGAATCTCCTTAGTGTGTTCACACATATCACTACCCCATGTATATGGTAAAAAATCCCCCTTGGGAGTGATGCAGTGAACGAGAGTTGGCACATGAAGTATAGGGAACTGCCATGCCTTGAGGACATGATTAATCCACAAAGGGGAGTAAGACAAAAGCTTTGCAAAAAGCTTCAAACTTCTCACAAGATAGTGACTTTGTGAGAAGATATGCAAGGATTTCCTGTGGCACATAATCCAAGTTGATCTCCCCTGCTAAGAGCCTCTCCCTGACATAGTGTTAACGCACCTCAATATGATTTTTGCGAGCATGGAAAACTGGGTTCCTTGAAACTGCCAATGTGCTCTGACTATCAGTGTAGATAGTGTTGACAATGTCCTATCCAACACCCAAATCAGCCATAAGGCATCTGAGCCATACACACTCAACCGTAGTTGTGAAGACTATCTTGTACTTAGCCTCACAACTGGAAGTGGTCACAGAAGGTTGCTTCTTGCTCAACCATGATATGCATGAGCTACCGAGCATGAAATAAAAACCACTCGTGGTGGATACTCACAAGTCAAACAATAAGCCCAATCTAAGTCCGAAAAAGCATGTAAATTTGGCTACAATAATCCCCCGTTGGGATAAAATAAGCCAAGATGCAAAGTTCCATCAAGTAGCACAAAATCCTCTTGAAAAATTGCCAATGCTTAGACCCTGGGCTATGCATAAATCTGCTAACCTATGAGACTGCAAACTAAATATCTAGCCTCATGCTATAGCTATAAATAAGCCAGCCAACTACAATTTGCCAAAAAGTGACATTTGCGGGATTACCGGCACCATGAAAACTTAATTTCAAACGTGTTTCCATGGGAGTGACAATAGGTTTGCAATCCTTAACTCCAAACCTACATAGAAATGTCTCTATGTAACTTGTTTGATGCAAGGAAATACCACCATCATATTGCTTGAATTGTATGCCCAAGTAATGATGCAATAGCCCCAAATATTTCATCTTGAAAGTAGCATTCAAATCAGCCTTAAGTTCAGTAATATGTCTCTCATTTGGTCTAGTGATCAACAAATCATCCACATAGAGAAAGACAATGAGAAGTACATCACCCTCACACATTACATACAATGTGCTTTCTATTGGACAATTACAAAAGACTCATTTGACCAAATGAGTGTCAACCTTCTCATACCAAGCACAAGGATATTGCTTCAACCCATACAAAGCTTTCTTACATTTTTACACTTTATCTTCATGCCCTTTGATGTCAAAATCGTGAGGCTACATTACATAAGCTTCCTCAAATATGTGACCATTCAAGAAAGCATTAACAATGGTTGACTAATGTACATCCCAACCAAAATGAGCTAGCAATGCACATAGAAAATGCACAATAGTCATACGGCAAGTGGGAAAAAAAGGTCTCTTTATAATCCATGCCTTTTTTTGTTGTGCATAACCCTTTGCAACAAGTATACCCTTATAGCAATCAATCTCACCATTCGGCTTGCGTTTCAACTTGTAAACCCACTTTGTACCAATGGCCTTTTTGCTAGAGGCAAATCATATAAAGTGAAACAAAGCATAAGCCAAATAGCCAAAAACACAACGTGCTCAATAATAGTCTTTCTATCATGCCGTGCTTCAGATGGAGTCAAAGACTACAAAGATTTTGTAGGAAACCTATTAAGTACATAAGTGGCACACACGATGGACTCAAGCCAAAACAAGTGTGGGAAAGCTTGACTTTTGACCATACATTGTGCCTTTTTTGTAAGTGACATATTTTTGCTCTTAGAAACACCATTTTGCTGAGGTGTATATGGCACTATACATTGGTGTTTTATCCAACACTTTTCATAAAAAGTGAGCTTATACAGCTCACGACATAAGATGCCATATGCAAAGTTTTCATCACCAAAAGTGAGATCATCTAGTACTGAATATCTGTCATCCACAAATTTGGCTACAAGACCAAGTCTAGCAAGTGCAGATAAAGACAAAAGATGATTTCTTATTGTAGGTACATGTATACAATGCATCAATACGTGTGAAAGAACTGCCATTTGCAATAGTAAGCACAACTTCTCCATCTCCCTAAACTCGATAAGAGGCATTGTTGGCACATTTGATAATATTGCCATGGGGAACATACTCAAGAGAGGTAAACAAATCACGATGTGAGGTAATGTGATTTATATCACCATTGTTGAAATACCACGCATGTGAATTTGCAGCAATTGATATGCACACATCATGGTCATATGTACGCTCTGCACTAAAAGCCCACTTTGCATCTACATTAGCATCACAGTCTCCTTTCATAAAAGATTATACAATAGCTGCACTTGTAGTTGATCCAACCTCTTTCTTCTAAGCATCGTTTGCCTTCAATTTGAGACATTGCTTGATGAAGTGATCATTAGATTTACAATAATTGCATCACATCTTCTTTTTGCCCTTAGCACCAGAACTCCCAAGAAAAGTGCTTCCAGTAAAAGCATTAGGAACATACAATTTTCCACTCATAGAAGAACCATCAGAAATGGTTGCATTTTTGTTACCACCTTTTCTTTGAGCAGCAACAAAAGCCTGTTTAATTGCACGCTGTTTAGCCCTATTTTTTCTCGAAAGTGACTCTTGCAACAATAATGTACATAATGCATCAAACTTGACAACTTCAGGATTTCCTTGGGTCATAAGTCTCCAAGTACTAGCAAAAGGAAGAATCTGGCAAAGCATCAAGAAAGGACTACACAAGGGAAATGTCAAGAATGACTTCGCTTGTAGAAATAAGTTGCTCATTTATATCTTTGACACCGGCAATGAAAGTGTCCATTTCATCTTCCTCATGCATAATCTTTAACTCCGGCTCTTTACGCAACAATGCAATTTTTGTTCATTGGGACTTGCATAAAGACTAGCAAGAATATCTCAGGTCTATTTTGCAAATTTGTTGATTAAATGTGAGGAGTAATAGTGTGCTTCATAGACGATGAAATCAATGCATGAGACTACACATCTCTTAGGTCCCAACAACAAACTTGCTCAATCGTAGGAAAAAAAGTTGTAACAATTTTTCACCAGGTTATTTGCATTATGTGACAGGTACTAAAGAGTTGTTTTAGTCAACTTTTGGCTTGTGCCATGCGGATGGTCATTTTGTTTGCACTCTCATTGCGTATGGTCACAATTTATGGCAGAGGGGTTATGCACTTAATGCAATCTTTGCCATAATTTTGGTGGTAGGCGTTTGATTCAGCTACTTTTTTTTTGCATTCTGTTAAGTGGTGCTCTTATGGACAGTGAATTTATACTCTATAAGAGCTAATCTATAGACTCGTTTTGCACTCATTTATGGCATCTTGTAGTGACATTTCATCATGTGATACACAAGTTGGTGTATCAGGCATATCTCAGAGGTTGAGACATATGGTTTGTTTGCATTGTGGAAGACCAGGGTTCATGAGGAGATGTTGTTGTAGGCGTTAAAGATAGTGTAGGTTTCCATTGGTTGCTGCTAAGAGTACTATTGCGGTAGACACTCCTACTTTCATAGGTTCACCCAGACATGTGTGGACTTTGTCTCACGATTGGAAGCTCAACAATAGTGCTTTATGACATGATACTACTTGCAGGGAGTGGCTTAGCACCTTTTCTACTCTGAGACAAGATGGTTTCCATGGTATGGGTGACATTCATTTTCACTTTGCCAATGGGGAGTATGCTTGTGCTCCATGATGTTCAATATGTGCTTAATGATCGTAGGAATTTGTTATCCATCTTGTAGTTCCGAGATTATGGGTGTCATGTTCAATTGACTGATGAGTCTCACTTGATGAGAAAAGTTTCACTTGTGATAGCACAAGACCATCATGGTGCTCACTCCACTCTTCTCTATGTTCTTGGTGTCAGAGACACCATAGTCTTTGTAAGTCCATTGCCATGTAGACATTTAATTTGCAGTCTACGTGAGCTTAGTTTTTTGATGAGCAGCGAGACACTTTGCTCATTGCGTATTCATGGTATGAGTACAAACATGTAGAGTAGAATAGTTTTTTGAGTGCATGAATAGAGAAGTCATCGAACATGGTGACATATTTCAATGCTTTGCCAATCAGGGAGTAGAGCAGTGAGTAACATGTGAGAGATGGTACAGTCTGAGTGACTTTGCAGATATGTAATCAACAAGAGACTGCACATATCTTTCATGGATGAGCTCTAGGGTGCTGTGCACAACATGTCTCTAGATGCAGAGTTAGAGCGGCCATGCTCTAGCAAGACACAGTAGATTGATCCTCTTAGGATATAGATGGATCCTACCACAAAGATGAACGATATGGAGTTCTTTGACATGCTCATGCTAGAGGCTGATATGGTGATTCCAAGACATTTGGATATAATCCATGTGGATGGTGAGGGAGTGATGACTACCTTGGATTCTGGATTGATGCATCCATGCGTGACTAGTTTTGGTGATGATGTAGTGAGCGTTTTCCTATCATGGCGTACATAGTGTGAAATAAAAACATTCACCTCACTTTTGACACTTCTCAATGCATGCAAAGAAAAGAAATCATGTACATATTGTGATATAGCTACTACGGTCGCTATCATGCAGCTAACAGGCACCGTTGCAAAATTGCATGGAAAGTGATCCAAAATGGTATATTGATGAAAAATTATGCTTATCTATGCTTTTTTTGCTTATGAAAGTGATCCCAAAAATTTAGGAATTTCTTTTGACTTTGTTTGGGATTTTCGCATCAAAAATGACATTTTTTGAGTAAAAAATGAGCTACAAATGACCTAGTTTTGGTCCAAAGTGGGAAAATAGCCCAAAAATAATCACATCAGCTCATATTCTCGACAGGTAAACCGGTAGAGGCATGGACAGGTAAACCGGTGAATTATGCATTTCTCAAAGTGTTTGGGTGTGAGGCTTTCATGCACATAGATAGAAGCCTAAGATCAAAGTTAGATGCAAAGTCCAAAAAGTGTTTCTTCATTGGCTATGGAGAAGGAGACTTTGGGTATCGCCTATGGAATCCTGAAGATGGTAAAATCTTAAGGAGTGGGGATGTAATTTTTAACGAAAAAAATATGTACAAAGATTACTTGGAAAGAAAACAAACAAAAGAAACAGGTGATGAGTACATGGAGCTTGAGGACGGTGAAGACTCAAGGACTGCAAACGGTGACAATGTGCAACAACGTCAACCAAATGAGGAGCCTCAACCTATTCCCCGAAGATCTACAAGAGCAAGTAGACCTCCAGAAAGGTTTGTTCCTTCCTTCAACCATCTCTTGATCTCAGATTCTGGAGAGCCGGAATCATATGAAGAAGCTATGCAACATGAATCCAAAGAAGAATGGACGAAGAGCATGCAAGTGGAGATGGACTCACTACATCGCAACCAAACATGGGAGCTGGTTGAGTTGCCTAAAGGTAAGCGGGCACTTCAAAACAAATGGGTGTACAAGCTAAAGGAAGAAGAAGGTGGGAAGAAAAGGTACAAGTCTAGTCTTGTGGTAAAAGGTTTTTCTCAAAAGAAAGGTATTGACTTCAATGAAATATTTTCTCCTGTTGTAAAAATGAACTCAATTAGGCTTGTCTTAAGCCTTGTGGCTACTCATGATCTAAATCTCGAGCAAATGGATGTAAACACGGCATTCCCTCACGGTGACTTAGAGGAGGAAATCTACATGCTTCAACCAAAGGGGTATGAAGTAAAAGGTAAGGAGAAAATGGTTTGCATATTAAAGAAGAGCTTGTATGGTTTAAAGCAAGCATCAAGACAATGGTACTTGAAGTTTGATCGATGGATGTTGGATCATGGATTCACAAGATGCAACTCGGATCACTGTGTCTACACGGAGAATTTGGGAGATGGGAAATTCATCATCCTAATGTTGTATGTTGATGACATGTTGATTGCAAGTGCTAACATGCAGGACATCAAAGACCTAAAAGAGGAGCTGTCCAAATCTTTTTCAATGAAAGATTTAGGTGTTGCAAAGAGGATACTTGGTAGTGAAAATATCAAGGGACAGGACGAAGAAGACAATAAAGCTATATCAAGAAGATTACATCAAGAAGCTACTAGAAAGGTTTGCAATGAAAAATGCAAAACCAGTTTCTACACCTTTGGCTGGTCATTTTAAACTAACGAAGGATATGTGTCCAAAGACACAAGAGGAGATAGCCTATATGTCTAAAGTTCCATATGCTGCAGCGGTAGGTTCTCCAATGTATGCTATGGTCTGGACAAGGCCAGACATTGCACATGCAGTGGGAGTTGTGAGTAGGTTCATGGACAACCCAGGTAAAGAGCATTGGCAAGCTGTGAAGTGGATACTTAGGTATCTAAAAGGGACAACAACAAATGCTTTGTATTTTGGAGGAACTGATATTTTTCTAGAAGGGTATGCTGATGCAAATATGGCAGGTGACAAAGATACTCGAAGGAGCACTACTGGCTATGTGTTCACGGTTGGAGGCACATCAGTAAGCTGGGCTTCAAAGCTGCAGAAAGTGGTTTCACTTTCTACCACGGAAGCAGAGTATGTAGCAATGACGGAGGCAAGCAAAGAAATTCTGTGGCTTCACAGATTCTTAGAAGAGCTTGGATTCAAACAAGACAATTGTGTCTTGTACAGTGATAGCCAAAGCGCTATCCATCTTGCGAAGAACTCAGCCTTTCATTCAAGGAAAAAGCACATTGAGGTGAGATATCACTTCATACGCACTCTTTTGGAAGAGGGACAACTAAAGCTAGGAAAGGTGCATACAAGTGAAAATCCTGCAGACATGTTTACAAAGGTGGTCAACAAGGAGAAGTTGAGCTTTTGCTCATCTTCAATCGGCATTCAAGGATAAGAAGCCAGAATGGAAAGCAGTCACAGGTTTGGTTTGGAGATCAGTCTCCAAGTGGGAGATTGTTAAGTATGGAGCCTGACTTCCCCTTGTAATTTTCTGTGGTAAAAGCGCACATTTGTAAGGCCCCCATTATGAGGAGAAGCCATCGTGCGTGAAGGAAAATCACTCACCGGAAACCAAAATTTTCACGGACAAGAATCAGGGGCATATTATTCTTTTTTGCTCAAATATTATGGCTGGACGGCGGCCAGAAAGTGGTCGGAAAACAACCGGTCGGTTGGCCGGTGGCCGGTAGTCAATGGCCGATGGCCGGTGGTCGGAAGTCAATGGCCGGTGGCCGGTGGCCGAATTCAAAAGCAGACTTGTCTTCTCAAGGGCGGTCACACATGGGCGGATTGGAGGGTCCGATTTGGACTTATTCGCACAAGGGCGGCTACACATGGCTGTCTCTCATGAGAGAGGGCAGCCCTTTTGGCCTATAAAAGGAGGCCATTTCTACACACATTTCATAGTGTGAAGTTGATGCAACAAGGTGAGTGTGAGGTGGTGAGAGTGAAGCAAGGCGGGAGCTCCATTAAGGGTATAATCCCTTTGTAAACTACTTCTTGTTTTGAAGTACTAAAGCCATTGAGTGGCTGCTTTCCCGTGGATGTAGCCCACATTGGGTGAACCACGTATATCGTGTGTACTCTCTCTCTCTCTCTCTCTCTCTCTCTCTCTCTCTCTCTCTCTCTCTCTCTCTCTCTCTCTCTCTCTCGCTCGCTCGCTCGCTCTCTCTACTCTATAATCTCGTGTATATAAATCTGTCTCTCTCCATTAAGTAATCTACTCAATTATCTATTTAGCTACGTCTTATTTCCTAACATATATAGTCTTCGTAAGTATCCTCCAACAAAAGCAAACAAAGAGTTCAAAGAGTACAAGGAGACAAGGGGTTTTGGCCATGTACCATTATAAAATGGAATGACAATGTGACAAGAAGAAAAAGGTTCTCATTTGACCCAAAGTGAGAAGAAGCTTTTTCTACAGGTTTCCAGGGATTAATAGAGCATGGGTTAGTATGTTTTATGAATCTTGATGATATGAAAATAAGTGCATAAAAGTATGTATATAATGTATAGAAATACATGAAGGAAAATGGTGTCATAGAGGATAGTGAATGCATTGCAGGTTTCTTTGAACAAGTTTCTCATGTAGATACTATGCTTGAGCTTAAGGCTATAATGGACTCTAGCATGCAAGATGGAACCCAGGTTGTGGAAGTATGCTCTATGGAAATGTATGATGTGATTGAGGCTTTTGAATATCGGAAAAATTTCAATGCTAATGAAGGACCCAAAGTGCATGTGGAGACCAAGTACAAAACGATGGCAAAGAAAGTGATACTAGTGGCATTTTCTTAACCATCAGGTTGCAGGAAAAAGCAAGAGCAAGCTTCTTTGCAGCCGAATCTCAGAGATCTAAAAAGAAATGGACACAAGTTCACAATAGAATCCCTGAAAGAGATAAAAGTTGTTTGTGAGGAGTGTTTAACGGAAGAAGAGTTTTCAAGAAATCATTTCAAGACATGGTAAGGATTTTGCTTTCCAGCCACATGAGATAGGGGTGTGCTGATCTTAATGTTGTTGCATCTATGGTGATCTTCACTATCCCTCATGTACCTTGGAATGTGTGCCCAATTTTGGTTCCAAAAGCACATTTGCCAAATTTAATAGAACTACTCAATGAAAAGATTGAGCATGGTCATTTTGGAGCCTTCTTGTGCCCCATATTTGATTATGTGGTTCACCGTGCCTAAGAATAATGGAGCTTTGTGGTTATACAAGATCTGCAACCTGTAAACAAGGTTACCATCAAGAATGTGGGTACAGGACCTATAGTGGATGAGTTTACACATGCGTTTGCAGGAAGGTCATTTTTCTCAATGGGGGATCTCTATTCAGGATACGATCAATTTCAACTAGATGTTGAGACTATAGATCTAACAACTATGAAAACACCTTTGGGGCTGGTAAGGATGTGCACCTTATCTCAAGGAGCAATGAATTTAGTTGTACATATGATGTATGGGATGAACAAGGTTTTACATGACTTCATACCTCGAATCACAATGCCATTTCTTGATGATGTACCCATCAAAGGATGTGAACACAAAGACAAAGATGAAGCTATGGATTCAAGGGAGTGTCATAAGTTTGCTGCAGACCATATCAAAGACTGTCAGGAGATTTTTTCAAGGTTGGAAGAAGTTCATCTTACCCTGTCATCAGGACAAAAGTTTGTATTTGGGGTTAATGAAGTATTCATTGTGGGGTATATGTGTGGACCTTATGGTAGAAGGCCTTGTCCAAAAAAGATGGATGCAATCAAAAACATGAAAGAAACATGTACAACTATAACTGAAGTTCAAAGATTTCTTGGTTCTTGTGTCTTGTAAATTATTTGGATACCACATTATGCACATGTAGCAGATCCTCTCTATAGGTTGTTGAGAAAGAATCAAAAGTTTCGATGGGAAGAAGAGCACACAAAATCCATGAAGAAGCTAAAGAAGCTACTTCTTTAGCTAAGGCTTTTGAAGGTAAGCTTGGAGAGTGGACAAGGTTACTTCCATTTGCATTGTAGGTTGACCATACTAAACGTAGTTGAGTCACTGGCTATATGCATGTTGAATTGATGTATGGTCAAAAACCTGTGATGCCAATTGAAGATGTAGTTCCTACATGGAATGTATTGCCATGGGAAGATGGAATGAGTAGAGAAGACCTTCTTGCATTGCACATATGGAAATTGGAAAGAAGGCTCAAAGACATTGATCTTGCAAAAGCTTGATTAAAAAATGCAAGGTTGAAAAACAAAGATAGATTTGACAAGAGGCATAGGCTCATACCAAAAGACATTGATGAAGGTGATTGGGTGATGGTGTATGATAGTAGCCTTGAAAACCGTCACTCTACAATAAGTAATCTTGCAAAGAGATGGTTAGGCCCTTATGTTGTCAAACATGTGCATGGAAATGTAACTTACACCTTGCGTGAACTAGATAGGATAGAAATGAAAATTCCCATTGCAGGAAAAAGAATTAAATTATTAAAAAGAAGAGGGGATGCTGATCCATTTGATGCACTACCAAGTTAAGAGGATGATGGATCCAACTATATGCAAATTGAGTATGACAATGAAGATATGGCATTTCACCATGAGTTTGGATGCTTGACAAATGTTGTTGTGGCACATATTGGAGGATGTGTAGGTTTAGAGGGGGTGAATGTCGTGTCTTGGCATGTATATAGTGTGAAATACAAACATTCACCTCATTTTTGATACTTCTCGATGCATGGAAATAAAATCAATCATGTACATATTGTAATATATGCTAGGTGATATATGCTAGAGCGGCTACTGCGGTCGCTATCGTGTACATACCTATCTG
This sequence comes from Adiantum capillus-veneris, assembly GCF_014529385.1. Lineage (NCBI taxonomy): Eukaryota > Viridiplantae > Streptophyta > Polypodiopsida > Polypodiales > Pteridaceae > Adiantum > Adiantum capillus-veneris. The sequence continues at coordinate 82,585,306 of NC_140931.1, read as the reverse complement.
GCGAATCTTGGCCCTTGGATGTGGCACCTTTGCGTGCTTTCCACTTGATAATATGCTTAATTTGACTTGACAATGTACATAATCCAAGTGTTTCGTGGTGGCACACTCATCTTGCCTATAAAGACTGATGCGGGTAAAAACTGTCGAAAATAGCAACTAATCAGCGTTGTTGCAGAATTGCATGAAAATTGACCTAGAACGACTTATTGATGAAAAATGTTGCTTACATATGCTTTTTATGCTTATGCAAGTGATCCCACAAATTTAGATATTTTTTTAAACTCTATTTGGGGTTTTTTGCATTAAAAATGGCATTTTTAAGGTAAAAAGGAGCAAAAAATGACCTAGTTTTGGTCCAAAGTGGAAAAATAGCCAATAAATAGACACATCAGCTCATATTTCTGTGGGGAAGAGAGGGAGGGCTGCTTTTTATTGGAAAAAACCTACAATTTTCTTCTACTGTGCAATAGCTTCCATGGTTGCCCAATCTATGTGTGCTACAGTCCTGCCTCTTTGTAATCTTGTATGTGAGCTTATGAGGGAGTGAATTAGGGTTTCCCGTTATCAAAATGGTGTGTGGCTTCAATTTAGAAGCTCTTAAATTTTTGCAAAATCAGAAAGTTGTTGCTGTAAAGGTGGAAGCTCGAGTATTTCTTTCAATTGTTTGATGTTATGACTATGTAATTGGGGGTGAGGCTACATGATACCATGAAATAGGTGTGAAAATTGGATGTGAATTGGTGAATCTTTCATCACAAACTTCTCTATTAAAGCAAGAAATTTCCAAGCACAATAGAGGAGAGGGTTTGTGACTGTCTTGTCACGAACGCTCTTGGAATTTAAACCATCTTAAGGAAGAGGATTGGTGATTCTCCATAAATTCTTTTCAACAAAGTGTTTGTGACTCTCATCACGAACTCTCACAGCCAGAGGTTCTGCACTTCCAAGCTAGACTGCACACATTCCAACAACATTGAGATACCTTCTACGGATAGATTGGAAGAGGTCACTAGACATGGTGCTGATACATTTGGCATGGATATGATGACAAAAATTATGTGTTTATCATCAACCTTTAGGACTCTCATGTACGACCTCTTAGTGTTGAGACCCGACATAGCAGCTCTTCAGTGGGAGTGTTTGCATTTGGGGTTGTCATTTGTGCGATGATTGACACTAGCATGATACATGATGTAGTAGTGCAGGTCATTACTAGATACTTGTAGGGTATGCATGCTAACTCTAGCAATGATTTATGCTTCCACACACCACTAGAGCCTATACAATGGCATGCATCGACTTTGAGAGACCCAGCGGGTATATGTTGAGATGATATTCCTCCCTATACCTCTTGTACATACTACTAGGTCCTATAGTAGTACCACTTATCAGCACATTTTCCTTTAAGTGGAAAGTTTTTGGGGTGAAGGTGGTGTGCCTCTTACCCCAGTTTGACATGCTAGAGGCATTTGATCGCCCATCACTTGTACACACTTTATTATTTATTAGATAGAAGAATAAGGGCCTCTCCCATGGTGAACGTCTCCACCCACATCCTCTCTCTCTCTCTCTCTCTCTCTCTCTCTCTCTCTCTCTCTCTCTCTCTCTCTCCGCAAACGCACTGCATTTGCACACTCACATTTTAAATGAGTTACCACAACTAAAAAAATGTCTAAATGAATGACCAGGTTGCAAACTTTTTGAAGGTACAAGAGAGCATGCAAAAATACCTCTTCTCAACTTTTCATGAAAGTAACATGCTAACATAACTCATTAGCAAAGATAAGTTCTTAATTTGCTATTATTTGTCATCATCAATAAACAACCCCACCATACCTGGTGATCAAGGTTGAGAACCTGACCTAAATATGAAGGGACTAAATCTCATATCTCAACATCTTTGCATCCTGGTAAGTAAATCCAAACTAGAGAGATATTAACCTTTCCAATTGAATTTCTTCTTTGTCCTGTATGCTCATAGCATATCCTCTGGCATGAGATTAACATTTGTAAACTACATGTCCATCTGCCGATGATTGGCATTATTAATATTGAGCTATTTCTTACTAGTTCTTTACAGACATTCCTCCAAAAATTATAGGTAAACGTGGGTGATTATGATCTGCAATATGTCTTGATTAATCCATATAATCCATACAAATTATAAACAACCAACTTGGCTAACTTTAGAGATTAAGTATTGAACTGAATAAACTGTAGAAATTTTAGTCAACTTAACTACAAGCACCCAAACCAAGCCATGACCTCTCATTGTGTGAAATGCTTCATAAGCTATCAATTTCATGAACTTGCATGCCAGTTCAAATCTTCCTTTGCTAAACACTAGGGGCTAACACCTAGTGTACATGGATTTTGCAAAAATGGATCTGAACCTGGATTTCCATGATTATACTTGCCAATGAGTATGGTGAATGTTATGCTCGCAACACATATAGGGAAAGAGCTACATACATTCCACTGTAATCACATGAAAGCCTTGCTAACATATTTGGATCGCAATAGAATGTGAAAATTAATCACATCTAGGTGAATGTCATTTTGATTTTTTTTGTCTTTGTTTGAAGTTGGCGGATAACCATGGATTCGGAGGAATAGATAGTTGTGTTTGAACCATGCATGCCCTCTTGGCCTGGTTCATTCAGACATGTTGCAAAGTCCTTCCAAGTTTGTATGCTACTAGCATGTTCCAAATTGTGGAAGCTTCTATGCAATATACCTAAAAGGGAAGTCTTGCTTTGCATAAGTACATTAAAGAGTAAGATATGATGGAACATGTGTGCTTCATCATTAAAAGGATAAAACATGGTAGAGCTTGTGTGCTCATAGCAAGCAAGTTCTCTTGCTAACATATAGACATCAAGGTAAAAGAAATTGACCTTGTTGAATTGTATGTCATAAGGAGAATGAGAGAAGTATTGTAGATTCCCAAATGATGAAAGAGATAGCTCATGAAACTTAGCTATAAAGACTCCTCTAGCTGCTGCAAAGCTCTTCTTGATTGATGCAACTTTTGATGGCCAAGCTGGCTTTAGAGAAAATTTTGCAAGATTTAATACGTTCAAAATTGTAGATTATAAATTTAACTTGCTTAAATCACCATGGCACCAGAATCAACACATGGTGCGACTTGGTCATGAAAGGTGGATCACATAAGTAGAAGCCTTGCTTCCACATGCGAAATCGCGTCTTAAGTCCTCATCACAATGAATGCTAATTATGAAGCTCATAAAATCTTGCCTAGGAGCCTTGCTCTATCAGAAAGTGAAACCCAAAATTTTGAGGTAAGTAGAGAGATATCTCTGCTTGCTTCTTGAACATCAAAGAGCCACGATGCCAAACACCTAGCACCTCTCATCAAGGCTAGCAGCATGCCTTGCCATTGCATCATCGTGGCCTTGTCATGCTTCAACTTTGGATATTTTTGATAAAATTAATAAAATGCCATAGTGAAAACTGTAATACTTACTTACTGGTAGACATAAGTCCTCCGTAGTACTCCCTTGAAATGGAGAGTAATTTATCCCCTTCTTCAACGATTCTTTGTGCTTCAATGGAATGGATTTTTGTGTTCCATTCCCAATTGCTTTGAGTTCCCTACCTTGCCTTGCCCTCTAGAGACATCTTTAGGCAATATTTCCTTGCAAAAGGCTCAAAACTTTTGAGCTTCAAATCTGAAACAGCATGTGGAGCACTTAACCATACTTTGTGCTTGATGATAAACTTGAGGCTTGTGACAAACCGGCTACTTTTGTTTATACTATACCTTGCATAAGTTAATGACAACCCTTCGTAGTGGCTTTTCATTGAAGTCAAAGTGCTTGTCTCAGCTCTTAGTAACCCCCGCTCTCAATGTTAACTAGGTCAATGCCCAATGTCATCGCATCCACCATTTTTGTTTGAAAGTTTCTGGTATTGTCCTTTGTATGCAAACTCTCCAAAGCCAAAAAAATTTCAAGCCACTAGCTTACCAGGTGCCAGCTCCAACTTCCAAGCCACTGGCTTACTCGATGATGGCTCCGACACATAGTACTGCTGCCCTTCCCCAATCTGGAATCATGCTTTGTATGATGGCTCATTGACCAATCTCCGCCCCTGTGCCATTGTTGTCGGAGAGGTCCCTTAGGGTGGCCCTAGGGGTGCCCACCCAATCAGTTTTAAAAAAAACATGCGAAACTGTTTTCTACATAGAGCGATGGCCGCTCCCTCCGGATGAAGATGGGGTATACTCGGAAGCTTGCCAAGAAACATAATTTGCTCCCCAACCCAAAAGCGCTCCCACAAAGCCCAAGCACTTGCGGTTTGGTACAAGTTGTTACAACGGCATGGGTGTGTGCAAGCAACACTTCCCACCACCGTACACAGTCGATGCAAAGTCGCCAGGGGGGGGTTCATGGTGGCTAGAGGGAGAGAACCATGCAACTCATGCAGCTTTTCCAGGCAGTGACATTCCATTGCTCTGATACTAGTTTAAGGACCAAGGAGATAACTACGTGCTCTTCACCACCCAATTGTGCCTTGTATAGGCCCTTATCCATGACCTTCCCTTTCTCTGATACCGATGTAAGGCCCAGGGAGGAAACTACATGCACTTCACCATCAAAATGTGCCCTATATATGCCCTTGGCCATGCTATTTATTAGACCCTCCTTTATTGCATGTATGTCCTAGCACTTGGCGTGCCCAATCCTCCCTTAGGCCTGACACTCAAGGTGAACGCCACGTGGTTTGGTTGAGGTGTCTCAAGCTGGACATGAAATGTCAGTTTCTGGCTACGCCACTCGGCTATTGGCTACCCCATGAAGGGCAAAGCGAGGGGAAAACAAGGCAGAGAAATAGGGAAGGGAAGGCGGTAGCTGCGTGGATTTGTAGCCATGTGTAAGACCACCCCTGCCTTTTTAATATAGATAGATACAGATATAGATATCGTACAAAATGGGATTTGAGATATTCAAGTCATTGTCGTACATTCTCTTAGCAGTTATAATAGGCATAAACCCCCATTGAGTGCCAATAATATAAAGAAGTTCTATATCTCAAGACAAAGCCCATCGCAAAACTAGCTAGTGCAGCCAACCCCTCTCGGCACATTTGGAATGTGCAGTGTGCACACGTAGTCCAAGAGAGAGAGAGAGAGAGAGAGAGAGAGAGAGGGGTATCATGATGGCTCATTGACCAATCTCCGCCCCTGTGCTATTGTTGCCGATCGTGCATGCACACACACAGATACACTGTGCACATGCAGTTGTGCCATTTTGAGAAGCGATTGGAGTGACCGATCGTGCGTGCGCGTGCACAGACACAGATACACTGTGCACATGCAGTTGTGACATTTTGAGAAGCGATTGGAGTGACCAATCGTCGAGCAACCTGTGAAAACATGCAACATGTAAAGTTTTAAAGCGAGAGAGAAAGTTTTGAGGATGTGGAGCTGTGTAGAGCTTGTAGGCAAATGATGCACTCTCCCGCCAGTGAAACAGCTACAGTTGTAGTTGATCATGAAGGCGAGGTGAGTGTAGTTCCGATGCAGACAATGAGCCAAGCGGTGGATTTTAATAGAGGTGTGACAGGATTTTGACAACTACAATATTTTAAATGAGTGCACACTGGTACTTCTCTCCGACTCTACCCAGTTAGCATATTCCCTTTTTGCCGCCAAAATTTCATCATGCTATGTTACTGAAGTTGTCTTTCTTTGCTGCTTCTCTAGCCTACAGGTGCGACCAAAAGTTGCATTTTCTTCCCTTAACCCTGCTAACACTGGGTGCAACTTCCCACTATAAAGGACCACAAATTCCATCTAAAGCCGGCAAAACCATCAAGAAGCATGAGCATGCAGCACTGAAATCATCGTGTGAAGCTTAAATTGCCTTTTTCTTCCCGAAGTGTGGAAATACGATAATCGATAGATGTATGATTACAAATTCTATCCGCTGAATCAAAAGGTCAAGTCTTCATCAAAGGAGGTCGATATAGAAGAGTTTAAGGGGGGAAGGTGGCGGGGGGGGGGGATGAACGGCAATAAGAACAATAATACAAAAAGGAGTTCCCGAAACTAGCGAGAAGGTTCTTATGGAAAAATAACATCAAAGATGCAGTGCCTTGGTAGTGGGCAAACTGGGATTCCATCACAAAACTTTTGGAGCAAGGAGGGATTGGGATTATTAACCCTGCTATCCATGCAGAGGCCTAGTGTGTCAAATTTCTTATGGAATTTTTTGAGTAGGACTAGGCATGGGCTATTATGATAAGGGAAATGATTGGGAAGGTTAAGCTCTTATCTTAGGGTGGCTAGTGGAAAGGCCAGGAGGTACACAACAAGCTGATCATCCCTAGGTGGTTCAACCTTAAGCTAAGAGGATTAATTGCCGAGTTGGTATGTAAATGCAATAGGGCAGAGGAGGCATTGGAATGGGGAGAGCTCACCAGACACTTCCAGAATTCTACCGCTCACTGGTCCCTATGGATCTCTAAAGCTGGTAATATACCATTGAACCCTCTTTGGAGGGACACAACCCAAAAGATCAACAATAAAGGTCTAAGTCATCTGGCCCATTTCTGGGACAACTACAGATGGAAAGGTATTTATCAACTTGCTTCCCAGTTCAAGCTACGTGGGTCACAGAGGCTACTCGCAGTCAAAGTTTTGGAAGAGCTGGACAATTATTGTATTCCGATGTGTGAACTGGAGTTCAAATGGAAAGCCTAGCAATGGCCCAAGAGTAGGCATTTTGGAAAACCAATAATTAAGGATGTTTATCTTTTTGTGATGGTCTTAATTAACTGGTTCTCTCCCCTCAATAAGCAATGGGGAAACCAGTGGCCGAAAGCTTAGATGGGGGAAGGTAGTGAGTAACATTTGGACCCTTCAATGGCCCATGGAAATGAAGTGCTTTTTGTGGAAAGTACAAGTGGGAGCTCTGTCGACAGAAGTGATAAAGGGATTGGCCTCCATAAATGTAATGTCTACAATAGGGCTTGTGAGGACCCTCCTCGCCTCTTGAAGGACTACCCCCGGCTATCAATGGCCTAGCAGGGAAAATGTGCAAGTGGGTGCAAATGACATGGAGGATAGGCTTCTTGAATGACATGTTGTTTGGAGGGATGAGTGTAGCGGAACTATGCTAATATCTTTGAGTGTAGTGGAAGTAGATAAGCCATAATGAGCAATTCATTATGGAGATTTCTAATGAAGATAGAGAGAGTGCTAGCTTGGAGATAGCAACAATTTACACATTCCTAATTAACATGGCATGAGCAATAACTTGAAAAAGAGAGAGAAATAGTGAAATTGATAATAGTTGAGGACTGGATTTATTTGGAGCCACGGTCTCTCCTCCAATAGGCTTTTGTATTATAGGTTCTCCAATGAAGAAAGACTTGGTACAATACAATATTTTTGTTCCTGAAGACCTCTTGGGTGACATGAATGAAAGGCCCATGGAACTCATACTTGATCCTCCACCCAACCTCCCTTTATAGGCCTTGCTCTTAGGATCCCGTCTCCATTGGGATCACGTCTCCTTTGGCCCAGTCCATGACCTCCCTTGGTTTTCCCTTGGCATTACATTACTCCCCCCTTGGAGAAGCGTTTTCGTCCTCAAAAAATAAAGTGGTGATATCTTCATAAGTGACACTAATGTTTCCACGGTGGCATCCTTCATGGATCCAACTGGTCATTGATCAAAACATGTATCAGTAGGAGGTTCAATGAAACCAAGAGTAACATCTTGATTTTCCACATTGTTGTCCCTTTCCAACCGCCTTGTGTAACCGGCTCTTATACAACATGGCGTGTAGACTCCATTTAGAAATCACTTGAGTATGTTAAAGGAGTTATCACAACTAAGATGTACCTAAAAGAGTACCTCTTTTCACTTTCCATGAAAGTAACTGGGTGACATAACTTATCAACAACATATAAGGTCCTTGGCTTGTTATCACTTGTCATCAGTAAACAACCCCACCATAACTAATGTTCAAGGTTAAGAACCTGAATTATACATGAAGCTCCAACTAGAGCAGTACATGCTTACCAATTGGATTGCTTGGTGCTACGTACACACTTTTCATATCCTTTAGCACAAGAGTACACTTTGTAATCTACCTAATTTGCCTATCCCCTTGGATAAGTGACAGTACTGAGGTGTGTTTCCCCACGGTTTACAGACAGTCTTCCAAAATGATTGGAAAATAGGGACCATTGTTCCTTACAACGTTGCTGAGAAATCAACAATGGTATGAATAACCATCTTGGTTAGCTTGAAAGATCCACAAGCACCCAAACTGAGCCATGACCTCTATTGGTGATCGGTAGATCCAAAGTGAATTTCATAGAGATACTGCACATAGAGTGCAAAACGCTTCATAAGCAATTAGTGTGATGAATATACATGCCACTCCAAATCAGCCTTTGGTAAACACTAGGGCCCATCATCCTATCACCCACAAACGGATGGCCAACGTGAGATAGCCAATCTTACGATACTCGATCTACTCAAGACTTATGTTACATAAGTAGATCAACTCTCACAATGGGAAAATTACTTACCTCTTGTAGAGTATGCCTACAATAATATTGTACACACTTCTCTTAGCAAAGCACCTTTTGAGATCATTGAGAGAAGACCTAAAAGTTTCTTGCTAGTCAAAGTACGTGGGAAGATCTTCGCTACTGATGAGTATAGCCGTGAACTACCACTACAAGAGGTCACATAAATTCCGGTGCCACATTACCGGCGTCACTGGCGGGCGTCGGTATATGTGTAGGTATGTCTGGAGGGAGCTAAAGTTTTTAAAAAAATTTATTTTCAAATTTTCGACGCCTGTTCTAGTGCCTATTCTGACGTCAGTGTGCATGCACTTTCCGACACTCGCTTTGGTGCGTTTTTCGACGTCTATACCGTTTTTTGTACCGACGGTACCTGCAAAAAATGAAACCGTAGGCTTTCTCTGCACATTGAACCTAGTCAAGCCCCACAAAGGAGAGCCACCAAGTGAACCAATTATTGAAGACGCTCCCGAAGTTGAAGACCAAGAAGAGGTGCTACAACCTGAAGCTATTCTTTGGCATGAGGACAAGGTACTACGACATGGCAAGGTTATCCAATGGTATCTTATTAAGTTCAAAAATTATCCTTTTGAAGATGCTAGATGGATGCAAGGAATACAACTTAAGGATAGTATGAACAATGCTTACAATGCTACATTAGAGTAAGCAAATGTACAAATTTCTTTTAAGCGGCCCATGTTTTTGTCGTATAAGGCTAGTTCTCTTTTTAATTAAGCACATATTTAAATAGTATGCATACTTATACTCATGTTTGTGATGAAGATGTCTCTCAAACACCAAGTAGAATTTGTCACTCCACTTTGGGAGAATGAAATGGACTAAAGAGCAGACATGCTTGCGGAGGCTATGTCTCCCAAGCACCAAATGGATTGGTCATCCATCTTGGAAAGATGTCGTAGGGTAAAAAGGGATCGTGTACCCGCTAAGTAAGATTGACTAATGAATATTGTTTTATATCTTCTACCTCATAGTGGAGGATGAGTATGATTTCAAGAGAGAGATAATGTCATAAAATCTAATGTCTAACCAACCCCAATGATTTTCTCATATTAAACTGACCATCTAATGTGGGAGAATAAACGGGAACAAGGGTCAAGATATAGACATGTTCTTATAGGTCTATCTCAACACGGGGCCAATGGTAATGGGGCCCAAATGAGAGATGTTCTATCAAGGAGCGAGGCTAAAAAATGGAGCATTAATACCTTAGGGTTGGCTTCATTGAAGACCTCCAATAGTTAGTGTTAAAAATCCTTTGACCTTAGGTAATCTAGGGTTGTGCTTAAGGTGGGAACCGGACCCAAGCTTAAGGTGATTGACATGTCTAATGACTGAGATGCTTAAGATGATTGAGGTTCTTGATGATTGAGATTCTTGAGGTGCTTGATGATTGAGATGCTTGAGGTGCTTGTCATGCTTGAGATGCTAGGGATATACTTGAGGTGAGAACCTAGCCCAATCTTGACGGGCTTAAGAGCCAAGCTTGTGGTGAGAACCAGGCCCAAGGTTGAGGGGATTCAGGTGGCACAAAAGTCAAAGTGAATCCCTACAAGGAGGGGGGGTGGTTGCTTGACCACTCTCTCTCCCAAATGGCACCCCTTGCCAAGTAGGACACATGTCAAGCCCCTAGCTAGGTTACCCTCATGGTGTGCCTAATACCTTTTGGTTGGCCTTCCAAGGGGTTCAATGATAATTTCGAAGACTTAATTAATTGTTTTTACATTTATCAAGTCCTCTCTCTCAAAGGGGAAAGGGGGACACTTGTCCCAAGGCTACCCCTGATACTTGATCTACCTCCTGCTTGTGATTGACTAGGCCTAGAGGGGTCCAATGAGCTTCATGCATGAGCTACAAGGGGGGGTCGACCAAAGCAAGTAGGCAGCCTACTTAGGGGGTATACTCTCCCACACAAAATCTCATTGTTTGAAGTGCAAAGTGCAAGATATCCCTCTCGATCCTTCTCCAAGCAAGTAGAGAGGTTGAGAGCCTATACCAACACTCTTGGCTGTGGAATGCAAATCCAACCAAGAGCCATGCTTCAATGCCTAAGCTTTCCATCTTCTCCATCTTCATTACTATGATATTATGTATGCTAGCAAGAAGAATGATGATAAGTGAGGAACTAATTCTTTCTCCTATGGAATGTTTCTTCTTCCTCTTTACTACCCTCATTCCCTGCTAGCTCTCTCCACCTTCGAAGGTGTTTGAGGTCTTGAGACTGAGGCTTGGGATAGTTAATGCTTTCCGCAAAGTTTCCATCTTCACTGCATCACCTAGGTCACAAGGAGCACAAAGAATGTATTGTAACAAGTCTCTCTTGATGGGAGAAACCATAATACAAATGAATATTGGAGGGGGGACCGGCTCCACATAAATCTGGTCCTCAACTGCTGTCATGTTCTCTAAATTCTCTCTCTTGCAAAAGTATTGCTCATGCCAAGTTAACTAAATGCTATGTTTATGTTGCTACCATCAATTATCCTCACAAAGTAATTTTACAAAAGTACTCTCTTTAATTTCTGCTACTCTCAAGTTAATAGGCCAATTCCATTACATTGCACATAGAGTCTACTCTCTTGCTTACCTCTCTTTTTTTTCACATCAAGGTCCAGGCCTTAGTTTGCCTCGAAGCCTATGCACACAAGTTAGAAATGGGAAGACAACCACATGATATCTGATACCACTTGTGAGGTGGATTTTCTCCTACTACTGTATGTTCAAGGAAGGGGCAGAAGTAGGAGAGCACACACATTTTGTGTGGAACGTAGTGAAGATCAAAATACGTCACACTCCTTATTCTTTGTGTATAAGTAAAGAATAAGTTAGTGACATGTTAGTAGCATGGTGGGCATCTGGCCAATTGGCATGAATCCCAAGAAAGGGCAATGATTATCCTTACCAGAAACATCTTGAAGAACCAACAATGCAGCTATGGTAGCTCACAAGACCATTCTAAAGAGGCGTACAAGGAACTAGACAAGTTTGGGGTACTCAAGAAAATTCTTCAAAAAATTCTAAGTCCATCTGGATACCTAAACATTAGGCAAACATCAACACAAGAAATCTAGTCTGGTCCTCCAATCAATTAATTACCACCATAGGAAAGAATGGTATGGCCTCTAGTGGTCTTTGAGCCTTCAACAAATGATCCACCCACCATCGTGTTATATTATCACTACCTGCAACATTACAAGAGCATAAATAAATGGATTTGGAAGCCCAAGTTGCTTCCTACACCAAGCCCTAATATCAAGAAAAGGGCATTACAACTACATTTACCAGCAAACCACACCAACAAATACGCTTGAGCCCATTGTTCAAGACCTTCATCTTGCACAACATGTATCTTTAGATTACATTGACCTCAATTGCATGGTAGATCCCATTATGGCAATTCATAGACACGCTTTTTCTACCCATGCATAACACAACCTTGGAGGTCACCAATTGTTGAAGAGGAATCCATCTAGAAGGGGGGAGGTAGAGTACACGGTGATTTTGCGAAGAATAATAATATGCTAATTATGAGCATTGTTTCCAAGTGGTTGATTTCCATTTTTTTATTGTTTCAGTGTGATAAACAAAGGGTTTGTGACTAAAAGCTAGAGAGAGTGTGTGCTTGTACATAGCTAGAGAGACAATGTGACTGCATACTAGAGAGAGCGTGCGATTGCAAGTAAGTAGAGAAAGAGTATGTGTATGTCTATAACGACTAGAGAGAGTCTGTAAATTACTAGAGAGAGAAAATATAAATTGATATTGTAATCGGTTGGCAGTTTCTCGTTTGTATATATATGTAGTTTATCGATCGATAAGCGATTGAAAATTAATAAACTTATGAATCTTCTGGTAATTAATACTTTATTTTCATATAGAAATAAAAAAAAATCATTCATAACGATGTTTAAGCGTGCGAAGCACTATGTTCTTGAGCAATAAGGAGGGGAGGTGCGGTGGGGGGTGGGCTATGGGGTACCAAACGCGTTTCGCTCCATTGAGGAGATCATTAGTGGTAGGGGAAAGGAGATAAAAGGGGAATCATGGGGGGGAGGGTGTTCTTTATATAAGAAGAAGAAGGGGGGGGGGGGGGGGGGGGGGGGGGGGGGGGAAGTGTACTTTTTGAAGGGGTATAGTTAGGGAGTGAGTTCCCTTAACTGAAGGAAATGAGTGGAGTAGAGTCCCCTTAGATAAAACTAAGGGAGGTTTTCATTGATTGTTAGCCGAGGAGAGGTTCAAGTGGAGGCAGGGCCTAATAAGATGGGAAAAATGGTGGGGGGGGCGTAGAACGCAAAAGAAGGGGGTGTATCCCTCTAGGGGGTTTAAATCCTAAAGGGGACTAAAATAGAAAATAATGGGGGAATAGAGGGTAAGGAGGTTTCTCAAGCATAACACGAAGGGTGGTGTTACTAAACACAGGCGATGTTGGGTCTTAAAAGAGTATATAATCCAAGACTGGGAGTGTAATGTACATGACTGGATGTAAGGTGTATACCGGGGAGAACGTGGGAGGGGGGGGGGGGGGGGGGGGGGCGCGCTTGAGGGTTTGAGGAGCAAGGGAGAGTATTTTAATTCATAAAAAGGTGTTACAAGAGTACCATTCAAAAAAGGTGTTACAAGAGTACCATTCAAAGGGACAAAAATTAGGAAAGTAAGCTCCAAAGAAGGATGGGGATTTTTTAGGAGGGGTCTTCGTTGTCAGTGAGGTTTATATGGGAGGGGGGGGGGGGAAGAAGGAGAGGTTTGGAGAATCAACCTGCAAAATAAGCGGTAGCGGTTAGGGAGGGAATAAAGAGTATTTCAAAAAAAAATGTTTGATCTTGTTTTTGGATTTGGTTAGCAGAGTACCTAAGTTATGGCCATTGGTCCAACATAGGATAGGTTTGTCAAGATGAGAAAGGGTGGGAGAGAGATTGCAGGCTGTATGGATAGGTTTGCCTATTGTAAGGGTAGGATGAAGTTTTCGAGTTTCTGGTGCAAAAGGGAGTTTGAGGATGTTAGGGAGAGGATTTTTTGAAGAAGGGGTTTTGGTTAAGAGAGAGGTACGTTCCTTATAGGTGATCAATACAAATACCTTAAGAAGGAAGTTTCTTGGGTAGCCTTTGCGAATGAGTCTTAGGAAGAAGAGGTTTCTCAAGCTAACGAATCCGTCGGGATTACTTTCCCTGATGATATAGCGCCTAAGTTCTGTTTTGATAAAGGTTACTTTTTGGTGGAGAGGGTGCCAAGAGATCCAAGGGATATATTGGTATGAGTTGAGAGGCTTTTGGTAACAATTGGAATCAAATATATATACCATTAAAGTTGAAAGGATGTCCCTTGTAGAAGTGGATATCTAGGATGGTAGCTTCAAAGGGGGAAATGATGGGTGAGATTACTATATGCTTTTGTAAAGGGGAGGCGTAAGAAGCGAGGGCCTTGGTAAGTGATTTGCGACTTCATGTCCAAACTCCGAAGGCATCATCTATGAATCTTTTATAATATGCTAGGTTCGAGCTGAGGATAAGAAGGGATTGGTTTTCTAGGTGGCAGAGAAAGAGGCAGGCATTTAAACAACTATATTTACCAACAAACCACACCAACAAATACGCTTGAGCCCATTGTTCAAGACCTTCATCTTGCACAACATGGATCTTTAGATTACATTGACCTCAATTGCATGGTAGATCCCATTATGGCAATTCATAGACACGTTTTTTCTACCCATGCATAACACAACCTTGGAGTTCACCAATTGTTAAAGAGGAATCCATCTAGAAGGGGGGAGGTAGAGTACACAACGATTTTGCGAAGAATAATAATATGCTAATTATGAGCATTGTTTAAAGTGATTGATTTCCATTTTTTTATTGTTTCAGTGTGATAAACAAAGGGTTTGTGACTAAAAGCTAGAGAGAGTGTGTGCTTCTACATAGCTAGAGAGACAATGTGACTGCATACTAGAGAGAGCGTGCGATTGCAAGTAAGTAGAGAAAGAGTATGTGTATGTCTATAATGACTAGAGAGAGTCTGTAAATTACTAGAGAGAGAAAATATAAATTGATATTGTAATCGGTTGGCAGTTTCTCGTTTGTATATATATGCAGTTTATCGATCGATAAGCGATTGAAAATTAATAAACTTATGAATCTCCTGGTAATACTTTATTTTCATATAGAAATTAAAAAAACACGTACATTTTCAAATTATACAAAATTTTCATTATTTTATCGATTATATGCAACACAATCTAGCATTTGGCTTATGGATTGGGGGAGGTTCTCCATCATAATCCACAAGCACTAAGTCCTTAAACTTGTTTATTCTATCATCTATCTTGATGAAATAATGCTCCATCGAGTATTTTTAGTATCTTCACACCCTGATCATCATCAAATAAATGTTGTAGCTACATGAATTTCATGTTAAGTTTTGCACTTGAGGTTTCCATGACCTCGTTCGTCACTCGTAAATCTCACATGGGCTAATCTTTCTGACATCATTCGGTACGTTTTTTCAGAAGAGCTATCCAAGAGACTTCCTTCCAAAATGGTCTCTAATTGTTCTATACCCCCTTGGTTCACACTCTCTTCTATGGACTCAATGGTAACCCTATCTCCTTGGGTTGGAATTCTAGACTAATAAAATTATCGACCTTATAACCATGAAAATTGTAGACTCATAAAATTTTCTTGACCTTAGAACCATGAAAATTCTATAGCAAGGAATCGACACAACATCCCAATCTCACTTTAATTTTGACCTTTATATCGGGCTTCTAAAAAATGTCTTTAAGCCCAATTCCCATGGGTAGCACCTTACAAAATAAGAGAGAAGTGTAAGAATTACAACTATATAGAGATAGGAGGTACGTTGTATAAGAATAATATCTTTACACATTCTGATTGTTAAAAATATAATTGAGCTAGAAGGGTATCGACTCCTGACATCTACAAACAATGAGGAAATATATGTAATGCAACCTTGTGGTTTTTTCAAAACATAACAAGAAAAGAATATGCACAAGATGTAGTACAGCATTATATAAATTAAAGTTATTTTCTCATGCTTGGTATAAGAAGATAAATAATCATTTGATTGCACGTGGGTTTTGAAATTCTCCAATTGGCCGCACATTGTATGTAAAGCGTGTGGATGATGTCTATCTTATTGTTTTTGTGTATTTGGACGATTTACTACTCAATGGTCCAAATGAGACAGATATTGTTGAATTTTAGGCTAATTTTAATGCCACATTTAAGACATCAAATTTGGGGATTTTGCATCATTATTTGACCATTCAATTGAAGCATTGTGATGAAGGTATTGCATTGTGTTAAACAAAGCATGTGCAAACTTTGCTAAGCAGATTTGGACTTGATGATTGCAAGCCAATTGCCTCTCCTATGGAACATGTTTAAAGTTAAGACTACATGATGCTGGAGATCCAAAAGATGTTACCATCTACCAAAAAATTATTGGTTGCCTCATTTATGTGTGCATTACAAGGCCAGATATTCAGTTTGCAGTCTCACAAGTGAGAAACATTTATGCATGGCTCGGGTTCTAAGAATTGGCAAGTAGCTAAGAGGATCTTTCTCTACTTGAGTGGCACTATACATCTTGGATTGTTTTATTCGAAGGGACACATTAGGAGAAATATGAACCTTGCATGGGCCTTGTAAGGAATCCTAATTTTTAGGGATTAAGGCTAATGTTGTGTGGGGTTTAGGGGACAAGGGCATTGAAGAAGGTAGTTTTGAGTAGGATTTTCTAGCCTTTTTTTTAGACAAATGTAGGATGAGGACCTAAAAGGTTGCTTTCTCTCTCTAGCTTTTTTTAAAGTGAAGGAAGCATAGGGGTGTGTCCACATCAGCAATTCCGTGGGTCAAAAAGAGTCAAAATTTGACTTTTTTTAAAAAAAATTATTTTTATTTGTTTTTTACTTAAAACTCCCTCCCAACATATATACATATCCAAAAATCATTTTTTGACCCATTTTTTAACCCACAAGCTTAGAAAGTTCATTTTTTCAAAAATCTTTTCCCCCAAAAAGTAATAAACATTTTGTTCTCTCATCCTCCTCCCTCCTCCCTCCTCTCTCCCTCTCCCTCTCCTCTCCCTCTCTGCCCCTACCATCCTCCTCCTCCCCAATCTCTCCCTCCCCTCCCTCCCTCCTTCTCTCCTCCCATCCTGCTCGGCCTCTCTACCCTTCCCCCTCTATCTTTTCATCATTTGCTTCCTCACGCAACAGCTTCCATGGTGCTCACGGACATCACAAATGGTTTGCTTCCACCACCACGTACTCCGCACACCAAAAGCATACATATTCTCTTACCCACGGCATTTGCACCGAAGACCACTAGTGAAGGTGATCAAAGGTCATCACAGGAACGTCGCACCGCTTGTGAGACCAATGTTGACATTTGGGTGGATGGCCATTTGTACCCTTACGATCCTATAAGCCGCTTCCATCCACCGTTTAATAGCCTTTCCACATTTCTTCAATTTCTTGGGAGGGGAGAAGCAGGCTTGTTAGGCTATTGCAAGCGGCTGTGTATGGGTGCAGGTGCTTCTTTGCATATGTGGATGCACGAATGTCAAGCTCTTCACCTCAAGACGACGGCATTACAAGAGAGTGTTGCCTCTTCGGAGAGGGTAGTTAAAAGTCTTGAACAACAAATGCAAGAAAAGGAGTCCCACATCCAGAAGCTTACCAACACCATCACATACTTGAAAGAAACACCCCTTGGTGCAAGGGAACGCAAACGCCCGTATTCATCCATTGAAACTCTTGCACATTCCGGAGGACCACGCAAACGACGAGTTACAGCCACAAGGTGATTTGGTCTTTACTTGCATGCTGCATTCTTACTTCACACTATTTTCTAACATTTATGTTTATTTGTTGCTAGAAACTTCATCTAGGAGGCATGCGGTGGAACAAGCCAAGATAATCGAGTCAACCTTCTCACTAGTTGTCTCAATACCGAGGACGTTATTTCTATCTTACAATCACCTGGAGGTAAGCACATTAAGGATGCAATCACCAAGGACCTTATGCGTAAATTAAGAAATGTGGTTAATGATGATGATGTTCAACAAGCTTGTGATGAGGCTGGAATCAGCACCAAAGCCTATCAGGCTATTTTTCAACTCCTAAAGGATGCCCTCAAAGAACATGGCATTGTGGAAAACCTATTTCCCGTTCCTCACAAGGTCAAGCTCGCAAAGAAGGCCACAAACGAAGATGTGTTCTCCCGCATTGAGACATACCTACACATTGAGGACACAATGCCAACTTCCCTTTATGCTTCGTGCGCAACAAAGACAAGGGGAAAAGGTAAGAAACAATCCATAAGACCTTCGAATAAGGGCTTTCCTTACACAATGTGGAACAATATTTTCGTGGATCTTAGAAGGCTTCAAGAAGCCATGCTTAGATTTTACGAGTTACCTGATGAAGGTGACACACTTTACTTTTTTCTTTGATATTATTCTTTTCATAGAAGCTGAAGTTTAAGGTCTTAGCACTATTTATTTTGTAGTGCTTGGCACTAAAGTCGCTTTTGTGCTGAAACTCGATGAGTGTCAAATAGTGAAAGGCCGAAGGTTAGAGAGGCTAAGTGTCACTCTAATGAACGAGGCCCTTCTGCAAACCAAGCGAAGGGATTTAGTCGAGCCATATCCCACCCTATATCTTTTAGCGTGCAATCAGAGAAAGACATTTGGTGGTTGGGTGCTATTGAGGTGCCCAAAGAGACCAATGGAGTACTTTCGTGGATTTTTGAGAGAACTCCATGGATCACAGAAGTAATACACTTCCAAATTGCAGGTCAGAAGTTGGAGATTGAGGGCTTTGGTAGTTATGATGTGGAGTGGCACTTAGGTGGGGATTTGAAGACCATAAAGTGTTTTCTTGGCTGCAAACAAGGGGCTTCTTCTCTCATGCCTTGTCCATTTTGCACTCGAGGATACAAACCTAATGGACAAAAATCACATAAGAGCACTGCAAAGGCCAGTTACATGCTTCCATGGCAAGGGCATGGAGAACAAGGGTTAGATTGTCATGATGTCGGAGATGAAGGTAGAGAATGGGAAGCGTCTATTCTGAGATGTCCCATGCTCAATGCCCCAGACCGTGATCAAAAGGACCACACTTGGAATCCAATCTTTCGATTTCCTCTATCGAATGTACATTTTTGTACATTACACGCATTCATGCGTATTTTTGATAGGCTATTGAAGCTCCACATTGACTATGCTTTCACAATGAAACCGTTGGAAAAGTCCCAGGAAGCGATCGAAAGAGTGGAGGTACTCTTGAATTCCATTGGCTGTCATGGTGGAAATGTGTCTATAGTTGCTGCAAAGAACACAGGGGAGGCCCATGAAATTGCTCAACAAGTGTCAATGAGTGGACAAAAAGCTAGACACTTTTTGAAGAAAGTTTCCCAAGGAAAGCCAAGTCGATATGATGCTCAAAGCAGCTCCAACCAGCAGGCAGGTAACCTTTGGGAGCTTTGGAAGGAGTTATGCAAAGCTACTACTGACAATGATTCAAATGGCGAGCTTGCAAACAAGCGCAAGCAAGTTTGGGCCCATTTTGATAAAATGGTCAAGCTTATGAGCCTTAACAGCACAACAGAAGAACAACGGCAATCATTTCAAGAAGCTTTGGCGGATTTTACCAAGGTCTTCACCCTTTCTTGGGGTGAAAATAACATCACACATTACATGGTAAGTCATTCATGGTGTATTCATTACAAGGGATGTTTTTAATTTACTAATGTGGATCGTTTGCTCATGTGAACAGCATATCTTGTTTGTGCATGGTGCATTTTTTATGCACAAGTATGGATCGCTTGAAATTTTTAGCACTCAAGGCATGGAGAAGTCCCATTATCGAGCAAGGGGAGTGTACTTCAAAAATACTCGACATGGTGGTGGAATGGTGCAATCCAATTATTTGGAGGAGATGTTCAACTGGTTTTTTCGCACAACATTTGCTCGTAAGCTCACAATGGAGCGTGCGCGACAATCCAAGATTGCTATTGAAGTGCGCAAATGGAGTCGTCAAGAGCATAGCAACAAGTGGCAAATGTCGCAAGGTCCCACCAAGCATGCTGCATGGCGGCGATGCAGAGTGCGGCAAGGATCAAAGTGGATACTGCGCGAGTCACTAAACGTGAACGCAGGGTCTAACTCTTAGCGACATGTTTATTTAAAAAATAATACTTCTTTTAAAAAAATTAGTGTGAACAGGGCCCTTTTTAAATGGGCCCTTATAAACATTGCATGCTCTCATAAATCACTCATTTCTTAAGAACAGGTGAGCTCTTACCAACGAAATGGCGTGCACCAAACAAACCGCGAAAGAGCATCCACCTGCCAACAAAAACACCCTCCAAGGATGTGAGAAGCCGTCATGGCTTAAAGGCACAAGAAAACGGCCACGAACACCTGGCCGTTCCAGGAACTCTTCTGGTAGTGGGCATGGTGGTAGGGCACGAGAGTCATCAAGGATTGTTGAATCTCCACCTCCTCAAGATATAACACCTAGAAAGAGAATGAAGCAACGTGCCTAGCGCTGGAGAGAAGCAGAGGGCCAGCAAACATCAGAGTCCGATAGGGAGCAGCCGTCGCGTCCCCAATCACAAGCAGGACCATCCAGGACTCGGGTGGTCAATACAGACACCGAATCAGAGAGTGAGCCACCATGGCTGCGAGAAAACATACCCCGCACACACCGGGTGGCCGTTGAGGGGAAGACATTGCCTCAAGGCAAGGGAGCTCTCCCCACACGACAAGATCGGCAACCAAGGGAAGAGGAAGAATCAGAACAGGCTGCAGAACCAGCCCCTAAGCATGTAAACAGACGCAAGTCTAAGTTTTTCAAGAAGCCTTCACGCCGCCCGCCAGCAAATGTGCAAGTGGCCCCAAGACAACCGTAGCGGCGCCGAAAAATAGCAAGGGCATTTGCAGAAATCCGCCACTACCAGAAGACGACAGAGCTCTTGATTCGACGCGCCCCCTTTGCTCGCACTGTGAAGGAAGTGCTTCAAAGCTATGGAAATCAGTATAGAATGCAAGCAATAGCGCTAGAGGCTATTCAAGAAGCTGCAGAGGCCCACATCATTTCAGTGCTGGAAGATACCAACCTATGTGCCATTCATGCAAAGCGAGTGACAATACAGCCAAAAGATATGCAGCTTGCACGACGATTGCGACGAGACTTCGAGCATTAGCCGAAGTTACCCCTCTTTTTGTATTGCACACCCTTATCTTTGTAATGATTTGACTTTCCAATGACAATATGATCAACAGTTGTGTCTACTCTGTCTATTATCTTTGTAATTTCAAGTTCTGTATGTAATTGTAGTCAATTTCAGTAAATTTGTGCATTTTAAGTAACCTTAGGGGTAGATAAGCCTCCAAGGGGCAGAAAAAGGCCTGGCCACAAGGGCGCGCAAATGGCCCATCCAAAACTGATGGATGGGCCATTTGCGCGCCCTTGTGGCAAGGCCTTTTTCTGCCCCTTGTAGGCTTATCTACCCCCAAGGGTACTTAAAATAACCAAATTTACTAAAACCTATTGGTTTTGCATCAATATTTTATATGGATCCTTATGGACACCTTTTTTTGGTCATTTCAAGCTTTGAATTCCTTATAGGATATCAAAACTAATAACATATTGTGAAACCAAGTGTCCAATGTAATTTGACTTTTTGGTGCAAGGGTGTAGTAGGTAGAGCTAAAGCAAGTGATAGTTTGCTGGAAACTTCATTTCATAATTGATTTGAGCTTTTCTAGTGTCCTTGAGTGTGAACATATACTGGAATTGCCATAAAAAGGTTGCATTTAAATGAATGATGCAAAACCAATCCATTGCAATAAATTTGTGCTTTTTAAGTACCCTAGGGGGTAGATTGGCCTATAAGGGGCAAAAAAATGCCTGGCCACAAGGGCGCGCAAATGGCCCATCCAAGACTGATGGATGGGCCATTTGCGCGCCCTTGTGGCCAGGCCTTTTTCTGCCCCTTGTAGGCTTATCTACCCCCAAGGGTACTTAAAATAACCAAATTTACTAAAACCTATTGGTTTTGCATCAATATTTTATATGGATCCTTATGGACACCTTTTTTTGGTCATTTCAAGCTTTGAATTCCTTATAGGATATCAAAACTAATAACATATTGTGAAACCAAGTGTCCAATGTAATTTGACTTTTTGGTGCAAGGGTGTAGTAGGTAGAACTAAAGCAAGTGATAGTTTGCTGGAAACTTCATTTCATAATTGATTTGAGCTTTTCTAGTGTCCTTGAGTGTGAACATATACTGGAATTGCCATAAAAAGGTTGCATTTAAATGAATGATGCAAAACCAATCCATTGCAATAAATTTGTGCTTTTTAAGTACCCTGGGGGTAGATTGGCCTATAAGGGGCAAAAAAATGCCTAGCCACAAGGGCGCGCAAATGGCCCATCCAAAACTGATGGATGGGCCATTTGCGCGCCCTTGTGGCCAAGCATTTTTTGCCCCTTATAGGCTAATCTAACCCCCTAGGGTACTTAAAAATCACAATTATACTCAAATTGACTGCAATTACATACCTTGAAATAACAAAGTCAAAAAACAATTCATATCACCAATTGAAACAATTTTCAAGATTGACAAATCAGATTGAAAAGAATTTGCAGTATATAGAAAATTTCAAATATTTTTTATTCCTTCTAGCACGGTGATTTTACATCATGTATTTGAGGAGTTCAGAATTTTTTTGACCATTTCCTGGCGCCTATTTTGCGCGTAAGGCAACTCCCCAGTCAAGAAGGACTGCGCTATGGCATTTGGGTCAGTTGAGCCAATGGAAGCATGTATCCCTATCTGGGCAAGCACTTTACCATGAAAGCCAGTGCCAAACGCTGTGCATACAAGGGATCTACGCACTAGGAACACTTGATGCGCAGTTTGAGCAATGGTACTCAAACACAAAAACTTGCTCAAAGCTTTTAACGACCAAGTCATAAAATGGGCTTGAGGAGTAAATTCATTATGGATAATGGCCACATTGCCAGGGGGGATTTGTCCGAGGTAATGCGCAAGGGAAGCTTGAGGTCCAAAGCCCGTCCGCTTGCCACCCGTCCTTGCAGCAAAATCATCAACCTCCACAACATCCTGTCATAAACCGATGAAGGTTGAGAAAAAAGACAACGAAGGATAAAATAGTAATATGAAAATTAGGATACAGTTTACCTCCTGCTCCTTGTCATCCTCCTCCCTGTTGCCCTTTGCATCCAAGTCAATGGTCCCATGCACCACAGATACAAGCTTTGGATCATCAGATGGGAGGTTGCATAATGGCATAGGCATCCTAGCAGCCTCAACCTTGGCTTGCGTGGCTTGGAAATCTTCATCAGCCACGTGCAACTGCTCTGCTGCCAGGACCTCCGCACATACAATTGCAATAGTGTCAACAACAAAGTCCCCATCTGGCAAGAGCTTGCTTTCTAGGGCATCTGGCGTATTGTCTAAGGGACATTTGCTGCTGTTGCATAGCACGCTCAAGCATTCATCCATGCGCAGGCCAAATGCTTTTTCCAAATCATGCAGGAACACAAACTCCTCCTTATCCACTAACACTGAGGAGAAGCGGCTAATTTCTACCTCTGGGATAGCCTCATCCGTGAGTGGTAGTGGCACTGGAGTGTCACTAGGGCTAGCCGCAACTATGGATTTCTCAACCAATTCCTCAAGACCCCTAGGGTACATGTGCTGGTGTGCTTTTCCTTCCGCTGCAGGGTTCATGGGGATAACCTGCTGCTCCTTGGTGTCCTTGATAAAGGACCCAACTTGAAGGTGTGGTAAGCGGAGCTCCTCCAAATCACGTTCCTCGCTCACCAAGAAGATAAATGTTGCGAGCCGAGAAAGGTACTCCACCCCCAACTTGCGCTTCTTGAGCGCTGACACCCCAGGGGCTTGCTCGTCCAAGTAATGGCCTGCATTGGTTGCAATTTCTTGGAATCGTTGCAACCGCTTGGAGAATGGGCGATCACCTTTGTGTATATAGCGCAAAAGATCGCAAGGCACCCAGATCCCTGCATGTGGGGGGATAGATACATAATATTTTATGATGTGCTCCTCCATGAACGCAGAAATCTCCTCAAATGCATCCATGTGAAGGGCAATTGTGGCGTCAAGGTCAGGGAGACGAGTAAAAAAGGTGTGGAGGTCCAACTTCCCTTTGTATTTGGTGTCCTCGAGGAAGAGGATGAAGCGTGACAAAGGGGTGGATGTGGGTACAGATGCAGAGGCTGTGGCAGCATCCATGTTTAGCTTGGGGTGTGGATAGAGAGTGGAGGAGCTCAGGAGTTGCAAAAGTGAAAATAGTGAATGAGTTAGGTGGCCCCCCTTTTATAATGTACCCTTTTTTTAAGACATTAAAAAAAAGGCACTTTCACCAAAAAATGATTTCTCATCCCAATGCAAAAAATTATATTCAAAGGCATGATTTGCCGAAGCAAATCATGTTGATTACAGCGGGGCTCAATATGAAAATTGCAAGAGTTACAAAGTTATAAGATCGATAGCATAGTTCCATCTATCCCCCAGTCCTCCTCGACCTTCAATTTGTCTTCCATTCTCTTCCCAATCTGCGGACATTCATTACAATAAGCATCTAATGATCGACAAACCATGATGTATTGAAAATGTGGTGGAAGGATTCTCACCTTGTGACCTTGTAAACGAAATTGTGCTTGTTGAAGGGCCTCAAAACCCATAATAACCAAATGTTCTCGAACATTACTGAGAGTCCAATGCTTGTTCACTTGGACTGCCTCCAAAGCATCGTTGGGCATCTTCACTGCAATGTCAAAGCTTGCAATAGCACCGTCTACACTCTGTAAGGGAGTCCACACTCCAAGCTTGCACATCCAACGATCATAGTGAAATCGTATGTACTAGGAGGTGCGGAATTTCAAATAGCGTATTCCAATACCTGAAGCTCCAACCTTACAACGGTACCGGTCCCCGTTGTGCATGCCCTCCACAAAACCCCAGTCCTCTTCTAAAAGCCTTCCTAATTCCTCGTAATGCGCATCTTTACATACAAGCATTGTGGTAGTCTCCACAAATCCAAACTCTTTAAAAATGTGCACAAAACAATGAATAGGCAAACACCAGCTCAAGCCCACAGACCTAGAAGCTTTAGAGTATTTCAAAGAGTTTTGGACATCCATTATCATCTTTTGCTTGAAAGATGCTACCGACCACAAATCTGGGACCGGCCACTCCATACTTAATAAGGAAGTTACTTTGATGGGTTCAAGCGTTCCAAATGCTTGTGTAGAAGTAGGGACAATATAGGAGTGAGAATAGAAGAAAATCCTTCTTTGAACCAGTTTGGTTGGGCAAAGATGCGGGAACATTATTGCTCCAATATCCGCATGTATAGCATTGAATGTGCCGGAGAGACTATGTAGTGGCTGCTCCTCCACCAACGTGGATGGAAATATGACTATAAATGCATGACAAATGTTAAGTATGAATCCATAATAACATTACACTGTGATTTCACACCTAGCTTTGTATTCTCAAAACATGTACTTACAATGTGTTGGAAATCGAGGTGGTTGTTGCAAGTGCATGGTTGACATTGAGAAAACATGTTGCACAATGGCTATGGTTCTTGAAGCCAAGGAGCTTTCCTTTCCAATGAAGATCCAAGTTTGCACGATTCCGCACACAATGAGGGCCAATAGCAGATGGTTGCATGTATACCCAAGCACCTTTGGTGAACTCTTGTGGCACCCACTCATCATCTACACCTCTAGTGTTGTGGCATGCAAGTGATGTGACCTCATCCTTTGGTCGCCTTTGCGAAGTAGAGTTGGCCATGGTTGAGCAAAGCAAACTAGGAGGAGGAGAAGAACCTTGCTTGTTGCTACAATGTAGGTGTGATAAAGTGATATGAGAAAATGGTCAACCCTTGTGGCAATGGGAGGAGAAGGTGGACAACCCTTGCTTGGTGTGGCACTGGGAGGAGAAGGTGGATAAGCCTTGCTTGGTGTGGCAATGGAAGGTGGTAGGGGAGGAGAGAGGAGCTTCCTTGCTGCAGCAATGGAGATGGTGTAAAGAGAGAGAGTGTTGGAGTAGAGGATGAGTGTGATGGTTGCAACCAAGGAGGGTTGGAAAAGGGGTTCTAGAGAGAGAAAATCCCTTTTTGCCTAATAACTAATTTTGGGGGAGCTCTGGATAGCAAAAAAAGATTTTTTAAAAGTTTTTTAAAAATTTTGAATTTTAGGGTTTTTGGATGTACGTTTTGACTTTTTGAGATCAAAAAATTCTTTTTTGACCATAAAATAGTTTTAGGGGGGTTTTTAGAAGATGAAATTTGAGTTTTGAAATTTTTGAAAAATTTCAAATTTTTGGGATTTTTTCATAACCGGATCAAAAAGGAGGGAAGTTGGAGCTTCCATATGGCCCACCCCCCCCCCCCCCCCCCCCCC
This sequence comes from Adiantum capillus-veneris, assembly GCF_014529385.1. Lineage (NCBI taxonomy): Eukaryota > Viridiplantae > Streptophyta > Polypodiopsida > Polypodiales > Pteridaceae > Adiantum > Adiantum capillus-veneris. The sequence goes on along the minus strand of NC_140931.1, from coordinate 82,559,231 downwards.
CCCCCCCCCCCCCACCCCCCACCTTCTCACTAGGTAAGAGCCCATTTAAAAAGTGTAAGACTACTTTGTCCCCCTACATTTTTGAGGGCATAGAGTGTGTCCACCACCCTCTTCTCATTGGCTGGCCTCTAATTAACATTAATCCCAAAGGGCCCCTAGAGGGTTCATATTTTTCCTAATGAATCATTGCCTCTAGATTTACATGCTTTTTTTAACTCGAATTTTGTTGGTTGCTATGACACATGAGTATCCATGAGTAGATTTTGTTTCATGCTTGGTAGTTCATGCATATCTTGGTTGACCAAGAAGCAACCTACTATGGCCACCTCTAGCTATGACGTTGATTACAATCTGGAAGTTTCCACAGGTATGGTTGAGTGTATGTGGGGCCTTATGACTAATTTGGGAGTTGAAAAAGAGTCTTGGCTCTCTCATCTACAAAGACAATCATAGCACGTTGGCAATTACAAGGAACCCAATCTTGGATGCTTGCATAGAGCAAGGCCTCAAGCTACCATGATGTACATGAACTGCCAATCATGAAACAAAAACCACTTGTGGACACTCGTGTGTCAAAACAACCAGCCCAATGTGAGTCTGAAAAAGCATGTAAGTCTGGCGGCAATGATCCCCCTTGGGATACAATCCAAGATGTAAAGTATCACTAAGGTAGCGGAAAATCCTCTTGACAGCCTGCCAATGCTTAGACTCTAGGCTATGCATGAATCTGCTAACCTGTGAGGCTGCAAATTGAATACCTAGCCTTGTGTTGCATACATAAATGAGGCATCCAATAGCAGTTTGATAAAGAGTGACATCAACAAGATCATCAGTGTCATGAAGACTCAATTTTAGACCTGTTTCCATGGGAGTGGCAATAGGTTTGCAATCCTCAAGTCGAAACTTACATAGCAATGTCTCTATGTAACGTTTTTGACACAAGGCAATACCACCATCACACTGCTTAAATTGTATACCCAAGTAATGATGTAAAAGCCCCAAATATTTCATCTTGAAAGTAAAATTCAAATCACCCTTAAATTCAGCAATATGTCTCTCATTTGGTCGAGTGATTCAACAAATCATCTACATAAAGAGTCACAATGAGAAGTACATCACCCTCACGCTTTACATATAGTGTTCTTTCTGTTGGACTGTTACGAAAGCCTTGTTTGACCAAATGAGTGTCAACTTTCTCATACCAAGCATGAGGAGATTGCTTCAGCCCATACAAAGCCTTCTTACATCTGCACACTTTGTCCTCTTGTCCTTTCTTGACAAAACCGCGAGGCTACATAAACTTCCCCAAATTATAGGTCACCATTCAAAAAAGATGTAACAATGTCTGATTGATGTACATCCCAACCAAATTGAGCTACCAATGCACATAGAAAACACACAGTAGTCATACAAAAAGTGGGAGAAAATGTCTCTTCATAATCTATGCCTTTTTTTTGTCATAACCCTTTGCAACAAGGCGAGCCTTATGGCGATCGATCTCACCATCCGGCTTGCACTTCAACTTGTAAACCCACTTTGTACCAATAGCCTTTTTTCCAGGAGGCAAATAACATAAATTCCATGTGTCATTTTCTATAAGTGCATCATATTCTGATTGCATGGCAGCCATCCAATTTTTTGAATTTTGTGCTTCATCAAAACATAGAGGTTCCTCAACATCATGTAAGCTAGACACAATCAAAGCATAACAATCTGATGCATAAGATGCATGGAGAGAGCCTGAACGAGTACAACTAGACAAAGGTGTATCCATTTTTTTGTCACGCAATGTATGCACAAGCCATTTTGGCATACCTCTAGCGAGCTCATTTTCAGCCCTTTCCTCATCAAGTACATCATGTACGTCTGCATCAGTAATAGGCTAATCTATAACATTTTTAGAAACCCCCATAGGCTTTACATTTGCCTCATTGGAATTTACATTCGTATTTCCACCACTAAAAAGAGGCAACAAAGTGTCATAAATGTCCTATGAGCTTACATTATTGTCTTTAGTACATGAGAGGAAGGGCTGAACAGAATCTTCCACAAACACTACATCCCATGAAACGAGAATACGCTTTTTTTGCGGATGATACAACTTGTAACCTTTTCTTTCACCACTATAACCAAAAAAAGTACATTTGGCAACCTTATCATCCAATTTTTTGTGTTGTGTTTGTGGCACCAAAGCGTATGCCAAACAACCAAAAACACGCATGTGCTCAATAGAAGGCTTTCTATCATGCCATGCTTCATATGAAGTAAATAGGCTGCAAAGCCTTTGTAGGACACCTGTTTAGTACATAAGTGGCACACATGATGGCCTTAAGCCAAAAAGAATGCGGCAAAGCTTGACTTTTGACCATACATCATACCATTTCCGTAAGTGACATGTTTTTCCTCTCAGCATTACCATTTTGCTGAGGTGTATAAGGCATTGTTCATTGGTGTTTTATCCCATGACTAGCCAAAACTGCATTAAATTCATGAGACATATACTCCCCCCCTCGATTGGAATGGAGGGTGCCCATAGTACATTCCGAGACATTTTCAGCCAGAGCCAAAAATTGTTTGAAGCACATAAAAACTTTGGACTTCGCTTTAAGCGGAAATACCCACGCATGCCTGGACTAATCATCAATGAAAGTCATGAAGTAAAGGTAATTGACCAAGGACGGAGTTTGCATGGGCCCACAAATATCGCTATGCACAAACTGCAACCTAAATGTGGCCCTAACTGAACCGTCCTTTGGAAACTTCGAACATTGCATCTTCCCCAAGATACAACCTTCACAAACATGTTTGACAAGTGCTTCAAGAGGCGGCAAAGAAGCAACCATATTATATTTTTGCAAACGTAGAAAACTGGCAAAATTCAAATGACCAAAACGTGCATACCAAAGTTTTGCATCTGAAATAGCCCTTGAATCAGCAACTGTATTTGCAAAATTTTGTCCATACTTGTCATACAAAGTGAGCTTATACAGCCCACGCCACAAAAGCCTAGATGCAACAATTTCATCACCAAAACTGAGATCATGAACTGTACATCTTTCATCCACAAATTTGACTACAAGTCCAAGTCTAGCAAGTGCAAATATAGACAAAAGATTCTTCTTGATCCCAGGTACATAAAGTGCATCAAAAAGTGTAAAAGAACTGCCATTTGCAGCCATAAGCACAATCTTTTCAACTCCCTGAACAAGATAAGAGGCATTGTTGGCACAAGTGACTGAATTCCCATGAGGGACAGACTCGAGAGAGGTGAAAAATTCATGATGTGAGGTAATGTGCTTTGTAGCACCACTGTCGAAATAGCATACATGTGAATCTACAACAACTGACATGCATGCATCATGGACATCAAGATTGTAAGTGCACTCTGTACTAAAAGCCCATTCTGCATCAACATCAGCATCACAGTCTCCTTTCACATAAGACTCAACAATGGCTGCATTGGTAGTGGAACCAGCATTTGTAGTGGAACCACCCTCTTTCTTCTTAGCCTCTTTGGCCTTCAACTTATGAAATTGCTTGATCAAGTGATGATTAGCTTTACAATAATGGCAATGCATCTTCTTTTTTCCCTTATCACCAAAATTGCCAGATAAGCTGCTGCCAGCAGAAGCATTGGGAAAAACGTTTTGCCATTTGCAGCAGAACCATAAGAAGTGGCTCCATTGCTACTACCACCCTTTCTTTGAGAAGCAATAAAAGATTCTTCAACTGCACGCTGGCTAGTCCTATTTTTCTGGAAAGTGACTCTTGCAATAGAAATGTGGATAATGCATCAAACTTGACAACTTCAGGATTTGCTTGGGTCATAAGTTTCCAAGTACTAGCAAAAGTCTGGTAAGGCATCAAGAGCAGTCTGCACAAGGGAACTACCTAAAATGACTTCACCTGCAGAAATAAGTTGCTCATTGATATCCTTGACACCAGCAAGGAAAGTGTCCATATCATCTTCCTCATGCATAATCTTTGATTCCAGCTCTTTACGCAACAAAGCAATTTTAGCCTCATTGCGACTTGCATAAAGACCAGCCAAAATATCCCAAGCCTGTTTTGCAGATTTTGCTGAATGAATGTGAGGAATAATGGTGCGCTTCACAAACAACACAATCAATGCATGAGCATGCACATCCTTTACAACCCAACGAGATTGTTCTGCCATAGGCAAAACAACTCTAATAGCAACAATTCTTGTAGCAAGACCTGCAGCATCCTCAACATTGCCTGCATCCTCAGAACCAAGACGTACATCAATGCCCTGCACAATATTCTAGACACCCTTTGACACAAGAACATGTTGCATCATGTAAGCCCACATAGGGTAATTGTCCCCATCCAATCTGTCCCCAGCATCAAACATCTTGAACACATTTGTGTCGTTGTCAGCCATGGTAAATGCTGCATCTGATATGAAAACTGCCTGAAAAGAGGAGAAACAAAGCGGGAACAACACATGCTATATAGCACAAACCGTAGAAGACTGTAAGACACCTGTTATGCAAAAAATAGCATTGACAGAAATTCTGCACAAAATGACGAAATAGCTTGTGTAGTACTACCTGAACTGGAAACGGAGGCCGAAATGAGCCCGAATCAGAAATCTGAGCAGACTGAGCTCTACAAGCATTCCCGAAATATTTGTCAACTTTTGAACGCTCGCCAAACCTCACTGAAATCATAGAAAGTGAGCAGGCGTGTGCTAGAGCTGCTGGCGACTAAGCTCGAGAGGATGCAACCTGCTCTGATACCAATTGTTGGAATTAGGATTGCAGAGAAACGCACACAGCTTGGAGAAGACGAGGGAAGCTGAAGGCACACAACTGAGAGTGTATTACTTAGTGTGCAATGGAAAGATAGATAGCCCTAGAGTGATGGGTGTATATACAATGCACGGGGGAAAAAACCTCCTAAAGAGGGAAAAAGTTCCCCGGTGGTCCTAGTGTGTTCACACATATCATTACCACATGTATATTGTAACAAATACGAGTCAGATCTACACCTACAATTTCTTCTCTCCTTCAAACCTCTATGGCCATGGCTGCGAGGGGATTAAAATTTCCTAATAAGTCTAGATTCAGACCTCGGGTTACTAGTGGCCGATCCATGTCTAGACCACTCAATGGTCTAAGTGTCATGGGAAATACCCACCCATCCCATCAAAATGGGCACATCAATCCCAACTATAGAGGAAACAACTACCAAACCTCATATAATCCTACCTTAGTATGTAACGTTTGTAGGAGACGAGGTCACTTAGAACATGAGTGTACAACCAAACAACGGACACGAGGCAACTACTCTCGGTCCCACAACCAAGCCAACATAACAGAGTTGAATGAATTCAGCGTAGATGATGATGTATCCACTCTACGCTTGTTTATGGCTACTGGACACAATCTTCCAGATGATCAAACCTGGTAACCTTGATACTGGGGCAACCCACAATATGACTGGAGGTTTCTCTTGTCTACATGACTACAACCCACTCCAGTATCCCATGGAGGTCTGTCTCAGGGATGATGGTGCTTATACGGCTAAGGGAATACGAAATTTCTTTCTTAAATTACCAACCATAGATGTTATCAAAATAACAATTGTCTACTATATTCCTGGTCTTGCAAGAATCTGTTGTTTGTGAGTGAAGTCACTCAAAATGGGACTTCTATTGAATTCTTTCACAGACACTATATTATCAAAGACTCAATCCCTAACCAGCAACCAATTAGAGTCATCTGCCCTCAAAAGGGTCGACTGTACCCTCTTGGAGTGAGTGTAATGCCAGTGATTATGCACTCTAATTTGGCCACCTCTCAAGAGGACATCAACAAAAAAACTCTCCATTGGAATTATCGATTAGGACATCCTCATTTCCGCGCCCTGAAGACTCTACAAATGTAAAAAATGGCCAAGGGAATAAACTTACATCCCTCCTCCATAGACCTTTGTGAAGCATGTATCTACGACAAGATGACATGAACTAAGTTTCCCCGTTTTCAAACCAAAACAAAACAAGTTTTAGAACTCATTCACTCTGATTTGTTCAGACCATTGCGTGTGACATCATTGACTAGTCACAAATATGTCGTTCTCTTCCTAGACATCATTTACCTTATGAAGAAAAAATTTGAAGTGTTTTTGTCATTTCAAACACTTCCATAGCTTTGTTGAGTGGCATACCACCTGTAAATTACAAACACTTTGCTCTGACAATGGCGGAGAGTACATCTCCCATGAATTTCAAGAGTATTGTTTTGCTCAAGGGATTGTCCATCAGTTTACAGTTCCTCATACACCACAAAAAAATGGCATCGCTGAACACAAATGGGGCACTTTTTTTTGGTATGGCTCATTCCTTGTTACATGTTGCTGGCCTTCCTCAATCCTTTTGGTAAGAAGCTGCTGCTACAGCTTGTTATCTACAAAATCGACTACCTTCGAAAAAGTTTCTGAATGTCACCCCTCATGAAAGATGGAAAAATGAGAAGCCAAAATTGACTCATGTTTGCATCTTTGGCTCTCCTTGCTATTCACTAATCCCAGCTGAAAAGCGAACTAAACTAGATCCACGTGCTGAGCGATGTATTCTCGTTGGCTATACAGTGAGCGTTTTGGAGTTAAAGTGTATCGACTCTATAACCTATTGACTAGAAAGTTCGTTTACTCTCGTGATGTCATATTCCATGAGGACGCTCTCTTATCAACTCCTGCTTCACCACCCTCTCCCGACTTTTGTCGTTATGATGAGGATTCGCCATCATCCTCCTCTTCAACGAGACCTATTGAATCCAAATACAATCAAGTCCCCAATGACCACGATTATACTTTCAGCATAAGGTGGTGGTCCTATATCATGGAGGAGCAAACATCAACCAATAGTAGCTGCCTCATCATGTGAAGCTGAGTATAGAGCTGCAATTGATGCGGAAAAAGAAGTTATTTGGATCGGTAACTTCTGAAGAGAATTAGATTTTAAAATACAACTGCCTCACATTATCTACTATGATAGTATGGAAGCTATTGATGCACCGAGGAAACCGAAGCAATCTGAAAAGCTGAAGCACTTGGACATACAAGATCATTTCATCCGCCAAAAGGTTGAAGATGAGATTATTAGCGTGACCTATGCCAATGCACATGAAAATGCTGCAGACTTCCTTACAAAGAGCTTGCAGATAGACAAGCACTATAAGTGCTACTCCATGATTGGAATGAAGATATGATGATTTTTTATTATGGGGGGGTGTTGGCGTAAACTAATAAAAAAATCATAGCAATAATTAAAAAAACAATATTGTGTTCCAAATGAAGAGACACATCCCAATGTAATGGTGCACGCATGTGTAGCACCTATATAGCAACATAAAAAATAATCAAACACAAAGACCTTGCAGATAGAGAAGCACTATAAGTGCTGCTCCATGATTGGAATGAAGATCTGATGATTTTTTATTATGGGGGGGGGGGGGGGGGGGGGGGTTGGTGTAAACTAATAAAAAAATCATAACAATAATTAAAAAACAATATTGTGTGTCAAATGAAGAGACACATCCCAATGTAACGGTGCACACTTGTGTAGAACCTATGTAACAACATCAAAGATAATCAAACTAACACAATTGATACCATCTTCCGTGTGTTGTCTCTCTCTCTCTAACTCTCTCTCAAGTTCTACGTATAAACTTACTGTGTATTAGCGCTCACAGGCGTCTACTAAGCTGGCCGAGGTACTCAAGTCGGTCAAGAGAAGGAGGTGAGGAGTCAAGGACAGCAAGGCGGCCTATGCTACTATAGATGAGGTGAGAAGTCCATGTTGTACAAAGGAGGAAGTCCGTCATACATGCAATTGAGAGTAGGGATTTCATTAACATAATCACGATCGGGTGATTACGTTAATAAATTTAGTATTTACACACAAAAATCACGTGATCACGTTAATTGTTAACGTGACTTTGATTATGACCTGCAAAAACCTATAGATCCGGTTAGCGCTCCGGGTTTTTCATTTTTCCCTACGGGGCCGGTCGGGCTTTTTCATTTTCCCGACGGGCCCGCCGGGTATATGTAATAGCCCGGCGGGCCCGCCAGGAAAATGAAAAATTCCGATGGGAATAATTATATATAGTAAACAATGTGCTAACCGTGGTCTTTTAGCTTGGGAAATCCTTGGGGAGTGTATCCGAGTGCCGGGTATAGTCATCTCCTTGTGAATTGACCTAAGGTTACAGAGTCACAGGTCCTTTTTTTGGGCCGAACGTGATTCTTAATTCAGTAATCACTTCTAAATTTTTTTAATTTGTTTACCAATATAAAGGTACAAAACCAAAACAACTGAAAACTTGGAGAATCATGCTCATTGCGAAGAAGCCATTGGTCCAAATGAGGGCTGTAATTGGTTTTAGAAGATGAGCATATGTAAATGATGAGTCGATAGTCAAGGGTCGGATGTCCTATACTAGTGTACCAGGCATATAAAGATCCTTGAAGTCTTGCATTTGAGTTGATTTACGCTTGTCACTCCACAATATAAGAGTTATAATCCTTGATTGGGTTAAAATACCTTTTATATATTGAATTGGTTGCATGGGTGGGCTACAATCCTTCACTAGTATAAGTAGTCCTCAATTGAGTGATTATATTGAAGATTTATTTGCGTTAGTTCATGCATTGGTTTATATAGAGAGTGCATTATGTATTACGATAGATTATTAGTGCATGAAATCACCAATCACATACTTTATTGCTTTCGTTTGTTTTTTTGTAGCAATTGAAATTAGATGTGTCTTATTGTTTGCAAATCAAAGTGGACATATAAATAATCATTATAATAATAATTTCATAGAGAGATTCATAGCATTGTTATAGTTATTATGCCATGCATAGACTACATTGCAATGTGTATGATTGCTCACAATATAGGTGATCGATATGTGGATTGACTAGTGTGCATTGAAAATCTCATATTGTGCATCATGGTTACTTTCATATTGAATGGTTTTTAAATTATAATATATATTGAAAATAAGGAAAATGTTTCAAAAACTGAACATCTGGTTCTTTTGTCTTCAGTTTTAGTTTAAAAGCAATGGAGAAAAATGTGGGCACAAGTGGTACGAAGAAGCCAAAGAATAAAAAATCTCCTGGCAAAGAGTGGGATTATGCTCACAACATATGCGGCCAATATATGGAGTGGCAATGTAAATTTTGCCACACAAAAAAATCAGGTGGTGCACCACGTATTAGGGATCATTTTCTGGGTAGCGCTAAAAAGAGTTGTAAGAAATGTGAACATCCTCAGGTACCTGCAGTTGCAAAGCGTTTGAGAGAAGAGCTCGCCAGAAAGGGTGGCAAGAGACAACAGATATATAGCTCTGTGGCTTCGATTCAAGAGTTCCCAAAGACAAATATTAACTCAACAGATTCTATAGTGACGCCAACTAACCTTGGAGAACAACCTGCACAAGGAGAGGAAATTCCACGTAGTGTTCCTTTTAAACGTCACAAGGAAGGTGGACTTTTGTCAAATGCATCAAAAGGCATTACATCAAAGCTTTCGAGTGAAGTCTCTAGAAGAAGCACAAACTGCACTTGCCAAAGCAATATTCTTTACTAGAAGTGCTTTGGTCATGGTAGACAGTAATCACTGGAAGGCTGCTTGGAAGAAAATCGGTGAGTTTGGTCCAGGATTTTCAGCTCTTTCCTATCACACGATAAGAAATGTTTTCTTGGACAAATGCTACATGGAAGTCAAAGAGCATGTTTGCAAAATAATACTTGGAAATATTTTGCTTTCAGGATGTACAATTGTGAGTGATGGCCGATCAAATGTTCAGAGAAGACCGCTAATCAATGTAATGCTGGTTTGTTTAAGGGGAGAAACGTTTATAAAGGCGATTGATAGTTCTCGTGCAATTAAAAATGAAAAATGCATTTCAGAGGTCTTGATTAATGTAATTAAAGAAATTGGTGTTGAACATGTCATTCAAGTAGTCATGGACAACGCAAAGAATTGTAAAAACACCAGTAAATTAATAAAGAAGTGCTTTCCACACATTTTTGCCAATGGTTTTAATATGCACATCTTAAACTTGGGGCTAAAAGATTGGTACACTAGGGAAGAAACCACATGGTTCACCAAAGTAATTGATACAGCACGTCAGGTTGTGAAATTTATGTTGAAACGACAAAGAGTGCTCGATTTGTATAGGATGCGCATGTCAGTGATGTTGAAACTCGATTCTGCCCACACTTTTATACTTTGTAATCACTTCTCCGTAATAAATGCGTTGTGATTGACACATTCAATTGCACTGCCTTTGATAAATGGCAGCTTGAGCAGAAAGAAAAAGTGAAAGATAAAATTACATGTCTACGTGGCAATGTAAACAAGGTTGCTTGGTGGAGGAGTGTAATAGATGCTTACCATGTAATGATGCCCGTTATGTTCACAATCCGCAATCTTGATCAAAGGGCGCCAAACTTGGGCAAAGTGTAGATGACATGGTGGTCAGTCCAACAGAGTCTTGAAAATCCTGAAAGAGCTCAAAGAGTTTGTAGTAGAGAAGGAGTGGCGATTACCATTCTCTGGCCAACATCAAAAAAATTTGGCTAAGTATTTTTATGCAAGGTGAAAGAGCGCTCATAGTCCACTCTATAGTGTTGCTTACATGCTTTATCCAGAGTATTGGATTTTAGATCTGATGTCCAATACAGAGGTGGTAAGCAATTTCTATCACGTGGTCAACACGTTCTACTCCAACATTCAGGACCGAATTGATTGCATCAAAGAAATGAGTGCATTTAGATTAAAAGAAGGTCCTTTTGCGAATGATTTTGTACAAATAATGGAAAAAGAGCAACCTGCATGGAAGTGGTGGATGATGAATGGTGGAGAGCATTACTCTACCTTACGTCCCCTTGCAATGAAAGTACTCGCACAATGTGCAGCAAACTCAAGTTCAGAGAGAAACTAGAGTATGTACAAGTATGTTCCCAGCACTATTCGCAACAAATTATTAGCAGACAAATCAAAAAAGTTAGTGTATATGTTTGCAATGAAAAGATATTAAATCACATCAAAAGTGTTGGCTACGATGAGGAAATGCCAACCTGGTTGTATGATTGTCAAAACAAAGATGAAGAAGAGTTCAATGTTGGTGTATCTCAATGCACTGTAGACGAAATAGAAGAGAATTTGATAATAGATGTGGAGGTGGAATTACAAGGAGAACCACAACACTCAGACTTAGATCCAAATAAAAACTCAACAGATTCAATATAGCTTGAGAGTAGAACGAGTAAATGTCAAAAACCATTATAAAAGACCTTGTATTCAAATGTGTTTTGAGTAAATAAAATGCTTCATATTCGCAATAGTACATAGTTTTTCGATCTCAATTGTGTTGCCCTGAAGCAGCATCTTGCTCATCAAACAGGTTTCTAATTGTGATAGGGGTATCTGGGCGTGCTTGCTTGAATTTATATTCGTTTTCCATGCCAAACATAATATATATTCCTTGTGGAATATCTTGTGAACAGATTGCACATCGACTACTATTTTGCATTAAACAAATAAGAAAAACTAAATGATAATAATGACTACATGTCAATGTATAATATCCACTCCATCCATCAAAATTCTTGTAGAAAACTGGACATTGGGAAGATGAGGATGCATCTGAAGTAGACGAGGGGACCAAATCCGAATGCATGACAAGGTGGCTGATGTGTGTCCCTTGTACAGGTGTTGGATTCACTCGCTGTGTCCGATTTTGAACGTCCTGACTTAAGTGATGAATTATTTTCTCCATCCGGACTTGTGAGGGTTGGGGTGTCTGGGTGGCTATAGAAAGCCGTGTTATTTTTGCATCTTTCTCTCCCTTAAATCATGAGTGGCAACAGTTGTCTCCTTTGACGAGAAGTCTACTGGTCGCTGTTGCACAAAGTGAACATATAACATTTTTTGCAAAATATAGCGCACAATCTGCATTGTGCAGGGGATGACCATAAACATCCAAATAGATCCTCTCAACGTTTTCTTTGATCGCAACATGGTTGCACTTCAAAACCTTCCACCTTCCTTTCTTGCTCTCTACGTCCTCACATGTCCATATTGTCTTGATCATGTCCTTTGTCACTTCTTTATTGATCTCTTTTCATTGCATGTGGTTTGGATTTTCCCATTTTGAGAGTCATCGAGCAGTACGCGTTGCTTCTTGTGCGGACATGCCGTGTGCCAGAGACTTCATGCGCTAAAATGCATTAACAGCCGCCTGTTGTTGATCAAGCAGTGATTGGGTGCCAATATCTTGTTCTTCATCGGTCATTTTCTCTTAGAGTTGCAGTCAACAAATAGACAAATATTCAATATCATTGGCAAATATATATTCTCACGATTCAACAGTCTCACAGATGCAGAATATAGAAACTTCTTGTTCACAGGGAAAGTGCACAGAATCTACTAAATCAAACCACAACAAATGCGACTAATTAAACCACAAGGCAATTTGAAATACTGACAGTTAAATGACAAATTTGAAATGACTAAAGATAATTGACTCAATTAGGTGAACCACTTCAAACCAGATAATACATTTCAACAAAACATATGTATATCATAGAAATGTTTATATCGGATAAAATGATGGTGCAAGTTCAAAAAGGGGACATTGGACATGGTTAGGGTCTGTCTTTAAATGTTCTTTGAAAAATATCAACACGTTAGAAGCATTCCTACTTTTTTCCCTCTCTTTTAACTTCATCCAACAATCTACTTTAATTCGAATACCCCTCATAACATCTTCGTCCAGGTGGTGAAAAACTTCTTCTGGAAAATAAACTTTTCTGGCTGCACTCCAAAAATCTGCTAGCATGTCGAATAGGTAGCCCAATGCATAAATGTCCCTTGCTTTTGTGTATGCATCTATGCATCGTGGATCGTATAGTTCGGGAGCAATCCACGGTCGCTTAGCCATCTCGGCATTCCCTGCTCTCTGTGCATCCAAAACTGGTTCGTCTGACTGTGTGCTTGGATGCACATAATTATTTGTTGCATGCTTAGCTGGTGTTCTCAGCATCATATCCCAATCAATGATGCGGACGTGGGATTTATTGGCGCGAGCAAAGTCCAACATTATGTTGAACGGGTGCAGGTCACTGTGCACTATACCGGCCGAGTGGACAACCGCAACACCGTCGATTAAGGCATGACAAATGGCTGGCATCTACTCGCTCACTGCTTTGATCCCACCATGTCTATCTCACTTACAGGAAGATTTGCTACAGGTAATGACCTCCAGCCGTGTTGTAGCCTGTGCATGTATCATCTGAACAATCCGTGAGCGAATGGTAAGTGACACATCATGTCGCCCACGGTACCCCCATTGTAGTATGGGAATATCGTGATCTAAAGAGCTTCGGTAGTAAACCCAATGCACCTTACAATGGAGGGGTGAAGCATTTGCATTCCTTGCTCTGTGTGAAAGCTGTCAAATTTCACCTCACTTCCTCCCTTGTAACATTTTCCCACATATGTAATGTGGTTTCGAAAAAAATGAGATGTCTTTGATGGTGTACAATGTGCACACACCGAAGGAGCCTGCTCCAATCCTCCTACCTCCTACCAAGGCTTTGTGAGGGATGCCGACAATCTGAGTGCACTTTGCATTCAAAGCAGTGCGCATGATTGTGTCGGTGCCGCTGGCATCGGATCGACCTCCCAAAGCTGCTTGCGCATCTTCGGCCATCTTCAATCTCTTGGGTAAGGCTGCTTGGTCCTACGTTTTCACACGCTTCATCTTTAACTTCTGTTTTTCCCACAATTTATCCCAGATCTCTAATTTTGACTTATCACAAGTAGGTGGGATATCTTCCTTTAAGTCTCTGCAACATACTTTCATATTGCCCAACACTGTCCTAACCTTGTGGTGGGGGTCAAATTCTCGTATCCCTGCTGAAAGCAACAACTCGTATTGGCCTTCAAGTCACAACCTGTGCTCTGTGTTCTTCCATATAGCGCTAGTGAGGTCTTTGATGTAGACATTGCTTTCACTAATGTGATGTATGCGATCAACTGCACATGATGAGATTGCCAAAATGCATTCTTTACAAATGGCACGCATAATACATTTATTTTGATATGGCGTCATATTTGCACTGGACAATAAAAAACAACATATTAAATACAAATTCATGGTTGCAAATGACACTAACACTCTCACACTATCTCAGACAAACCCTTAATCACCACTTGAAGACTTTAAGAAATGTGCAAGGAAATATTGATAAAATTTGAAAATAATCTTCACTTAGAATTGAAATCTGCTACACGTGTAAAATGCAGATCAAACAAGTGGTTTATAAGAACTTAATTCAAATCAAACAATACATGTTAACAGTGTGGCACATTTCAGCATATATTGGATTTTTAACTTATGTTTTTCTCCGTGCGCACATACTAATTTAAACAAAGCACACACTGACTTAAAAACTTCAAAAACATTTAAAACATTGGAAGTATACAAATTGGACTAGCAAATTGTGTTCACACACTTTTTTAAATAGAATTTATGTAAATGTAGCAATCAAAATAGCGATGATAATTGATGCTCTTTAAAAAGATACAAAAGAATATTTAACATGCAAATTGTGTGCATTTAGATTTTTTACAAAGATTATGTAAATGAAGTATTAAAAATAGTGATAATGCTTGAGAGTCCTTCAAAAAGATAAAAAAAGAATATTTAATATGCAATTTGTGTGCAAAATCTTTTTTACATATAATTTATATAAATGCAACATTTAAAATAGCCATGATTGATGAATAAAGTATTCTTTTGAATATGATTAGCTAGTATATAATTTCAAATGGATAGTTAAAAACAACAAAATCAAACAATTCATACATTTTGTTTATGAAATACTCTTCACAGCCGCGTTACCGACCAAGTATTTCATATACTTAATACTTAAAAAATTAACTTCACATGTACATATAAATTATATGACATTCGTACGGCCGGGTTAACGACCTGAATGCCACATTTATGCAAAAACAGATGCTTTTAACAAACGACACTCTATTAGCCGTGTTACCGATCGAGTGCCTCCTGAATCTAAGGAAAAACAATGGCTTGCATACGAACATCATATAACCGCGTTACCAATCGATGCCCATATGTTTTTTGGGAAAGGAGAAGGGAAGTTGACTTACCATAAGGATACTAGAATTGCCGCATTATCGACGTAGTACCTAGACAATAAGCCACTACTTACCACAAGGACACCATCTTCCCCGCATCACCAAGGTGATGGCCCCGTGATAAGCATTGTTCCGTAAAACAGCTTACACACACACTCCCATTGTGTGGTAAAGTACCTTATTACTGCCGTGCAATACGACAAAAGCCACGCTACCACACAATGCATACACACACACAACACATACCCAGATCGTGCGGTCAGGTACTCTGCTGCTACCGCGCACTGCGATGTAGAGCACACTCCCACACGACCCCCTCTCTCCCTCTCTCCTCTCTCCTCTCGACGTACCTGCAAAGATGGTCGATGATCTCTCTCTCTCTCTCTCTCTCTCTCTCTCTCTCTCTCTCTCTCTCTCTCTCTCTCTCTCTCTCTCTCTCTCTCTCTCTCTCTCTCTCTCTCTCTCTCTCTCTCTCTCTCTCTCTCTCTCTCTCAGAAGATGAAAGCAAGAAATAACACCCAGTGGGCCCGATCGGGCCCGCATATATATAATTCTGCGAGCCCGCCGGGCTTTTCAGTATGCCTGGCGAGCCTGTAGGGAAAATGAAAAATCCCAGCGGGCCCGCCGGGAAAACTGAAAAGCTCGGTGAGAATTTAGTGGGTTTGCAGGTCGCCCTTAACCGAATTCTGTGTGATTATGTTTAGTGTAATCATGTAAATATGTCAATAAGACCTTGTGATTATACAAAATTTGTCGTAATTACGTAAATATTAAATCCCTGATTGAGAGGGGTTGATGCTACTGAGAGCCATCTTGGGAGCTTGTGAGAGAAGCATTTCTAGGGAGACGAAGGAGTTGTATGCAGGGCCATGGCACAGGCAACACAAGGAGAACTCGAAGAAGAATCTCATCATTGAGAGTGTGGCAAGCAGTTGCAGAGAGGGTGAAGGGAGACCAATCGGGGCTACCATTCTGAGAAGCCAACCTGGAGAGAGCATAGAAGCCGAGGTGCCAAGGGCTGGTGTTATCAAGGGATTAGAGAAGGCTATGAAAGTGACACTAAGGATGGGGAGCTTGTTGTGAGCAAGAGGAAAAGTCCGCCAGGGGCTGGCATTGAGAGATTAGGTGGGCACGACATTGAAGGATTGTGGCCATCGGGTGCTTGAGAGCAAGGCCACAGCTCGGCCACAGCTCGGTGTTGCCAAAAAGAGTCGAGAGTTGCATGCTAGGGAGGTCGTCGCATAGGAGTTCACATCTATCCTCAATGCCAAGCTGCATAGGACCTCATGGCTTCATACATGAGTGTGTGCTTGCATGTCTCACCATCGAGGGAGTATGTACTTTGTACCTCTCTACCAGAGTCTATGTTAAATGAAGCAGCTGCATCTATTTTGAGGGGAGAGAGAGACAGGGAGCTACATTGCAAAAAACTACGGCTATTAAACTTGTTGTTGCTTAAAGGCATTACATCAGCTGGCAAAGGGGAGTTAGTAGCAAGGATCTTACTGATAGATGCCTTGGATAATCTACAAGAAGGATATAATTGTACTACACCTCTGTACTTGAAGGAATTCCTAGCTGCGTTCTTGCCCAACTTTATCAACTTTATGGAGATTGCTTGCAAGTTAAAGCACTTGGGCAAGGGCTGAAGTTAATAGCTTTGATGCAGTCTTTGGAGCTGTGGTTGTACGTGTCTGAGTGATAGGTTTGTGATCCGGGACTGGCAAAGAGGCCAAGCTATAAATGTGTTTTTCTCCGGCTTTCTCCTGTCATCTTTTTGGTGCCCGCCATGGAGGATTTAACTCCAGAGACTTCAACTCACAATGGTCTTATGCTACAAGTGATCCAATGTGGATATGGCTACAAGCAGGTTCTTCACAGGTAGTGGGCATGAGGATATTGTGGCATGGTTTCACCTTGTGGAGTATGAGTTTGCTCAATTGGAGCTTTATAATGATGATTCAAAAGCTGATTATGCATGGCAAGGGCATGCTTGGATGCCTAGCTTGGTGGCCAACCTTTGTGGATATGAAATTGTGAGTAGAACCAAGGCCAAAGAGAATAAAAGCATCATGTTTTCTTACCTGTCCCCAAGCATGGCATAGAGAAGATCCTTTGTGATGAGCATCCTCTTCTTGAATTTCGACCAAGGTAGCTCTAGGAGGCTCATTACGTGTATTCTTGTGGGGGCAGGCACGATAGGCATGCCCTTGCTCCCCGCACTTGAAACAAAGTTTATCTTTTCGATAACGCTCTAGCTCCTCAGGAGAGAGTTTATTTTTGCCTTTATAAACTCCCTTCTCCTTAGCTTTGTTTCCTTTGGGAGATTTTTGGACATTGTCTCTCCCCTTAGGCTCGTTATGGTTTTTATTTTTCGTGGGCTTAGGATTTCTCTTAGCCCCTTGTTGGAAATTGATTCGTGAAGTGATAGCCTCCAATTTTGACACCAAAAAAGGCTAAAAGATGCGGAAATTTTGATTCAAAGTCATTGTTTCCATCCATGTTTGTGGAACATTTATGCCTTGTGTACCCTTGTTGCTACATGATTTGCACTCATATGATTTGTAAATGCCTAGCTTATATAGCGGGTCCGCACTTATAAAAGCCAAAGCATGGAAACTCTCTCTAGTTTAAAAAAATCAAGCCATAGCTTATGTACGCACAAATAAAGCTTTAAGCCTAAGGTGAAAAAAATGTATCACTTTTCAAGTTTTGAATAAAGAAAAAGGGAAAGGGAGAGAGGTGGTGTGATTTGGGGAGTTAGAAGAGGTTGTAACCAACTTCTCTTTATGAACCCATGCACGGCTTCTTTTCAAACTCTCTTGGTTTGGGCACTCACTTGCTCTCTCTTGTCTGTGTGCTTTCTTGCAAGATCTATGGAGGAAGAGGGAGAGAGTGAGGATGATGATGTCTGTCATATCTCTTGTGTTCTCTAGATTACACAAGTTTCTTTGTGTGTGCATGGCTATGGCCTTTCTTGAGAGAAGAGAGAGAAGGTATGTGACTGTATGTATGTGCTTCTTGAGGGTTTGAGAGGGAGAATTCTTGCAATTTTATGGCTATGGAGCACTCCAATGCGTAGATTTTGCATGCTTGAGCCCGGTCTTGTGTTTCTTTGTGTGCTTGGAAGGCAAGTGTTCATTTGGTGCATCCATCGGGAACCAACTAGCTCTTAGAGCTACAGGGCACCCTGGTACATGTATTTTCCATGCTGGTACCCAGGGTTTGGCCAATAAATAAGAGGCAATGTTTGTGTAGTAACATTGAGAGAGGCAAGTCTTAAATAGACTTTGGGTTATCCCGGTGCATACCTTGGTCTTGATGACCTTGAGTTTGCTAATAGAATATGTTAGTCGAGAGCCATCTATTAGTTTATGGAAGCTGAGAGATTCAATCACTTGTTATAGTTAGCATGGTATAAATAGATAGAAAGGGAGATGAAGTTGGTGGAAGTAGACCTAAGTGTGTTAGAAGGGTGTGTAGGAGATCCTAGTACACTTAAAGAAGAAAAGTAGAACTACTTAAACAACAAATACTAGTTGATGAGGCTTTCGCTCAAATTCGGCAAAAATTGATCAAATTAAAGGTAGAAAATGGACAAGCTTTGATGAAAGAGTCTGCCATGTTAGAATATGACTTATTTCAACAAGATATAATACGTTTTAATGAAGAAATAGCAAAAACTTGTGAAATTTTAGATAAGCAACCTAAATCACATGTGGAGGAAGTGAAAAACATGAGTGGGTGCATTAATACAATGAAAGAGGAGCTTAATGAGTGTAAGCAGCTTATATTTGGATGCCAAGTCCTTTCCAATGATGAGAGGCCACATGAGAGTGGGAAGCCTATGACTCCTATAATCAATAATGATTGTTGTATTGACAATATTAACAAATCTATCAATAACCATATAGATGTTCCTATTGATAACCCATGTTTACTGAGAGATGTAGAAAGGGACGAAAAAGAGCTAGTAGATAATAATGTAGCTACCTTGATAGATATTGGAAAAAGAAAAGTCTTGTTAGAAGGACACCTTGATAAAGAGCATCTACAGGTGTGTTAGCAAATCTATTTTGAAATTCCATCACCTAATGAATTAAATGATGTGTGTGATATTGAGGAGTAGATATGTACTTCTATATTGGTGAAAGATAGAATAGAAAGTATAGGTTCCTGTAAGAAGAACATGTCTATGAAGCACTTTGCATATGAGCATTTTCAAATTGAAATTGAGTTTGGTTCTTCTAACTTTGAGACTAGACATGATTGTGAGGAGTTAAATATAGAAAAAACCTTAATTTTGAACAAACTTGAGAGATTGAGAAAAATCATACTGATCAACATGTTAGTAGTGATGGTAAAAAATGTAAGAGACATATTAGATATGAATTTCAAGTAAATGTGGTCATTTTAGAGAATGAGATTAGACAATATATTGCACATATGCAAGAGGGAGATCAAAGAGAGAGAGGAGAGGATAATAGAAATCTTACAAGACCAAATGTCCACACAAGGTTTTCAATAGATCCAAGAAAAGGTTGGATAGAAAACAAGGATAGTAAAATATATGAAAAGAGGCAATCTGGGTATAAACATTACGGTGTGATAGGCCATATTGCAAAGTTTGGTGAAAATTTGAAACTAGCAAACCAAATCACCTAAGCTCAATGTCAAGGGAATTATAGGGGAGAGTAAGTAATGAATGTTTGGTTTAGAAAAATGAAAATTAAAACAAAATATTTTGTTATTTGTAATATGAAATAGCTTGCTCATTTTTAATTGAGATACATATACTAAAGGAGATGTCATTTCATGTCATATGGAAAGTGAGTGTAAGTTCTAATGTACTGTCATTTATGAGTAGACATTTGGGCTACACTGAGGAGTTTTTGTTGTTCCTATCTGAATGTTTAGTGATTTAATGTGTGTGCAAGATGAATAAGAATCCATGTTTTTATGGAAAATGATTGAGTGGTTAAGTTATCATGTGAGTAGAGAAGCTAAAAAAGGATTGTGAGCTCGAGGGGGAGTGAAAAGTGAGTAAAGTTTAGGAGTGAGTAAGTTTGACTTGAGTGGTATGAGATAAGATATCGTTGAGGAGAGGGTTCCTTGTTTATTCTTGCTCATATGCAAGTCATGTAGGAAGAATGATGACTTCCAATGAGTCTAAATTCAAATATATTTGACAAAATTTTACAATTTGACTAACAGAATTTTAGCAAAAGTATTTGAGAGAGTTGGCCAAATGAGAAAAGATAGGTAGCATAATTCTACGACAATTGAAATTGGTACAAAGCAGCTTAGATTTAGTAGATGCCATGTTTGGTGGGATCTGTGTTTTAAAATTGAAATGCATATGTTAATTTGTGTAAGAAAAATGTGTGTTTAAGGATTAGAGAAGTGCATGAGAGTGAGTGTAAGAGTGTGGAAGCTAAAGGTTAAATGAGTTAAAGGATGTTAGCAAAGTTGAAAAGATGTTAACGAAGTGAGAGATGTTTGTAGAAAAT
This sequence comes from Adiantum capillus-veneris, assembly GCF_014529385.1. Lineage (NCBI taxonomy): Eukaryota > Viridiplantae > Streptophyta > Polypodiopsida > Polypodiales > Pteridaceae > Adiantum > Adiantum capillus-veneris. The sequence continues at coordinate 82,538,510 of NC_140931.1, read as the reverse complement.
TTAGTAAGTTGAGAGATTCTTGAGGGTTAGATATGTTAAGAAGTTGAGAGATGATTGAGAAGTAAAGTGGAAATCTAGAGAAGTGAGATTTTTGGGTGATGTTAGTGGAGATATTGTCTGAGAGGTATGAGATGTTTGAGAGCTAGAAATACTACAAGATTTTGAGATGTGAGATTGGAGAGGAAGTTTCAAGATGGTAGTTTATCATTGTTTGTGGTGTCAATTTCAAAGCAAGAGTTTATAATACAGTTTCATTTTAAGAAATGTTAGCAAATATTTAAAAAAAACATATACATGATGTGAAGAATGTGAAATTGGAGAGCGTGCGGTCTATGTGTAGGAAACTATAGCTTTGGAAGGAGGTATTGGTAGCACATATAGGTGTCTGTCACCTAGGATACGGTCTATGTGTAGGACACTGTAGCTCCTTAGAATGTGGGTGATTGAACCACGTATAGATGCCTGTAATCCGTTGCACTATTCTTGGAATTTTGAATGCTTATATATTTATTTGTAAATTTATGTTTAAAAAAACACAATTAAAAAAATAACAACTAAGAAATAAAAATAATAAAAATAATTTTAAAAATCATAAAAATTAAGAGTAGGACACTACATTCCATTGGTGGGTGTGTAGTTCTAATCCTTTTGCAGTAAGCAAAGTTAGAGTGTGTGATCAAAAGAGAAGATTGGAGTAGTTGTTATGAAGTAAAGAGATGTTAAGCTGTATCTAGGGATGCAGTTCAAAGTAAAGCAACAAATTCAAGAAAGACTTAGTCTTTATCTAGAATTATTAATCAAGAATTTTGACCAAACTGGTTAGTGGCTGACAGGGAGTAGTGAAGGTTATTTATTGATATAGTCACTATAGCTAATCTAGTGTTGGATGGTACATTTATACCCTTAATGGTAAAAATAAATCTTTGAAGTGTCGTAGATCTCTGTGGTTAGGAGAGACATTTAAACTCTAGATTATGAATGGTATGTTAAATATTACACTTGTCATGCGCTTGGGGAGGGAAACTTATATGTTACATGTTGTGTACCCATCGCCGTATAAGCTTGGTAGGTGGGTGGAGTAGACTTTGTCTCTAGTGACAGAGCCACGAGCCGTAGCCAGGTTTTATACGGGCTGGTTAGTGAATGTGAAAGGATATTCGAGCTCAACGCAGCAGTGAGTGTGAAATGTGTGAAAAATTAATTAATCAAACAAAAAAAATTATAAATTTCAAGTCCGACATGACCTGCAAAAACAACAGAATGAATGCATGAAAAATAAAAATCAATAAGCAATGGGAATTAGAAAAAAAGGGGAATGAAAATTTAGGCTATGAATTTCACGTAGTTGTCATATTGATATACTCTCTATAATATAGGGGTTAATAGGCTTTACCTCTGTAGAGATCTGTCAACATGGAAGGGAGATGTTCTTGTTATTAATGGTGATACATTATTGTTTGGATTAGGATAATTTGTAGCTATTGTATTAATTAATCTCTTTTATTATTTATTGCTTAGTTGCTTATTGGGGAAGTTAGAGTTTTTGATTGGTAACTCTTCATAAAACCTGTTAGTGTGAGGGTATAGATTTATTAGTGCTAGTTGGTTTATTCTACTATATTTACTACTTATTAATTTATCACTGACTATGTTATTACTTGACTAAAATATTGAAAAAGTATGATGTTGTAATGTCACTAAATGAGATAGACATACTACACTTAGTTTTGGTGTCTTATGTTTTAGGCTATTATGCTCACCAGGGCGTTCACAGTTAAGGAGGGGAGCCAATTATTTTTCAAAGTGTAGCTGTAAAGCTGGGAGTTGTAGTAGTTTAAAGAAGTTCATTTCCAGTGTCGAAGATATTTTCTCATTCACCGAGGACGACTTCAAGTTCAAGTAGGGGAGGAATGTAGACCCCAACACTTTTTGACATTTTGTAACATTTTGGGTTTATTTTAGGGTTATGCATGGGCATGTTAGCTGCATATGCACGTTAATGTTTTCACTTGCATGTGTTTTTACATGTTTGTTTGTTGGTTTTTTTATATAATGAAGACATGATTGTGTGATAGATATCAATTTGTTAAATAATTAGTATTTTTAGAGGGAACCTGATCGAGGGCATGTAGGAACCCGTCAAGGAAGTTGACAGAGAGTGAATAAGAGATTTTGAGTTCAAAAATGGATAGATCTCTCAGGTCTTTTGGAATTGTTTCTACGGCGGCTAAGTGATCGATTGTGTTAGAAAATAACACGGTATAGTGTATGTCAACCGATAGAGATTGTAAAATCCCAATCAGATTTTGAGTTTGCCTTTAGGGAGAGCGGGAAGCTTACACACGTTGTCGTACTGTGACACGTACATAGTGGGAACGCATGCTACAAGATCTATCTTGTATTTTTTTAGATACATAATTATATTTCCTATAGTGTACATATGCATATTTAAGTATAATAATAAGTCTTCTATCTCATCCTATTATTTTTCTCAAGGGTAACATATCCTTACTTTACCATTAGAAAATATTATGGGAAAAGCATCAATAGCTCCGCCTCTTTAACTTGGGGCAAAAAGCATTGATTCTTTATTTCTACTATTTCATTATCATCTCACACCCTAGCTAGATCCTATATCTAGGGTAAACTCCAATATATATATATATTCTATGTATTTTTTGTACTTTTCTTATATTTCTTTTTAAATAGCTACTAGAAGAGAATCAAATCCTAGTGGGACACTAGGTGGCATGATTTCAAAGATACACTTATTTTAATGCATTATTGCAAGCATGATTACAAAACTTTGTCAAGGAGCAATGTCATGCTTTCATATGGCATGAGGTGTCCTTTGGAATTAAATGAAAGTCTAGGCTAAGGAGACCACATGAAGACTTTTGCTGCCATAAATGGACCCTATTTTGATGAATTTTTTACACAAGGTTCCAATCCCAATTGGAAAACGATTTTAAAATAAAAAACGTAGCTAATGAGCTGAAGTTTTTGCCCATATTTTTACTTTTTTATTTGGAGCCACGGTTGAGGAGATATAATCAAAATACTAGACCCCAGTCTGTCCACATCATGCAGGGGCAGCTCATTTCCAACTTTTCCAATTCCTGTTCACACTGGCTCCTCTCTTCTTGTGTAAACCCTTGGGGGTTCCCTTCACCTATAAAAGGGGACCTCTTTTTACTTGAAAGGAACTCAAGCATTTAAGCCATTGATGAGAGGAATTCATGAGGGAGTGAGTAGTAACGCCTAATTGTACTTAGCCATTAACATAAGCCCAAGCCTACACTTTTTCCTAGAGGGAGACTAGCCATTCTTGCAACAAGCTAACCTTGGAAGATAAACTCTAATCAAAGAAGGTCTTGCACTTGGTGTACTAATCAAAGTGGAATTATCCACTCTTCTTATCTCTCCCATCAATAATGGTGCCGAAGGGTTTCAAGTAAGATGTGTTCTACATTGATGTTTTCTTGATTTCTTGTTGTTTTCATTTTCATCTCTAATCCAACATATACATATATATGTATCTAATCTCATCTTCTTAACCAAACCTATCTCTCTCATTCTTAGTAATTCATCCTCTCTAGGTTCTCTTTGCTACAGGTACATCTCTCCCCGCAGTATCCTTATTGCCTACGGGCAAGAATAGGGCTTGGGAGGGAAACTTCTCATCTCTTCACTTCTCTCATATCTACATTTCTCACATACTATCCTAGATGAATAACCCACATGATGATCATTTCTATCGCTTTCACTCTGTACGATCTATTAGAATTAACGCATGGATTAGCCGTAAAATACACTTTCAACAACGTATAGTGTTTCTCTTCGGCCCTGAAAGGCTCAATGAAATACTTCTATCACCGGATCCCATCATACTACCTCTCATAGACCATAATTTTTCTTTTGATGTAAGCGTAGTTATCTTGCTATGAACCAAGAGGATTTGTACACACAATTAATCCGAATCACTAGACAAAATATCTATATTATGGTAAGCACAAAACTACAATTCCAAAGAACAATTCGTAGCCTATTTGGTCAGCCAAGATTGAATGCCATTAACTCATCCATTAACCCTTTCATATTACCCATGATACGATATGACCATAGCCTTGATGTTTTCATCTTCGTATTGTTTTAACATTCTCTTTTGCATTCTTTCTTTGTGTGTGTGTGAGTGCAAGGGAGAAAGAGTGAGTCTTCTTTGATTGCACTTCTTTCCAAACCCTAGTCTTCATGGCATCTATGGTTTAACTCCTTCATATAGTTTTTTTTGAGTTCTCTCACAAACTCTCACAGCCATAAGCCCGGTGCTTTCCTGGCAAGAACGCAAATTTCTCGACATATTTTTGGTGAACCCGACATGAATATGTTAGGGTGAGAGTTTGTGGGTAACCATGGGTGATCATGTTGAGCAACAGGGTATGCATTTTGACCCAGCAACAATGCAAATGTTTCAAGCATTTGCAATGTTCATGCAACAACAACATGCTACTGAAAGAAGGGAGATTTCAGCAATGAAGGCCATACAAGCGGTCGTCAACAGAATGGATCAGTTCAATGGCAAAGATGTAACCAAGTACTTACGCAAGTATGTGAAGGAGATGGAGCTGCATCGTGTGTCAGAAGGTGAGATGATTCAAAGCTTTGAGCTAGTTGTTGCTCCAGAAGTTAGGGAGCATGTTAGGGCAATTAAAGATGGGCATGGGAGAAATTGGGAAGAACTCAAAGTAGCTTTAAAGGAGGAATATTTCATGGAGGACTCGGAGAGAGTGACCAAAAGGACATTCTTAGAATGGGTAGTCAAGCCAAAGCAAGGACTATCAATAACAGAGCTACTTAGGGAATTTGAGCGGCGCTATGCACAACTCACTAGGACAGAAAGGGCCACACTAGATGCAGAGAAGACATATCTTTTCTTACAAGCTGCAGATAAAGAGTTTCAAGAAAATTTGGAGCTTCTTCTTGAAGATAATGATGCTGAGCAAGGAATAAAGACCGACTGGAATGAGGTTGAAGGTGTTGTCTCACTGCTTGCCAAACGACAAAGAAGAAGGGACAAGATGGTAGTAAACACTACAAGTCCTTCCACCTCAACTTCTAACAAAATGGTAAAGCCTACTTTTATCGCTCCTAAGTTTGATGAGTCCATGCTAGATGAGCTTGTGAAGGGAATGCGTGACTTGAAGGTGAAGTTTGCAAAGCTTGAAGAAAAAGGCCAACCATCAGGGCCACTTCCTAGGCAAAGACAACAGCCCAAAGAAGGGTTTGTTAATAGGTGTATTTGGTGTGATAGTACAGACCATGTAAGAAGGGATTGTGATGATTTTAGTGATGCTTTGTCAAAAGATGTTGTCTTTTTTAAGGATGGTAAAATCCACTTAAGAGAGACAGGTCTACCCTTGAGAACTAACTTTGGGAAGGGGGGAATGCAAACCTTAGTTGAAGATATGGCAACCAAGCATGGCACCTCTTCAGTTGAGGCGGCTACTTATGGAGTTAAAATTGAACATTTTTGTGATGAAGAGGTGAGTGACCACCATGGTCAAATTTGGCCAAATGTCATGCAATTAGCTAAAAAGGGAAAGCTTACAAAAGAGATTCTACATGAAGCAGGTGATTGCATACGTCTAGAAACAGGATGGAATGATCCAGTGGACTCATTGTCAATGCATGTCTACATTACAAAATGCCAACAAAATGAGGCAATTGTAGAAGAGAAGCGCAGACGTGAGAATGCTAATGAAGGACCATCAAAAAGAGCTTCTAGAAGTGGGGGAAGAAGCGACTCAATGCCTTCTCAAACACCCTCAACACAAGGAGCATATCCACCTGAAGTACTCATGGAGGAGTCTACAACAGGAAAGAATAAAGAGCCAATGAGAGGTAAGACAAAAGGCCCAACTTATAAACTACAATCTGATATTGAGGTTGCTACAGATTTAAAGAAAGTCTTGGAGGAAAGGATCTTGAATAGCAAGATTGAGTTTACTCTGGGAGAAGTTCTTGGCATTGCAAAGCGTGAATTCCATGAGGAGATCATTGACATCATCAAGAGAAAGAGGCAAACCCTTGCTGAAGTTTCTCGTCCACAGGTTGAAGGGGAAACCTCAAATACACAAGGGATGCAACTGCAAAATAAGGAGAATGATGGAGCTGTGGTAGGATGCTACCAATCTAGTGGGAGAGTGAAGCAAGTGTATTTCTCAAATGATGATGAAGATATTCCTAGGAGTTACTATTCACGAAGTCATTGGGCAAGGGCTACTACAGAAACTTTGGTCAAGGTAGGTGATCTTGAAGAGCCATTTGTTGCCTTGATTGACCATGGTTCAGAAATAAACATAATGTCAAAGAGTCTCTACAACAAGTGCAAATGGCCGATGGACACAGATCATGGATGGATGGTAAAAGTGGCAAACAATTCATCCGGTGAATTGTATGCAGCATGTCCAGGTGTGAAGGTAACAATAGGTGATGTAAAGATTGACCAAAACTTCTTTGTACAGGATACATCTTCATATCATCTCATCCTTGGACAACCCTACATTGTGGGAGTTCGAATGGAAACAAAGGTAATGAACGATGGTTCAGCATATGCTAGAATACGTAGCAAAGATGGTAAACGAGCTGTCCAATTTCTCACAGTCTGTGTAAACCATGAAAGAAATCATGACAACCTCAGAGAACATCCTCTACCAAAGGTAAGCAAAGAGTTTCATGATCATAGAGAAATGATGGGTTTTGGCCAAGTACCATTGTAAAGGGGGATTGCAGTGGTACAGAAAGAAAAAGGGTCTCGCTTGATCCAAAAATAGGTGAAATTTTCTCGATGAGCTCCTTGGTAACAAGGAATGGATGAGTATGTTTTACAAAACTTGAATATTTGAAGAGATATGAGAGGCAATATGTGCATAATCTACAAATAGGCATGAAAGAGAGTGGGTTGCTAAACCCTACTGAAGATGTTTTGGGTTTTTGTGAACAAGTTTCTTTTGTAGATACTATGGGTGAGCTTGATGCTATAATGAGGTCTAGTTTGCATCTTGAAAATGAAGTTGTGGAAGTTTGCTCTATGGAAATGTATCAAGTAATAGAAGCCTTTAAAGAAAGCCAAACAGTTGGCCTAGAAGTCCATGTTGAAACTAAATACAAGAGTGTAGTAAAGAAGGTGAAACCAGTAGCTTCACCCTTACCACCCAACAACAGGGAAAAGATTGAACAGGCTTCTTTACAACCAAGTTTGCGGAATCCTAAAAAGATCGGGCATACCTTCACAAAGGAGTCCTTTCAAGAGTTGCAAATTGGTTGCGAGGAGTTTCTAACACAGGAGGAGACAAAGTGCTTCAAAGAAATGCTTTCAAAGCATGGTAAGGCTTTTGCATTTGAGCCACATGAGATAGGATGTGTTGATCCTTATATTGTAGCTCCTATGGTAATTTTCACAATACCTCATGTGCATTGGAATCTGCCGCTTATTCCGGTTCCAAAGGCTCATTTGCCAAAGTTAATAGAGCTACTGAATGAGAAAATCAAAATGGGAATATTGGAGCCTTCTTGTGCTCCATACTCAAACAGGTGGTTCACAGCTCCAAAGAAGAATGGTTCTCTACGCGTCATCCAAGATATGCAACCAGTGAACAAGGTGACAATTAGAAATGTAGGTACAGGTCCAATTGTGGATGAATTTGCAGAGGCGTTTGCAGGGAGGGCAATCTACTCAATGGGGGATCTCTACTCAGGGTATGATCAATTTCAGCTTGCAATCGAAAGCAGAGACTTGACAACCATGAGGACACCTTTGGGTTTGGTAAGGATGTGTACCTTGCCACAGGGAGCAACCAACTCGGTTGCACATATGATGAATGGGATGAATAAGGTCTTACGTGACTTTATTCCTCAAATCACAATGCCTTTCATTGATGATTTTCCTATCAAAGGATGTGAAGAAAGTGACAAAGATGAAGCTTTGGATCTCAAGGGATGTCGCAGGTTTATAGTAAATCACATAAATGATTCTGATAAAATTTCGTCTAGGTTGGAAGAAGTGAATCTTACATTGTCAGGGAAAAAGTCTATGTTTGGTGTCAAAGAAGTGCTCATTGTGGGGCACATGTGCGGGCCATATGGTAGGAAACCTTGTCCATCAAAGGTAGATGCCATCCAAAGAATGAAAGAAACATGCACTAGCATCACTGAGGTTAGAAGGTTTCTAGGAGCATGTGTCTTCTATGTTATTTGGATTCCACATTATGCACATGTAGCTAATCCTCTTTATCAGCTACTTAGAAAGAATTAAAAGTTTAAATGGACAGAAGCACATGTAAAATCCATGAAAAAGCTAAAGGAGTTACTCCAGTCAGCAACGACTTTGAGAAAGGTAGACTATGAGTGTCAAAGGCCAGTGATTGTGACAGTAGATACCAGTCCTACAGGGATTGGATGGGCAATAGGGCAAGATGACAAAGAAGGACACAGGTATGTGGTAAGATTTGGAGCAAAGGTACTAAATGCTCGCCAAAGAAACTATCCACAGATAAAGAGAGAGTTATGGGGTATGGTTACAGCCTTGAAAAGTGGGAAAGAGTACCTAATTGGTGCATGTGTGGTTGTAGAAACAGATTGTCCACCACTTCTTGGGATGATTACAAGCTGCTCAACACCAGACATTGCTATGTTGTGGTGGATTGCCTACATTAAGTCCTTAAATCCCGAGTTTAAGCACATTGCAGGTAAAGACAATACAGTGGCAGATATGCTATCAAGGGCAAGGTATGAAGATGAGGCACAAATGATTGATGAGGGAGATGATGTAGGCACAAAATTCTATGCTATCTCTCATGTCAAAGGTAACAATGTCTGCATGACTAATTCACTTGAATTGTTCTTGAAATATCTTTATGAAGGTGATTGTCTTTCTATTGGAAGGTACTTGAGTACTCTAACAAAACAGGATGATTGATCTGAACAAGAATTCAAGAGGATACGCAGGAAAGCATATGGGTACTTTTTAAGGGATGGTTACTGGTGGAAGCATCCTAAACAAAAGGGTGCTACACCACAACGGGTTATATGTAAAAAAGAGACTCAAGTAAAGCTCATGCAAGAGTTTCATGAGAGTCTATGGGCTGGACACAGGGGTGTGTGGGCAACCTTCTCCAAGTTGAAAGAAAAATAATGGTGGAAGGGTATGTATAAAGATGTATCTCAGTTTGTAGAGTCATGTGTAACTTGTCAAATGTATTCAAATGTTCGACATCGTGATGGATTGCACCCTACATATCCACTAGCCATGCACTATAAATGGGTTGTGGATCTAGTCACGATGCCTTTAGGACTCTGGCAGATGAGATACTTGGTTCTTGCACGAGAGGACCTAACTAACCAAGTTGAAGGAAGAGCATTAAGAGCTAAGACCACAGAAGCTGTGTGCAAATTCCTTCTTGATGAGGTGATTTGCCGTTATGGTTGTGTGGGAAAAATCACTGCAGATCGAGGTGAACTGGATGCCGAAGAAGCAAGGGAGTTATTTTCTAGATTAGGGATCAAGCTTTCTCTTACTACAGCTTACAACCCTGAAGGCAATGGAAAGAGTGAAAGAGGGCATCCTCCTATCATCAAAGCTTTGGCCAAGGCTTGCGAAGGAAGAGTTGGTGAGTGGCCAAAATTGTTACCATATGCTTTATGGGCTGATCGTACAACAAAAAGCTCAGTAACTGGCTACATGCCTGCGGAGCTAATGCATGGTCAAAAGCCAGTGATGCCGATTGAAGATACAATTCCCACATGGAATGTACTACCTTGGCAAGAGGGGCTTAGTAGGGAAGATCTCCTGGCACTGCGTATAAGGCAGCTAGAGAGAAGACCTGGAGACATTGAAGCTGCAAAAGAACGACTCAAAAATGCAAGGTTGAAAAACAAGGACTATTTTGATAAGCGACATCGACTCATGAGCAAAGCAATTGACAAAGGTGACTGGGTTTTAGTGTATGATAGTAGCCTTGATAACCAGCACACAGTCATGCGTAAGTTCTCAAAAAGATGGTTTGGACCGTATGTTGTAAAGCATGTGCATGAAAATGCTACTTACAGCTTGTCTGAACTAGATGGTACTGAAGTAAAGATTCCCATTGCAGGAAAAAGGATTAAAATGTTTAAGAGAAGAGGAGACAATGATCTAGAAGATATTGATGAGGAAGAAGAGAAAAACACAGGTGAAGATCAAAGTGAACATGAAGCTCTGGAATCATCCAGTAAGGAAGAAGACAAGGAAGATGTACAAGAGGTCTAATCTTACAAAGAGACAATGTGGCATATACCGGAGGATGTGCAGGTTTAGAGGGGGTGGATGTCGTACTGTGACACGTACATAGTGGGAACGCATGCTACAAAATCTATCTTGTATTTTTTTAGATACATAATTATATTTCCTATAGTGTACATATGCATATTTAAGTATAATAATAAGCCTTCTATCTCATCCTATTATTTTTCTCAAGGGTAACATATCCTTACTTTACCATTAGAAAATATTATGGGAAAAGCATCAATAGCTCCGCCTCTTTAACTTGGGGCAAAAAGCATTGATTCTTTATTTCTACTATTTCATTATCATCTCACACCCTAGTTAGATCCTATATCTAGGGTAAACTCCAATATATATATATTCTATGTATTTTTTATACTTTTCTTATATTTCTTTTTAAATAGCTACTAGAAGAGAATCAAATCCTAGTGGGACACTAGGTGGCATGATTTCAAAGATACACTTATTTTAATGCATTATTGCAAGCATGATTACAAAACTTTGTCAAGGAGCAATGTCATGCTTTCATATGGCATGAGGTGTCCTTTAGAATTAAATGAAAGTTTAGGCTAAGGAGACCACATGAAGACTTTTGCTGCCATAAATGGACCCTATTTTGATGAATTTTTTACACAAGGTTCCAATCCGAATTGGAAAACAATTTTAAAATGAAAATCGTAGCTAATGAGCTGAAGTTTTTGCCCATATTTTTAATTTTTTATTTGGAGCCACGGTTGAGGAGATATGATCAAAATACTGTACCCCAGTCTGCCCACATCATGCAGGGGCAGCTCATTTCCAACTTTTCCAATTCCTGTTCACACTGGCTCCTCTCTTCTTGTGTAAACCCTTGGGGGTTCCCTTCACCTATAAAAGGGGACCTCTTTTTCCTTGAAAGGAACTCAAGAATTTAAGCCATTGATGAGAGGAATTCATGAGGGAGTGAGTAGTAACGCCTAATTGTACTTAGCCATTAACATAAGCCCAAGCCTACACTTTTTCCTAGAGGGAGACTAGCCGTTCTTGCAACAAGCTAACCTTGGAAGATCAACTCTAATCAAAGAAGGTCTTGTACTTCGTGTATCAATCAAAGTGGAATTATCCACTCTTCTTCTCTCTTCCATCAATAATGGTGCCGAAGGGTTTCAAGTAAGATGTGTTCTACATTGATGTTTTCTTGATTTCTTATTGTTTTCATTTTCATCTCTAATCCAACATATACATATATATGTATCTAATCTCATCTTCTTAACCAAACCTATCTCTCTCATTCTTAGTAATTCATCCTCTTTAGGTTCTCTTTGCTACAGGTACATCTCTCTCCGCAGTATCCTTATTGCCTACGGGCAAGAATAGGGCTTGGGAGGGAAACTTCTCATCTCTTCACTTCTCTCATATCTACATTTCTCACATACTATCCTAGATGAATAACCCACATGATGATCATTTCTATCTCTTTCACTCTGTACGATCTATTAGAATTAACGTATGGATTAGCCGTAAAATACACTTTCAACAACGTATAGTGTTTCTCTTCGGCTCTGAAAGGCTCAATGAAATACTTCTATCACTAGATACCATCATACTACCTCTCATAGACTATAATTTTTCTTTTGATGTAAGCGTAGTTATCTTGTTATGAACCAAGAGGATTTGTACACACAATTAATCCGAATCACTAGACAAAATATCTATATTATGGTAAGCACAAAACTACAATTCCAAAGAACAATTCGTAGCCTATTTGGTCAGCCAAGATTGAATGTCATTAACTCATCCATTAACCCTTTCATATTACCCATGATACGATATGACCATAGCCTTGATGTTTTCATCTTCGTATTGTTTTAACATTCTCTTTTGCGTTCTTTCTTTGTGTGTGTGTGAGTGCAAGAGAGAAAGAGTGAGTCTTATTTGATTGCACTTCTTTTCAAACCCTAGTCTTCATGACATCTATGGTTTAACTCCTTCATATAGTTTTTGTTGAGTTCTCTCACAAACTCTCACAGCCATAAGCCCGGTGCTTTCCTGGCAAGACCGCAAATTTTTCGACAACGTTTTAGTGTAATTACCGATAAAAGCTTCAAATTTTGACTTAAAGACCGAGAGAGGGAGAGAAATGGCGAGAAAGAGGGAGTATAGAGAGAGGAATCTTTAAGGTCACTTGGTATTGTTGCTTACAAAACCCGATAGGGTGCGTGGGGCTAGAGAAGACCCATAGAGATAAGAGGTCGTAAGTTCAAAATTTGTCGAGATTAAGGACCTTGGAGATCACGAGTGATTGTCCCTACGATGCTAAAAAAACCCTTTAGTGGTGGGAATATCATCTTAAGAGACCATAGCTTCACATTTTTATTAAAAAAAACAAGAAAATAAAACATTTTCTTTGTGTACCGATGGCGAGACCAGAACCGGCGTGACCCGCCAGAGGAGAGCCGCCGGGGGTCGCGAGACTAGGCATGGGTAGAACCGCCAGTAGGAGGCGAGGGTAGGCAGAGGAGGAAGCCCAAGAGGGCACTGTGAAGGGAACGTGAGGAGCCCGAGAGGAGGGCGCAGTTGGGAAGAGGGAGCCCAAGAGGGCTACTCGCTCTGTATGTGTGTGTGTAGAGAGAGAGCTGGTATCGCTCTGTGTGCGGGTGAAGAGAGAGGCCGCCAGGGGCCGCGTGCGAAAAAGCCGCCAGAAGGCATGGTCGCACGGAGAAGGGAGCCCGAGTGAGTACGCTATGGAGAGAGCGTGAGAGATAGAGAGAGAGCTGTTGCATTCAAAATTTTTAAGATGCGAGTTTATGAGAGATTAAATTTGATTGCATGAGGCAGGAGGTTCGCCAGGGCGAGGAAGCCAGGAAGGGTAGGCTGCCATGTAGACATGGAGTTAGAAGTCGTGCATGAGAGGGGGATTCTACTAGGAGAAACGAGGTGAGGGAGAGGAGTCGCCAAGAGGACACTGATTTTTGCTCCACGCCTTCCATGTTGTCCTTCTCCTCTTTCGATCTTTCTTCCTTAGAGCTCTCTCTCTCTCTCTCTCTCTCCATCGCGAGTTCCAAACTTGTAATTGTACTTTGTGTTGGTGCAATCCACACGACCCTTCTTCCCTGCCAGAGCTACTTTACATGATGTCACCACTCAGCTCCTGTAATCCAAGCTGCAACACCATTTGAAGGCTGCGTCCAAAGGTCTTAAGGCTTGTTGTTGATCTACATTCACTTGCTCACTGGTTGTTCATTATTTCATTGCTACTACCTCCGCTCCATAGCCCCCAACCTACCCCACATGCACAAAGCCTACCAACATCCTCCACTCCTCCCCCTTGGACTCCCTCCACCTCTGTACCTAGCACTGACAATGCCAAGCTCTGCGTGTGATAGACCCCGTTGCTTCAGCCCTCAACATGTCGCCTCAACCGTCACCGCGAGCTCGGTAGGTGCGCTTGCCATAGTTATTGTGGGCATGTGGTGCCTCCCCTTCTTTGAATCTCTCTCTCTCTCTCTCTCTCTCTCTCTCTCTCTCTCTCTCTCTCTCTCTCCCCGTGTGTGTGTGTGTGTGTGTGTGTAGGTTGTAGAGCACACTTGTTGAACTATGCCTGAAGTCGGCAAAACATTGGAAATTTGGACACGTGTTCGAGTAGAGGGGTTGGCAACCAACTTCTCCAGTCTTCCATCTCTGACACCTACTCCGGAATCTCCACCGCCACCATCTCCACATCGTTCTCAAAAATCACCCAGTCTACCTCTGATGGTAGATCTTGCATGCGGGGCGCTACCTCGGACATCGACTGGTGAATGTCATTCACAGTTTCCAGTAGCTCCCTCATCGCCACCAGGAAGTCGATTGCTGCAACCAACTTCTCCAGCGTGGCCACCACCCTTTGCAACCTAGTTACAACATCTGACACCGCTTGCATCATATTGATTGCTAGGAACACCGCTACTCCTACAGTTGCACCGTCAGTAAAGAACGCGGTCGCCAGGGAGAAGATGGCCCCTAGCACCGAAAACACAGCTCAAGCAAATTCCCAAAACACCATTTGAGGTCTCCCTCTCCCTCTCGGTCTCTCTTTTGTAGCTAGTAGCACTTCTAGTTGCATTTTCTATGTTTTATATCCAGACATGGAATCAGATTCACCAGTTTGTCTCTCATAGGTCATTTTCGCCTCTTGAAGACGCTAAAATATCTTTTTGACCTCAATCTTGAAGTCCATATATCATTTAATTTCTCTGCCGTGGCCATCAACTTCAAAATTCAGATCTCTCTCTCTCTCTCTCTCCATCCACTATGTGTCTGTCTCTCTCTCTCTCTCTGTCAGAGTCGGTCTCTCTTGAGAGGGTGTCGTATAAAATTAAAATCAACAGCGCCATCGAATGAGGGGAGGATTTGAGCACGCAAAGTAAGCGCCACATGTCTCGGGCCAACGGAGGGGGGATGAACGTCAGTAGGAAGAGCAAATCACTTAGCAAGAGCATGAGTGCAGGCTACACAGCAGAGCAGATATCAGTCCATGAAGAAGGCAAAGAAGCTGGGTCAGGTGGTGATCATGGATGCCCGCTCTCTGCAGGCCGACACGTGCTGAAAATAATGGCGATTCTGATTAGCGAGCTGCCGATGAGGTGAGCGTTAGAGCGAAGCAAGGAGGTGAGAGTCATGTTGGATGGGAGACGATACCTCTCCTGCAGATCTCTCTCTCTCTCTCTCTCTCTGGGCACAACAATTTGTAGATGAGGCAAACTATGGGGCCAAACATGTGGAGCAGAGCGAGGGAGAGAGAAGGAATGAGAAGATGTCCATCAGGATGAGTGCGAAGGCAGAGGTAGAAGTTTTGTGTGCCATGGGCCGCCCCCAACTATTCATGGTCTCCCTTGCAACCAGTGCATCTTTCTTACTTTGGAGCCCACATCTACTTTTGGGAAGGAAACAGAGATGAGAGCTCACCATCGTAGGAAGGGAGAAGCAATGTTTTGGGAGGCAGGTCGGGACTCGGTACTCGACAGGCGTGCAGGAAAGGGACAGTATGCAGCGGGTTCGGACTTCAGAGCAGGTTGCGAGACTCTCTCTCTCTCTCTCCCCACAGAGTCCCCAGTGTTATTAATCAATCACCAACACGCGCCTCTGTACGACTGAACAGAAGTCCACACACACACTCACAACTTCAGTGAGTTCACTCTCGCTTGCTGTGTTGCCATTCAGACACGGAACGCTTGCCTTAAGTGGCCGGAGCAAGCACGTTCAGCCACGTGTCCGAGGGAGGAGGCCGGAATTCCCTCCCCCTTTATCTATTAGTATAGATTTCCTCTTGGAAAATTCAAGGAAAAGAATTTTGTATATTTGAAAAAAAAAAATTTACCAAAATATCGCTCTAATTTGTGAAAATTTCCAAAATATCGCTCAAATTTCAAAAATTCCCAATATACCCTTTATCTGTTTTGCTTGAATTGTTCATATTTTCTAATCTTCATTCCTCTTTAACAATTGAGACCCGTTTTTGAGTGCTCATCATGAAATTGCCTCACATAAAAAGGAAGTTATGTCCAGAGATAATGAAGCAATTCATCTCCAAAGCCTACCTAACCAAGTCAAATTCTAGTTTTAACATCTTGGCGCTTAAGCAGTCGTCTTATGAAAAGCTACAATTTTTTTTATCTTTAATTCGATCCAAATCTGTCCAGTCTTCATCTTCCTGCGCATCCCGCTCGTCCCCGCCATCGGTCCTACGCATTCGCCCTCCTCTTACTACATCTCTGCTCGACAACCACACCTCTACGATCTTCTCCCCTCAGCCTGTCTCTCTGCGCCACCTGGCATCTCTCTCTCTCTCTCTCTCTCTCTCTCTCTCCACCTGGAGGAGATCGAGGCGGTCGGGCGGGTAGTGCTGCCCCGCTTAATGGCAGATCAGGTGCGACCGGCCGCCTGGAAGACCTTCTCCTCCTTCGCTCCCGCCTCTTCGCAACGCCGCCCCCTCATCTCCGCCCTGCCGCGCCCGATGCTGCACTCCTTTGTGCGCAACCACCTCATCGCACCGGACCTGCATGCCACAGCCTCTGGTCGCTGCCTCGGCTTCCTTAAGCGACCGCCTCCTCACCAAGACCTGCATCGCCGCCACCTATTCAATATACCCTCCTCACCGGCCTCGTCCCGCCACGAAGAACAGCCATTGCGCATGCGAATTTGCGACTGCTCTCGCTTGGCTCTCCACTGTGTCACGTGCAGGGCACTCGCCTGAAACGCAGCTAGAGGAACTACACGTGGGCGAGGCGAGGGGGCCGACTCTCCCTCTCTCTATCTCTCTCTCTCTCTGTCAGGCATACACACACACACTCGCACGCGTGCACAGTGGCACACACACTCACAACTTCGCTGAGTTCACTCTCGCCCACTGTGTTGCCGTTCAGACAAGGAACACTTGCCTGAAGTAAGCACGTTATGCCACTTGTCTGGCGGAGGAGGCCGGAATTCCCTCCCCCTTTATCTATTTGTATAGATGAGAGCAGAGTTAGTGAGAGATTTTGTCAGAGAATAGAGAGAGAAAGAAGAGTCGCTAGTAGGTCGGTTGGTAATGAGCAAGGGAAAGAGAGAGTATTTAGGTAGAGAGAGAAGTGCAGAGGAGAAAACGTGTGTGTAGTCCATTCCGTCCTAAGTACGTGTGTGTATAGAGAAAGAGAGAATCGTTCTGTTGTAGCGTCATTTGAAAGTAAGAGAGAGAAGGAGGCATTCTTGTTTGTAGTGAAAGAAGAAGATAGAGAACGAGGCCCGTTGCCTGTATATAGTATAAGAGAGAGAGAACCTCGTTGCACCAAATTAGAGGAGAGAGAAATAGAGGGAGTCGTGTTTCGCATGCCATAGTAAAGAGAGAGAGAGGTATTTCTCTTGCTGCGTATAGTGCAAAGACAAAAAGGAGAGGCATTGGTTACATTTTACAAATTATCTATGTGTGCATGTTTGTTTGCAATATTGTGTGTGTGCTAGTTTGTGTGAATGTGTGTGATTGTATATGTGCACGTTATGTACGAACGCAAGGGAATAAGTATAGCTAGTACTAGAGGAGAGAGAGATATGGAGAGAGCCGATATAATATAGTACGGCCGGCCGCCTTCGGCGGTCTCTCTCTCTCCCCCTCTCCCCCTCACTCATATAAACCGGAACTCACCGGATGCAGCGAACTTTGACATGTGGCACTGGAAAACCAGTCTCCTTAATATATAGTATAGATAGAAAGCTGCCATAGGGAAGTAAAGAGAAAGAGAGAGAGTATTAGAGGGAAAATTGATAGTTAAGGTGGATAATATAACAAAAGCTGACATGGATGAGCGTGCTGAAGCCAAGCTATGGAGCACTGAGGTCGCAAAAACAGTACAAAGTGAATCATGATGAGAAAATCCAAAGCAGTAAAAAGTTGGTTTATCTTTTGAAATATAAAATAAATACAAACATAAATTATCCAATAAATAATAAAATTCGAACAATGAGCATAAAAGTTGAAACATAAGTGAGACTTGCATATGTTTATGATTTCGCATTATTGTGAATGTTTGTTAGAGATGATTGATTGTGTCAATGAGTGAGTGTATGGGCAATTGAGAGTGAGTTTTGACTCTTTCTTTATCATTTATTGAGTTCACATGTCAGTTTAAAAGTGTAACTGTGTTTGTGGCTGTTGGAAAATTAAGTATTGAAATATTGAAATCAAAAATTGTAAATTGCCTTCATGTGAGTAAAGAAGAAATGTTTTGTAAAAGTGGATTTTGCAATGCATTTTTGTGTGTTTTATACTTGGTTTTAGTATATTTGAGAACGTATATTGGATTTTAGATATAGTTGGACTACGAAATATAGGAGAATAAGTAATTACAAACGGGTTGGAAGTAGTAAATAAGTGGTATATCAGTGCACTTCTAGGTTAGTTAAGGGGGCCGTTGGTTTAACTTAACGTAATTAGAAAGACTTGGAAGGCAGCGTTCATTTGGTGCGTGCGCATACTTTACGTACACACAAATAAATCTTTAAGCCTAAGGTTAAAAAAGTGTATCACTTTTCAAGTTTTGAATAAAGAAAAAGGGAGAGGGAGAGAGGTGGTGTGATTTGGGGAGTTAGAAGAGGTTGTAACCAACTTCTCTTTATCAACCCATGCATGGCTTCTTTTCAAACTCTCTTGGTTTGGGCACTCACTTGTTCTCTCTTGTTTGTGTGCTTCCTTGCAAGATCTATGGAGGAAGAGGGAGAGAATGAGGATGATGATGTCTGTCATATCTCTTGTGTGCTCTAGATTAGGCAAGTTTCTTTGTGTGTGCATTGCTATGGCCGTTCTTGATAGAAGAGAGAGAAGGTGTGTGATGTGTGTATGTGCTTCTTTAGGGTTTGAGAGGGAGCATTCTTGCAGTTTTGTGGCTATGGAGCACTCCAATGTGTAGATTTCACATGCTTGAGCTGGTCTTGTGTTTCTTTGTGAGCTTGGAAGGAAAGTGTCCATGAAGCCACCATAGTATGGTGTATGATCGCAGATATGATGCGTGGCCTTTGGGAGTTAACATACTCCACCATATCCTTAGTTAAGCCCACACAAAATTGTTGTTTTTGCTCTCCAAAATCCATCCTTTTGAAGACAGTGTCTTTGAGATGTAAGTCCGAAAACTTGTCTACATATTTGTGAATAGATTTGTAGGGAGAGAGCTTTAAGCTTCGCCATTCCGGTGAGTACTTTGTCTTTGGCATCGGTAGCCAAAAATTGCTTCATGATGGAAGCTCTTAGAGCTTTCCATGTTCGTGGAGCTTCACCGTTTTCCCGTAGGCTAGACCACCATTGCTTGGCAGACTTTTGAAAATGCATAGCTACATGGCGTAGCTTAGAGCTGGACTCTGTGAAGCCCTCATCTCCAAACGCCACATTGAATTGTTTGATGAAGGCCAAGACTTTGTGTGTAGCATCAAAGGTGTCATCGTAGGTAAGGAAAGAGATATTATTTCCTCCCTCTTTGAACTTTTTGATTTTGGACGACCTCTTCCATGCGGCATAGCATTTCCTATGGCCTCTTCTTTTAGGTGGTTCAAGAGTTGCACTAGCACTTTATTCAAAAGAGGAAGAGTATGAGGAGGATGTAGAAGAGGGTGACCTATTTCTCGCCTTTTTCTTCACTTGTTCCTCCTTGTCTGCACCGTTACTTTCTTCAGAAGAGGAAAAGGATGAAGAAGATGGAGAAGAGGGTGACCACTTTCTCGCCTTTTTCTTCTCTTGTTTTCTCTCGTCCCTCTTTGAATTATGGTGTAGAGAAGTATGTGATGGTCTCTCCATTTAGGGGGTATTGGAGAGCATTTTTCCCGCCGTCTTCGTGGAGCCATCTCTGCTGAGGTGGCAAGAGACTCACTTCTTTCTTGTTCTTTTAGTGGGGGCTCTACCGTTGAAACTTGAGTTCTCCTTTGAGAAGGAAATGCATCGTCAAGTAGTAGATTTTTTGAGCCCTTCGTATGGATCCTCTTCTTCTTCCCTTAGAGGCCTCTTTTGGAAGTCTCACGAGGAGGCTTTCTAGGTACTCTCTCCTCTTGGTGGGGAGTTTGGAGAATCCCATGAGTATGTAGCTGCCATTGCGCTTCACCTTGGAGGGACGGATTGCCCATGTCTTGTTGAAGCCTGGTAACAAGGCAACTATCAAGCATAGGGGCATCATTAGTAGCCTGTACATTAGCAAAATCAAAGCTACCAACATAAGTTTTACTCTCTTTACTATTGTCAACCATTCTAACAAATTTTAGGTGTTACTTTTTTAAGTGTACTTTGGCACTTCAAGCCCTAGTTGCTACTCCTATAACCCTTTAGAAAAGCACTCAAGCTCCTGTATTCATGGCTTGAATATCATTAATTGCAAGGACTAGAAGAGAGGGTCTTTCACCACTAAAACAACACCATCTCTTGTCAAGATTCTAATAGCTCAATAGTGGTTAAGCCGTAGGCAAGCCCCGTAGGACTCCACTATTAAGACCATAGCTCTCGACAGTGATTCCTCGTTATCTGCACGAAGCAGGTTCAATGCATGGCTTAAAAATCCCTATTCTACTTACTCAATTTCAATTAATAATACCAACCATTTATAGTCAACCTGAGGACCTCTCTTCTTGAGTAGGAAAAGAGAAACCTTGTGCTCTAATACCAATGTAACTTTTTAATGCGCTAGTAACTTGTGTGTAGCAGAAATTGATAACATAGTGAGCATTTCATTAAGAACAAGTTCCTAATGAGCATAGAGAGAGTTCTTGGTTGGAGAGAGAGCAACAAAAGCATAACACCTCATTAGATAGGCATGAAAAATACTTCAAAAAGAGAGAGAAATTAAGATATTGACAACAATTAAGGACCATATTTACATGGAGCCGGTCCCCCCTCCAAAAGGCATTGTATTATAGGTTTCCCTCATCAAGGGATACATTTTACAATACAATACTTTT
Source organism: Adiantum capillus-veneris (assembly GCF_014529385.1). Classification (NCBI taxonomy): domain Eukaryota; kingdom Viridiplantae; phylum Streptophyta; class Polypodiopsida; order Polypodiales; family Pteridaceae; genus Adiantum; species Adiantum capillus-veneris. The sequence continues at coordinate 82,517,764 of NC_140931.1, read as the reverse complement.
TGTTCCCTCAATCACTTGTTGGTGCAATAAATATGGAAGCTTCAAGCACCAAGCTTACACTTGCAAAACACAACATCAATTCCCTCACGGTCTCAAACCTAAGACCTCACACACCGTTGAAGATGGTGAGAGCTAGTGGTGTATGAGAGTAGATCTAGAGGAAGAAGAAGTATTCTTACGAGAAATAAGTATTTCTCCTCACATAATCACTCTTAATAGCTTAGCATAGATTAGTAATTAGCATTGTAGAGGATATGAGCATGCATTGGAGCTTGGCTCTTGGTTGTATTTGCATCACAAAGCCAAGAGTTGTTGGTGTAGGCCTCCCTTCTCACAAGCTTGGAGTAGATTATGAGCTTTCCATTAAAGCTTGATAAGGAGTTAGTCTTCTTTACTTCACACATGAGTTTGTGTGAGTGTGTGTGCAATGAGATAGAGCAAAAATAAACCTTCTCTCTCATCTTGGTTGACCACTCTTGCTAATTGTTCATGCTAGCATCCTATTGGCCCCTGTAAAGCTTAGCTAATCATAAATTAGAAGCATAGTTGCTAGCCTTGTGACCTGTGTCCCCCTTTCTCCTTTTGTGATAGCTTTAGGTATTTAAATAATTCAATTAAACTTTCATTGGACCTCTTAATCTTCTGGACAATAGGAATCAGGCAAGTCAATGGGCTATTGAATGCTCATTGGACCCCTTGGTAGACTGTCTAATAGTCTTCTAGAGAGCTTAATTTCTATTGTTTCTTTTATCAAGTATTTTTAAATGAATTAAACTAAATTTACTCTAGCCTAATTCTCATTGATCCACCTCAATGGCCATCCAATAGGATTTGAATGCACCTTGAGGGCAACTAGGCTAGGAACCTGACATGTGTCCACAATGACCTTTGTGTAAAGGGAAGCCTTGAGTGTGTGTGTGTGTGTTCTCTCACCTCTTCTCTCTCTTCCCCTACCTTTAGGGCTCGCCCCCTCCCATCTAGAGATATGTGAAGACTTTGTGGTCTTCACAAAAGCATCCAATTCTGTTATGCTTGACCATTTGGACTTTACCTTTGAATTTTGGAACCTTAGCATTTTGGAAGTCTTAATGGGCTAAACCCTAAGGTCTTTGAAGCACCATTCATGCACAGTGCTCTTTTGCAGATGGTCCCCCTTTGGATCCCTATTGTGACCAGTCAACTAGCCTTATCAATATTCTAACTTTTTCTCCCCTGGTACTTTCCCATATTAAATGATCAGTTTAACATGAGAAAATCACTTAGGCGAATTAGATATTAGTTATTATGACAGATCTAATCTGCAAACAACTATGGCTATTAAACTCGCCGTTGCTAAAAGGCATTACATCAGCTGGGGATAGAGGGGAGTTAGTAGCAAGGATCTTACTGATAGATGCCTTGGATAGTCTGCAACAAGGATAGAATTGTACTACACCTCTGTACTTGAAGGAATTCCTAGCTGCCTTATTGCCCAACTTTATGGAGATTCCTTGTAAGTTAAAGCACTTGGGCAAGGGCTCAAGTTGATAGCTCAATGTAGTCTTTAGAATTGTGGTTGTACGTGTTTGTGATACGTTTGTGATCCGGAACTGGTAGAGACACCAAGCTATAGAAGTGTTTTGCTCAGGATTTCTCCGGACAACATATGATACCATGATATGATAGAAATGACATTATCATGACTACATTGTTACTTTAGATCATCTTACATACCACAATGACTAGCAGTCTCTCCATGGCTCTTGATTTATTATACATTCAACCATATGGACCACAATTCTTTGAACCTAGGTCCCCAAAATTTTTATCTTCCCATCCTACTCTCATGATCTCATGTGGCACTTGTTTTCTTGATGCACCAAAGGGCCCAGAGGGGGAGGTGGTTATCCCTTTCAAATATTAGCCATGAAACATGGTCGATAGGCAAGGACCGTGTACCATCGATCAAGGGCCACTCGTAGGCATCATCACCATGGCCACCGACTTGATGCACCACGTGCTGGGAATGACGGAGATAACTTAAAGAAACCAACTAGGAACCTCCTCCTTAGGTGACCCACTTGAGGAGAAGGATGATTTGAGTGTCCAAGGGCAAGAGCCCTAGCGATGGGGACACCAATTGATCACAAGGTGCCCCTCAAGAGGTGACCCAATGGGGGATCTGAGCCCACAACCTGTAGGTTGAGAGGCCAAAGTCTTACCGTTAGAGTATCTCTTTGGGGACAACCTCATGTGGCACTTTGTGACATTACAATGGATAATCTTGGAAATCATACTAATTAGGAGTCTCTCCATGGATCTCCATCCATCATATATTTGGCTAGACAGATCACGATCGTCAAGGCTAACTAGGATTCTCTCCATGGGTCTCAATCCATCATACCTTTGGCCAGAAAAATTGCGATGGTCAAGACTAGGTCTCCAAATCTATAGAATCTTGTGAGGGTTGCGTATCCTCATGTCAATCTCAAAAATAGGTTCCTCTCAAAGAGAAAGAAAGAGTTGTAAAAAATGACTTCCAAGTATTTGAAGGACTCTACATACTCTAACATTGCTCAACGCACCCTAGTATCAAATATCGCCACCTTGGTAATCTCACTTGGAACACCCAACTCATACAATTTGTGCATGTCTGACTCTAGTACTACATTAAAAGCTTTACAGAAATCCATCATCATGGCAAAGGACTACTCATCAATGTAGCTTTATACACTGAAGCTATGGTTTTCCATACTTTGAAGTTTACATGGAGTTGAAATAAAAAGAGAGCATCACAATATAAGTTTCTAACTTTTTTCCATCGCTGTAGAAAATGAGATTTACACTTGACGAGTGAGAAAATGGTTTTTCGCACCTTGGAATGTGATTTTTTCACGGCTAAGAAAAATTAAATATCGTGCAAAAATCAAATTTATCACCCAAGGAACAATCACGGCATCGTGATTGTTCCAAAAAAAGGGTGAAAAAGTCAAACTTTTGCATGTAAAAAGGCACGTTTTTCTTTTGCAAAAATAGACAACTTTTTTCAATAACAGTGAAAAAGAAACTTGTAGTGCAATCATGGGCCTCCCACACTAATTTTGGACAAAATCAACTTATTTCTCCTTTAAGTAGACAAACCTCCTTGTAATGAAGACAAACCGAATAGACTTTTGGGTCTATTATATGCACACACAACACACAAGTGATCAAGCCTAAGGAATTTTGCGACTATTTGGCTTGTTGTGTTGTTGTGTTTGGATCTCTCTACAAGGCTTGCTTAGACCATGTTAGGAACGCGAGGGTTATGGATTGGGGGAGGTTCTCCATCATAGTCCATAGGCACTTAGTCCTTAAACTTGTTTGGTCTATCATCCATCTTGAGGGAGTAATGCTTTATCAAGTCTTTCTAGTATCTTTGCACCCTAATCATTATCAAATAAATGTTGTAACGACACGAATTTTATGTTAAGTTTGGCACTTGAGGTTTCCATGACCTCGTTCTTCACTCATAAATCTCACATGGGCTAATCTTTTTGACACGATTGAGTAGATTGTTATCCAATAAACTTCCTTCCAAAATGGATTGGTTCACACTCTCTTCTATGGACTCAATGGTAACCCTATAAGACCATACTAGATAAAGTGAAGAAATCCCAGATCCCAGATTGGACAACTTTCAATATATCATGTACAAGGTGTTGATGTTTTGTACTAGACTAAACATTTGAAAGAAACATTGGCCAAGAAAAAATATGGTTTTGGGTGGTTGCACCATCAAGAGACTAGTACATTGATTCCATTTTCATTGTTTGTACTCTATTGTCCTACCTATAGCTTATCTTAACATGTAGACATTGGTGTGAAGGCCCACAACTTGTTCAAGCTAAGGTCAAATGGAGTACCTGAATTTTTAGTTCAAGGTCCACCACTTGTCCAAGCTAGCACCCATTGAGAAATAAACCCACTTGTGCATGACATCAAATCAACACACACATCTAATCTAGAAATACTTCACTTAACGTACAAGACATTTATAAAATGTGTAGCATATGTCAATTGCAACATAGGAGGGCTAGTTTCAAGGTGCATTTGTCTAGGATAGGCTATGAAGGAATGGAAAGTCCACTTCTTATCTAAGCTACAATTAGTGAAAGGATAAGCAAACGTTTTTACATAAAAATTTCTCTAAGTACTTCTACATTGCAACATACAAGGTTTAATTTGAATTTCAGAAATTAGGCTAAAAACATATATAATGAAATAAATACTACCCACAAGAAAACATTAAATATGTTATTTTATATCAAATTGGATAAGTTAACATCCAGAAGCATCCAATTATGCTTAGACCCTAATAAAGATATGCATGCATACATTGACATCTCAATACATGCCCTTAAACTCCATGGTTTTCCTCTCAACATATTTTAATTTCCAAAACTCTCTTACATGAGGATGTAAAATAACCATTCTTGATTCAAACATTTTTCTCCACAAACAAGGTCTCTCACACAATTCAAAGTCCATGATTTTTTTTCTCCCAATGCAAACAATTAGATTTTATATTTTTCCTTTCAAAGACTTGTCGGTTCTAAAACTCTTTTATATGAAGGACACAAAAATAAATGTTTTAGGAAAAATGTGTGCCAAGACCAAGATATTTCTTGCACATCCATGAATTCTCCATTCCATACTTGTAAGGTTTATTTTGATATCAAACATAAGTTTCTCCTAGTTACAAATGGATGCAACCTTGAGATGGAATGATATAGAATTGCTAAAGAACAAAAATATTTTTTTTAAAATATATCATGATGAAACACAACCATAATCTACTAAAATGAGTCCCCAAAATCAAGGCGCAATCTAGAACTACATTGAAATCTCCTTAGACTTGAATACACTCTAGTAATATAGTGAAGTCCCCTTAGACTAGGGTACAGTTCATCGACACATTTTTGTTCTAAAGCAGGATGCTTTGTCATTACATTGGATTTTCCTTGTAATTGTAAACACTCTAGTAATACATGGAGGTCCTCTTAGAGTAGAGTGCACTCCATTACAAGTACCTTAGAACAGAGCAAGATCCATCACATAGGATTCTCTTTATAATAGCATACGTTGGAGTAGTATGTGGAAGTCCCCTTAGAGAAGGGTGCACTGTGTGTACAAATATTTTTCTTTATTTCCATGCAAGTGTTCATCAAATTGACACATCTTTGTTTAAAAATAACCTTTGAATTATATAGTAATACAAATACACATCATACTAAAAACATCATTTGGCCATAAAATGGACCTTCTTCAAATTTATCGCCTTGACACATAAACATGGAGGACATGATTTGTGTCTCAAGATCACTATACTGATTTACAATTGTGTTATGGGTATGACCTCACTTGTCTCTTGCATACAACCATCCAAGTAACCATGGAATAATCATTTCTTGCAAGAATCTTTGAAGTTGCTCAGGTGTTTGCCTCCACACAGATCTTGGACAACTTGTCCAACCTACTAACCACTGTGTAATGAAGGTTTTAGCCCAAGGTGGTTTGAAGGTCCACCACCTGTCCAAGTTAGCTCTATTGAATAGTCCTATCTCTAGTCTGATCACGTGGATGGTTTGGGGTAGAGGTCCACCACTTTTCCAACCTACTGACCGTTGTGTTATGGAGGTTTTAGCCCATGGTGGTTTGAAGGTCCATCATCTGTCCAAGCTAGCTCTATTGAATAGTCATATCTCTATTGTTTGAAGGTCAAAGTGTGAATGAGTATAGCTACTATTTTTACTACCATGGACAGTTTGGGGTAGAGGTCCGCCACTTTTCCAACCTACTATCCATTGTATTATGGAGGTTTTTGCCCTATATGGTTTGTAGGTCCACCACCTATCCAAGCTTGCTCTAATGAAAATTCATACCTATATTGTTTGAAGGTCAATGTGTGAATGGAGTGTAGCTACTAGGTTTACTACTATGGATGGTTTGGGGTAGAGGTCCACCACTTGTCCAGCCTACTAACCATTGTGTTGTGGAGGTTTTAGCCCAAGGTGGTTTGAAGGTCCACCACTTGTCCAAGCTAGCTCTATTGAATAGTCCTATCTCTACTGTGATAGCATGGATGGTTTCGGATAGAGGTCCAATAGTTGTCCAACCTACTATCCATTGTGTTATGGAGGTTTCAGCCCAAGGTGGTTTGAAGGTCCATCACTTGTCCAAGTTAGCTCTATTCAAAAGTCATATCTCTATTGTTTGAAGGTCAATGTGTGAATGGAGTGTAGCTACAATGTTTACTACATGGATGGTCTGGGGCATAGGTCCACCACTTGTCCAACCTATTATCCCTTGTGTTATAAAGGTTTTAGCCCAAGGTGGTTTGAAGGTCCACCACCTATCCAAGCCATCCTATTGAAAGAAGCTATCTCTATTTTTTGAAGGTCAATGTGTGAATGGAGTATAACTACCATATTTACCCCCATGGACGGTTAGGGGTAGAGTTCCACCACTTGTCCAACCTATTATAAATTGTGTTTTGTTTTAAGGTCCACCACTTGTCCAAGCTAGCTCATTCTAAATGAAACTACCTAAATTTAAATCATCCCATCTAAATTTGAATTAAATCACCCAAATTTAAATAATTTTGCCTAAATTCAAATCAAGCCGCTCAAATTTAAATAATACTACCTAAATCATCTTCATCGTCTCGCTTAAATTCAAATTTTTCCATCCAGATTCAAATTTAAAAGCAAGTTCACTTAAAAGGATGTCTTTGTCCTGCCTAAATTCAAATCCGCCCTTGTTGAATCACATTTTCTGCATCTATAGACAACAAGATCTGCCACTTTCCCAACGAGTAACACCAAGAAAAACCCCAACATTATACATCCACCAAATTTCTAGCTCATATATTTCATATTTCAGCCATTTCAAAAACAACAGACAAAGAAAGTAGCCATCAACAACTCAACAAAGATCAACCATTTGGCAAAACTAAGATTCAAGCAATTGACACAAGTGAGTTGACTTGTCATTCATGTTTACTGTTAATACACTATGTATTTAATATTACACAAACAATATATTTGCATATCTTTGTATGTTTGAAATATGTGTATTTGCATAATAACAATACTAAACCCTAAAACCTAAAAACGTAAATTATGTCTCTGTGAAAAAAAGAATGACAAAGAATTGATAAGAGAGAGTGCACGAGAGAGAGAGAGAGAGAGAGAGAGAGAGAGAGAGAGAGAGAGAGAGAGAGACAGAGAGAAAGATGTACCTGTTTTGCTATGCCGACCTGTTTTGATGTGTCAATGTGTTTCGCAATAGTGACCTGCTCTGCAATAACGACCTGCTTTGCAATACTAACCTGCTCTGTGATGGTGCAACCTGCTCTGCAATGGTGACCTGCTCAACAATGGCAATAGAAACTTGATTTTCTCAGATGGCGATGCTATTCTGCGGTGTCAACCTGTTCTATGATTGCAATACCACCTGTAATAGTGACCTACTCTACAATGGAAACCTCCTCGGTGATGGCAATAGGGACATGTTCCTCAGATGACATCCTTTATAGCAATACCTTATTTCATGTTGTGCATGAAAGCGACCCTAGGTTTGTGTTTTTTGTGTGAAAATTCCACGTAAGCAGTGAATGCAGCCTTTAAGATTAGAAGGATAATGACCTAAATCGTGGTTTGTGCCTCATGGCACATATGGGACCTAAACTTCAAATATAGCCTATTTTGAGTTTTATTATCCTGTTTCAAGTCCAAGTTGCCTGTTTTTTCATAACTTTTGACTGGGAACTCAGAATATAGCAACCAAAGGCTAGGATGAAATCTTGCAAGATAATGTACATACCTAGACATTTTGGTTTTAAAGGAGTTTCCTAATACCTTTTCCAAGTTAAAACTTTTGGGGTACCCAACTTAAGCATCCTAACCCTAAAAAGTCTAGAGAGACACAAGTTTCATATCAGTTTCAAAGGCCACCTGCATAGAATTAAAGCACAAAAAGGGACAATTAAGTTGTTCATATTCCCAAAATCTATCACATGGCTTCACTTGAAAACCAATCTAGTAACGATGTGATGAAAGGAAGAATGGTCACGGAATTGGTGGAAGCATCACCCCTGTTAGACCTTCCTATAGCATATAACTTCTTGGCCAAAAGGGTAATCAAAATAGAGACGAGTCACGTTATTAAACCGGTCTTAGACTCTTCTATGAGTTCTTTTGTAACTTTCCGAGCCCTTCACATCGGGAAGTAAGATCTTAGCCCAAAACCTACATGACTCACTTGTTCAACACGTAGTCTAACATAGTAGCCTAGTCCACTATCTGCCACCGGGACCCACCCTCAATTGTCCAACCGGTTTGTTATTGCATTAGTATTCCACCTTTAGCATTGGCCATTAATACTAGGCCCACCACTTGTCCAAGCTATACTGCGGCAACGCCCTATCCATTGCCACCACTTGTTACAAGTTGTACTACTCTAACATAGCACTATCCACCACTGGGTTCCACTGCCAATTAATGTCCAACCATTTTGTTCTTGCATTAATATTTCACCTTCAACATTGACCATTAAAATTAGATCCACCACTTGTACAAGCTATATTTCTAGTAGGCCTCGTCCACTTCCACCACTTAAGCTTGTTCTGGTTGCCAACCACTTTGTTTTTGCATTAGTAGTTCACCTTAGTCATAGGCAATTAAAACTAGGTCTGCCACTTGTCCAAGTTGTACTACTCTAACATAGCACTATCCGCAACTCGGTTCCACCACCAATTGTCCGACCACCTTGTTCTTGCATTAATATTTCACCTTTGGCATTGGAAATTAAAACTAGATAGTAAACATGGTCCACTATCCACCACTTGGTCCACCAACCAACTCCTTGCATTTGTAGTTCATCGTTGGCATTGGCCATTAAAACTAGTCCACGACTTGTCCAGGCTATACTCTTAGTAGGCCTCATCCACTTTCCACCACTTGGTCTTCCCGCCAACCATTTTGCGTTTGCATTAATATTTCACCTTAAGATAAAAGGCCTACTTGGACCTTGAGATGAAAGTTATATAGTAGTTTAGTGATTACATTAGAACTAGGTCCACCACTTATCCAACCTACTACCCGTTATCTTATAGAGGCTTTATCCCTAGGTGGTTTTAAGGTCCACCACCTCTCCAAGCTAGCTCTATTGAAAGAAACTATCTCTATTGTTTCAAGGTCAATAGCTGAATGGGGTGGAGCTACTATGTTTACTACCATGGATGATTTGGTGTCACGGGAACCGAATAATAGAGATAGACAGCAAAACAGAGGAAGAAATCTTTGTATTGATAGTGTTTGATACAACAGAGGAGCAATTGAATATATATATGGCACTACAAGAGGCTCTTCATATTAGCGACGCTCACACAGCGACGCTCAAAAAAATAATTCCCGGCGTCGCTATGAGCGTCGCTATAAGCGTCGCTATGAGCGTCGCAAATTTCTTTGTAAATTTGCGACGCTCATAGCGACGCTTATAGCGACGCTCATAGCGACGCCAGCTGGGGTAAAAAAAATAACCGAGCGCGCCCAAAAACTCAGATCTCAGATCTGAGTTTTTCGGCGCCCTCAAGCAAAGAGCAGGTAACGCTCTCCCTCACTCTCTCTCTCTCTCTCTCTCTCTCTCTCTCTCTCTTTTTCTTCTACACACACACACACACACACACACACACACACACACACACACACACGAGGAGAGGAAGGAGAGCCAGGTATGCTCCTTCCCTCTCCTCATTCTCATGTTCCCTTCCCCTCTTTCTCTCTCCCTCTCTCTCTCTCTCACACACACACATACACACACACATAGTGTTTTTGAGAGAGAGAGAGAGAGAGAGAGAGAGAGAGAGAGAGAGAGAGTACAAACAAAAACAAAAACGCACACACATACATAAACAAAGAATGCACACACACATTGAGAGAGAAAAAGAGAGAGAGAGAGCATGCATAAACAAAAAACGCACGCATTGAGAGAGGAAAAGAGAGAGAGAACATGCATAAACAAAAAACGCACACATTGAGAGAGGAAAAGAGAAAGAAAACATGCATACGATCCAAAAAAACGCACACACATTGAGAAAGAAAGAAAGAGAAACTAAGGGAGCGTCGTAGGAAACTAATTAAAATTAAAGACCTAAAGCCGACGAGGAGTTGAACTGAAGACCTATTATTCAAGAGGGAAATGGCATAATCAATCTATCATACTTGGCATGGGTGATAGAAAGGTTATACCATTTATCTCTTTTTATTGGCACACACATCCACACACGCGCACACACACAGGAAGAAGAGAGTTATAACGTCGTAGGAAACTATCTTAAAAGACGTTAAAGATTAGGTTATATGTAGACTTACATTAAATTAGATTTAGGTTTATTTTTAACTAGATTTACGTTTATTTAAGCTAGATTTAGATTTACGTTATATTAGATTAGATGCGGGTCTCCATAGACTGCGATGCCTGCATGAAGCGGGTGAAGAAAGCCCTCAATGGAATATAGGGTATTGTTGCCTTCACTCATGGTGGGCTCCGTCGATCCAAAAGTACTGGTGAAATGTCTTCAGAAGATAGGGAAGAAGGTGGATCTTCAGGGCGGCAAGAGTCACTACATCCCCGACACAATGACCATCTAGACAACCTCTAGTCATTAGATTTATGTTAAATTAGATTTAGCTTTATTTTTAGTTAGATTTACGTTTATTTAGATTTAAGCTTATTTACGTTAGATCGAGTCCACGCAAGAATTACTTACGGTTTAGGGTTTAGAGTTAGACGAACAATGAAAAGATCTACTGTGAAAAGATGTTAAGATGAAGTGAATGAAGTGCTACAGCTAGAGAAGAGGCAAAGGGATTTTGTCCACTACATGCAGTATCATGTAGACGTGGGTGTCTAGATTTCTTGTACCCACAAATATAGGTATTGACCAATAAAGACGAGATTATAACCCGGTGGTTCTGATCTCCGTGCACCTCTAGACCGAGGTGTGCGGGGATTGGACATGACTAGAGAATGTGAGGTAAAGAGAGAGAGAGAGAGAGAGAGAGAGAGAGAGAGAGAGAGAGAGAGAGAGAGAGAGAGAGAGAGAGATAAGACGAAGAATGCCAATAGAATATTAAATTTGTTGTCCAGGTTATAAGTTTTTTATCCTCATTATGAGTAGCGACGAGGATGTGGGACCGTCCAACCGAAACACCTATCTCTCAACGAGGGTCTTATGTCCTTGTAATCAATGCAAGCATGCTGTGCGACGGACAAGACGTGTTTCTTTGCAGCACGTTCGCGAATTTGGCGAGTTCGATCCATCTATTATAGATCGAGTTGTTGCCAATTATAACTCGTCGGACTCTGACGCTGGCCAACAAGCAGCAATCTTGCAACCCAATAGACGTATTCGCAGGCGCTTTGGTCAAGCAGCATATGTGAGGCCACAAGATGTAGCCTCTGACAGCTCGGGGGATGATCATGCAGAGCACATTCCCAACGAGGCAATGTTTGAGCCCGAGATTGATGAAATGATCGAGACGATCATGGATTCAGAAAGGCTTATCTATGATGATATGAAAAGTGAAGCCGATACATCATTGTATAATGGAGCACGTATGTCTAGATTGAAAGCACTCCTGGTTCTTCTCAACATGCAGGCAAAGTTTGGATGGAGTGACACTAGCGTCACAGCGCTTTTCAGGTGATCTATTACAATTAGTTTACTTTAATAGAACTCTAAATGTATAATGATCTGATAGATTTTTACACGACTGTATCATATTTTTATGTTGTGTAGATTGCTGAAAGAGCACATTCTACCAGCTGACAATGTGATGCCAGATTCCCGAGATGAAGCAAGAAAGTTTTTGCGAAACTTGGGGATGGATTACAATTCTATCCACGCTTGTCCTAATGACTGCATTCTTTTTAGAGGGGAATACACAGACATGGAGAAGTGTCCGAAATGTGATTCCGGAAGATATCGAGTAGATCTCCACGGGACAAAAATTCCACAAAAGGTTTTGCGACATTTTCCTTTGCTTCCTCGCATCAAGCATTTCTTCGAATGTAAGTCCATGGCCGCCCTAGCATCATGGCATGAGGAGAATAAATCTTCGGATGGTGTGCTACGAATTCCTGCAGATTGCGCAGCCTGGAAACGTATAGATGGAACATGGTCGGATTTTGCCAGGGAAGCTCGAAATTTGCGCTTAGGCCTGGCTATGGATGGCGTAAATCCATTTGGTCAAAGATCAACATCTTACAGTGTATGGCCCGTTGTCATCGTCAACTACAACATTCCCCCGTGGTTGACTACGAAGAAGGGGCACCTATGGCTAAGCTTGATTGTGCCAGGGCGATATAAAGTGGGGAATATGGATGTGTATCTTCGTCCACTATTGGAAGAGCTACAACAATTGTGGATTGGCATAGAGGTGGTGGATATGAGCCGACACACAGGACGACGGAATTCTTTGATCAGAGGTATTCTAATGTGGACCATGCATGACTATCCCGGGCTAACAGAATGCTCAGGTGATCTATTGACACTCCTCTCTCAGACACTGTAAATCTTGTTTTTCCCCATAGTTGATCTATTATCATGTGTATACATGCAGGGCTTCAAACAAGCGGATACAGAGCATGTGTCACATGTGGACCTAGACTGAATGCACGTAGGGCACCCTCACTGAAGAAGAAAATCTACGAAGGTCATCAAGCGTATCTTCCGGAGAATCATGTGTTACGCGACGGCTTTTTGGGAAGAGAGCCACCAAGGATGTCTGCACAAGCATGGTTAGAGCAGAAGGAGATGTGCGATGACGGATTGCCTCCAGGGATGAAGAGACTATCTCTATGGTACGAGTTACCATACTGGCCCCGACTCGTGATCAATCACTTGCTCGATCCAATGCACATATTCAAGAATGTGGGTAATCTACTATGGGACCATTTGACCGGCAAGAAAGATACTTTGGGAGCCAGAGTTGACCTTAGAAATGTGGATCGTATGGAGCAATATTGGCCACAAACAGCGTCTGATGGATCGATAAAACTTCCTAAAGCACCATGGATTTTCACAGGAGCCCAAGAACGCAAAGTAAAAGAGGCCATTCGATCTTTGCGGACCCCACTGGCGTAATGCACTCGCTCCGAACGTGTTTTACTAAAGAAGGAAAGCTTACCGGTTTGAAGTCACACGATTGGCATAAAATGTGTCAGGTACGTTCATAGTGGACTTTAATATCATTGCATAAAATGTGGACTTTAATATCATTGCTGCACATACTTTACAGTTTATTTTACCGGTTGCCATTGAGGGATGTTTGTCTCTCGCCATCCGTAACACAATCTACAAACTTGCAAAGCTGGTGCAATGGATCTCACAAAAGGAGATCGACGTAGACTCCATACCATTCGCCAAACTAAATGCTGCGGAGCTTGTGTGCATGTTTGAGAAACATTTTCCTACTACAATACTAACCATTCAGGTGCATCTTCTTATTCACATAGTTGATGAGGTGGAAATAGCTGGCACAGTTCATTCCAGATGGATGTTCTTCTTAGAGCGTTTCATGAAAACGCTTAAGGGATATGTGCGTCAAAAGGCACGTCCGGAGGGTAGCATGGCAGAAGGTTGGTTGGTATCAGAGTCCCTAGTGTACATTGGAGAGTGGCTAGACGGATTTGATAAATCCCGGGACACGCTATGGCGAACCATAGATGATGAGCGCATATCTGGGATTGTCATGTGCAATCTCGGTGTTGAGAAGAAGATGACGGAAGATCTAGAGGCTAAAATCAACCGATTTTGCATGCTTCACAATCCAGTGATGCAAAAGTGGATTTCACAATATGAGGATGCAAAGCAAGAGCGACAAAGGGCACGAATCGAGTGGAGACGGGGAAGACGACCACCGATGCACTATCCAGCGGTTCTGGAGAGCCTACCAACCTTCATGAGCTTAAGATGGTTGCACAACCAATTGAAAAGCGCACAACAATGCGGTGACGAAGTGACTGAAGAAGAGTGGGAGTACTCTCGGGGTTGCGCGACCAAGGTAAGTTTGCAATGTACGACTAGCAAGTGACTTTATTTATAAACGTTTGAACGGCCACTCATAATCTTTGTTCGTTGTAGTATAAGTCATACACAGCAGCATGGTGTAAAGGTCGACATTTTAGGGTGGAACGAATCGACAAAAAGCGTTTTACTCAAGATTGTGGAATCATGGCAAAATTTGAACAGTCTAGTCGACGACGTTCCTCTGATGCAGATCCCGTGGTGGCGGAACTCACTTACTTCGGCACGCTGCAAGAGATTTTGAGGATCGATTACAGAGGATTTTTTGTCGACTTGTTCGACGTGCAATGGTTCAAGATAATCATGGAGGGTCGAAACGCTACTGTGCGTAGAGGAGAGTCTGGTTTTCTTGAGGTGGATTCTACTAAGAAATGGACTGACCTAAGAGACACTTTCGTACTACCCGAGCATTGTGAACAAGTAAGTATATAAATAGTTAACATCCCCCTTTTACAAGTTATGTGCTTGAAAGCTCTCATGTAAGTTATGTGGCTCTGGCAGGTAGTATTTCATCCTACAAAGTCTACATCAAATTGGTGGTACGTCATAGAGGTAGCCCCTCGTAGTGCAAGGACGTATGAAGGCTACCATGTGCCAATCACAACGACATCAATGGAGGAGATCAGAGAAGATGCTCAATCAGAAGCCGCTGCGGTGGTGCCAGACGAGCATCAAGATGCTACTACTCTATATGGGGTGCATGCAGAGGAGCTACAAAATGAAACAGAGGATATGTGTTTAAATGGAGAGCTCTATATAGATATAGGAAGTTATGCTGAGTTATGCGAGGATGAGAGAGAGATCTCTTAAAGCCACAAATATTGTATTTGAACAATTTTGCTCCGTGTTGTAAAAGCTCTAGCTCTCTAAGTAGCTTCCATGGTGTGTAACGCTCTTTTCTACTCGCGCTCACATCTTTTGATTGAAAATTATGAGTTTTCGACTTGCCTCTTCTATCACTCGATTCATTGCGTCATTGTATTTATATGCGTCATTACGTCATTGTATTTAATGGTCTTTGCGTCATTGTCTACTCTATTCATTCAATATTAAGTTTAAATATTCGTGTGTTTAATGCAGGTATGGATGATGAGGAGTTTCTTTCTTCTTTGTCACCGCAGCAGAGACAGTGGTACGTGGAGCGTCATCGCTCTGGCGCATCATCGCGCGTTCCTACACCATCCGCATCTCCCTCTCTTTCGGAGCATTCGACGCGCTCTGAAG
Organism: Adiantum capillus-veneris; assembly: GCF_014529385.1. Lineage (NCBI taxonomy): Eukaryota > Viridiplantae > Streptophyta > Polypodiopsida > Polypodiales > Pteridaceae > Adiantum > Adiantum capillus-veneris. Next base: position 82,502,427 of record NC_140931.1, on the reverse strand, counting down.
CTTCGGCGTCGACGAGACGAGCGTCACACTCGTCTAGACACCGGCGCTCTAGTGGTGGCGGTGGCGGTTGTTGTGGGGATTCCGCCACCGATGCCTCCACACCGCCTCGTGTTCGACGAGGCTCTTTACCCTCCCCTTCTTTGCCCGCCCCCACACCAGCCACAGCATCGCCATCTACGCCAGGTTTTGCACGGCTGACTGTTCCTAGAAGCTACACACCTCTACCTACTCCGCCAGGAGCCACCCCACTCGACACTCCTCGCTTCGGCGCCCAGATGCCGGTGGAGACACCTGACGTCCGTACCCCCATCGACACGCCGCTAGAGATCCCTGCCGGGACACCCAGGTTCACGCGTCACCGGCCAAAGGGCTTGCCTTACTCCGTCGACATCAGCGGCGGCATCATCATGGATGATGACGGCAAGAAGGTGATCTCGCGCATGCGTGGTCTTTGCTCTCAGCTGTTTAGACACTATATACTAAACAAATGGAGTGAAGTACCAAGTGATTTAAAAAACAGAGTCATCAGCATACTTCATGATGAGTTTCCCGTTCCAACACGGGATCAGCGCTTCAATGAAGACCTGATGAAGATTCGAATGCGCGAATACTGCAAACACAAGCGTTCCGAAGTGCAAAAAGCAATCAAGAATGGGTGGAATAGGCCAGATTGGCTGGCCAAAGAAGATTGGAAGAATGCGAAGAAAGCAGCGCGCGAGAATCCCGACAAGTGGAAGCAACAAAAGGATGCAGCCAGAGCGCGAGTAGAGGCAGGGAGCTCGCACCACTTGGGGAGCGGTGGATGGGCATCATTTGAGGCCGATTTTGTAAGTCTTTTCACATTGCTCTTTATGCATGTTCGATAGTTTAGGGTTTATGAGTTTTTTAGTTCTAACATAATAAAATCTTTGTATGTTTTGACAGTGGTCGATGACAGGACGTGATCCCACACCGTACGAGCGCGAGTACGCAGGCAGAAAGGGCTTAAACGCCCTGATGGACATTCTCAATTCTCGCGGCGGCATGGTTAGTATTAGGGTTTACTCTTTTTTATTTTTTGTATTGTTTTATAAATGTCGTTATATGTTTATATTTACTGAAAACTGTCTTATTGTCTTTTTTTGCAGAATCCGATAGATACGCCGCTTGGACGCGATGAGACGTCTGATTAGACGACGTCAGTTTAGCCGTAGTTAGATAGCATTAGTTTAGGGTTTCTCATAGCTTATGTATCATGAGACGGATTTTATACGTCTTTTTGAACCATGTATATTATTACATTTGTCACCGCAATTCCTTTTGCCAATCAATTCTTTATGCCTATGATGTTGTACAATTGTCATTATTACATTTGCCAATCAATTCAGTTTGTCTATGATGTGTACAATTGTCAATTTTGCAAACAATGCGTCTTGTGGGTGACTATTTTGGGTCTATTATCTACCTTTGCACTTTTTTTAAAAAGTGAATCAAGTACAATATGGTTGATGGATGCCCTGCCACCAAAAAAAGATTCTCTCAGGCGTCGCTATAAGCGTCGCTATTTATGGCTCTGTAGCGTCGCTATATGCGTCGCTATACTCTTCTGTGAGAGCGTCGCTATAGGCATCGCTATGAGCCTCGCTATATAGCGACGCCTATAGCGACGCTCTCGTAGCGACGCTATTAGCGACGGTTTTAGCGACGCCGGGGGTTATAAAAACCTAGTGTATTTCCGTCGCTAACAGCGTCACAAGAGCACACAACCTCTTGTAGTGTGGGCGCACTCTGTTGTACGGAGCTCGAACCTCCCGACCACCCCCGAGCTTCAATTCGCTTGCATGCAGCGTCTCACTCGCACTCGCACTCGCACTCGCAGAAGAGAGAATGGTGAATCCCCCCAAAAACGCACCACTCGTCCTTCTATTCTCCTCCAAAAGCCTGCGACCTCTTAAAATAGCCGCTTTTCTATTTTTGGCGCTCGATCGACTCGACTTGCACGCCAATATACCTGCGAGAACAAGGTAAAAAAAACGTGATCGCGAAGCGATCCGTAGAGGTTAGTTTTTTTTTTCAGCTGTCTTCAACTGAACATAACTCCCAAACGGAGCCAAAACAGCCCAAGTCCGTCTCATACAATCTTGTTGCCCTCGCTGCGCTCTTCGACGGCTATGTGATGGAAAATTTCCATAGCCTGCTCCGATTTGCTGAAAATCAACCTGCAAAACAGCATTTTCTACAAAAATGATGCAAAAACAGCAAATCCAACTTTTTTTCTTAATCTTTGGCCTTCAACGAGCATCAAAACATCAAAATCTCTAAAGACTCAAAGAACCAAAGTTGTTCCTTATAACGCAGGCTTCAATCGCTTCATACATCACTTTTTCAAAATCCCACGTTAACGCCTTCAAAAATGCCCCAGAAAGTGCCTTCCGGATCAAAAAATTTTATCGGACGAAAACAATCCACATCCTTCTACACAGTGGACTAACTTTAAAATGACAAAAACTTCCTAGAAAACAAAATTTATTACTAAAACACCTCGAAATCAAGTCTTGTTACATTTGGGGCAATGACTACTTGGATAGTAGGAAGCATGGTCATGCACTATTTCAGCTTGGACATTGATCTTTAAAACTAGGTCCACCACTTGTCCAAGCTATGCCACTTAAATAAGGAGGGGGTTCTTGAGACAATATGCACCACTTCTCAAACATTGCTTCCATTGAAATAATTAAGGATTACTTGGACATTGAGATGCAGGTTATATGGTCATTTAGTGATTATATTAGAACTAGGTCCACCACTTTTCCAAGCTATGTTGTAATATAGTAAGTGGGTCACCATTATCCACTTTGATTGAGGCTCCTCAAATTGAAAGTCATCGAACTATTAACACTAGAATGGTAACCTAACAGGACATAAAAGTGTCCTTTCAGGGTTTTGGGAAAATTTTCCAAAACCATAGTAGATCCACTCATTTTGAAAAATCCTTTCATGAGCTTATAGTTCAATAACTACTACATATGGAAAAAATGAGAAACTTGTAATTTTTCACATCCCTTGGTCACTACAAGCCTCCAAAGTTGATGGACCAGTGCATTTCGCCCAAAACAGTAATTTCTTACGATTGATTGCATATAAATAAGAGTGGGGATTTTTGTAGGACATGAGATAAAATGCCCCGTTAACTTCAATGGGTTGGTGACCAAAACATATAGTTGCTTTTACCTCACTAATGTTTTTTTGGGCAAAAAAATAGGTACAAAAAAGTTGCATTTTGGCCATTCTGCAGACCTATCATCAAAGTTTCTATAGTCACGCTCAATACAGATACTATATACATGCTTTCTTAGTTCCCTTTGGGCCTTTGGATTCAAAAGGAGCCATGGAGCATGCCAAAAGGATAATGGATCTCTTACAACTGGAACCTTGGGGGCAATGATAAAGTGCTAAATACAGCATTAAACATGAAAAAACCGGGTTTAGCATTATGACCTCTAGAAACCCATAGAAACTACTCAATATCTAGCCAAGTTTGTAGTCTATAATTAGATATGGTTACTACCTACAAAATACACACAATTGGCCTAAGAAACTAGCAATATTGAGAAAGTTATACTTTCTACTCTAAAATGTATCGTATTCTTCAGCAATCAAAAAACTCAACCATCACCATATACTATGCTATATAGCATATTAGGTCCCCCAAAACTCAAGGAAGATTAGCTTTATGTTATACATTACACTTACACAATCAAAATTGAATTTGGATATCAAGAAAGCCACCAAAAAAATCATAAAAGTGCTAATTTTGGCCAAAAAACAGGATTATGCAATTCTTGTAAAATGGTCATAACTTTCAATTTTAGCACTTAGCTCTCCCTACACGCATCAAAACATGTTGAGAACTATGAAGGCCTAACCTCTAGCCATCTAAACCTCACAAACATGAAGTTTAGAGTGGTATAGTTGCCAAAATTTGAAAAAAAGCCAAAAACAGGACCCGTTTTTTCACACAGTTTAGGTTCAAAAATGTTGTGCAAGAGTAAGGTTAATGGTGAGACCGATACTCCAAAAAAAATGCTAAGTTTTTTTCGGCTCATAAGGCAACTTTGTGGACATATAGCACCTAGAAATTAATTTTCATACTCTTCAAATAATTCAAGCAAAATGTTAACATTCATAACCCTCATGTACTTTATAATGGAAATTATAACATTTTGCTCAAAGAGAAGTACCTATGAGTATGAACTTGACAACTTATTTTCTTCACTTGCAGGATGGACTTCGAATCTAGGGAGAAAGTACATTTAATTCTTGATAATGAAATTGTTGGTATTGGTTGTGTGTGTAGAACAAATCCAGATTCCACGTGGTGGTACAAAGATAGAGCAAGGAAATGTGTCTATACTAGTGGAGGAATGTTTGAAGAATGTGGTGCTCCCTTTTCCTACAATGGATACTACATCTCTCCAAAGTTCATTATGGAGTGTCGTTCAATGGCCCAAGCTTCTCTTGCAGTCTTCCATGATAAATGCAGACCCAATTGACACAAATGAAAGCTATAGTGGTCATGAACTGTTAAGTATGGAGCCTGATTTACCCTTGTAATTTTATGTGGTAAAAGCGCACATTTGTAAGGCCCCCATTATGAGGAGAAGCCATCGTGCATGAAGGAAAATCACTCACCGGAAACAAAAAATTTCACGGACAAGAATCAGGGGCAACTTTAGGGGCCTCGAGGGCGGAGACCCCCGAGACTTTTTTTTTCCTCGCCGGAATATTATGGCCGTACGGCAGCCAGAAAGTGGTCGGAAAACAACCGGTCGGTTGGCCGGTGGCCGGTGGTCAGAAGTCAATGGCCGGTGGCTGAATTCAAAAACGGATTTGTCTACACAAGGGCGGCCACACATGGGTGGATTGGAGGGTCCGATTTGGACTTATTCACACAACGACGGCTACACATGGCTGCCTCTCATAAGAGAGGGCAACCCTTTTGGCCTATAAAAGGAGGCCATTTGTACACACATTTCATAGTGTGAAGTTGATGCAACAAGGTGAGTGTGAGGTGGTGAGAGTGAAGCAAGGCGGGAGCTCCATTAAGGGTATAATCCCTTTGTAAACTACTTCTTGTTTTGAAGTACTAAAGACATTCAGTGGCTGCTTTCCCGTGGACGTAGCCCACATTGGGTGAACCACGTTTATCGTGTGTACTCTCTCTCTCTCTCTCTCTCTCTCTCTCTCTCTCTACTCTATAATCTCGTGTATGTAAATCTGTCTCTCTCCATTAAGTAATCTACTCAATTATCTATTTAGCTACGTCTTATTTCCTAACAACTGGTATCAAAGCAAGGTTTGGTCGTAGCTAAATTATCTCAAGGAAAGGATTCCTTGAATTGAGTGGGAGTTATGGCGGAGGAAGGGAAGCTCAAGATTGAGAAGTTCAACGGCAAAAACTACCAACATTGGAAGATGCAGATTGAAGACTATCTCTACCAGAAGGACCTCTATTTGCCACTAGGCGGTCTTGCGAAGAAGCCCGCAACAATGGCAGATGAAGCATGGATTATCCTTGATAGAAAGGCATTGGGAACAATCCGGTTAAGCTTGGCGTCAACAGTGGCCTTCAATGTTTCGGAGATGAAGACCATGGAGGACTTGATGAAGTCACTTGACGACTTCTACGAGAAACCATCGGCATCCAATAAGGTATTTCTTATGAAGCGCTTGTTCAATCTAAAGATGGCAGAGAATGGTTCAGTTGCAGAACACCTAAATGACTTTAACACAAACATAAGACAACTTCGATCGGTGAAAATCAATTTCGATGACGAAGTGCGAGCTCTCCTTGTACTATCATCTCTACCGGATAGTTGGGACAGCCTTGTGATGGTTGTAAGTCATTCTATTTCTGGCACAAATACTCTTAAGTTTGATGATTTTGTGGGTGTTCTCCTAAGCAAGGAAATACGAAGGAGAAGCACAGGAGAATCATCAAGTGCTGCACTGTCAGTGGAAACAAGAGGAAGGCCTAAGGAAAGGTTCAAAAACCAAAAGGGCCGTGATCGCTCAAGGCGGAGCAAGTCATGCACAAAGTCATCTCTTGAATGTTGGAACTGCGGCAAGAAGGGCCACGTCAAGAAGGATTGCTGGTCCAAGAAGAAGAAGGAGTCAGGGTCTCAAGACAACAAGCCAACATCGGAGGCCAATGTGGCAGGTAAAGTAGAGCAAGATGCTCTAATTCTCTCATTAGACAATGTGTCTAATTCCTGGATAGTAGATTCCGGGGCTTCACTCCATGCGACACCACACAAGCAACATTTCCAAGACTACACCAAAGGTAATTTTGGGTATGTATACTTGGGAGATGATGAAGCTTGTGAGATTGTCGGCAAAGGTACAGTTTCTGTCAAAATTGCTAATGGAAATGAGTGGAAGCTTAAAGATGTTAGGCATGTTCCTTCTCTTCGCAAAAATTTGATCTCTACAGGACAATTGGATGATGAAGGTCACAACATTGCATTCGGAAACAAAAGGTGGAAGATCTCAAAGGGATCTTTGGTGGTTGCCAAGGGAGAAAAAGTCGGTACACTTTACTTGTGTACTGTTAGCACGCAACCTTCAGCTTGTGCAGCAACTACAGAAGTTGACAGTGCGGTGTGGCACTACCGACTTGGGCATATGAGTGCCAAAGGAATGCAAATCCTTCAAACAAAGCAGCTTCTACCAGGTTTGAAAGAAGTGGACTTAGAGTTCTGTGAAGATTGTGTTTATGGTAAACAAAAGAGGGTAAAATTTCAAAAATCAGGAAATGAAAGAAAAAATAAAAAACTGGAGTTGGTTCATTGTGATGTTTGGGGTCCTGCAAGTACACCATCACTTGGTGGCTCATTGTACTATGTAACATTCATAGACGATGCGACTAGAAAAACGTGGGTTTATGTCATGAAGAATAAATCCGATGTATTTTCCATATTTCAAAGGTGGAAAGCCTTTGTGGAGAATGAAACAGGTACCAAGGTTAAATGCCTCAGATCCGACAATGGAGGCGAATATTGCAGCCAAGCTTTTGAAAGCTTTTGTGCTAGCAACGGCATTCGGAGGCAAAGGACAACCCCAAGGACACCTCAACAAAATGGGATTTCGGAAAGGATGAACAGGACAATCATGGAGCGAGCACGAAGCATGCGGCTACATGCGGGACTACCGCTTGAGCTTTGGGCGGACACTGTAAGTACGTATGTGTACTTAATCAATCAGTCACCCTCAACGGCATTGGATGGGGGAGTTCCAGAAGAGGCATGGAAAGGTAAACCGGTGAATTATGCATTTCTCAAAGTGTTTGGGTGTGAGGCTTTCATGCACATAGATAGAAGCCTAAGATCAAATCTAGATGCAAAGTCCAAAAAGTGTTTCTTCATTGGCTATGGAGAAGGTGACTTTGGGTATCGCCTATGGAATCCTGAAGATGGTAAAATCTTAAGGAGTAGGGATGTAATTTTTAACGAACAAAATATGTACAAAGATTGCTTGGAAAGAAAACAAACAAAAGAAACAGGTGATGAGTACATGGAGCTTGAGGACGGTGAAGACTCAAGGACTGCAAACGGTGACAATGTGAAACAACGTCAACCAAATGAGGAGCCTCAACCTATTCCCCGAAGATCTACAAGAGCAAGTAGACCTCCAGAAAGGTTTGCTCCTTCCTTCAACCATCTCTTGATCTCAGATTCTGGAGAGCCGGAATCATACGAAGAAGCTATGCAACATGAATCCAAAGAAGAATGGACGAAGAGCATGCAAGTGGAGATGGACTCACTACATCGCAACCAAACATGGGAATTGGTTGAGTTGCCTAAAGGTAAGCGGGCACTTCAAAACAAATGGGTGTACAAGGTGAAGGAAGAAGAAGGTGGGAAGAAAAGGTACAAGTCTAGGCTTGTGGTAAAAGGGTTTTCTCAAAACAAAGGTATTGACTTCAATGAAATATTTTCTCCTGTTGTAAAAATGAACTCAATTAGGCTTGTCTTAAGCCTTGTGGCTGCTCATGATCTAAATCTCGAGCAAATGGATGTAAATACGGCATTCCCTCACGGTGACTTAGAGGAGGAAATCTACATCCTTCAACCAAAGGGGTATGAAGTAAAAGGTAAGGAGAAAATGATTTGCAGATTAAAGAAGATCTTGTATGGTTTAAAGCAAGCATTAAGACAATGGTACTTGAAGTTTGATCGATGCATGTTGGATCATGGATTCACAAGATGCAACTCGGATCACTGCGTCTACACGAAGAATTTGGGAGATGGGAAGTTCATCATCGTAATGTTGTATGTTGATGACATGCTGATTGCAAGTGCTAACATGCAGGACATCAAAGACCTAAAAGAGGAGCTGTCTAAATTTTTTTCAATGAAAGATTTAGGTGCTGCAAAGAGGATACTTGGTATGAAAATATGAAAGGACAGGACGAAGAAGACAATAAAGCTATCTCAAGAAGATTACATCAAGAAGGTATTAGAAAGGTTTGCAATGCAAAATGCAAAACCAGTTTCTACACCTTTGGCTGGTCATTTTAAACTAGCGAAGGATATGTGTCCAAAGACACAAGAGGAGATAGCTTATATGTCTAAAGTTCCATATGCTGCAGCTGTAGGTTCTCTAATGTATGCTATGGTCTGGACAAGGCCAGACATTGCACATGCAGTGGGAGTTGTGAGTAGGTTCATGGACAACCCAGGTAAAGAGCATTGGCAAGCTGTGAAGTGGATACTTAGGTATCTAAAAGGGACAACAACAAATGCTTTGTGTTTTGGAGGAACTGATATGTTTCTAGAAGGGTATGCTGATGTAGATATGGAAGGTGACAAAGATACTCGAAGGAGCACTACTGGCTATGTGTTCATGGTTGGAGGCACAGCAGTAAGCTGGGCTTCAAAGCTGCAGAAAGTGGTTTCACTTTCTACCACGGAAGCAGAGTATGTAGGAATGACGGAGGCAAGCAAAGAAATTATGTGGCTTCACAGATTCTTAGAAGAGCTTGGATTCAAACAAGACAATTGTGTCTTGTACAGTGATAGCCAAAGCGCTATCCATCTTGCGAAGAACTCAGCCTTTCATTCAAGGACAAATCACATTGAGGTGAGATATCACTTCATACGCACTCTTTTGGAAGAGGGACAACTAAAGCTAGGAAAGGTGCATACAAGTGAAAATCCTACAGACATGTTTACAAAGGTGGTCAAAAAGGAGAAGTGGAGATTTTGCTCATCTTCAATCGGCATTCAAGGATAAGAAGCCAGAATGGAAAGCAGTCATAGGTTTGGTTTGGAGATCAGTCTCCAAGTGGGAGATTGTTAAGTATGGAGCCTGATTTACCCTTGTAATTTTATGTGGTAAAATCGCACATTTGTAAGGCCCCCATTATGAGGAGAAGCCATCGTGCGTGAAGGAAAATCACTCACCGGAAACCAAAATTTTCATGGACAAGAATCAGGGGCAACTTTAGGGGCCTCAGGGGCGGAGACCCAAGACTTTTTTTTTCCTCGTCGGAATATTATGGCCGGACGGCGGCCGGAAAGTGGTCGGAAAACAACCGATCGGTTGGCCGGTGGCCGGTAGTCAATGGCCGGTGGCCGGTGGTCGGAAGTCAATGGCCGGTGGCGGCCGGTGACCGAATTCAAAAACGGATTTGTCTACACAAGGACGGCCACACATGGGCGGATTGGAGGGTCCGATTTGGACTTATTCACACAAGGGCGGCTACACATGGCTGCCTCTCATAAGAGAGGGCAGCCCTTTTGGCCTATAAAAGGAGGCCATTTCTACACACATTTCATAGTGTGAGGTTGATGCAACAAGGTGAGTGTGAGGTGGTGAGAGTGAAGCAAGGCGGGAGCTCCATTAAGGGTATAATCCCTTTGTAAACTACTTCTTGTTTTGAAGTACTAAAGCCATTCAGTGGCTGCTTTCCCGTGGACGTAGCCCACATTGGGTGAACCACGTATATCGTGTGTACTCTCTCTCTCTCTCTCTCTCTCTCTCTCTCTCTCTCTCTCTCTCTCTCTCTCTCTCTCTCTCTCTACTCTATAATCTCGTGTATGTAAATTTGTCTCTCTCCACTAAGTAATCTACTCAATTATCTATTTAGCTACGTCTTATTTCCTAACATGAACAAGGGGATCAACCTGATCCTCTACTTACAAATGCAATACCTACAACAAGCCCAAAGTTTGAAACATTGATACAAGAATCTTAGAGAAATCAAAGGGTACTTTTAAGAATGACACAATGATGCAAATTGTGCATGAAGGGACCATCTTATATGTATTTCCAAACGATTATGTTAACTTCCATGTTCTTGGTGTGATTTTGTGGGTGTGGGTATTGAAATGGAGAATATAAATAAGTGAGAACATGCCTGATGTGGCTAGAATCACTTTGGTAAAGTGGCCCATCAAGCAGACAACCATGTTGGATGGATCCCATTACAATGCTTTGTTCCTATTAATGGGATGCATGTTAGATGTGCAAAATCTGATGTATCCAATGATGATAATGCTAGAAAATATGGTGATGGGAATACCGTTGCTACATCGTTAAGGAAGCGGGGCTATAGTTTTATCAACAGATCTTGGAAAACAAGAGCAGCACCAGCTTCTGCATTTTATCTTGCAGCTAAGTCAATTCAAAGGGTTTCATGTATTGATTGTTGTGGACAAAAATGTTGTTAGTTTGCAGATCGGGATATGGTGACAAGGTTACGGCAAGAATTTTGGGGATAATCTCAAAAAGCGCACACTAATTATGTTTATGATGTCCTATCTATATGCTTTCAGAAAGATGAAAAGACGTGATACCATTTTAAGATAAATGGCTCTATTGTTTGTTGTAGAGCATAGTATGAGCTACAGAATATCAAAGACATCATTTTAGTGCTACAAGGAAAATTTTGAAAATGGTGTGCACCATTATGTGCATGGTAACACATGCACATTGACACGAGGACTTCAACATACTAATTTAGCAAGAGCATTGCTAAATGATTTTGTGGATAACAACTCTAACAAGATGTCGCACAAACATTAGGAAAGGAATGGGGTATAAGAGGGCCTCTTTATTTTCCATGGGATTAAAAATGAGATTAAGGAATGAGAAAATGGGGGACTGCCATGTGGACTGAAATGGTGGGTGTGGCAGGTTCTAAAAGTGAGTGGTCAAACTTATAGGCCTAGAGGTGGAGGGGTCTTTTCTTTACTAATAAAATAAGAAAATAAGAAAATTTGAACCTTTTTTTATAAAGCTGGGGTAAAAACCCACTCTTTATCTCTCTAGAGGCTATTGACTCCCCCCACCTTCCTCCCTAAAAGGGGGTCTTTCAAAAAACATGCTGACATTCTCTCTCTCCTATTTACTCTCTGTAAGGCTGCTACATCTACTCTCTCTCCCCTCTAGCTATGAGACCTGCATCTCCCTCTTCAAGCCCACTTTTCCCTCCAAATACCTTTTGCAGCAGAGGTTTGAAACCTCCCTTCTCCATTGATCACTCAGCCTCACCTTCACACCTCTACAGAAATCTATAGATATACAATATTGGATACTTCTATGATATCTTCATCAACACCTCCCTTCTCCATTGATCACTTAGCCTCATCTTCACACCTTTATGGAAAGCTGCATATCTGCGACACAACTGCTTTTGGAGTATCCTCATCGACACCTTCTTTGATCCTTCTTCCTCATCTAGGTGTGAAGGCCGGTGAGGTTAATCACCTAATCTCACCTTCAAACCTCGACATGAAAGTATAGATCTGAAGTAGTAGCTATTTCTTGAGTATCTTCATCAACACCTTCCTCAATCCTTGTTCCTCATCTAGATCCGAAATAATCTCCCCTCACTCATCCACATCATTTGGAGATTTTTTGCATAGGAGCATTGTTGGGTAAGATTGTTAGGCTTCTTCAGCATATGTGTTGGTAAGAACAGTGAGCTTCATTTCTATTTTCAGTGTTCTTGTATCTTTGCTCACTCACCATACTGGTTTCTGTTTCCATTTTTCTTATAGAGATTTGTGGCAGTGTCATTGTCTGTCTTTGTATATATCTTAATAAAAATCGTGTATATAAACTAATCTTCATTTTTGTCACAGCGTGTGTTACATTGCTTTCATGGATTCTTTAGGTGCTCATCAACGTGGGAGTTTTATTGACTCAATAAGTTGCAACAATATGCAAGACGATAGCGGTTCTTCGCTTGCTATCATGACTACAAATGATTTATGTGGGTGAAAATGCAGCCAAGTTCATGGAGTTTACACAAGGTGTAAAGAAAATACATGGCTTCTCAAACACATCATTGGAAGGAGAAGATTGTGGGTTTCAAGAAAACTCAAGATGGCAAGCGTCTATGAAGGTACAACATGTGTATATAGCTTCTCTGTTGGTGCTTGACATTTCTTTGCCTCAACCTAGGTTTCTTGAAAAGTGTACATGTTGTGCTTCTATTTAAATGTTTTGGATTGCACCATTTATGTTTTAACCTCTTAGGTTGTTTCAATATATGCATAATTTGGTGTGTTTTTTCTTCATATATTTTCCATCTTACTTTGTAGAGTGGGAGCCATTGAAATCTTTTGCAGGCGGCTTTGAATCTATCCATGCGAGCGTTGGCAAGTTTTTATATGCAGAGTGTTTACGTTGAGAGATTCCCTCACCAAGAGAGATTCTTATATGGCCATGCTTATGCCACATTGAATGCTCTATTATTGGCAAAAATTGGTATACATATACCAATCTGTAAATCAAGGCTTGTCAATGAAATTTCCATACTGAAGATGAAAGCGAACAATGGGAGTATGGGAGGTGCTTGACTCCAATATTGTTTTTCAAGAGCTTGTGGACCTTCAAATATTCCCCCACACTGATATTGTGCCCAATAGTTGTGTCAATGATGACTGACATCTTTACAATTTTTACAAGTACCTCAGTCCTTGAATAGTATTCCTTTTGTGTGAATAGAAAAATTGTAAGGTTAGGAGAAGAGAAGGGTTGTACTTGTAAGGACATCTCATTTCCATGATGTATCATTGTACAAGCTCAACCACAGGGCATTATCTTAATGAAAACTTGTATTACATCCCAACTTTGTGCATGACTATTTGTAAAGTTTAATTTAAGTTCTTTTAATTTTTAATTCAATTTTGGTGTGGTTATTTTGGTAATTCATGAATTTTTCAAGTTCTAGGTGTTTCAATCTTACTTTAGTCTTAGAGAATGACATCCAAGAGTTGTATTATTGTGCAAGTACATAAATTTACTTCTCTATTTATCTTCTCCACAAAAAAATATTTTTAAACTCAATTTTTAGTAATTAAGTGAATTCTAATTAGTACTACATGGAGGCACACATGTGTGAATACGAATCGTTTTAAAGGTCTTACACCATATGATCATCAGGTATCTTCATGTTTTCCATCCGAGCTCATTGCTATTTATTATTATTTTTTGACCTATTTTTAATAAAAAATCAAAGAAAATAACAAAATGCTCTAAAAAAGGCAAGTGAAAATCCAATAATTAAGAGACTCCATTGAAAAACACAGCTTTATCATTTTTTGTTGGATTTCTTTATTTTTAAGTCCCAATATCAAGAAAAATGATAAAAATAATTTTAAAAAACTATTTTTGATTATTTTTTCATAGTATATACTATTTACACTCATCGAGGAGATGTTATCAGTTAAAATTTTTCTATTGATGATTTGTAAGGGTATTTTGCAAAAAATTCATACATTAACATCAAACTTTTTCCTCTCTTTTCAAACATTGCCCTTAATTACTTAGTTCCCTTCAACCCCTCCTAGATGGCGTACTCTGAGATGACTATGTGCATGGGTTGAACAATCATGTCTATGCATAGCCTTGGTTGGCTCTACCATGCTTTGAAGGTCAATGCAGTTAAAACCATTATGTTGTGCAAGAGTTGGGTCTTGAGTAATTAACTCAAGGGTTTCTGATGTCGAGGTTTTCTTTTGGTGTCTTCCAAAGAGCAAATCTTGTAGCTTGTGTGCTCTTTGCTTGATTGTACCATCAGGATGCTTTGGTACGCTGATTTCTTGAGCTGTCGGTATCAATAATGATGGTTGTCAAGCTTTTATCCACCACTGGTATCTTGGTTTGGTTTGGTTAGACTGTTGTGGTTGAGTCTTTTGAGACTTAACTCTCCATTGCTTGATTGGTTTTACGGTTTGTGGAGAAGATAAGTGCTCCTTTTTCTTCCAAATCCATTTCGTGTTAAGTTCCCTATTGGAAGATGATCCTCTTTGTGTTTTGAACCTTGGAACCATCTTTGGTACTGTGGATGATGTTTTGGGCACCCATATTTGAATCTGCTTGTCCTTAAGTTGTACTTTTGGTACCCAAATTTTCTTGACTCCTTGCATGCTACTTGTAGCATTTTCTTTTCTATAGGATGAATAAGATTGATTTCTTTGTGGTTTGCTCTGCTGGTAACCTCCTTTCCACTCCTCTTTGCTTGGAGAAATTGGAACAATGAGTTGTGTGTCTTTAGATGATAGCTTGAGATGATTGGTATCCCAATCTGATACTGCCTTGTATGTCCCCATCCATGAGATTCCAAGAATCATTGTTTTATACATGTGTTCATCTGGTAAGCATACTTATTGATGAGGACATAAACATCCATGTATTATCACATTTAAGTTGACTACTCCCAATGTTGGTGTTGGGTTCTTGTTGCATCCTTTAATAGTCACTATTCCTGATGTAAAAGACTCACTTATTGCTTTCTTGTATGTGGAATAACTAACTGCATTTACTCAAGCTTCTGTGTTAACCAATGCATTTGTGCTATGACTGCTCAACTGTACTTTGATGTGAAGGTCCATTCCATCTAACCATTCATCATCCGTTAATACTACATCTTTCTGTAATTCCCATTGTCGGTCATCTAGTTCCAGAGTGTTGATGGGAATAGGTATTTGTTGATTTTTGAGGGTAGCTTTCCTTTTGAGTACTCAAAGCTGAGCTTCTTCTTGGGCATCATCAATAACTTGCTGTCGTTTTTTCTTTCTTTGCTTTGCTGCATGCATCTTTTCTAGCAATTCATTGGTTAGTGGCAAATTGTACTTCTTTAAATGGCATCCGCTAATCCAATTATAGCCATTGGTTCACCAACTAGGGTGGACAACTTAACTGCTCCACTTGGAGATACATCTTCAATGATAAACGGTCCGTCTCCCTTTTTATTAAACTTGGGAATGTATTGCTTAAGGGAATAGACTAAAATTAAGTCCCCTTTTTGAAGATTTTTGTAATTAGATGGGAATCAAAAACTATTTTTGTTCCCGCTTTTGTGCATAGATGTGAGCTACAGCTGTTAGCCTTTGCTCATCAAGCTTTTCTAGATCTTCAAGTCTCTCTGACAATTCATGTCCAATCCATTTGAGATCCTTAGCTACCCTTAGTGTCGGCAATAGAAATTCTATTGGCAATATGACATCAAGACCATAAAGAAGGTTAAAGGGTGTAGCATTTAAGCTGTGTTAAATGAAATTTGATAAGCCCATAGAGCAGCATGGAGATTCATTTCCCAATCTGTCCTTCCTGAACTAACCACTTTAGTCAATACTGAGCTAAGAATTTTATTTGTATGCTCAGCTTGTCCATTTGCTTGTGGGTGATAGGGAGCCGATTTGTTATGGATGACCATGAATTCATTAAGGAATATTTAATTACCTCATTGAAGAAATGAGTTCCCCTATCACTGACAATTTTTATTGGCATTCCATATCTTGTAAACACATACTCATATAAGAATGCAATTGTGCTTCTGGCATCATTCTTTTGAGTTGCTTTAGCCTCGACCCACTTGGTCAAATAGTTTATAGCTACAATGATATATTGAGCTTGGGTTCTAAAAGCAGGTGGTTGTATTGGCCCAACAAAGTCTATATCCCATTTTCCAAAAGCTCTAGCCCCCATCATTGTTCTTAGAGGCATGCTATCTACATGAGTTGGCATTTTAGCTCGTTGACATGCATCACATCTTCGAACATATTCTTTGGCATCTGCAAAAAGTATTCGCCACCATATGCTTGCAATAAGATTGCTCTTGTGGTGGTCTCACTAGAAAAGTGACCTCCAACTAATCCAACATGTGCTTGTTCTATAATGGGAATGTATCTGTCTTCATTCGCACAAAGATATTGTCGTGCAGCTCCACTTCATGACAAGAAAATGAACAAAGGGATGCCAATCAAGTTTATTTGAATCCTATATGATTATTCAACAATAATAAGGGCTTGATAACAAGCCAATTTTAAGCCAAAAATATGTCGGATGCAGCTCTAAAGGGATAAAATGTGTATGCTTGAAGTGGTCATAGCTGGGATTTTATTGATCAGAGTTTTAGTACTTGAAGTGCTCTATAGTCCTGTCTTTATACGGCTCGTCAATTGGAGCTATAGATAGGAAGTTATGTCAGTTTGAAGTTGAGTCAGTTAGCAGATCTGTACCGGATTGCGCAGCTGGAAGATAATCTTGGTAGGCCAATTAAGGTAGGTGAAGCCGATGTAAGGAGCTAAAAACTCCATAATTAGCATTTAATTTAAGTAGTAGTATTGTTCACTATCGTTTTTGGGTATTCAAGTTTTGGTGGTCCAAGCTGTGTATTTCACGCTTTGTCTACATTGATTGTGTCTGTTGCAGCTCTCTTCCTCGCACCTCTCACAACCAGAGGTCTCGTGCCTTCCCGACTCACCTTTCGAACACAAATCCCCCGACATTCTTGGTGAACCTGACGTGAAACGAGCTGGGGTGGGAGGTAAAGATGGAGATTCCAGAAGAGTAGATGCAGTTTATTGAAGATTACAATTTCAATAGATTTGATAAAAATCTAGCAGCTGCAGATCTGCCAAAAATGTTGGGCTTAGTTCATGGATGTTTGCAAGAAGTATCAGCTATGAAGATAAAAAAGCATATTGATGATGTAGTGGAGATGGAACTTGATGGCGTACATGAACAATGTGAAATTTTTCAAGGACATGATCCAGATGGACTCCTTGCATGCTATAAAGTGGAGATGAAGAGCCGAGGATTTCCAGAAGATCAGATGATTTTGACCTTTGAAGAAGTTGTAACCTCCGAATTTAAAGATAAAGTTTGAGAACTGGTAGAAACATATCCCACACAGTGGGACTATTTTGGAGATGGGTTTGTTTATGAAAGCTCAAGGATTATCGAGTTGGCAATGAAGGAGATTACCAAATGAAGCCAGATTGTTTCCTATAAAGAAGAAGGGGATCAGATGCAGTTCCTTAATTACGATCAATTTTGGGAACATATTTATGCAAGGAGTAAAGCCAAGGAAAATACAGCTTTGGAAGTAGCAGATTCAACTTCAGAGGATCATATTTTGAGCAACCTAGCAAAGGTAAATAATGAATTTAATGCTGAAATAAAAATATATCATTTTTTTTCAAAGATTGCTCGCATGGAAGTTACCTCGGATAATGGTTCTAGTGAAGAGGTAGACTGTACAAAAACAAATTTACGAGCTACTGACCTTGGCATAGGATTTTCTCAAAAAGTCTATCAAGAAGATGAGCCACTACAGGCCTCTAATGGATGTATTGGCCCTATAGGTGAGCAAGGCAACATGTTTACTATAGATGATTGCATAAATAAAGCTATTATATACACAGTAGCTGATGAAGATGGCCGAGATTGTGGACCTAACACAGGATGAGCTTGATAATGCCAATGAACCTATGGTTGCTCCTAACAATATGCTTGCTAATTCTATTATCACAGAACAAGATTCCATATTTGATGGTTTTTTGGCCCGATCTGAAGGAGAAGCTTTCTGATGCATGTACCCCTTTAGAGAGGGTGACAAATGAACCTCTACAAAGTTATAATGGCTTGCTAAGTAGCATGGATGCAGATGAGGAAGCAGAGGACAATATTGATGAGTTTGAAGATTGCCTAGATCATGTTGATTGTGAACCGAATATTGACGTGGATTTTACATCTATGCTTATATACGAGCTGCAAGAGGAGCTAACTCCTATAGTTTTGATGAATGTTGAGACTTCCAAGGGTGATTTTCCCAAGGATGCTATGGATGAAGATCTACAAGATAAAGCTATTTTACATTATCAAACTCAAAAACCAGGTAAAAATTTCTCTGATGATAGAGGTCCAGAGAGTCCTAAGGTTCTTCGTAATGGCTATGAAGCTAGAAGGGTTGATGATGCTAAATTATCCTTGATACTGCATAAAGTGCACAGGGTTTTTCATTTCTTTGGACAATGTGCCAAACATGGCTAGAATTGGTTACTACTCCTAATAATGCTTATGTCAGTGATTTCCTGGCTACCAGTAAAAGGGAGTCAAAATTATTTAATGCTTGCTAGTAACAAACTTAAGTTGCCAAAAGTTTATGAGATGTGGATGTTGCACTATGCTTCAGGTGAAGCTCTAGTCTATTGCAGAGCCCATAAATGCTATTTGATCTTAATGGTATTTGATCTAGGAGATTCGAAAGAGCTTCAAAAGCAGGTTCACTATGGATGGGTATTTTTGGGTATATATTGTGGTTTCTTTTTGTTAGATCCAAGAATAGCATATTTGGATCAGGAATGCTTGAAGTTGATCGAAATAGGGAATTTATGCTCATGTGGATATTATGCTGCTCCACTATTGGGGCAATTCCTTATTTGATCATGGGGACTATTGAAGGGAAACTTGCAGATTCAAGGATATCAGCTATTTTCTTGTTGCAGGTTACTTGGCACTAAGTTTTGTTTTTTTATTTATGCTAAGTCTTTTTTTTTATATGATCAATAATCTTGCATGGCTAGCTTCTAGTTGACATATTTGGATAATTAACAAAGTATCTTGGAGTTGGAGCTGATCTCTTTAGATAGCTGATTCCAGTGTTAGAATTTACAGCTACTCGTGATTCGTTAGTTCAAGCAGTAGAACTAGAAGAGAAGATAGAAACTGGATTGGAATAGTTACATGAACTGAAATATGTTTGCTGAGGAGAGAGAGACTAAATGACTGGAATTAGTGTTTAGATTCAGATTCAAATTCAGAGTTTAGGAAGAGTGAATACAAGTTATGTCTGACTGAAGTACACTTGACTTCTTGGTTAAGGATTACAGAATAGAATTACAAGTGAGGATAGTGTAGCTTTAGGACTAAAACCACACAACTAAGAGTAAGACGTCAAAAGATAAACAACCCAAAAGTATAGCCAACCCGATTACAATGTAATGGATCCTATTTATATCTCCTCAAAGTTACTGTGGTAATCGCCATGGTAATTACTGACTGTTCCGCTGCTCGTCGACTGTCAGGAGCTGGTTCCCACCTAGTGAGACTACCTCCACCCTCTACATCCTTCCCTCCTTTCTTGAATTTTGGTAAGACTCAAAAATTTCTAGAAACATCCATCGTCTGATCCTTCTAAAGTTTTGAGGAAGCTCTTTGCCTGCTTGCTGAGTTGGTCAATGTTCCTCATGAACGTAGCCTTCTGACATTTCTGGCTACTGTGGTATTGCTAACTTTATGCTTGTTGAGTGCTTGACACACCTATAATTGTAATTCCAAGAGTGTCCAGCCAAAGAGATATCAACACTTGACTGAGAAAATCCACCGTTTGATTCTGAAAATTCGTGGAAACATCCACCGTCTGATTCTGAGAACGGCTAGAAAATTCCTCCATGGAATTCTGAGATGGAACTACCCAGTATACTTCCACTCAACCCGCTTCCTTTTTCCCTCTAGTCTTGATGGTGTCTCAGAAGTCCCAATGCCAGCATTGTCCTTCTGAATGAGTCTGTAAATGGCCTCCTGCTCAAGCTGATCCCGCCTCTTTGTGGTCATTTTGACTTCATAAGGCGTGAGGGGATGATAAATTTTGGTGTCAGGATCATAGAGTGTGCGTCTGCCTTTTGTTAGACGAGTTCTAGCCAATTTGTGACAATGCAAAGCTGTATGGATCCATCCTTCTAGAAGAGGACGATTTGTTTTGATCCTAGCTTCAAAAATAATCTAAGACATCTCTCTGTACTGTGGTCCTAGGCCTGGTTTAGCCGTAATGTCCTTTTCAAGAACTTTAGAGGACTCAACAGTGAGTTGCAACAGCTGGTTTGTGATCTTAGTGAGACCTCTAATATGGATTTTCCATTGTCCCATACACAACTTGATCCTCCGCACCTCATCTCAATTCCTGGAAATCATTTAATTGAAGAGCATCATTGAATAGCATTTTCCAGGTTTTCCATTCCACAGTTGATCACTCATACCAATCCTAAATACCATCCGTAATCTTAAAGTATGTGAGCCGATCCACTGGTTCTGTATGTTGAGGATATAGTGCTAGAAAAGACCTTGGCAGCTCCGGTTCTCTTGGTGGTAAAGTATACAAGAGAACTGGGGAATCAGGTACAAACTCTAGAAAATTAAGGATAGCCTGGTTCTCCTGCAGCATCATGTTTCTAGCAGCTTTAACCAGTTGAAATAATCTCCGAAGAGCAGTTGCTTGTTCTCCTACTGTCATTTGAGTTTGAGGTCCCTTGCTGGTGGTAGTCTGGTCTTCAAGAATAGCTCACACCCTCTGATCCAGAACTCCCCTAGCAATCTGCATTTCCACTAAGACCTCTTTCAACTGAATTTTCACATCTTTTATATATTTATATATCAGCTTATTCCCCAGCAAGAGCTCTGATTCCATGGCTAGGGAATGACAATCTGCAGTAGAATGCCGCTGCCAATGTGGATTAGCTACTTTCTCATCATCAGTTAGTATCCATTCATGCACTCTCTCTAGCAGTTGTATTGTACTAAGATGCTCAGGCAATTGCCACACCTCCTGATCATGGAAAGCAGTTGATTTCCAATGTTGAACCATTTCCCTAGCGCTGACATATAGTCGCTGAAAGCGGTCCAGATTAGTGATAAGATCATCATCCTCCAGATACATCTTGGTTATAGGAGCCTGCTGATGTCGTAATCTTTTGTTCAGTGTGATGAGTTGTAATGAATGTCGCTCATCACCTATTAGAATCTCAGTCACAGCTTTGCCTTTTCCTTTATCATCCATACTGTCCTGTGACTGGTGTACTGGTGAATTTCTAGCGTTGCTAGGTTGTTGATCTCCCACCTGCTGGTCTCCCGACTGATGACCTTCATGCTGGTCTGATTGGTCTGTCTTGGATTGATTCCCTCCGGTAGCCCCCGCTCCACGAGTATCAGGTCTTGAAGGTGGAGATGGAGGAGAGTCATCATCATCATGCCCTTCTTCTGATGCCTCCTCCTTCTCTTCTTCTTTAGTTTTTGCCTTATCATCATCTTCCTCCAGGTTGTTATGCTATTCAATATAATCAAGGATAGCTTGATTTTCCAAAGCACTATTATATTCAGAGAGTTTGTCTTGCAAGTCACTCTGCATTGTCTCCATGAGAGTCCTCAAATTATCCATATTGATAACAACATTCCCATCTGGAGTTAATATCTCAACCAGATTATTATAGATGTATCTTTCCGTTAATGTGGCTTTCAGAGCAGTGTGGGTAGTCAGCAGTGAGTTGAAATCAACTCGCTTCATTCTTATCGGAGTTTCAAATCTGTCCGCAGCCTTTTTAGCTTCTTTCTTTTCTTCCCTCAAGGTCTGTATCTCAAACTCCACCTTGGATAACCTATTTTCTAATTGCTGAATGGTCCTAGATGATTGAGATTCAATGATACTGTGGTGCAGGGTATAGGCTGCCCTCTCCTACTCCATCTTTCAAATATGTTGCTCAGCCTCCTTCAGTTCAGTTTTTACCTTGGTTAATTCATCATCTGACAGTGAAGCATCTAGCATTTGTCCTATGGCATTCATAATAGTGTTCCAAGATGACTGAATGAGTACAGAACAGCCATCCTTCACTGTGGTTGGGTCACAAGCAGTTGGCTCATAAACCATGATAGGAGCCATATATGGTAATGTAGAATAATCAGATTTATGCAGAAGTAGACATCCTTTGAGAGGATGAGTCTGTAGCTACTGTAACATGTCTTTCTTAGTTAAACGCATGGCCACTTCACTATAAGGGATAGAAACTTTCCCAAGTGAACTTGAAGGTGCTGGTCCTTTTCCCTTATCAGTATGATTCGCTGGCTGCTTAGCACTGGCCCTATCTGACTGGTCCTATCCCATACTGGTGGTTGTTGAATTCTGCCCTGCTGACTGTCCGACTCCACCAGTGGTCTGGACAAGAGGTTGTTCAATCTATGGCTAGCTCGAGTCTTTTCAGTGGACACTGTTTGGATCTGACTTTCTAACTGCTTAAGAAGAGCAGTTCTTTTAGTCAATGTCGTCCTTGGTCTTTTAGAACTGCCAGTCTCCTCTTGTGTGGCCTTTCTCTTTTGTCCAATGAGAGCTAACTGGTTTTCTAGGGATTCTTCATCTGACGATAAATCCACATTGCTGGGAACTGGAAAGGGATTCTGGCTCCAAGCCAGTCTTGCCTGGGCATGGGCATCTAGAGCAGATGCCCAGTAAAGAAACTGCCAAACATACCAAGCTTTGAAGACATTGTGAGACTTCAACTTGGCAGTTTGCTGAAGCACATTATGTGACAATATGTAATAGAGATTGATAGAAACTGTAAAGTCCAATATTTTTGCTAGTAACATAGCAAATAGCTTCTCTAACACATAAGTCGGATTGTTTTTAAGACTCGGAGATTCAGCCACAAAGCGATAGGCAGCAAGAATGTCCACACTTGCTACTAGCACTCCTTGCGCACTAGCTTTTTGTTTCTTTTTGGCAACATCATCTTCTTTCCAGGATGCACTGATTTGCTCTGCAGTTGCCACAGATGGCTTTGGCCCATTTGGCATTTGGAATGTGAAAGCAATATTTTCTGGAGTGACTGACACTTTCCTACCAAAGACCATAGCACTTCCGTCTTCGGCATTGAAGGAATCCAAAACTTGCCTTATAAGTGTTGTGTCAAACTCTATCCTTGTTGCTTGCACAACCACATGCAAATCCCATAGTCTAAGTAAGGTCTCTGCTTGCTCAGTAAACACATATCTCTGTATTTTGCTGTGAGGAATAAGCGAAAGAGTCGCTTTTGCAACAGCGATAAGGGCTTGGGTTTCTTCTATAGTTTCCTGCATCTTCTCCGTCATTTTCTTCCTACCCATACACCGTGAAGACGATGAATCAGTATACAAAGGGGAAGAGGACTTACTTGATTCGTCAAACCCGTATCCTGGTGTGGCTGGCAAGGATAAGCAGTAGTCCATAGTCTCCTCATATGAAGAAGTTTGCGGCTGTAGTGAGGAAACTTCAGAGCTTGGCGATGGTGAATGAACGATAGTAGGCAAGCGTTGCGCAGGAGACTTGCAAGGAAAAATGCTTAATCACCTCACTTTTAGACGCGTTCGTGCCATAAAAGCTCCACCACTTATCGTTCCTAGAGTTCAGTGCATCGCAAGTGACGTGGCAGACATGCATTGGACAAGACTCTCTCTTGTCTTTGAAATGATTACAACTGATAGTCCTTCTGACCGTTGTTTCCATAAGGACTGATATTGGTTTCCATGCTTTTTTGTTTTTGGTATGGACATGGTTTGGTCGTACTGGTACTGTTCTGAATTTTTGACTGGCTCTAGAACTGGCTATACATGAAAAAGACCTAAAATAGCTGATTCTGGAATTTCCCGATCTTCAGTTCCCAGACCATCAGTACCCCTTTCCCAAAAAATCTTCCCTAGCTTCTGAATAATAGAGCTTGATTTTAGCTCCATTATATACCCCTGGAAACAGTAGTCCAGACAAGTCTTTCAACCTTACTGTGCCATTGGAGAACACCCAATCAACTTCAAATGTTCCTACCCAAGCTATCTTTAAGTTCGGTTTCTTAGGGCCTAGCTTTGATTGATATAGGAGAACCAGATCGCCTTTCTGAAACTCCCTAACCTTAATTCGTCTGTCATGCCAGTGTTTTCTTCTTTGCTGAACAATTCCTTGTTCGAGCATAGCCCTCTGTCTCAGCTCATCTAGCTGTGTTAGCTCCTCCAGTCTCTTTTTTAGATTGTGACTAAAATCCAAGCCATACTCTACTGCCATCCTGAGACTGGGTATGACAAATTCCATAGGTACAACATCTTCAGTGCCATACACCATCTTAAATGGTGTCAACCCCGTAGTGACCTTATAATCTGTTCTATATGCCCATAGAGAAGTTTGAAGTTTGAAGTCCCACTGCTCTGGCTTTTTCTGCACAATCTTGGTGAGGATATTCTTGATAGTCTTGTTGCTACTTTCAGCTTGCCCATTGCATCTAGGATAATATGCTTGACTAAAAGCATATCCATGAGAATATCCATAGTGTCATTTATAAAGTGTGTACCTTGGTCTGACACAATCTCCACGGGACATTCGTATTGGCAGACAATATTCTCAAATAGAAACCTAGCCATGGATTTTGCTGTGTTGTCGGGAAGAGCCCTAGCTTTGACCCACTTGGTCACATAACAGGTAGCCATTAATATATATCTATTCTTCCTTGGAGTAATCTTTTTGAATGGACCCATAAAATCTAGACCCCATTTCATGAAAACACCTAGTGACTGGACTGGTGTTAAAGGATTCATATCTAATGTTGTGGGTCTACCCATTCTTTGGCATATCTCACATGTTTTACAAAAGCTTCTGACATCAAATATTAAAGTCTGCCACCACAAACCAGCCTGCAAAATCTTCTTGAAAGTAATATTAGTAGAAAAATGTCCACTAGATTCTCCATTATGTGCCTCTAAAATAACTTGCATTCTAACCTCCATCGGCACAAATCGGCGAAGAATCCCATCGACACCCAATCTGTAGAGTGAGCCGCCAATGATAGTGAGCTTTAGACTTTTATTGACCAGAGCCTTCTTCTGATTCTACGTCCAGTCATCTGGGAACCCACCCTTAGACAGAAACTGATATACTTCATACAATTCTGGATCAGTTGATTCTGCCACTTCCAGCTGAAACAGTTCTGCATTTACTGGCTCATCTCTTAAAGACTCCTTAGAGTAGCCCTCCGTACTCCTAGACAAGAAATCAGCACCACAATGGTTTTTTCCAGGTTTATGTAAAACGTGAAATTCAAATTCCATAAGGAACATCATCCACCGTATCAGCCTGCCTTGAATAATGACTTTATTAATCAGAAATAATAAGGCTTGATGATCCACATAGAAATGAAACAACTTGCCCAGCAAATAATGTCTAAATTAGTAGCACTGAAAACCATCCGTAAGGCTTCTCTTTTAGTAGTTGTATATCCTTGTTCAGCTTGACTGAACCTGCGACTGGCAAAGTATACTGGATAATCAGTTCTTCCTTCTCACTGAGCTAGTATTGCTCCCATCGCCATCCTGAAGCATCCACACCTAGAAGTTATTGTGGTAATCGCCATGGTAATTATTGACTGGTCCGTTGCTCGGCTGTCAAGAGCAGGTTCCAACCTAGTGAGACTGCCTCTGCCCTCTACATATCTTCATATCTTTTGAGTTGGTTTTGCTACCAGAACTTGACGGCCATTCCGTGTGTAGACAGAGTAAGGCATACTTGAGCTTGACAAGGTTCCGTAAAGCGAGCTTGATGGTCAAGCTGTGTGCATAATTAACTTGAGCACTTGAGTCTGGCGGGGTTCACTAAACAGATTTTTCATAATTGAATGCTTTGGAGATACGACCACTACGGTTCAAAGATTTGTGATGGGACAGCTACAAGATAATTGATCTAGACTATTGATGATATGATTTAAGCCTTATTTTGTTTTACATGTCCTTACCAATTATATGAACTTGATGACAAGTAGCTGAAGGTGTTTATAGCAGATGCAGCTTGAAGACGGTTGGCACAGACCGGAAGCTGTGCAGGTTCAGAGGGGGTGGGTGTCGTGCAGCTCCGCTTCCATGAAAAGAATATGAGCAAAGGGATGCCAATTAGGTTTATCTGAATCGTATATGATTATTTAGCAATAATAAGGGCTTGATAACAAGCCAATTTTAAGACAAAAGTATGCCGGATGCAGCTTTAAAGGGCTAAAATATGTCTTGTTAATGCTAACAATGAGTATGCTTGAAGTGGTAATAGCTGGCATTTTATTGATTAGAGTTGTAGTACTTGAAGTTCTCTATAGGCCTATCTTTACGGCTCCTCAATTGGAGCTATAGATAGGAAGTTATGTCAGTTTGAAGTTGAGTCAGTAGCAAATCCGTACCGGATTAGGCAACTACTGATAAAGGGTCAATTATGATATAAATGCATGGGCCTAAAGTTCTCACTTTGAGGAGCGTGTCAATCTTTCTGGTTTGGCGATCAGAGTCCCGGATAGCAAGCTATGAGCTGTCAAAGTTGGGACGGGGACCGGTTCTGGGGCGGAATGACCGGATTGGAAGACGTGCCATTTGAGATTTTTGGGTGCTTATCAATGTTCTTATGAGAAGTTTGTTAAGAATGGCGTCAATAGGAGTTGACAACATGTCAATCGGGATCCACAGTGTGGAGATATGGTTTATTGAAGTTGGCCGGGATGTATGCCAAAACTCGGCAATGCTTTGATCCGTATTTATGCCAAATGTGGTGTTTTAATGAAAGCCACTTCTCATGAGATGCTTTAGTCGACATGTATGATAAATGTGGTGCTCAAGTGTGATGCCCGAGGGCCATAAGCTATGGCCACCCATTGAGTGTCGCCGCCCACTAGCCATAAGAGAGGTTTTTTTTTTTAAACCTAATGTGAAGAGGAGGGTGGCCATGGCGTTCAACAGCACACAGGAAAGCAGAGGACAAGAAACGAACCGACCTGTACAAGCCTCGGATGAGCCTGGTGAAGAAGAGAAAAATGCCTAGCTCTCCAACGCGATCCAATTCGGTCCTAGTTTCAGCAAGTTTCACCGCGCGCCATTTCTTGCCGACTGCCATGTCATCAAGAGGCGTTGCCCATTAGCGATGTCGCTAATGGGTTGGCCAATAATAGAAGGGGCACTTATGCATGCAGCTCCCAAAGTCGGCTATTATAAAAAAGGAGGAAGCGGCTCTCTTTCTTCCTCTTCTTCTCACTGATACAAGCAAAACCCCTTAGCCATTGAAAGCCTAAGCCTGCTAAGCCCATCCTAATCCATAACTCCATAGCCGCTTCTAAGAAAGAACCCCATAACCTATACTACGTCTCCTAAGCCCATTCAAATCCAAAAATAAACCTCCAAAGCCATTTGAATCCCATTCAAACCCTCCATAACCCATGATCATCCTAAGCTAAATCTTGTTAACCATCATAATCCTAAGCTAAACCTCTCTAGCCATTCGAATCTCATTCAAACCCTCCTAAGACATTGTAATCCTATGCTAATCCACCATAAGCCATTGGAATCCGAAGCCTGCTAAGCCAAATCTAAGCCGATCCTAAACTCCATAACCAACTCTCATGCAACAAGCTCCCATAGCCATAGCCGAAGAGAAGATCAAGCTCTTTCTCTCGACTTTGAATCAGCAAAGGACAAATGAAGGAGAGAAAAATCATCAAGATAATCTTGGTATACCAATTAAGGCAGGTGAAGCCGATGTAAGGAGATTAAAACTCCATAATTAGCATTTAATTTACGCAGTGGTATTGTTCACTATTGTTTTTGGGTATTCAAGTTTCAGTGGTCCAAGCTGTCTATTTCACGCTTTGTCTACATTGATTGTGTCTGCTACAACTCTCTTTCTCGCACCTCTCACAGCGAGAGGCCCCGTGCCTTCCCGGCTCACCTTTCGAACACAAAAAACAAATCCTCCGACAACAAAAATTTTGATCCTTACCTCTCTGATACAATTGGTTTCCAATAAGAGCGTGGTCTCTTGCTTCTATTTCAATTGCTCTTTGAGGACGTTTACTCATATCCTCACAAAATGTTCGGCTTAATAAGTAAGTAACTAGATAGTTACTCCACTTAGGAATATGTGATATTTGGAACAATGTCACATGAGGTACGGGTGTTTATTTCTGACATTGAGGAAAATTTTTCACAAAAGAATGAACATCACTCCTCATAGTTGGCCAAAATACTCCAAGTCTCAAGATATGTCGCATAGTTTAGTCTTTTGCAAAGTGAAGTCCTACTATGGTAATATGTGCTTGAATCACGTATTGGGTTTTCTCCTTAGGATTAATGCATAAAATAAATATTCCATCTCCATTTCTTTTGTACAACCTTTCAGCTAGTAATTGATACATTGCTCAATTAATCTAATTGTAATAGGAAGTGGTATTTCCAAATCCACTTGAGTTATGGTCATCAAGATACCATATTTTCCAACCATCAAGGTATCATTTAAACGGAGAACAGATATGCATCTATTAGATCATCGTCTACTCCCTTAGGTGGTTCTCTTGAAACAATCCTTGACAAATGATGTGCTCTTTGATGAGTGGTGTCCTTTTTCACAACTACAGTGAAATCAAATTCCAAAAGAATGATGAATCATCTCACTATTCTTCTTGTGTTGCATGGTTTGTTGACTAAGTACAATAAGGCTTGGTGGTCCACAAAGAACACAAATTTGTTAGCTAATAGTTAATGCCTATAATTTTTGACGGCATAGATCATTCCTAGTCCTTCCCTTTTGGTGGTGGTGTAGTTTTTCTCTGCCATATTCAACTGTTGGCTAGCATAAGAAATAGGAAAATCGATTTTCTTGTCTCCTGGTTGAGCTAGGATACACCCGATGGAAAAATTGGAAGCATCTACATGTATGTGGAATATCTTATTACAATCTAGTGCTTTCAATATTGGAGCTGAAGTGAGAGCTTTCTTAACACTAGTCCTGTAAAAAAATAGCCACTTTTGTGGCTTTTTGAGACTTTTGTAAAAAACAATTTAAACACTATGTTAGTTATCTAAATAGAAAATGGTTTCAGGGAATTATGATCAACACTCACTATGAGTTGATAAAAAACAATACAGATCTAAATGAAGGTCTAAAGGTGTCTTTCCATTGCAATCTTCTACAACTAATTTGTGTGGATGGACAAAATATTTCTATTTTATTTTGAAAGTAAATCAAATAATTGTTAAGCAGGCCCAAACTTCTTTGAAAAATCCTTCAATAGGTATGTGATAGATGTGCCAAGCTTTTTTAACTTATATACAAAGACTGTTGACAATTTTTACTTCTCCAAGTTAAGTGTTGAAGTGTAGTTTTACATTAAATTTACTAATTTTAAAAAAGTAATTTTTTTTATTTTTGATATTTTCATGTAAATTGTGTATTTAGAAACCTTTTTCATACCTTGAACCCATAATTAAGAAGTTTAATGAAATTTTGATGTCATATACAAAAGTTATGTTTCATTTACTAGAATCCTGATGTGAGCCATTTCTGTGGCTTCAGCCAATTTTGTGGCTCATTACAAGTCTAATGTTAAGCTTCATGAAGGATTCTTCACACTCATCAGTCCATTCAAAGTGTGTAATCAAGATATACATAGGTTTTGCAATTATATCGTACATGTAAATGAATCGTCTGTAATATCCACAATGTCCCATGAAAGCTTGAACCCCTTTGACTGTTGTCGGTCTAGGCAAATCAACAATAACATGAATTTTTTCCATATCAATAGCTATGCCATTTCTAGACACTATATGTCCAAGAATTTTTCCTTGTCTACCATAAATGTGCACTTTTCAGGATTTAGGCAAATCCTATAATGTCTACATTTTTTGAATACCTTTTTGAGGTGTTCAAAATGATCAGCCC
The DNA here is from genome assembly GCF_014529385.1 of Adiantum capillus-veneris. Classification (NCBI taxonomy): domain Eukaryota; kingdom Viridiplantae; phylum Streptophyta; class Polypodiopsida; order Polypodiales; family Pteridaceae; genus Adiantum; species Adiantum capillus-veneris. The sequence goes on along the minus strand of NC_140931.1, from coordinate 82,472,624 downwards.
GGGTTGATGAATGTACACATAGATCATCCATATATACTTCCAAGAAATTCCAAAGATATTCTTTAAAAGCATGGCTTGTCAATCTTTGAAAGGTGGCAGGAGCATTAGTTAACCCAAAAGGCATAATCCGATAGGAAAAAATACCCCATTCACTTACAAAGCCAATATTATGCTAATCTTTGGGATCGACCAAAAGTTGATTGTATCCCAAAAAGACATCCAAAAAGCTATAAGCTTATTTTCCTACAACTCGTTCTAGAACATGCTCAGCGATTGGTAGAGGAAAGTTATCTCTAATGCTAGCTGCATTGACTTTCTTGAGATTGACACACACCCATAATTTTCCATTTTTCTTGGGTACTACCATAATTGGAGAAACCCAATCTCTGTGTTCAATTTCATAAATAAATTTGGCTTCCTTTAACTTTTCAATTTCTTCTTTGATCTTCCTGGCAAATGTTTCATTGTATGTGTATGGTCTTTGTCTACTTGGTTTCACATCATCTCTCATCGGTATGATATGTTGACAGATTTATGGATCAACACCCTTGAAATCCTTATAAGACCAAGCAAAGATATCTCGGTACTCTTTCAGTAAGCTTAACAAAAGCTCTTCTTCTTCTTCTGTCAGGTCATTTGCAATATAGAAGGTCTAGGCTCTTCTCCTGGTTTGGCCAAATCTATCTTTTTTGCATCTTCAGGTCCTTCGTAGGACTCAACTTATTTTTGTAGTTCCCTGATAGGTTGTTCGACTATGATTTTTTGGTCTTGGAGAGTATATTTCTTGTAATGGGATGGAACACTCATTACATATTTACCTTCCTCCTCAATGGTTTTCATTTCCGTTGTATATATCTCCTTTAGAGCTTTTTTCAACTCTTGATGTTTCTTTTTCCGTTCAACTCGTGTCATGGTCAAGTTCTTGTCCTGGTGATTCGGTTTTACTTGAGTTTCCTGTCTTGTTTTTCTCGATGTTTTTGACATTCCCTATTTTTCATTTAAATGATATCTACCAGTGATTTTGTCCTTCACACAATAATGTGCATCTATCTGCATCAAGAACTGTGTTTTACTAGAGACCAATGACATAGGTCTAGCTTTCAAGTTTTTCGTGTCTCCTTTTCTTCTATACCATTTTTTTCTTCTCGGTTTTTGGTTTGGAAAGTCAAAAAACTTCTCGTCTCCTCCTTTCATTAGTAGTTTAGCTCTCACATGTTCTTTTTCCAACCCCAAATCATTTGAGGTAGTTGAGTGTTCTTCTAGCTCATCTGTTGCATCATAGTAAAGGTCTGAAAAGACTTGTTGAGCTTTCATCAAGTCCTTGGATTTCTGAACTTTGTCTCCAATGTGAAGGGTTGAAATCATTTGTATGGGAATTATGTCATAGCCGTCCTCATTGCAAAATTGAGTAGGCATTGACGTATTTACACATACATCCGTTGTTGCTAAAATTTGAGTCCACTGAAATGGCTCAAATAAATGCTTCGGTGTCGTGGCGCTCCGTGTTTATTGAGTGAAAAACACACAAAAAAGAAGGTTTTTTAGGTTTTCTTGCAAAGGAGGGAAACAAGGGAGCCAATAAGGGTGGTGCAGAGCCGCAAAGGAGGGAAACATGAAGAGGCGGTACAGAGCCGCAAAGAAAGTCTCTCTCTCTTATTCTCTCTTTCTTCCTTATCAAGAAGTTAAAGAAGCTACTAGCGCCATTAAAATTCCAATTTTGTAACTAAATTCCATCTTGATTATGAATTATCAAGTTGAAATTCTCCAGATATCAATTGTAAGCTTTCAAAGTGAATGTTAGGTTCTTTGTTTGGTGTTACGAATCTTTCTCTAACACTTTTCCTACAGCTAAGAGCCTTATGCTGACCCGGCTCACTAACCGCACAAAATAGCCCCCGACATCGGAAAGGGTCCAAGTACATAGGCTTCATCTGTGCAATCCCTTTCTAAGATACATCCTTCACGTTTTAAGCTCTCGTTTTTTGAGGCTCCGCACATACAAATAGGTGTGTCTTTGTTCAACCATGATGAAAGCTTAATTTCAGCCAAAGAGACTGAATCGAATTCTTGTATGGGTGTTTTTATAAAAATCTCTATGTGTGTGTGTGTGCATGCTACCTACGTGTTGCTTCAATGAATGTGCTTCATTCTATCTCTCTCCCTCTCTCTTATCTCTCCCTCCCTCCCTCCCTCAGTGTGTGTGTGTGTGTGTTTGTATCTTCAATTTTCAACCTTGATGATGAAGGTCCAACGGAATTAGAGGTATTTTACAGAGAGCGTGGATTAACACATGATTCCTATGTTAGCTGTGTTTGAGTGTGCATTTCTCTACCCTCGCCCTCTTAGTGTTGAATGTTAGGTTCTTTGTTTGGTGTTACACATCTTTCTCTAACACTTTTCCTACAGCCAAGAGCCTTATGCTGACCCGGCTCACTAACCGCACAAAATAACCCCCGACATCGGAAAGGGTCCAAATACATAGGCTTCATCTGTGCAATCCCTTTCTAAGATACATTCTTCACGTTTTAAGCTCTCGTTTTTTGAGGCTCCGCACATACAAATAGGTGTGTCTTTGTTCAACCATGATGAAAGCTTAATTTCAGCCAAAGAAACTGAACCGAATTCTTGTATGGGTGTTTTTATAAAAATCTCTATGTGTGTGTGTGTGTGTGTGCATGCTACCTACGTGTTGCTTCAATGAATGTGCTTCATTCTATCTCTCTCCCTCTCTCTTCTCTCTCTCTCCCTCCCTCAGTGCGTGTGTGTGTGTGTGTGTGTGTGTGTGTGTGTGTGTGTTTGTATCTTCAATTTTCAACCTTGATGATGAAGGTCCAACGAAATTAGAGGTATTTTACAGAGAGCGTGGGTTAACACATGATGCCTATGTTAGCTGTGTTTGAGTGTGAATTTCTCTACCCTCGCCCTCTTAGTGTAACTCTGTCAAAAGAGGCGGAGTTACCTCAACCCCCGTCGTGTTCTTGTGTTAGAAGACAATTTTACTAGCATCACCTCAACCCCAGCCTTGCAATGTGCAAAACGTCTCTTATGACCGGGGTTTTTCATTGGCAACCGGGAAGTGTCTCAGCTTAATATCGTGGAATTTTAAATTTCGAAAATGCCAATTGAGATCAAGGGGAAAAGGAGAAATTTTGTCTCAAAATAGAGAAAAATAGTTTAAAAACTTGAAAAATAAATCTAATTTTCTAAAATTTCCTCTTGCCAAAGTCAAGAATGTAATTTTATACAGTTTGCCCAAAAACTACAAACCGGGGCGGGGCCCATGGGTAAGCCACCTGAGGCAATGATTAAAAATCTCATAAGCCAGGCGGCTGTCCGGAAGGGTACCCCATATAATGCCAGAATGTTCTCTTCCATAGGTCAAAGATTGTGGGAGGTATGAGGCTGGAGTCCCGAATTCCCTCGGCCCGGGGCCACGACCACCATTGAACCAGGGCCACCGTGCGCATGATGGGAAGACCCCATCACGGGATATCAATGCTGAAGGTGCTTGTTGGGAGTGAGGACATGGGGCACCCCAGCACTGAGAAACTGATCGTGCCGTTGCTCATCGAAGAAGGGGCTCTGTTCTCATGCCTCCCACGGTCCCCCCTTTTGCTCATCATTATTGTTGTGTCCACATTGCTGGCAGTGACGCCGTCATGATATCAAATAATCATCATGCAAGTGGAAACTTCTACACATAGCCATATATACCTCTTATGAGAAATTCCCCCCTAGCACTTGCAATGCTCAGATAGGCCTGTCTTTGCATTGCAACTAGAAATAGAGCTTTTGATTATGCTTTCCGCATTAACGCCTACTCTTGACAGATGCCATTCAATAGTGTTCAGTTAAGATCAGTAAGGAGGACTTAATCTTCAACGACCGGTCCCCTACTATTGTGAGCCAAGAATGAGATGATTCCAACAGAGTCGGTGGTCGCCCATCAGTTATAGATGTCACTGCCTTTTTCGTAGGACATTGGAAAATTATTTTATATATGTCTCTAAACGTTAATTAGCAGCACTACTAGTCTGCATTAGTCGAGCTTGTTTCATTAATATCCATGCAAGAGAAATAACTTTGTAGTGGAATTTGTTTCCTTGGTCCTGGGTCAAGTAAGTGGTTGAGGCAATCAGCTACAGTAACGTCGATGCGATATTATTATGCAAAATTTTCTCTCTGCCAATTCTTATGATGAAATTGATTCCCTTTAGGCCAGATATTTAGTGTATTGTCAGTGTCTTGAGTGACCATTTCAAACAAACTTTAGCTTAAACCAGCTGAGCTCTACGTTCTTGCTAGTTGCCATTGAGGTCAAAATTTGGAACTCGAACGGCCGGGTGCTTCTCTCTTCTGCATAATCTCTTTGCTCACTATAACTTTAAAGATTTTTTCTTTTTTGCCAGCAACAACAGGATGACAAATGTTTAACTAGCCTCACAAGTACAAGTCAAATACACTTAATGAGAAGGTTCTCTAGACTCGCATTCGTCACATGGTCTAAGCAAGTTTTGTAGAGAGATCCAAACACAACAACACAACAAGACAAATAGTCACAAAAATCCCTAGGCCTTATCACTTGTTTATTTTGTTTGCATATAACAGACTCAAAAGTTTATTGGGTTTGTCTTTATTACAAGGAGGTTTCTCTACTTAAACAAAAAATAAGTTGATTTGGTCCAAAACTAGTGTGGGAGGCCCATGATTGCACTACAAGTTTTTGAAATTTTCACTAGTTGAGCCACCGTTATTGAAACAACATGCAAAAGTTTGACTTTTCCACCCTTTTTTGGAATAATCATGGTGCTGTGACTGTTCCTTGGGTGATAAATTTTAATTTCACACGAGATTTAAATTTTATGAGCCGTGAAAAAATCACATCCCGAGGTGCGAAAAACCATTTTCTCACTCGTCGAGTGTAAATCTCATTTTTTATAGTGATGGGAAAAGTCTGAAACTATTATTTTGATGCTCTCATTTTATTTCAGCTCCAAGTAAACTTCAAAGTATGGCGAACCGTAGCTTCAGAGTATAAAGGTAAATTGATGAGCAATCCTTTGCCGTGATGATGGATTTGTGTAAAGATTTTCATGTGGTGCTTAGAGTAAGACATGCACAAATTGTATGATTTGGGTGTTCTAAGTGAGACTACCAAGGTGGAGATGTTTGATACTAGGGTGCGTTGAGAAGTGGTAGAGTATGTAGAGTCCTACAAATACTTGGAAGTCATTTTTTACAAGTCCCTCTTTCTCTTTGAGAGGAACCTATTTTTGAGATTGACATGAAACTATGCAACCCTCACAAGATTCTATAGATTTGGGGACCTGGTCTTGGCCATCATGATTTGTCTGGCCAACGATATGACGGATGGAGAGCCATGGAGAGACTCCTAGTTAGTCTTGACAATCGTGATCTATCTGGAGAAAGATATGATGGATGGAGATCCATGGAGAGACTCCTAGTTAGTGTGATCCCCAATATTATCCATTGTAAGGTCACAAAGTGCCACATGAGGTTGTCCCCATATAGTTAGTCTAACGGTAAGGCTTTGGCCTCTGAACCTACAGGTTGTGGGCTCAGATTCCCCATTGGGTCACGTCTTCAGGGGCACCTTGTGCTCACTTGGTGTCTGCGTTGCTAGGGCTCTTTCCCTTGGACACTCAAATCACCCTTCTCCTCGAGTGGGTCACCTAAGGATGAGGTTCCTAGTTGGTTTCTATAAGTTCTCTTCGTCATTCCTAGCACACGTGGTACATCAAGTAGGTGTCCATGGTGGTGATGCCTACGCATGTCCCTTGATCGATGGTACGCAATCCTTACTAGACCATTTTTCACTTTGAAAGGGATAAGCACCTCCCCCTGTGGGCCCTTTGGTGCATCAAAAAAAAAGTTCCACATAAGGTCGTGAGAGAAGGATGGGAAGCTACAGTTTTTGGGGACCTAGTTTTGAATAGTCGTGGTCCATATGGTTGAATGTATAATAAATCAAGAGACATTAAGAGACCGCTAGTAACTGTGGTATGCTTTCTAGAGCTATCATTTGGTAGCAAAGAGTGTTATGATTGAGTGATTTCAAATCACTTCATTCATCAATTTTCTCATTGCTTTTAGATTTTTATACACAGCACTACCACTAGCCAAAATTTCACACTTTGTTCATTTTATTGCATATTGTCATTTTTAGTTCATAGGAGTAGGATAAATCCTAACAAAACCATCACTTTGGGCTACACAAGTAGAGAAAACTATATTGAGAAATCATATTTGGGTACATAATACCATAACCCTCTTAAATCCAAAGAAGTGTTGGCAAACAGAGCAAATAGTAACCAAATTGCAAAACATCACAAAAGTAGCTTTTAAAGATCTCCAAAGAAAAATTGGAAAGTTGCAATGCATATTGCAAGGGAACATGGACCACAATCCATGTATGTCAGGCTAGGATCTTTAAAAATAGGGCACAAATTTAAGCTTTGGGATTTTCTACAAGAACCAACCCCTTAAGTACAAAAATAATATGAAATCCTCTTCAAATCAAAGGATTTAGAAAGAAAGCCTGAAAACTACAAAGTTTAAGAAATATATAAAAGGAAATCTTACCAAGGTTGGATTGCATGATCCATCATATTCATCAAATCGTACCAAGAGTTATAGCACATGTAGTCCTAGTGATAAGAAAACCATTGATGCTTTCAAATTTGAATTTGGTTCTATAAAAGTCTGTAAAACACTCTCAATAGGGTTTTAAAACCTTGAATTGACAGTTTACACACTTGATTAAAATTTGGTATAAGTAAAAAGGAGCCTAAGAACCCTTGAGTGTTTGTTGAATTTCAGGTTGGGACTCAAGGAATTCAGGCGAGTTGTATCCCCACAAAGGAGGCAATCAAAACCGCAACATCTATATAACAGTTTGGGATGTTGTGTTGATTCCTTGCTATAGAATTATTGTGGTTCTAAGGTCAAGAAAATTTTATGAGTCTACAATTTTCATGGTTATAAGGTCAATAATTTTATCATTCTAGAATTCCAACCCTAGGAGATAGAAGACCATATTAGGTATTATGGTAAAAATCCCTCATTATGGGAATCTCCAAAATGACTAAATTCATGTCATTTGGGAATTTTCCATTTAAAGTTGGAAAAATGTTGATATACTTGCTGATGGGGTAGAGTGAAATCTTAAAGAATTGTGGTGTTGATAAACACCAAAATTTGAAGATGCACAAAGCATGAATTTGAATAAATACTAGTAATGAAATAAAAGAAAGAAAGATCACTACAATCAAAGGTCTTGTTTACAGCCATTATAGTAACAAAAGAAGCTCCATATAATCTACTCCAAATTGGATGCCATGTCCAAACTTTGATCCAAGTGTGGTTGATGATGTGCACGAGCAAGTCTAGTTTTACCTTTTAGAGCATGTCTTTCTGGAATCTTAATCCTTGAAAATGGACCTTGTTTGTTTGATCTCCAAGACCAAACAATTGCATCTATAGATTCCCACACTTGCGGGTCCTTATAGTTGTGAGAGCCCAAAAACCCTTCCAACAATTAGTGTAAGCTTGAGTATCTATCATCCCACTCTTTTTTTCACAAGGTGCCCAATATTGAATCAAAATTTTTCTGTAGTTTGGTGATGTAGGCTCGTTGTCAATGTTTGATAAATCCATTGCAAGCGAAACTGGATAGATATCCATGTCACTTGGAAGTAGCATAACAAAGTTACCTTGGTGCACATCAAATAGAGGGTCAAACTCTTCCCTTGGTCTATCTTGTTGAGGATCACAAAAATTATCATTTAGCTCTTCAAGACCTAGGAATATTTTGGCTCCTTGTTGTAAGCTCATTGTGGAGCATTGTTCGTGATGAGATTCTAGCGTTTTTGGCCAAAATTGTTCGTACAAGACTCCCTCGGATATAATTGCTCTTCCAAGCTTGTCAATTACTTTAGTCCAATAATCTATCAAGAGCCTATAATATCATGGCACACTTGAACCATTTCCTAAATTTTGCCAAAACTTTATATAATTTTTCAACCCTGAAATCACTTCTTCATGGGCCTTGACATCCTCTGCCATTGGTACCAAAGGTGGATCTCCTTGTGGTGACATTGGATTTCCTTCTATGTCAAATTTTCAAAGGCGAATACTTCCACTCCAATTTGATACACCTACATGTGCCTTATATTGGATCATGGGTGTCTCATCTTGCATTAAAAAAATTGAAGAGGTTTGGAATGGCCAACACGTATGTCTTGTCCATCACAAAGAAAATCATCACAATATTGCTTGAAATCAGGGACCTTTGTGAGCATAAATGGAGCTGTAGATGAAGATGAGCTATTCCTTAGTGTATCCATCAAATGAGGCAAAGTATAAGTTTTTGTAACTCTCAACTTCTCTAAGAACTTATTGAACATTGCATCTATGCCCTCATGTGTATGCCCAACCATCAAAAATCCTAGTTGAATGGTTTTGAAAACGCCCCTTGCAACAAGCATGGACAAATAGGCAAATAAGTATCAATTTTTGTTCTCCCCTGCACAATTATCTAATTGTAGTAACAAGTTCTTTGGTAACTTGCAAAATGATGACCCCAATTCCTCTTCTGTAGTTTCTGATGTTTGTACTATGGGCTCTTTTCCATCACTCAAGTTGTGGTAGTCCAAAGCATCCCTTGAGTTCAAAGCATTTAGTAGTGAAATAGAGCTCCTTGGTAGTCCATTGGTTGCTAGATCACCAAGAGGATGCTTATCTATCCTCTCTAGGTTATGTAAAAAATTAGCAATTGAGCCAATTGTAAGATTTGGATCAGCTGGCCACAAACCGTTCAAGACAAAGCGATTATCAATTCCACTTGTAAATTGTATCCAGAGTCCGCACCCTTAGGAACAACATGTAATCTAGGAACTGGTGTCTTCTTTTGATCCATCTTATCATGAATTATGCATACATACTTTTGTGGTTGAGTTTCTGAATATGTGTGCCATGCATAATATAGGCTCCTGCAACTCTTTTGTTATGCCATGTGAACTTCTCTCTCTCTCTCTCTCTCTCTCTCTCTCTCTCTCTCTCTCTCTCTCTCTCAAGAGAAGAGATCTCTCATCAAGAGAAGGTTTAGATTCTAGCCTTGCCTTGATTGAACTGCAAACATTGCACTTAAAGAACTCACTTGTATTTGTTAAAGTGACATGTGGATACTCTTTGTTCCACATCCTACCAAAAGAAGATTGAGATAAATTCTTCTCATAACCCATTTGGTCAAGTGTCATCTTGATTTTGCTTAACATTAGTTCTGTAATTGGACACTTTGTCCTGAGACACTAAAGTGTCATGTTTTTCTACCAAGTTTTGGTAATTTATTTGTCAAGCTAAAAAGAAGTTTTTTACACCTTGCTTCTACCATAGATTGGTTATGAGGGAAAGGAAACACTGGATTTTTCTCCATATCAAAATACAATCTGTATGGAGAGAATTCTGGTAAGTTTTAAGACATAAATTTTAGTAAAATTTCAAGCTGTTTTGCCAAAAAAATCATAAAATTATTGTATCTTTTTGTAGAGATGGCCTTTTTTATGTTTTTAAAAGCCAATCATTAGCACTCAGTGTTACAAAACAATGGAATGCACTTCAAAGATAAGTTTCAAAGTCACATGCAAGCTATAGACATAATTTCATAGTTGAGCACGTGCTAAATAAGAGCATAATTTTTGGTCTTCCAAAGGTCCCCTCATGAAATTGGTACTATTCTAGTGTAATTTGACAACTACGAATGACTTTATATGTTTAAACCAAGAAACTACGTATTTTTTGGGCTCCCTAACTCAATTAAATCTCGTTGCTTGAAATCTATCTTGAATTCTTTATCGGTGCAAAAACTCTTGAAAATCTTGAGTTCTCCATAATAACATTGAAACCAAGGTTTTAAGCACCCCAATTGTGTATGTACCATGTACTTTGATACATTTAGTTGATCTACATGGAGAGTTTGATATTATTTGAGGTTTTTAATGCTTATGTCTCAAGAATGAAAATATGAAAGTTTTATCTTATGTAGTTTTAAATATTTAAAATGATGTAATAATTGCTGCATACCGAAGCCCTTCTACTTCCCACCTTGAGTGCTCAATGGAAACGGCAAGCAATGCATCACTTTCTAAAACTCACAAATACATCAGAAACATATTTTTCTTTGTATACAACGATATGATTGAAATTGACCATATCAAACACATGGAACTTTCCATTATTTTATATACTCCAAAATCAATTTTTTTGCACATGAAACTTTCAATTATCTATAGCAAAATTGTGGAAGAGTCACCTAAAATTTTCTACAAGGTCGCTTCATTTTTTCTTGAGCTTACAAAGGCGATTTCCTCAAAGCGTCAATTGCAGTCTTACGAGGGTCAACTTGATGAGTATAGTTCTTGATCATGATAGATTCTAAAATTCAAGGTTATATTTTTAAAAGACCCTCTGGCTAACATATTTAAGCATACCAAGAGGGTTTTCTTAGGTAAATTGTCTAATGCAAGTAGCATTTAGTTTAAATTTGTTAAAACATGACACTTAAAGTGTCTTGTTTTGGTACCAAACTAGTGTTAAAATGTCAACATGTTTGTACATTGATGGAGTCACTAATTGAGTGTCTCTTGAGCCATCTAGTAGTGTTCTACTCATTAGGAAGGGAATGGGGTATAGGAGGGCCTCTTTATTTGGCAGTTTAAGGAAATATTTAAAACTTAATCAAGCTTTGACCAAGGGCTAGAATGGTGGGGTAGATAGCCTAGACATGCATTTTTAAAAATACTTTTGCTTATTTTCTTGGAGAATATATGCAAGATTTTACTACATCTGGTTGGAGTTACTCTCCCCCCAAAAGCACCTTTTCAATTTTCATGAAATATTAAAAGTTCCCCTCTCTTGTCCCATCTTTGTCTTCTCTCTCTTCTTATTTCTCCCCCTCCAAAAGTTTCCCAAGTTCTCTTTCTCTCCCCTCAGCTGCTGAAAAGTGAAGATCTGCAATCTTTATCCCCACTCTCTCTCTAAAACTCCCTGACATCTCTCTCTCCTCCTCTTCTCATGCTAGGGCATCTTTTTGTAAAGTAGCCTATCACACATCATTCTACCTCTATAACACCTCCTTCTAGATTTGCAACCTCTTCCTCCATAGCTACAACATCTCCTTCTAAACCTGCAACCTCTTCCTCCATAGCTACAACATCTCCTTCTAAACCTGCAACCTCTTCCTCCATAGCTACATCATCTCCTTGTAAACCTGCAACCTCTTTCTCCATCGCTACAAAATTTCCTTCTAGATCTGCAACCTCTTTCTCCATAGCTACAACATTTCCTTCCAAATCTGCAACCTCTTTCTCCATAGCTCCAACAACTTCTCTTCCAAATCTGCAACCTCTTTCTCCATAGATCCAATAGCTTCTTTTCTAGATCTGCAATCTCTTTCTCCATAGCTCCAATATCTCATTATAGAGCTGCAACTTCTATCTCCATAGCTCCAACTTCTAGGTTCCCAGTCCACTTTCGCTCTCTTCCCAAGCTTGCATCTCTCTTTCGAGTTCCATGGACCATAACCTCTTTCTTGACGTGCAACATCAACTTTCCTACTCTAGCTCCCTATCTCCTTTCAAAATCCTTTTCACAGTTGCTACAACATCTCCTTCTTTACTATGTGTATGTGTGTGTGTGTGAACTATGCACTATGCAAGTAATTTCTAGCAAGAGTGTACTTGCTCATCGCTACCCGGAAAAGGATTACAATGCAGTAGAGATCTACTATACATGGTGCCAATGTAGCAGAATGTAAGGGGTGTATGTAAGGCTTATGAAGGGTCACAAGTTTTCAATGCTGGCAAAGGATTCTAAGGTAAGTGTCAGTTCCTACAAAACATGTGTGGTTAGTGTACTTTTTCCATGAATGACTTATTAGAGGTCTTTTTTCTTTGAAATTAGAAGGATTATTTTTTAATCATCTCTTGTTTTAGCAGATTCTCCTATATTCAACAACATTGAAAATTGGTACTAGTGCCTCCAAAAGGTTTATTTGAAAGCTGATGTCAATGGTTGGAAAACTTGACTCCAATGCATTTCAGCAATGTAGGCCACAATATGGGTTGATCTAAATTCAACAATGTTCAAATACTTTCTCTTGGAAGAGCTAAAGTTGTAATGTTTATATTACAATCAAATTCAGCTATGGATTTAAGAAACTCACATTGTATTTAGATTCTAATATTGTAGATCCATGTGTTCACTTTTGATCTGCAGAAGGTGTAGCGCAAAAGTTAATAACGTGGAATTTCATGCCTACAATATTCGAAAAGTCAAGCCCTAGCAAGATATAATCAGTCACTTTGTGGCTCAATTGCAGACCAAGAACCAACCAAGCCAAGATGGACATTCAAGTGTGGAACCAAATCTCAACAACCAAGAATCGGTTGAAAGAGTCTGCTAAACTTACAGTTGCAAAGAAAGGTGCTGCAAATGGAAGGCAAGACGAAGGGGCCAAAAGATGGAGCAATAGAGTGGTAGTGAGAGAGAGAGCCTAGCTTAGTTTCCCATGTACGGAACATTTAATTACACCACTCATATGCTAAGCGAGTGGGTTCATGTAATTGATTAAGGAAATACAATTTTTACCATCTTATTGTGTCATCTCTTTACTTGCACTAAACTTTATCATTGTTTTGAAGTTACTTTATGTTGTCATTCAAATAGTGGTTAACTATGTGCACTTGTCTTGAAGTACTATTGTTTCTCTCATTTTTTAGGCCCCACAAAAATTTGTGTTGAGAATCAAGTTAGCCAATAACTTTTGTAGTTGATACATTCTTGTACATAATTGGATATCAATAGCGGTTGGTGAAGGGATGGTCAAAAGGCACCATAAAACAAAGGAAAGATCATTATTCATATTTCTAAATAAAGGGCATCTAAATCTAAAATGTGAACAAGAAACATATAGCTGCTAATAGTACAATCAACCTTTATAGAAATTAGGAAGCGAATGGTATATAGGAGGGCCTCTTATTTGAAATTTTAAGTAAGTACTTAAAACTTAATGAATCTTTCAACAAATTTCAGAATGGTGGGGGAGGTGGTGGACTTTAGGACATATGCACAAAAGTTCCTTGGATCAAATTAGTGGCTTAGACCACGCAGGTCATGGTATATTTTGATAATCTCACCATAATTTATGTATACAACATGAAATATTCAAGGAAGTATAGTAAGTACTTAAAACTTAATGAATCTTTGACCAAATTTCAAAATGGTGGGGGAGGTGGTGGACTGTAAGACATATGCACAAAAGTTCCTTGGATCATGTTAGTGGCTTAGACCACGCACGTCATACTAGATTTTGGTAATCTCACTATAACTTATGTATATAATCTGAAATATTCATCGAACTATAGTTTTAATATATAAGACTCATATTTTGATTTCAAATGACCCAAAAAATTTATTTTTGAAAAAATGGAAGTTTATGCGATAGTTGCAGTTTATTGTTGAGCTTAAATGAGTATTGAATTCCATCAATCTTTATTGACATGTTGTAGAAGCTTCACATTTGTACTACATACCTAAACATGGTATTTTTTTTAAAAAATTGAGCCAACTTAAGAAATACATGACCTATGTTCATGACTTGGTGAAAATTCTCTCGATTTAACTAATTATTCTATTGAAGATGAACATGGGAATGCATTAAATATGGACCTTGATTTACCCTTGTAATTTTTATTTTAGAAAATCACATTTGTAAGACCCCCATAATGAGGAGAAGCCATCGTACATGAGAAATCATTCACCGAAAAACTAAAACAACTTGTCAAAAAACCAAAAAGACTCACCGGAATATTCCCATTTGTAAGAATATATTTTGCTAGATTGTGGCTGAAAGAACGGAACTTTCCATACGAGGTCATGTTCTCGGGGTAGATTACGGCCAAATCAAGCCTATTTTTCACCAAAGAACCCGGACGGGTGGGTTTTTGAGAGTCGAGGCCCCCGGATCTAGCCCCATGTGCCACAACGCGCAAACAGGCCATTTTCGCGCCGTGGCGCACGGGCCTAGATCTGGGGCCCTCGGGTCTCGAAAACCCACCCGGCTGGGTTCTTTGGTGAAAAATAGGCTTGATTTGGCCGTAATCTACCTCGGGAACATGACCTCGCATGGAAAGTTCCATTCTTTCTCTCCAAAAATGTAGCATTTACTATTTCCAAGTCAAACATGCCATTTTTGCACCGTGGCGCACGGGGCTAGATCCGGGGCCCTCGGGTCTCGAAACCCCACCCGACCCGGTTCTTTGGTGCAAAAATAGTAAATGCTACATTTTTGGAGAGAAAGAATGGAACTTTCCATGCGAGGTCATGTTCCCGGGGTAGATTACGGCCAAATCAAGCCTATTTTGCACCAAAGAACCCGTCCGGGTGGGTTTTCAAGACCTGAGGGGCTTGGATCTATCCCCATGTGCCACGGCACGAAAATGGCCTGTTTGACCAGGTCAAACATGCCATTTTCGTGTTGTGGCGCACGGGGCTAGATCCGGGCCCCTCAGGTCTCAAAAACCCAACCGGGCGGGTTCTTTGGTGCAAAATAGGCTTGATTTGGTTGTAATCTACCTCGGGAACATGACCTCGCATGGAAAGTTCCATTCTTTCTCTCCAAAAATGTAGCATTTATTATTTCCAAGTCAAACTAGCCATTTTTGCACTGTGGTGAACGGGGCTAGATCCGGGACCCTCGGGTCTTGAAAACCCACCCGGCCGGGTTCTTTGGTGCAAAATAGATGTGATTTGGCCGTAATCTACCCCGGGAACATGACCTCGCATGGAAAGTTCCATTCTTTATCTCCAAAAATGTAGCATGTACCTTTATCTTGGTGCAAAAAAAGCTCATACTTGGACCCAACAAGTCTCCAATGCAACACATTCTTCCAAAATATTTTTCGAAGTGACCCCATTTTCTCAGATAAATAGACTTCTTACAAAGAGGGTACACAAGATTAGACCCTTAGTGAACATGCCAAAGAAAGTTTAAAAGAGGAAGTGTAATATTGCTCAAACCATAGAGGAACAAACAGTTGTAGAGAGTGTAGAAAAAAAAAGTACAAGAATGATGTCCTTGCATGGAAACAACAATCACCTCCTCCCACACCACCATTGAATAAGAAGAATAGGAAATGGAGAGTCATCATAGTGGCTTTTCATGATATACAAAAATATTAAAGGGCATGAATCCCATAATACCCAAAGCTCCATACTAAAGACTAAATCGTGAAATAATTAAGAATTTTCCTATACTACTAGAGTCCAACAGTCTTTGGAATGTTATTGACAAAAAGAAATTGATGACCCTTTATCACCATTGCATACAAAGTGAGTAGATGAAATTGTGGAACCTCCTTCATCACCTCTCTTTATCTAGTACTTAAGTTATGTTGTTCGTCTGGTTAGAGTCATGTAGGAGCGCAAGCTTCATTGAGGCCTCTTCATGCTCACTTATGATCTTCAACCTCCCTATCTCTTTATGCTCTTTACTTTGTTCTTATTTCTCTCTGTGCCCTCAAGCACTCGAAAATCTAGGTCCATGTCCCAATTAGGAAATTGGATACCTATACACCTCATGCCCAAGTCAATGAGGCCATTGTGATCATCTACCTTGCAATCCCTCTTAGAAATCCCTTTGACAAATTTTAACATGCAATATAAATTTTTTTTGTGAGTTTTGTACATATGCTATAGAAAATCAATCAATAAAAATTCAATCAAATCAGTAGATGAAAGCGGAAAGCCAAAATTAGGCGGCCAAGGCCTGCTTTAGAAAATTCTTGTAGAATGAGCTACAAGAATCTGATTGAGGAATTTTTTTAGTCTAACATAGATTTCACGACCTAGTAGTACTAACAAGGGAATTTTGGAAAATATGGTTCAGGAAGCCCGAGTCACTAGATATCCAAGGTAGTCTAAAATCACCTCATTTCCACTTATCGCCCTTACAGAGAGCTTTCGACCTTCTTTGCACGTGATTTCTGGAGTCCACAATCGCCCGTTTACAGTGCCATCTCACACAAGACATGAGGGGTAAGTTCTATACTTATCAATGATCCATTTCGTATGGCCGGTAGCTAGTTTAAAAACCCTAGAAACCGAGCAGTGCACAAAGTCCTACGACCAAAAATTGACCATAACGGCCTATCAACTCAACTAATTGGATGAGAATTGAACTGTAGCATGACCCCATATAATCAAACACTTCTATATCACCAGATGACCATTTGGCAGGGGTCGAGGGGGGTCCCAAGTAGAAAAGCTAAGTTTTGGCCAGATGCCAGAATTGGATTCAGACTCCACACACAGCTTATAGATTGGGTCTACACACAATGGATATGGTTGGTTTTGTGTTGCATTTTTTTCCGAGAACGAGTGATATCTTTATATCCCCGCATCATTGCACCACGGCATGCATACGCATTTTTGTCACCACCATTGTGTTGCATTTATTTGCATCAGCATTATCACTGTCAATATTGTGATTGTTTGAGATGACGTGCTTAAGCCTCGTCTAGGAAGGTTGGTCGTTTTTGTAGTGCTCGAGAAACTCAAAGTTTACATTAGAATCGCAAATGATGGTCGCGACAAGGATCAACCAGAAATACTAAAAGGATGCTTGTAGTGTACATTTTAATTTCAAGTGCTCATTCCATTTACAAAGTTATAAGATTAGAGTTTTTAGAGCAGGCATAATAACAAAAAAAAAAAAGTAAAATGAAGGGATGCCTTTGGGGGGTTCGTGTCTGCTCGTGAGAGAGAAGAGGGAGATGGGGTTCCATTTGTGCCTTGTCGGCTGCTGGGGAAGCAAGCTGTGAGCATTTGTGAGAATTTTCTTGAGAGCATACATTGTGTATTGTGTGTGTGTGTGTGTGTGTGTGTGTGTGTGTGTGTGTGTGTGTGTGTGTGTGTGTGTGTGTGTGTATTTTCTTGTTGCAAACCAAGCCAAAGGGGGAGTCGAGGGCTCGACCCTGTTGAAATCGAAGAAAGAGAAAGAGAGGGAATCTCTCTGAGTGATTTGAAGAAAGAGAGGGAACCTCTCTGAGAAATCAAAGAGAGAGAGGGAGTTTCTCCCTGTGGGCTTGCTACAGAGAGCAAGGGGAAAGAGAAAGAGAGAGTTTATCTCTGCAGTAATTCGAAGAGAGAGAGGGCCGGCCCTATTGTGTGTTGCCGAGAACCAGAGACAGGGAGAGGGCTCAGCCCTACAAGAAGAAAAAAAGGGCTTGGCCCTGCTATGTGCTGCCGAGGGTCGGAGAGGGGCTCAGCCTTGCTTGTGGTCAATAGCAAGAGAGAGGGAGAGCTTTGCTACCTGAAGGCCATAGCCAAGAGCAAGAGCTAGGGAAGCTCGTCTATAGGGTGAGTCCAAGCAAGGACTAAGACCAGGCTGAGAGAGAGAGTCTTCTGCATAGAAAAAAAGAAGAGAAAGGGATTTTTATCCCTTTGCTGCACGTTGTCAGACATAGGGGGAGAGAATAAAAGAAAAAACGAGAAAAGAAGAATTCAATTAACACACACAAGGGGACTTCCCATAGGCGAGCAAGAGGAGAGAGAGCTTGACTCTCTGTATAGAATAGAGGAGAAAGAGATAGCAGTGTCGATTTCTTTTGAAGAATCGAGAGAAGAGAGAGAAGTTGAGAGAGAGCGTGAAAGTGCCAAAAGCATGAGTGAGAGAGAGCAAAGTTGCATCTAAATTAAAGGGGAGAGAGTGGCTCACCGTCAAACGGTGAGAGGTGCTCTCCCACTATTTTTTATTTCACTTGCAAATTTCAAGCATTATTACAAAGACGGCCATCGAAGCTTCGACTACCATCAAACCGCACAAGCAACGGCACAACGATCGCCATTAAAGTGAAGACTCCTTCCTTAGCTATTCGCACACTGTCATTTTCAAATAGCCACACATAGCAAACTTCCGTGAAAAGTTGTAATTTAATAAAAATAGTGAATCTTTGTAAAATTTAATCCTCGAGGGTCGTGAGAATCACTCTGAACCTCGGCATCAAGTTTCGACTTTCGACGCAGCGATTTCAAAGATAAGTTTTCTCTCCTTCTCTCCATTTTGATATAAAAACAAAGCAAATATTTGTAAAAGTGATTTACGCTCAAACATCATAACATAAGCACAATTTGTGTATATTCTCATTGTGTCGATTCGCAAGCATTCACTATAACATTTTGTTACAAATCTTCACCATCTTTGTGTTTGTGTCGTGTTTGTTATTTGCAAGTGTCTCTATATTCCAACCACTCCAGCGCTCCCTGGCAGCGGACATTTAGCACATTATTTTATCTTAAAGTTCCCTCCATCTTTCTCATTGGGTTTTGGGGGGGTTCATATTGCACTTATCATATATCTTTGTTGGGTATCTGGGGGGGTTTTCGTGGGTCTTTTTCCTCTTCACCTTTTCCATCCAAATATTTACCAGACAGTGGCACGCCCGGTGGGACCAACTTGCAGCATCTAGGTGTTCTAGTGAAGAGCCTGCATCCTAAATGGAGTTTTCTTTTCTTTTCCACTTCAAAGAAAATTTGCATTATACCGCATTTTGCCCAAATTTTTTGGGATATGCTTTTATCTGAGAAACTTATTTTGGTTGACCACCACTCATTGCCACCACCCTGGTATGTGCATGTAAACCTGGACCCAAGCACCTATAAATCCCTCTGTAAACTCCCATAAACCTGAGTGTTTTAGGTCATTGAGAGGGCCCCACTTGAGGTTATTGGAGAGTCATCAAGGATCATTAGAAGTGCTAAGTCAGGTCATCATTATCATGCTAAAAGGCGGGGTTGTTCTATTTTCTTTCATCATTTTGTGACTCAATGGTTTTCACCTATTTTTCCTTGATATCTTTTAGCTATGCCTAATGGATAAGGCACCAATCTTACCCGAGTTCTAGGTTCTCTTGCTATTCGCCTAGATTTTACCTGTAAACTTGGACCCAAGCGCCTATAAATCCCTTTGTAAACTTCCATTAAGCTGGGTGTTTTAGGTCATTGAGAAAGACCCACTCAAGGTCATTGAGGAGTCATCAAGGATCATTAGGAGTGCCAAGCCAAGTCATCAGTGCAAGGCTAGGAGATTATTACCATTTTTCATCTTTATGTGATTGCATATTGTCCACCTCTTGCTTGTTCATGTTTTTTTAAATTTTTTATTTCTCAACATACATCATCTATAGCCCAATGGATAAGGCATCCGTCTTCACCGGAGTTTTGGGTTCGACACTAGCAGGCTAGTTTTCCCCACAGGACGCCATTGTTGCACTTTTTTTTGGCCAAGGGCATGGGATTTTGGACAGAGAGAGAGAACACTTGCATGAGCTATTGAGCACTTGAAGCGAGCTTGAAAGGTTGTTTTATCATAAATTTCCATTGATGATTCTCTCACTTGATTTGCCAAGAGGAGTTTGTTTTGACAGGCAATGAAGACGCAACACCTATTATGGAATTAATCTTAAAGAGAAAGAGAACCTTGAGATGCTCAACTTGATGACATCGATGTGGTTGTGCCTTCTATGTTTCATGGTGGTGCACAAGTTCGAGTGAAGGGTGCAAACAGTTCTAAAATATGAAGTTGCTTTCGAAGTGCTGCTTGTGGACGATGATTGCAACAAATGAAATAAAATCCATTATGAGGAGGCACCTTGCTTTTGTACATATGTTGGAATGTTCACTAGCATGTGAGGCCATGTTGAGAGGGAGCCAGGAAGCGCTCCTTGTACGGGAGTTAGAGCGACAATGTCTGAGTGACCATAATCGAGAGCCTGCAAGGAATGAGAGAGGGAGAGTACCTCTCTGTAGCTTAGAGAGAGAGAGAGTATCTCTCTGTGTGGAGGAACCAAGAGAGAGAGAAGAAACCTCCCCCTGCATAGGATTGCCTTGTGGGTTGCCTTAGAGAGAGAACGAGGCCCTGCATCAAATCGGAGATAGAAAGGGATTTGCCATGTTGTGAATCAAGGTGAGAGAGAAAAGGGCTTTGCCCTGTGAGTCATAGCCGAGAGGGAGAGGAGGTCTCAAGAGATTACTCTACAACATTAAAGTTTCTTTTATGAGGATACTATGTGGTTTGAATAGGGTCTTTTAAGACCTTAGCAAAGAGAAAACAAGTGATAAAATCACGAGGCCTGCCGTTGAGGGGAGTGGTGGAGGGAGAAGACGAGAATTGCAAGGCAGTCAATGTTAGTGAAGGTAGAAAACCGTGCAGAAGAAGGGAGGCTTGCGCAAAGAAAATCGAGATGGGGTGGGGGGGCTAGGGGGGAGAGAGGTCATTGATGTTGAGTAGTTGGAGTGGGAGTTGTAGAGGGAGACCTTTTTTTGGTGCTTGGGTTATTTTGGAAGAAAAAAATGTGTTGACGAGTGGTCGGACCAAAAACAGAATCGTGTTCCACAAATTGAGGCTGGGGGGGAATTTTTAAGCCAAATATGGTCGAGGATTGAGTTGTATATAGTTGTGGTTTGATGGATCATTTGTTGGTAGTCTCTTGTCTGCAACATGTTGTGCAAGTCTCGGTATTGAGTGTTTTTGTTGTCAGCGTGAATGTTGAAGTCACCGAGTATGACGCTAAGGATTGAGGGATGGGTTTCTCGAGTGATTGTGTCTAGTAGTGCAATCAAGGAGTTGGCAGGGGTTCTGGGTGATTTGTAGACAGCAATGATGTGGAGATTAAGTTTGTCGTGGGCGGCAAAGGAGGCTTGGATGATTTCAATTCCAGGAGGTGAGAATGTCACCTGAGAGCGCAAGGAGAAGTGTTGTTTGTAATAGATAAACATGCCATATCCATTGTAGTGGTGGAGGTGGTTGAATTCTAGTGCAAGTATGTTATGTGTGGACTGTTGTCTTGTTTCTTGGAAGCATAAGATGTCTGCAGCTACAAAGGTGACATCGTTTCTTGTGTGGTGAATGTATTTTTGAGCAGACACAATGTTTAGTGAGTGAATAATATGATGGCTTCCCTTGAATGTGGAAGGCAGTGGACTTAAGTATTCCCATTTTGCATTTGTTTGTAGTCTTCGTAGTTCTTCGAGCACAATAGCATCAATCTTGATTTGTCTAGGATGGATTGGGCTAAGAATGTGTAAGTTTGCAGGGTCCCTGACACGAGAGAGGGCTGTGTATACCAAGCCGTGGGTGTTGATTTCGGTTGGGTCGAATGCTATTGCGTCCCTTGTTAGGCCTTGGGATCTGTGGATGGTACGTGCGTTTGCTGCTTGGATAGGAAGTTGTGTTCTCGAAACAGTGTTTAGCATATTTTTGCCGACCTGAAATTCTTTTGTTGTTTGCAGTATTGGTGTCCACTGGCTGTCAATGCCGTCATAGTATAGCTGCTCGTTTACTATCCGCTGGTGTGTTCCAGTTGAAGGCTCGAAGAAAGCTATCCATGCAGTAAATGCATTTTCCTTAAAGTCTATATGTTTTAGAATTCCATCGGCATCATTGACCAAGCCGTCGCAGACGTTGAGGTTGCCGGCACAAAGCTCGATTATCATTCCTACTTTTAGCTCAAGGATTGAAGTCAACCCTGCTGTTGCTTGAGGGTCGTTGGGAATAGCAAGGTTTTTTGAACAGGTTTTGTGGTGGGTATCATGCGCTCGTATGATGTATGCCTGTGTGGTCAGGCTTTTGAAGACAAAATGATTATGCTGATTCTTCAAGTTGTTTGTGAAGAGAAGATGTGGTGTTTTGAATATGTCAAAAGGCTTGTTTGCGTGGTTGGTGTTAATGTGTATGAGTTCCTCGTTCGTATGTGTTGCATTTCTCATTCGGTTGAGGATAGAGACAAAGTCTACGTTGGACTGCCACATTGGCTTGTGTAGTTCATGACATTTTATATGGGTGTGCCAGAAAGAGGGTGCAAGCATCTCAACAGGTGCCTCTGGCTCGCTAGATATTCAACGGTCTCGTACTGGGCTTGCTTGGCAAAGGTCTCCACAAAAGATTACGTCAAGACCACCAAATGGTTCTAGATGGTTATGTTTGATTGCCCATAGTCGAGTGTCTATGATACAAAGCAGTTTGTTGCCTATTAGCGATGCTTCATCGAAAACAACTAACTTGACGTTTTTGTAGAGGGTTGAGAGGTTGGCTAAAGTCTCTGCGGAGAGAGTCGTGTTTGTTTGCAAGACAAGTGGTAAACGCAATGCTGAGTGGATTGTTGTTCCTCCAAGAGTGAAGGCTGCTTTGCCTGTGTAAGCCATCAGCATTGCTGTTGGAAGCTCAACCTCGCTCTCGATCGTCGAGTTGTAGTGCCGAACTAGACCTTGGATTATTGTCTGTAATGTGAATGTCTTTCCGGTTCCTGCACCTCCAGTTAAGAATAGGTGGATAGGTTTTGCTGGCTGTAAGCGTTTTCTAATCATGATGTCATCGTAGAGTGCTCGTTGGCCTTGTTTCAATTGTGTGACAAGGGACTGGTATTTGGGAGCAGGCAATGCGAGGACATGGCGAAGGGGTAGAGACTTTGTTGGAGGCCTTGAGGTCGGTAGATCGACATTAAGTTCATAATTAAAACCTTCTTCACCTTCGCTTTGTGACGGGCAGCTCGATGAGGATTTTTTGGAAGAAAGTTTTGGTAGCTCAAGCCTTGAGAATTTTTTTTTGTTTTTTGTGATTGTTGCAATGTTGTGTTTGAACTTTTCTCTCCATGAGGTTGAGGACATTTTGAAGTCAGCCTCGCTGCCGATAAATGGCAAAAACAACAAGCAAAGCTCATGGTAGTGTCTCTCAGATTCCTTGACAACATTGAAGTTCGCATACCTAATCACGCAAACCTTCTTGCACTTGCGAGGAATGCCTCGGAAAAGAGTGTAGGTGCTGGTGTATTCCGCTAGACATAAGTCCGCAAAGATCGTCGGATGGTGCGTATACTTTGTGACGATGTCATCAAAGAAGATGTTTGTGTCGTCTGGCTGAAGAGAGTCTAGCGTGGATCCTCTTTTCAGCAACAATGTTCTTTGGATCTCAAAATCTGCATTGATAAATGTGAATTTTCTACTTGCACTGTGTAGCGGCAATGAAAGTGTGATGTACGTAGCTTGTTGCGATGTGATTTCTTGGGCATTGATCAACGCGCTCCCCATCTTCTTCAACCGTTTGAATGTTGGGAGGCTAGTCTTTTTGCAAGTCTCAATTATATTCTTGATTGCTTTGCTTGTGGAAGAGTCTACCTTTGTCATGTATGACATGCAATACGCAGCTGCTCCATGGCCATTGAATATAAATTGGATGTCCATGTTTGCATCCCAAAGGGTGCACAGTGACTTGTTAAAGTTGTTTGTGTATATGTCTTTTGGATCCCTCTTTAGCAGAAGTGTTGGTTTTGCAATCTTCACAGAAAGTGATTCAATGTAGAGGTCATCATCCATGTTTAGAGTGTTGAGCCAGTCGTCAAAAGATAGTTTTGAGTTATGACCTAAGCGAAGTAGCTCCATGTCAATCTGTTTCTTGTTTTGTAAAAGGGTTTTCTTCTTGGTTTGACTTGTTATTGGGTACAAGATTGTGGATTTTCTTGCTGGCGGACGTGGGAACCCAAATCGACAAGATGTTTTGTGCTTCTTACAAGT
The DNA here is from genome assembly GCF_014529385.1 of Adiantum capillus-veneris. NCBI lineage: Eukaryota > Viridiplantae > Streptophyta > Polypodiopsida > Polypodiales > Pteridaceae > Adiantum > Adiantum capillus-veneris. The sequence continues at coordinate 82,448,981 of NC_140931.1, read as the reverse complement.
TTTACGATGGAAATGAATTTGCACAGGATTAAGGTTGTCGTCTAGCTGATCCTTGTTTGTTGTGATGTAAGAGTCGATAAATTGCAATGTCTGATCATCAGGTGTGGTGCCAAATATCGGTGCATCCTTTATCCAAAGCAGGCCATGGTCGTGTTGACTCCCTCTGTGTTGAAACTCTGTCACAAAAAAGTAATCCAACACTTCACCAAGTATTGATTTATTGCGCTTAAGTTCTTTCTTCATCTCTTTGAATCTGTGGACATAGTACCTGGCAACAGTAACAGGATCTGATCGAACCAACACACGCATGAAGATAGATACGCTTGCAAAGTCCTCCTCTTTTATATCTGGGTTTAATCTAGTCAAACATTGTCTCAAGGGTGCCCATCTTTGCTCTGCACATGAGAATGTCAGGAAGAAGGTAGGCTAACCCAATTGGCGAATCATTGTGAAGACGTTGCGCTTGAGCTTTGCCTTGTAATCAGCAGATGTACGCAATGTCTCAAAGTCATGATAGCCGAGTTGAGAGGTGAGCAGTTGTTCAACATTCGTGCTTGTGCTAACGTCTCTAGCTTGGAGTTGTCTGCCCTGGAGTTTCCCCTTTCGAAGGGGGACCCATATAGAGCTCAAGACTTTCCCAATGATGACTTTCATTGTTTAAAAAAAAAGGTTTTCTATGTCTCTTGCGAAGCGTCTATCCGTACTTTTAAGCTCCCACTGTGCTACTTGTTGATACTTCTTCTTTGCCAAGACGTGGTACTTTATTCTCTCCCCAGAGAACAATGCTGGTGACGGGAGCAAAGCGAACCCCGAACCCCCTACGGCCTCTAAAACACTGGGGACCGAATGGAGCACCTCGAGCCTGTCATGGTAAAGCAAACAGGGGGCACCACCTAGCTTCAGCGGCTAGGACGCAAACAACACACCACCATAACAAAATTTTCATCCAAGAGAGATGGATGCTTGGGAGTAATGATGAAGAGAAAGGGGAATGAGATCAAGTGAGAGAGAGAGAGAGAGAGAGAGAGAGAGAGAGAGAGAGAGAGAGAGTATAGCGGCTTAGTACTTAGGCACCACAGAAGGATGGCGAATCCGCACACCCTTCACACATACACAAGCTCACTCCAAAAAAAAGACTAGGTGGCGATTCCGCACACCTCACATAGGCAAAACATTGCAAGAAAACATACTCACAAAACCTCAATCTTTATTTAGAGAATAAGGCGATGAAATGGGGGGCATAGGGTTGGGGAAAGAGAAGGGAGAGAGTGGTAGAGCACATGGATGATAGGTGGGAGCTGATGGCGAAGACTCGCACGAGGGTTATGGCCATCATCCTTCATTTAGTTGCCCTTCATCTTCCATAGCCAAGGGTGTAGAGGTCATGCTCAAGATAAGCATGGTGATTGTGGTGATGGTGATGGTGTGGGTGTGTGTGTGTGCACTAGGCACACACAGTGCATAGTGTACTCTTTGGTGATGGTGTGTGTTTTTGTGTGATGGTGACCCCTCTTTATATAGGGGAGGAGGGGGGAGAAATTCTAGAATTTAGAAATGAAGAAATCATTATCTACATAGGCCATGTGACTGTGGGCCCCACTTGTCTGGCTGTGTGTATATGTGCCAGAACAGCAGTCTCATGAGAGAGAGACTAAGAGAGAGAGATGGGTTGATGAAAAAAAGTGAGAGGTGACATGGAGAATAAAGTAATTACAAGAGGGGAGAGAGGGGAGTGTGTTCAGAGGTGAATCTGTGTGCAGATGTGTGTGAACACAAGAAAAATCAGGTAACCACCGGGTGGGGATGGGTATGTGGGCACCTTTTTTTAGTGAAACTGAGTGTGTGTGAGTGTGGGGGAGGTTATTTAGCTACAAGACAAGAGACATGGCGCCCTTTAGAGAGAGAGGGGGGTATTTGGGTCATGGGATATGATAGGAGAGAGAAAGAGGGGGTGGGGTATACTATTTTGGAAGATAGGGTAAGTTGCATGTGAGTTAGGGTGCATCATACTTTATTTTTTCTTAGTTTTTTCCAATGCCTTTTATCACTCCCTCCCTAAGAGGGGGTTTTCATGGGGTGGGGACGAGAGAAGAGGGGTATGGGAGCTTGGCTTGTGAAAAGCCCCCATCATTAGCCCTCCCCTTTTGGCTAGAGGCATTCATGTCTCTAGCTCATTTGTTTGATCATTATCGTCGGAGGTGGCGGCTGATGGTGTGTCCTCATCTGGAATGTCAATTGGTGGAGCCTGGTCAAATCGAAGAAAATAAGGTTTAAGTCGCCAACCATTTACCCTGGTTTTATGAAGTTTTCCATCAGCCTCTAGCTTCCATTGGCATACTTTTTCCTGACGATGAAAGGACCTTCCCATTGGAGTAGGAATTTCTTATCCTTGCGCATGTCGAAGCGATTGTCGTAGCGGAGCACCAACATTCCTTTCTTCAATTCTTTTTTCCGGAGATACTCATTAAAGCTAAGCCGTCTATGCTCTAATTGTGCTGCATAATAATTTATTGCTTCTTCTCTGTCCAGCTCCAGTCTTTCCAAGTTGATGATGTGGTCTCTCAAATGCATGTTGGGCTGTTTAAGCTGGCTTGCCATTACTCTGAGACTTTGTAGTTGCACTTCAATGGGCAAGATTGCTTCCTTACCAAATACTAGATGATACGGTGTGAATCCCAAGGATGTACGAAATGAAGTTCTGTAGGCCCATAAAGCTGGTAGTAGATACTTATCCCAGTCTCCAGGATGATTGTTTACCTGCTTGGTAATAATTTTAGAAACCATTCCATTTACCTTTTCAACTAGGCCATTACATTGAGGGTAATATGGTGAAGAGTGCCTCCTTGTAATGCCCAGTTTCTGCATTAATTCTCCTACCAAGTCTGCTCTGAAACCTGGCCCTCTATCAGAGATGATCTCTAAAGGTGTGCCAAACCTACAACATATGTGCTCATAGATAAATTTAGCTACCTCTACTGCTGTGATTCTAGTGGTGGCTGTAGACTCTGCCCATCTAGTCATGTAGTCAACCCCCATGATAATGTAGAATTTTCCTGAGTTGGCCCTAGGTAATGGCCAATGGCATCGATACCCCATTTTTCAAATGGGCCATATGAGAGAATAGGTGTCTGTGGTTCAGGCATACGTGACCTAGTGCCGGCCTTTTGACACAACTTACATGTTTTGCACCAGTGGTGTACATCACGGTTCAGGCTAGGCCATATGAAGCCTGCCTGCAAGATTTTCCTGCTTGTTATGTCTAGGGCAAAGTGACCACCACAAACCCCATCGTGACAACTAGCAATTACTCCGGTGATTTTCTGAGAGAGAGGGACCTTCCTGAGTATTTGGTCCTTACCCTTACAGTACAAACCGTCATTGATGAGTCGATACCTTGTGGCCTTCCGCGTCAGCCATTGCTTCTGTCCCTTTGTTAAATCTGATGGGCATTCTCCTGTTTCCAAAAAATGCATGATGTCGGGCAAGGCATCACTTCCTTGAAATAGAGGGAGCTTTAGTTTTATTGCTCCAACCACCACTCCTGTAGTCTTTCACTTGCTAGGACATCTGCTTCTTGGTTTTGAGCCCTTGGGATATGGTGTATTTGAACTTCTTAAAACTTACCCAACAAGGTTTTTACACCACTTAAGTGAGTCCTTAAACTAGGATTCTTGCATGTCCATGATCCATTTACTTGCCTTACCAGAAGTAGAGCATTCCCAAATACATTAAGGCCTTGTACACCTTGTGAGACGCACCATTGTAGACCCTTGGTTAGTGCTGCATACTCGGCTTCATTGTTAGAATGTGAATCTAACAATTGGCCCAACGAAAATACCTTTGTCCCTTTGTCATCAAAGACCACTATGCCTGCAGCTGCTTTGTCGGACGCTCGCTTGTAGGCTCCATCAAAGTAGAGAGAGTATGCTCCTTCTACCATCGGTGGTACTGGAGGTAATGGGACTTCTCCTCCCTTAGCTTGCTTCTCCTTCCCTTCAAAGACTTGGTAGGTCATGAGTCCCCCCAAACTTGCCCTTGTCATGCTTTCTACTTGTACCGTGTAGTCAAACTCTTGCAGACGAACTAGCCATTTAGTAATTCTAGCAGACACATCCATGTGTTGTACAACATAGGGAAATATTTCATCTGTGGCTAGAATCACAAATTGCTTAGGCAGCAAATATGACCTAAACTTTGTAGTTGCAAATCTAAGAGCTAGGACTAAGTGTTCCACATGGGTGAAACCTTTCTCTCCTGCTGTCATCATTCGACTAGAGAAGTAGATTGGCCTCATGAAAGATGTCGTCGTATCCTTTTGGAGTAGCACAGCCCCCAATGAGTCATCACCAACACTTGAGGTGACATAGAATTTTTCATCCCACTTAGGTGGTGAGATAGTTGGCAGAGTGGCTAAGACCTCCTTTACCTTGTTGTAGTGATGTTCGCTTTTCTTGTCCCAAGTGAAAGTTGATCTTTGAGTGAGTTGTTGCAGTGGTAGAACAAGTTGTGATAGTAGATGTATGAATCTACTTAAGTACCTCACCTTCTATAGAAAAGAGACCAGTTGACGTGCGGTCATTGGTGAAGGTAGGGCTATGAGTGCGAACACCTTACTTGGGTCGGCGTTGATACCTCTTGCTGAAATTTCATGGCCTAGTAGAATGACTTTACTCTCCCCAATGTGACATTTATCCACATTTAATTGCCCACCTAGGCTCTGCAACCTGGCCAAACCTTCAGTTACCTTTTCTAAATGTGAAATACAGGAGCTATATATACAAAAATCATCAATGAACACTCTTATGGATGTTCCAAAGAACGGTTGAAAAACATATGTGACATATCTTTGGAATGTGGCAGGTGCATTTGTGAGACCAAATGGCATAACCATGTATGCAAAACAACCCCATGGCGTGATAAAAGTGGTTTTTAGCTGATCTTCCAAGGCTATGCGTATTTGAAAGTATCCAGAATAACCATCACATACGGTATAGCATTCAAAACCCGCTACTTCATTCAGAATTTCATCCAAGAAAGGGAGAGGAAAGTGGTCTCTCTTTGTAGCTGCATTTAGTGGTTTGTAGTCAACACAGACCCTCCACTTATCATTCTTTTTAGGCGTCACCACTACGGGTGACACCCATTCTGAGTTTTCTACAGGATAGATGAATCCCGCCTCCAGCAGTTTCCTTACCTCGGCCAAGAGTGCCTTTTCTTGTATGACCCCCAGTCGTCGTAGCTTTTGCACAACTGGTTTTACCCCTTCCTTCAGCTTAATATGATGTTCCACCACTGTAATGCGTGTGATTCTTTCATAGTTGTCAATGAACAGGTTAGGAAATCCCATCAACATTTGCAAAAAACTATCTTTCTCCTCAAGTGTTAATTCCGTGGACAACATACCCTTCAACCTACTTCCTCCTAGGCCAGGTGATTTTCTCTCCTCTTCATTGGGTTTCCCTTTTGGTGATGGATCACCAGTTGTGCTTACCCTTTGTGGATCCTTCATAATGATACCCATCACATCAATGGAACTGTCACTTTCGTCGGTGGATGTGGTCTCCTCCTCAGAACTGGAAGATTTGCTAGTGGTTTCATCTGCCGATGTTTCCAGATTCATTTGCTTCTGCTTGCCAATCCTCATGTCGTAGTAGATTGTCTCCCCTTTCTTACCGGTCATGCGTAGAAGGCCAGTACCCCATTCCTGTTTTGCCTTCATGGCCATCAACCATGGCCTTCCCAAAATTAGTGGATAGCCCTCCCCCTTAGTAGGCATTACAAAAACATCTACCTCTACCTCAGTGTTGAAAGCTTTTATTTTCACAGCACTTACCACACCCACACACTTTACTTTTGCTTTGTTTGCCATCTTTGCCTTGCATGGAGAAGGCCTGTCAACCTCAAGCCCTAATCGAAGCATCATAGCTTCGCTCATTACACAGATTTGTGCACCTCCATCAATGTAGGTGTTTCCAACCCTCTTTCCTTTTATGTTTACGTCGACAATTGGAAGGATGTCATCCATGTTGCATCCCGAAATTGGTCCCGCTACCTTTGTTTTGGAGCGTCTTGTACTTACCATTTTAGACCATTGTCGCCTTACTTTTGGTGCAAGATGTAGCAGCTGTGGCCATGTAATCTTCGGTCCTTGCTCTGCCACATCCAATGTTAGATCATAGGGATTAGAACTTTCCCCTAGCTAGAAGTCGGTGATGCCCAATTTCCGTCGTGGCCTGGATGGCCTCTTGCTAGTTTCTCCTCTCATGCTTCTCTCATCATCTGATTGTGTAGCTTTCTCCCTCCTAGCTCTTTTCACATTCATAGCTTCAAGTGGTTCTAAAAAGGTTACCTTCTCCTTACCCTTGTCCCTCTCCTTTGCTCTGGGTGGATCCACCACTATGGCTTTTCCTTTCTCTTCTAGCCTTATGATGTTTACAGGGCGATCAGGTGGTGGGGCTGGTGGAAGAGGTGGGATGGATGCCTGTAGTGGTGTCTGGGGTGGACGTAGAATTTGTGTTGGTGGGGGTGGTGCTCGGGGTGGGGGCATTCTTTCTCTAGGGAGTGACAATTGGTTCCTCCTACCTCCTCTATTATAGTTTTGTCGTGGTTTGGGACAGTAGTACATACCGTGACCGTCTTCTCCGTAGTTGTAGCAATGATACTCCCTGTTTTGTCGTCGTGCTCTTCCAGGGTCTTGATCTCTTTCTTGACTCCTCCCTTGCTGTACAAAGTGGACAGACAAATTCTGCAGTTGGTCAGTAATATGGGCCAACATATCTTGTTGGTCATCTCTTACCCCAAGAGCCGGTGGTGGTGGTATGGTGGTTGTCGTAGTTGCTGGTCGACGCGATGTTCCTGCTTCTGTTGAATCGGTTTCTTTGGCTTTCATTCGCAGCTTCTTGTCCTTAAGGCGAGCAATCTCAACGGCTAACTCGTACGTAGCCGGGAATCTACCTTTCACCTTCTCCTTGAGAAGCGGCCATAAGCCATGCGTGAACCGATCTTTTTTTAGGAAATCGGGTGCGGCTTCCCCCCTTGCCAGTGACTCAACCCACCGTTCCCACAAATCCACGAATTTGGACTCATAGGTGGCATATTCTAAAATACCCTCCTGCTTCAAGTCTCTCAACTTGTCCCACAACTTTTCTGAAGTGGTACCTCCCCCAAAGCGCCTCTTAAAAGCGGTTTTTAAGGGTTCCCAGTCATCCTTGGTTGCTTGTGGAAGTGCATTGTACCATGATCTAGCTTCTAGATTCATGAGATGCTTAAAGATTCTAACCCGGGATTCATCCGTATCTTTGTTGCTCACTACACATGCTACTTCAAAGTCATCTAGGAAGTCTGTTACCAAATCCTCCCCCTTCTTTCCTTTAAATGTTGGAAATGCTACACTTGCCATGATTACTGAGAGAGAGCTAAAAAGACACACTGCTTAACTTGCAAAAGTTTTTTCTTCTTTACAAGGAGGCGTGTATATCCTCTTATACTAGGACATAGATTAAAACTTCAAACGGTACATTGCTTTGTACCAAAGGTAAGACAAATGGTTGATCTGATGCCAGAACCTCAAAAAATCTCTCCCCACCCAGCATGGTGTCAATGACGTGCTGGTAGTGAGCCTTCAAATCCAGTATTACCTTGATTGAGCGTACACGTGTTGGTATGTGTGATCTGTCTTGAGGTAGGTTGTACTGATTCATGTGAAGCTTAGAGGTGCTTAGTCACTGTCCAAGCTTGTGGGAGAGGGTGGTGCTCTTTCCTGAAACAAACTCAGTAGATCCCTAGTTTCTCTAGTGAGAGTGTGAGCCAATGATTCTGTTATCTGTGCTACAGCATCAGGTGTGACTTGAAAACTGACTGTGATAATTACCTCGGTGACTTGAGTTACCCGATTCTCAAAGTAGAATAGTGTTGATTCTCTATTGTGTAGAGCTCCTTCCATTTTGTTGTTGTGGGTTGGTTGTAGGTTGCGGACATGGTTTCGACCTTCTCCTTCTTTTTCTTGGCACTTGGCCTATGTATACCCACTGGGTTTGGCGTGTTGGTTGACTCTCCCACTGCAAATCGATTACCGTTACGCCTGGCACTCGAGCTTCGATGGAGATGCGGAGTTCGTCTAGTTGTGCTTGGAGCTCTTCTTCTTCTTCTGTCGTCCAATTAGCAAATCCTGCTAGCCATTCATCCATTCACAATAGTTTAGGGGTTTCAGTCTTGTAAACTGAAGGGTTTCATGAAAAGATCCTTAGTGGGGGCACCAAATGACGGGAGCAAAGCAAACCCCGAACCCCCGACGGCCTCTAAAACACCGGGGACCGAATGGAGCACCTCGAGCCTGTCATGGTAAAGCAAACAGGGGGCACCACCTAGCTTCAGCGGCTAGGACGCAAACAACACACCACCATAACAAAATTTTCATTCAAGAGAGATGGATGCTTGGGAGTAATGATGAAGAGGAAGGGGGATGAGATCAAGAGAGAGAGAGAGAGAGAGAGAGAGAGATTATAGCGGCTTAGTACTTAGGCACCACAGAAGGATGGCGAATCCGCACACCCTTCACACATACACAAGCTCACTCCAAAAAAAAGACTAGGTGGCGATTCCGCACACCTCACATGGGCAAAACATTGCAAGAAAACATACTCACAAAACCTCAATCTTTATTTAGAGAATCAGGCGATGAAATGGGGGGCATAGGGTTGGGGAAAGAGAAGGGAGAGAGTGGTAGAGCACATGCATGATAGGTGGGAGCTGATGGCGAAGACTCGCACGAGGGTTATGGCCATCATCCTTCATTTAGTTGCCCTTCATCTTCCATAGCCAAGGGTGTAGAGGTCATGCTCAAGACAAGCATGGTGATTGTGGTGATGGTGATGGTGTGGGTGTGTGTGTGTGTGCACTAGGCACACACAGTGCATAGTGTACTCTTTGGTGATGGTGTGTGTTTTTGTGTGATGGTGACCCCTCTTTATATAGAGGAGGAGGGGGGAGAAATTCTAGAATTTAGAAATGAAGAAATCATTATCTACATAGGCCATGTGACTGTGGGCCCCACTTGTCTCGCTGTGTGTATATGTGCCAAAACAGCAGTCTCATGAGAGAGAGACTAAGAGAGAGAGATGGGTTGATGAAAAAAAGTGAGAGGTAACATGGAGAATAAAGTAATTACAAGAGGGGAGAGAGGGGAGTGTGTTCAGAGGTGAATCTGTGTGCAGATGTGTGTGAACACAAGAAAAATCAGGTAACCACCGGGTGGGGATGGGTATGTGGACACCTTTTTTCAGTGAAACTGAGTGTGTGTGAGTGTGGGGGAGGTTATTTAGTTATAAGACAAGAGACATGGCGCCCTTTAGAGAGAGAGGGGGGTATTTGGGTCATGGGATATGATAGGAGAGAGAAAGAGGGGGTGGGGTATACTATTTTGGAAGATAGGGTAAGTTGCATGTGAGTTAGGGTGCATTATTGGTGAGTTATAATGCATTATTGGTGAGAGGTGGGGTAGCTTGAGGGGAGAAAGAAAGGAGAAAGGACAAGGGGAAGAGAGAGGGGGTTGACCTTTTGAGTGGAGGAGAGGAAAAGGGACACATGGCGGGGCAACAATGAAGAAAAAGGAGGCAAGGTGGGGATGGGCTACCCCGCAGGCATGAGGTGACCTATTTTACCTTTTTTATATATTTACATAATCATACTTTATTTTTTCTTAGTTTTTTCCAATGCCTTTTATCACTCCCTCCCTAAGAGGGGGTTTTCATGGGGTGGGGACGAGAGAAGAGGGGTATGGGAGCTTGGCTTGTGAAAAGCCCCCATCACTGGGAATGCCAACTCTTCGTAGGCTTCATCATCGATTATGCTAAGCGGGCTAAATCCCTCGCAAGGTGCAATGCTACTTGGTTGCGCAGCGTGTTCCACAACCTGCTGCGCAGAAAAGATGCCGTGAACAAGGGTGTCGGACTGCTCAACGGTATCGTCGTCGACATCACAATCAGGACTCATAGCAATGTCAGGAGCCAACAAAAAGGAGGATGTCCATGACTCATTGAGTGTTATGTTTTGTTGTAGGTATAAGCACATTTTCAAAAGGTGTGACAATGCTTGTACAACATATATTTGCCGAACAAGACCACTAAGATATGCATGGTTATACTCCATCTTGCGCTTAATCTCAACCAAAATTGTTGCTTGCTCATGCGCAAAACGAGGCAGCAACATCTGTACTCTCGATAGGTCTGCCATTACATTCACAATGCTACCACGCAAATCATATTGACCCTCGTAGTTGAGCTCACGAATCTGTGCGAATGCGATGCGTGGGGAGACAAGCCGTCGCTCAACAGCATTTAGCTTTTCAATGACCGGCACCTTGGCGTTGAAGGTTAACTGCCCGCATGCACAAAAAGGTGGTGCTTTCTGTGCTTTAAGGGATTTCTTGCAAGCCGTACAAACACGAAATTCTGAGGGACCTCCTTGGGGGAGTTGCTTTAGGTTTGTTAAAAGTGAAGCCTCGGCATGGTTTAAATTATGCGAGCTTTTCTTAAACATCAAAGTCTCACATGATGCACAAGGCCAACAAGGTGTATCCATTATTACTTTTAAGTATTTTCTTGCTTGTGAATGCGGGCACTGAACTACACGGGTTGGGAGTGCACGGTTTTCCACATCTTATAAATTTTGGTTTGAATTTGTTTAGAGTTGTAAGAAGGCATCAAACTCTGAAATCTAAATGCAATCTCTTCAGCAGCAGAGTTGGGACTTGCTTCTATTAACGAAGACAAAGCAGTTGTAGCATGTTCAGTCCATACACATCTCGCTCGCTTCAAACCATTGTTTGCTGAAGGAAATGAGAACAAACCTTCTGGGGTATCAAAGAAAAGCAGCCCATTCAATTTCGAGGATGAAGGCATATGCGCAGAGCCATAAGAAACCATCTTATCGAAGGTCATATTTTGGAAAAGGTACATATTGCAACAAGAATCTAAAATACGACAAACAAGCAACACTAAATGCATGCTAAGGACCTTTGAAGACTGTCGACTCCATAACAATGATTGCACAAGGTTTCTAAGTTTTAGAATGTTATTGGATTCATTTCGAAAATCAGCAACCCATGGCTTAAGCCACACATTAATGGTTCCAATGTTTCCTTCGCGAAGGTCACATATAACAAGCTCAACAATTTTTTCAAGGAGAGTGCTTAATGAGAAGCCACAATCAAATGTGCATATGAGAGAGTTTAAAACATCTTGATTCAATGGATGTTTAGAAAAAAAAGCCTGATCTATCCCAAGGTGTAAACCACCAATATCAAAGCTAAACGATTGATTGATCATAGTTACAAGCGTTATTTAGAGAGAACAAAGGTATGTGTCATAGACGGTATGAGCCAAGGAAGGTACAAAAAAGTGCCAAAACAAGGCTGCATACAAGAGGCTCGAGATATATTGCAAGAGATACATACAAACAGAAGCTCTAACAGATTTCAGCAAAACTAGCTTGGCACACTAGACTTGTATTATGAAACATACCCTTCAATGTCAACAGTGAATGTCCCAACTTTCTTGAGGTTGACAAGAGATGACTTCAAGCTAACAAGATTATCATCGTACAGTTCGAGAAAAGGTCGACGAAGACAAAGCACTTGATCAACAACCTTCCCATCCAAAGTCACATTGGCAACGGATCCATTTTGGAGAGCAACCTTTTCTTGCACGGATGGCACCTTGAGAACATTCGACACTTTGTCACATGTGAAACAAAAGGGGTTGGATGCTTGGCGGCTTACCCGAACTCCCTTACAACTCTCACAAATGTACTCCACACCAAGGCTATTCACGTTGACGACCTCTAGTGTGCTAAAGATCTGCACAAAATGCGAACGCTAAATTAAGTGTTGGCTGTTTTGAAAGATACATACAAGCAAACATTGAAAATCAGCATGAAGAGTGGGATTCACCTTCTTCCCAAAACCCAAACTTGCTAGTTGCTTTGAGAGGAAGCCGCGAAAAACATTCTCAGGTTGGATTGGCAAAGCACACAATATAGTTGCATCAACAATTGAAAGAGTGTTTGCAAGGTGCTTGAAAATGTTTATATTGTGAGCCACGCATGCGTAAGATCCATTTGCTTTCACTTCATTGACCATATGATGATAGTCCACTCTTCTAGAGGGAACAAACAAAAGCTAATCGAAAAAAGACAGTTAATAAAGACACAAATGCCACTGTCAATTTTTTGGCCTACAAGTCAAAATGCAACCAAAGAACCCAACTTACGCTTGCCCTATCGCGCGAGGCATGTCCATCAGCAATTGTCAAGCGATAGCTCGTGCCACCATCACCCTTCGAAGAGTCATCAATCTTCGTGACGGTAAACGCAACAGTTGGGACAAAATCCACTGCTGGACCAGCCACAAGGTCTTTGATTTTGTGCTCCGGATAAAGACTCAAGATGCAATCAAATGGCTCATCTTTGACAACCAAAGTAGTCGCATCGGCGTACAAAGCCCACACGCTTGTGCCACCGTCGTTGCAAGTTCTTCTCCTTACTGACCCCCCCTCAATGCGCACAAAGTCATTGGCTTCAAAAGACTCCACAAATTGAGCAATGTAGCTCTCAGCCACAACAAAAGTAGTAGTGTGCTTACATTCTTTATCAACCAAATCAGACTTTAAGAACTTAGGGAAGGAGCCTTCTCTAATCTTGAAAGTTCCATACTTACATAGCACCTTGCCTTCAAATGCAAAGCGAAAGTTGATTGCGTCAGAAAGCTCAGAAATAGCAAGGACAGGAGTCCTAGGAGCCAACGCTAGCTGCGAATCAAAAGTTTCAACGATTGCATCACGTTTTGGAAATGTTGTGTCGCTACTTGAGAACGATGTTAGGCCAGCTAGGCTCTTACGCACGGCCTTCCTTGCAAGACAATCAAGTCAAATTTATCCTACAGTGCCAAAAATAGCCAAGGCTGCTAGGAAAATACCTCTGACATGATTAAGGGCTTTTCTGATGGCCTTCGAAGGAGAAAGCTTCTTAAGAGAAGCCCTTGGACTTAGTTTCTTGAGAGGAGACAGAACTCTCTCACCAAATGCCTCATGCGTCGGAGCTTCCAACACACCTTCTTCCTTCAAGTTGCCCTCCACAAGTTCATGCGAAGACTCGCCATGCGCAGCTTGAGCGTCTTGCACACTTTGAACATGCTCGAAAGATAGGTCTACAACCAACAAGAATTCACAACGGAAAGATTCAAGCTCAAGGTCACTTTTCGTTGACTGTAACAAGTAAGCAATTCATTCAAAAGGTGCAAGTAAGAGTATCAAACCAGCCATTTCAAAATCCATTGTGCAAAGGTATAAGGTATGAAGATGCAGGACAGAGATCGAGGGAGAGGCGGAGACAGCGAGAGGAGGAGAGAGGCTTCCTTCCCTCAAGAGTTGGAATGCTTGAGAAGTGAGAGCAGCTATTGTTAACTACAACCCATAAAAACTATGCATAAAGCTGAGTGTTAGTCTAACCAAGCCGCTGATAAAGAGGACTCAAAAAACTAACAGGTTTAGGGACTCATAAAGGAAGTTTAAGTAACAACTCAAGAGCGACATCCTCATGAGTGAGTCGTTAATACTAGGTTTTTAAAGATGCAAGGTGAAAGTAATCATATAAGAGGTGGAAATAAATCACCCACGTAAGACCAAGAAAGAAAGAGAGAGAATACTCGGCAACCCAAAAAGGGAGAAAACTTCTGTCCTAATCTTTAATGCACCTCAAAAAGACAAAAGGTAGAGAGAGAGACAGGGAAAGCAGAGGAGACGAGAGAGAAAAAGCCTTGTAACTTGACATCAAATCTTAAACTGCAACAACATATGCACAAATTACAGACATCTTGCCATAACGCCCAGAACTGCGAGCCTTGCCCGGTGTGGGCCCTGAGAGCCGATTCAAAAACCAAGACACAAAACGAGCCTGACACCCGCACACAGCTTTGATTCAGAAAAAAACAAGAGATGCTCACACTCGAACAATCTTCTAACGAATATTCTTCTAACAACACGACATGAAATCTGGACACTAAACAAGCTTAATATCGGCACCACATCAAATCTTACAACCCCTGTTTCGAACGGCACTAATGTAACCTATCTTCAAAATCTGTGATTCTTGCCATAACCATAGCAATAACATCACCCTCTCCATGCAAAATCTGTGATTCTTGCATCCTTGAGATCCCGAGCGTCACCCATAGCAATAACATCACCATCTCCATCTATATATGTCTGATCCTCAAGACTGAAATCGCTTGTTCGTCTATGTGGAATTCTGAATCCACGACATGTCTCCTCATACTTGACCTGCAGAACATGAAACAAAGGTCACAAAGATCTTCATTTACAAATCACAAAAGAAGCTAAAACACTAACAAAAACAGCCACAGACCACAACATCACTCGACAACGCTGTCGAGAAGCCAAGACCCGATGCTCTCTGAGCAGGACAATGACCCACTGTGGCTCACCTTGGCCGGAAGTGCTGCGAATAGAGGAATCCCAGGCAAAGTCAGTGCTGCGAGCAAAGTAATCCGATGCTCAAAATGACCCACTATCCACTCACCTTGGTCGGCACTGCTGTAGGCAGAGCAACCCGGGGCAGACTCAGCGCTAGCAGACACAACACCAGTCCGAATGTGTTGTATGCTTGAGGTTGCCGCACAGCCCATGATGTGGGTGTTCCTGGCCAAGCTCTCCCAAACTCTTGAGAGCACCAAACCGGGGCAGACTCAGCGCTAGTAGACACAACACCAGCCCGAACGTGTTTTATGCTTGAGGTTGCCGCACAGCCCATGATGTGGGTGTTCCTGGCCAAGCTCTCGCAAACTCTTGAGTGCGCAGAGGCTAAGGCTCCTGAGCCATCCACCGTTTTGAAGCTTGCAGAGATCGACGACGAGGGCTTTGCAGGCTCAGAAAAGCAGGAGACCTTGGTGGTTGTTGGAGGCACAAGCAATGCATTTTGCAGGCCAAAAATTCTATGAGCCATAGAGAGATCTGTGGAGGTAGGTTACTCCTGCCGCAGGCAGCGTGAGAATGACAAAGAGAGAGGGAGCCACAGGCTTGCGCTAGCAGGGAAGAAGGGAAAAACTGCGCAGGAGAAACCTCAGGCCGCGAGGCGGCAACCAGGACCACATCATGGAAAAGAGAGAGAGCGAGGCAGGGCAAGAAAGGCCTCATGAGTCACACTCCACAAACAAAATGGATTTCGGCTCCTCGGATTCCCTCCTAGCTGTCCACACGAAACGAAGTAATCATCCCCGCCTTGGATTCCCTCCAACTTCTCCACCTGTCCACCTACCCACCTCGATGATCCTCGGCCAATAAAAAAAAACATTTTTTCCTATTTTTAGCCAGGAAAAAAAGATAAGGTGACTGTAGGGCCTTTGCCCTTTGGGCAGGCCAAAAAAGGGGCCGTGTCCTCATCTGGAAGGTCACGAGGACGAGGGGTGGCCTGAGAGAGGGTGTTGATTGGGAAGAGGGTGACCGTTTGCAAAGGAGGATCACGAGCAGAAGGGGCGGGCTGCAGTTTGCAAGCCATGCTAGGGAGAGCGAGGGCTGCAGTTTGCAAGCCATGCAAGGGAGAGCGGGAGTTGCCAAAATGAGAGTCACCATGGGAGCGCCAGGTTGAGAGAGAGAGCGAGTATCGAGGGCTCGGCCCTTCTGTGAACGAGGAAGAACTCGGTCCCCCTGCCATTTGAGAGAGAGAGAGAGAGAGAGAGAGAGAGACAAGGGCTTATGGAAGCCATACCGAGCAGGCCAAGGGAGCCGCAAGCAGGAAGGGGTGCCGGTTTTGATCGCCAAGCAGGAGAACTGAGGGCGAGAGTAGAGGGGGCCTGGCTGTTTTGAGGTGGGACTTCTAGCAAGGCCAAAGTCGAGGCCAAAGCCGGAGAGCGGGGTGAGGGAGAGTACCTCTGTGGGCCGCCAAACCAAAGAGAAGAGAGAGAATCTCTCTTTGCATAATCTCCCCATGCTCATGTTGCCTGAGTGTGAAAAGCAAACAGAGAAAGAGAGGGTGCTCGCTCTCTCCAGGAAATCATTTGTATATATACAGGTTGATTTCCAAGGTGTCCGGGAGTTTCTTTTCAGTTTCCAAAAGGATGCAAGCTTTGTTCTTATTAGGGAAATGAATAGATGTTGAGAAAAATATTTTCCCTAATGAGAAAGCACTAAAGCATCATTAGACTCCTGCTTATATCTTAGCTAGTCTCTTTTTGTTGGTGAATTATGGTGTAGAGTATTTTTGATACACATATGAACAATAGACTTCACACGTTCACACTACTGACACAAGGAAGAATATATATCTATTAGAATAGCAAACAATCATTGGAATGAAAAGGGTGTTGCTAAATAATAATATAGTCTTAGCAAGGAGAGAAAAAGCAGTTAAACAAAATACGATACAACTAGTAAGTTAGACTGAGAAGCATGTACGATTTCTTCTAGGGATCTCGAGCAAAGACTAGTCATGAACATGGTTCAATATATCCCCATATATCCAAGCATGTTGCTCCAGGACCTCTATAATTTTTCTTTGTACAATATCCATCTTGAAATCAATCACATGGCCCTTTCAAGGTGCCTTGTACATGAGAGTATGTAGGGGGGCCTTGTTTCATAGTGGCCATATCAGTACCCAACCTCCCTTACTAGTCTAAATCTTTGTCCGTATTTTCACTACGTCTATACTGTTACATATAAGAATGTAAAAGAAAGAAGTGTTTTGTCTTCTTGGTGTTGGATAGATAAATTAATATGGAGAAGCACTCTTTAGCCTTTTATCTACCATGTGTAGACATATATTTTATAGAAATTAAGGTGAAGGTGACAAGTTTAAAAGATGGAGGAGCATATGGAGAAGGAGATAAAATTTAAACGATGCAAGTTGAGGGAATTGTATCCATGTCAGAGAGGATCAACATGGTGGAGAGAGGTCTTGATGTAAGACCTACCAAAAGGGGGATTCTTTACTCCACTACTTTTTTGTGGTGCAAGAGCACTCAAATTAACCCTGCACTTCTCCTCTGCAGACGACTGAGGCCGAGAGAGAGAGAGAGAGAGAGAGAGAGAGAGAGAGAGAGAGAGAGAGAGAGAGAGAGAGAGAGAGAGAATGGTGACGAGATAGAGAGGGTATGGTATGCTCATGTGCTAGAGTACAGTGAGAGGTTGAGGGATCCTTGGGTGCTTCGTTCTCCCAACAGGGTTCAGGTCATGTATTCTACTCACACTCAGAATTGAAGGTTGCGAGCTTCAACCTTTCGCACTCACTTCAATTGATTTCTCTCAGGTCCTCGTTTGACCACTTTGCACCATGGCTTTACCCACTGTGTTTTGCTTGAATCCTAGGGAAGCATCCATGCCACCTGTAAGGTTTGACAAGGGCACATTCTCTGAAGAAGAACTAACTAGTTGTCTAGCTGAGGCATTAACCTCAGACCCTCAGGTTAATGGGCAGCATACAGTTTGCATCCTTGCCATAACAGTAATTTCTCAAGTCTCTGCAAATGTGGAGTCAGGTTCAGAGGACTGTGGAACCAGCTGGGAGTACATGTATTCAACCTACCTATCCTTGGCCAGCCAAACTTGGAAGACAAACATAGACACTGGACTTTGCTAGGATGTACGGCCAACTGGTGGAACTCATCTTCTGCAGTTTTTTACTCATCTTCTTTACCTCGTTCTTGTATTGATGGAAGATGTAATAAACAGTGGGGATTACATATGCACAATAAATGGTGGTTGAATGTATTATCTGCTATATGGTTAATTCCAAACCAGTTCAAATTCAAAGTCTTTTTATGGAAAGTATATACAGGCATATTGTCCACAGCTTGTAACCTCAAAAAAAGGGATTTACAGATGGGAAATGCAATAGATGTAAGGGTAATGAGAATGCTAGACATGTTTTTTGGCATTGTAAAATAGTTGCAGAATGTGGTCCACATCTTGGCGATTTCAAATCACAAAGTTCAAATTGACTTTTTCCAAGGTGAGCACACACAAAGACCATGCCCTAGAATTTGTAGTACAATCACTCAAAGTTTGGTTTTTGTGGTTTATATAGTAATGAGGACTATGGCTACATTTGACGGTAACAAAGGATTTAGGCAAACAGTGCCTATGTCACTCATTAGAGACAGAATGTTGGGGGATACAATTTCATTGTAAGATCAAGCCCTAAAGGATAGGGTGCTCCAAGTCATCCATAGATTGAAGGTGTAATGCTATGCGAGAGAATGGAATTCCTAAACACGATGTTAACATGTAAAATAATGTAATATAGAACAAAAGATTTTCAGAGAGAGAGAGAGAGAGAGAGAGAGAGAGAGAGAGAGAGAGAGAGAGATAACACACTATTCCGTAAAAGGATGTGTGTGTGTGTGTGAGTGTAGTATTAAATGGGGTGGACTGATCAAATTTGGTTGGAAGGTGTTAGTGGGAGACAAAACAACAAAAACTATGTGTGGGTTGCATGGCCATTGGAGGTGAGAGGTAGTCCTGCATGCAAAGAGAGAGAGAGAGAGAGAGAGAGAGAGAGAGAGAGAGAGAGAGAGAGTTAAGAAGAGGCGCTTCAAAAAGTATGGGAGTGGTGGGTTAAGAAGCATGCAATAGTTTCCTGCTGACAAGGGAGGAAAAGAGATAGAGGGAGAGGTTGGATGGTTGCGAGCGGAGGAGAAAAGATGGCCTACATGGTGGGTGGTGGAAGGTAAGGAGTGAGAGTTGAGGGATTGCTATCCACACAAGATGGTCCCTAGTGGTCTACACATGCGCTCCTGAAATTGCATGGTTATCATTAATTTGATGCATATTTGCCTAGCATCTCTGAAGCATTTGAGCGGGTGCTAGTTAACGCCCTTTGCATGCAAAGGTAATGGCGGGCACGACATCTAGAGCAATAGCTTACACTAGACGATATCAAGTAAACGTGAGCAAAGTATAGTCGTGACAACAGCATGGCCACCGCTCGCATGCTGGGGTGGATAATATAGCGCTGCCCATGGCCCACCATGCAAGTGGCTAGGTAATGTAGGTTGCTTGATGAGGTGGAAATAGCACCTACGATGGTGTTAGCATGTACGTGTTGTCTTGTAGGAGTTGTATTGCTCTTATAAATCACATGGAAGCTTGGCATTAGGGCACCTTTTCTCTGTCTGATCACAAAAGAAGACACTATTTTGTGCTATAATATACACACGATAGTAGCTCGTTAGCATCTTATCCTATAGCAACTTGCCGCATGAACTGACACATCCATTTAGGCTAGGCGTTGTTGACTCCATTCATTTCACCTTGGAACTACCTACACATGCCGTCCACTACAGCTCCACCCCCTATACGATTCCAATGAGCACTACAATTTGTGGATTACGCCATGTTTATGTATTATATATATTTATATATATATATAGTCTCATTAACTCCCTTTGTAACATATTTCTAGTTACTTTTGGGGTCTTGCGATATCCTCGCTAGAGTTTTGATCCCTACCGACCATACTAAAACTTTTCTATCCTATTCTCCTAGATTTTTACATATGGGGAGAAGAGGAAACAAAACAACAACCAAACAAAACTGTTGGTTCTTCTTCTTCTTCATCTACTATACTGATCCTATTACGATATTTATTGTGCTTATTAATATATATACATCAATACTATGTAAACTTTAATATATAATTATCATTTCTACTATCTTATTTAGATCTCTTCACTATTTAAAAATTAGTGAAGGACTAATTGAACTTAGATTTTTATTGTCTGAATCTGCAATATCTGGAGCGTAGCCTCAGCTCTGATACCACTGCTTTATAAACGAGAGCGCGGAGTGTTCTACAAGTATACAAATAGCACATAATGATGATAAATTTAACAAATCCACATACCTTCACAATCGTGTACGCAAGGAATCTATAACAAGACTGGCATGGGAGAGACAAAGAGCGAGGTAGAGCGAGAGAGCACGTGCAGATGCACCTCCTAGACACGAGTGCTAGGCCGACACGGCGAGAGAGAAGGGAAGATAGGAGAGAAGAAAGACACAAGCACTAGGTGCAATCTCCCCCATGCAAGAGTCCACATTTTCCTCTTGCACATATTTACTTATAGATTTCTTGAATGCTCAAAATGAGTACAAACTGGCCGGTTGGACATAAATGGCCGAAGCTCATAAAGAGCACTTGAATAATGAAATATACATAAATGGGATGTCCTTTCACATAGTCCATAGCTTGGCCATGCTTTTTCCACCTGTGAGCTGCAAAAAATAATAAATTATCAATTTCCATTACAATCTAGACCATGAGGATATATGTTCTCTTGAATGAAAAGCACAGCCAGGTCCTATTGTGGTGGCACACAACCAAGAATCCAACAAGGAATGTGAAGAATACATTGCTTCCCAAGAAGAGGCTTCAACAACATTACAAACAATGGCAGCGAAAGTGATATCACACTACAAGAGGTTGTGTGCTCTTGTGACGCTGTTAGGGACGGAAATACACTGGGTTTTTATAACCCCCGGCGTCGCTAAAACCGTCGCTACGAGAGCGTCGCTATAGGCGTCGCTATATAGCGACGGTCATAGCGACGGTTATAGCGACGTTTACACAGAAGTCTATAGCGACGCTCATAGCGACGCTACAGAGCCATAAATAGCGACGGTTATAGCGACGCCCGAGAGAAATTTTTTTTGGTGACAGGGCATTGAATGCCCTGCCACCCATCAACCATATTGTACTTGATTCACTTTTTAAAAAAAGTGCAAGGGTAGATAATAGACCCAAAATAGTCACCCACAGGACGCATTGTTTGCAAAATTGACAATTGTACACATCATAGGCAAAATGAATTGATTGGCAAATGTAATAATGACAATTGTACAACATCATAGGCATAAAGAATTGATTGGCAAAATGAACTGCGGTGACAAATGTAATAATATACATGGTTCAAAAAGACGTATAAAATCCGTCTCATGATACATAAGCTATGAGAAACCCTAAACTAATGCTATCTAGCTACGGCTAAATTGACGTCGTCTAGTCAGACGTCTCATCGCGTCCAAGCGACGTATCTGTCGGATTCTACAAAAAAAGACAATAAGACACCTTTCAGTAAGTATAAACATATAACGACATTTATAAAACAATACAAAAAATAGAAAAGAGTAAACCCTAATACTAACCATGCCGCCGCGAGAACTGAGAATGTTCATCAGGGCATTCAAGCCCTTCCTGCCTGCGTACTCGCGCTCGTACGGTGTGGGATCACGTCCTGTCATCGACCACTGTCAAAACATACAAAGATTTCATTATGTTAGAATTAAAAAACTCATAAACCCTAAACTATCGAACATAAAGAGCAATGCGAAAACACTTACAAAATCGGCCTCAAATGATGCCCATCCACCGCTCCCCAAGTGGTGCGAGCTCCCTGCCTCTACTCGCGCTCTGGCTGCATCCTTTTGTTGCTTCCACTTGTCGGGATTCTCGCGCGCTGCTTTCTTCGCATTCTTCCAATCTTCTTTGGCCAGCCAATCTGGCCTGTTCCACCCATGCTTGATTGCTTTTTGCACTTCGGAACGCTTGTGTTTGCAGTATTCGCGCATTCGAATCTTCATCAGGTCTTCATTGAAGCGCTAATCCCGTGTTGGAACGGGAAACTCATCATGAAGTATGCTGATGACTCTGACTTTTAAATCACTTGGTACTTCACTCCATTTGTTTAGTATGCAGTGTCTAAACAGCTGAGAGCAAAGACCACGCATGCGCGAGATCACCTTCTTGCCGTCATCATCCATGATGATGCCGCCGCTGAAGTCGACGGAGTAAGGCAAGCCCTCTGGCCGGTCACGCGTGAACCTGGGTGTCCTGGCAGGGGTCTCTAGCGGCGTGTCGATGGGGGTACGGACCTCAGGTGTCTCCACCGGCGTCTGGGCCCCGAAGCGAGGAGTGTCGAGTGGGGTGGCTCCTGGCGAAGTAGGTAGAGGTGTGTAGCTGCTAGGAATAGTCAGCCGCGCAAAACCTGGCGTAGATGACGATGCTATGGCTGGTGTGGGGGTGGGCAAAGAAGGGGAGGGTAAAGAGCCTCGTCGAACACGAGGCGGTGTGCAGGAATCGGTGGCGGAATCCCCACAACAACCGCCACCGCCACCACTAGAGCGCCGGTGTCTAGACGAGTGTGAAGATCGTCTCGTCGACACCAAAGCTTCGGAGCGCGTCGAATGCTCCGAAAGAGAGGGAGATGCGGATGGAGTAGGAACGTGCGATGATGCGCCAGAGCGATGACGCTCCACGTACCACTGTCTCTGTTGCGGTGACAAAGAAGAAAGAAACTCCTCATCATCCATACCTGCATTAAACACACGAATATTTAAACTTAATATTGAATGAATAGAGTAGACAATGACGCAAAGACCATTAAATACAATGACGTAATGACGCATATAAATACAATGACGCAATGAATTGAGTGATAGAAGAGGCAAGTCGAAAACTCAGAATTTTCAATCAAAAGATGTGAGCGCGAGTAGAAAAGAGCGTTATACACCATGACAGGTACTTAGAGAGCCAGAGCTTTTACAACACGGAGCAAAATTGTTCAAATACAATATTTGTGGCTTTAAGAGATCTCTCTCTCATCCTCGCATAACTCAGCATAACTTGTAAAAGGGGGATGTTAACTATTTACCTCAAGAAAACCAGACTCTGCCCCCTTAAGAAAACCAGACTCTCCTCTACGCACAGTAGCGTTGCGACCCTCCATGATTATCTTGAACCATTGCACGTCGAACAAGTCGACAAAAAATCCTCTGTTATCAATCCTCAAAATCTCTTGTAGCGTGCCGAAGTAAGTGAGTTCCGCCACCACAGGATCTGTATCAGAGGAACGTCGTCGACTAGACTGTTCAAATTTTGCCATGATTCCACAATCTTGATTTTAGCCTCTAGATCTTCCGTCATCTTCTTCTCAACAGCGAGATTGCACATGACAATCCCAGATATGCGCTCATCATCTATGGTTCGCCATAGCGTGTCCCGGGCTTTATCAAATCCGTCTAGCCACTCTCCAATGTACACTAGGGACTCTGATACCAACCAACCTTCTGCCATGCTACCCTCCGGACGTGCCTTTTGACGCACATATCCCTTAAGCGTTTTCATGAAACGTTCTAAGAAGAACATCCATCTGGAATGATTTGTGCCAGCTATTTCCACCTCATCAACTATGTGAACAAGAAGATGCACCTGAATGGTTAGCATGGTAGTAGGAAAATGTTTCTCAAACATGCACACAAGCTCCGCAGCATTTAGTTTGGCGAATGGTATGGAGTCTACGTTGATCTCCTTTTGTGAGATCCATTGCACCAGCTTTGCAAGTTTGTAGATTGTGTTACGGATGTCGAGAGACAAACATCCCTCAATGGCAACCGGTAAAATAAACTGTAAAGTATGTGCAGCAATGATATTAAAGTCCACATTTTATGCAATGATATTAAAGTCCACTATGAACGTACCTGACACATTTTATGCCAATCGTGTGACTTCAAACCGGTAAGCTTTCCTTCTTTAGTAAAACACGTTCGGAGCGAGTGCATTACGCCAGTGGGGGTCCGCAAAGATCGAATGGTCTCTTTTACTTTGCGTTCTTGGGCTCCTGTGAAAATCCATGGTGCTTTAGGGAGTTTTATCGATCCATCAGACGCTGTTTGCGGCCAATATTGCTCCATACGATCCACATTTCTAAGGTCAACTCTGGCTCCCAAAGTATCTTTCTTGCCGGTCAGATGGTCCCATAGTAGATTACCCACATTCTTGAATATGTCAGGGCCAGTATGGTAACTCGTACCATAGAGATAGTCTCTTCATCCCTGGAGGCAATCCGTCATCGCACATCTCCTTCTGCTCTAACCATGCTTGTGCAGACATCGTTGGTGGCTCTCTTCTCAAAAAGCCATCGCGTAACACATGATTCTCTGGAAGATACGCTTGATGACCTTCGTAGATTTGCTTCTTCAGTGAGGGCGCCCTACGTGCATTCAGTCTAGGTCCACATGTGACACATGCTCTGTATCCGCTTGTTTGAAGCCCTGCATGTATACACATGATAATAGATCAGCTATGGGAAAAAACAAGATTTACAGTGTCTGAGTGAGGAGTGTCAATAGATCACCTGAGCATTCTGTTAGCCCGGGATAGTCATGCATGGTCCACATTAGAATGCCTCTGATCAAAGCATTCCGTCGTCCTGTGTGTCGGCTCATATCCACCACCTCTATGCCAATCGACAATTGTTGTAGCTCTTCCAATAGTGGACGAAGATACACATCTATATTCTCCACTTTATATCGCCCTGGCACAATCAAGCTTAGCCATAGGTGCCCCTTCTTCGTAGTCAACCACGGGGGAATGTTGTAGTTGACGATGACAACGGGCCATACACTGTAAGATGTTGATCTTTGACCAAATGGATTTACGCCATCCATAGCCAGGCCTAAGCGCAAATTTCGAGCTTCCTTGGCAAAATCCGACCATGTTCCATCTATATGTTTCCAGGCTGCGTAATCTGCAGGAATTCGTAGCACACCATCCGAAGATTTATTCTCCTCATGCCATGATGCTAGGGCGGCCATGGACTTACATTCGAAGAAATGCTTGATGGGAGGAAGCAGAGGAAAATGTCGCAAAACCTTTTGTGGAATTTTCGTCCCATGGAGATCTACTCGATATCTTTCGGAATCACATTTCGGACACTTCTCCATGTCTATGTATTCCCCTCTGAAAAGAATGCAGTCATTAGGACAAGCGTGGATAGAATTGTAATCCATTCCCAAGTTTCGCAAAATCTTTCTTGCTTCATCTCGGGAATCTGGCATCACATTGTCAGCTGGTAGTATGTGCTCTTTAAGCAATCTACACAACATAAAAATACGATGCAGTCGTGTAAAAATCTATCAGATCATTATACATTTAGAGTTTTATTAAAGTAAACTAATTGTAATAGATCACCTGAAAAGCGCTGTGACGCTAGTGTCACTCCATCCAAACTTTGCCTGCATGTTGAGAAGAACCAGGAGTCCTTTCAATCTAGACATACGTGCTCCATTATACAATGGCGTATCGGCTTCACTTTTCATATCATCATAGATAAGCCTTTCTGAATCCATGATCGTCTCGATCATTTCATCAATCTCGGGCTCAAACATTGCCTCGTTGGGAATGTGCTCTGCATGATCATCCCTCGAGCTGTCAGAGGCTACATCTTGTGGCCTCACATATGCTGCTTGACCAAAGCGCCTGCGAACACGTCTATTGGGTTGCAAGATTGCTGCTTGTTGGCCAGTGTCAGAGTCCGACGATTTATAATTGGCAACAACTCGATCTATAATAGATGGATCGAACTCGCCAAATTCGGGAATGTGCTGCAAAGAAACACGTCTTGTCCGTCGCACAGCATGCTTGCATTGATTACAAGGACATAAGACCCTCGTTGAGAGATAGGTGTTTCGGTTGGACGGTCCCACATCCTCGTCACTACTCATAATGAGGATAAAAATCTTATAACTTGGACAATAAATTTAATATTCTATTGGCATTCTTCGTCTTATCTCTCTCTCTCTCTCTCTCTCTCTCTCTCTCTCTCTCTCTCTCTCTCTCTCTCTCTCTCTCTCTCTCTCTCTTTACCTCACATTCTCTAGTCATGTCCAATCCCCGCACACCTCGGTCTAGAGGTGCACAGAGATCAGAACCACCGGGTTATAATCTCGTCTTTATTGGTCAACACCTATATTTGTGGGTACAAGAAATCTACAGACCCACGTCTACATGATACTGCATGTAGTGGACAAAACCCCTTTGCCTCTTCTCTAGTTGTAGCACTTCACAGCATCTTAACATCTTTTCACAGTAGATCTTTTCACTGTTCGTCTAACTCTAAACCCTAAACCGTAAGTAATTCTTGCGTGGACTCGATCTAACGTAAATAAGTGTAAATCTAAATAAACGTAAATCTAACTAAAAATAAACCTAAATCTAATTTAACGTAAGTCTACATCTAACCTAATCTTTAACGTCTTTTGGGATAGTTTCCTACAACGTTAAAACTCTCTTCTTCTTGTGTGTGTGTGTGTGTGTGTGTGTGTGTGTGTGTGTGTGGGTAAACCTAAATAAACCTAAGTCTAATCTAATATAACATAAATCTAAATCTAACTTAAATTATGTTATATTAAAAACAAAGAACTAAACTAATAGGGATTATAAGAACCTTAAAACTGATTTAACACATAATTTTTCACATAACTCGGCAAGAGTTGGCATTCTCATCACTAAAGATGTGAGAGTTAACTTCCGGCGGTGACGCTCCCTCATCTCCATCCACATCTGACGACAGCAATTGGCCCTTTAGACCGTTCTTGCTCTTGTTACTAACTTTGAAGTTGCTGTTGAATGACTAGAGGTTGTCTAGATGGTCGTTGTGTCGGGGATGTAGTGACTCTTGCCGCCCTGAAGATCCACCTTCTTCCCTATCTTCTGAAGACATTTCACCAATACTTTTGGATCGACGGAGCCCACCATGAGTGAAGGCAGCAATACCCTATATTCCATTGAGGGCTTTCTTCACCCGCTTCATGCAGGCATCGCAGTCTATGGAGACCTAAATCTAATCTAATATAACGTAAATCTAAATCTAGCGTAAATAAACGTAAATCTAACTAAAAATAAACCTAAATCTAATCTAATTTAACTTAAATAAACCTAAATCTAATCTAATTTAACTTAAATAAACCTAAATCTAATTTAACGTAAGTCTACATCTAACCTAATCTTTAACGTCTTTTAGGATAGTTTCCTACGACGTTATAACTCTCTTCTTCTTGTGTGTGTGCGTGTGTGTGGATGTGTGTGCCAATAAAAAGAGATAAATGGTATAACCTTTCTATCACCCATGCCAAGTATGATAGATTGGCTATGCCATTTCCCTCTTGAATAATAGGTCTTGAGCTCAACTCCTCGTCGGCTAGATCTTTAGGTATTTTAATTTTAATTAGTTTCCTACGATGTTAAATTAGTTTCTCTCTCTTTCTCTCTCAATGTGTGTGCGTTTTTTTGTTTATGCATGTTTTCTCTCTCTTTTCCTCTCTCAATGTGTGCGTTTTTTGTTTATGCATGTTCTCTCTCTCTTTTCCTCTCTCAATGTGTGCGTTTTTTGTTTATGCATGCTCTCTCTCTCTTTTCCTCTCTCAATGTGTGTGTTCATTCTTTGTTTATGTATGTGTGTGTGCGTTTTTGTTTATGTTTGTACTCTTTCTCTCTCTCTCTCTCTCTCTCTCTCTCTCTCTCTCTCTCTCTCTCTCCCTCTCTCTCTCTCTCTCTCTCTCTCTCTCTCAAAAACACTGTATGTGTGTGTGTGTGTGTGAGAGACAGAGAGAGGGAGAGAGAAAGAGGGGAAGGGAACATGAGAGTGAGGAGAGGGAAGGAGCATACCTGGCTCTCCTTCCTCTCCTCGTGTGTGTGTGTGTGTGTGTGTCTGTGTGTGTGTGTGGAGAAGAAAGAGAGAGAGAGAGAGAGAGAGAGAGAGAGAGAGAGGGAGAGCGTTACCTGCTCCTTGCTTGAGGGCGCCAAAAAACTCAGATCTGAGATCTGAGTTTTTGGGCGCTCTCTGTTATTTTTTTTAGCCCAGCCGGCGTCGCTATGAGCGTCGTAAATTCACAAGTAAATTTGCGACGCTCATAGCAACGCCGGTGATGGGGGCTTTTCACAAGCCAAGCTCCCATACCCCTCTTCTCTCGTCCCCACCCCATGAAAACCCCCTCTTATGGAGGGAGTGATAAAAGGCATTGGAAAAAGTAAGAAAAAATAAAGTATGATTATGTAAATATATAAGAAAGGTAAAATAGGCCACCTCATGCCTGCGGGGTAGCCCATCCCCACCTTGCCTCCTTTTTCTTCACTGTTGCCCCGCCGGGTGTCCCTTTTCCTCTCCTCCACTCAAAAGGTCAACCCCCTCTCTCTTCCCCTTGTCCTTTCTCCTTTCTCTCTCCCCTCAAGCTACCCCACCTCTCACCAATAATGCATTATAACTCACCAATAATGCACCCTAACTCACATGCAACTTACCCTATCTTCCAAAATAGTATACCCCACCCCCTCTTTCTCTCTCCTATCATATCCCATGACCCAAATACCCCCCTCTCTCTCTAAAGGGCGCCATGTCTCTTGTCTTGTAACTAAATAACCTCCCTCACACTCGCACACACTCAGTTTCACTGAAAAAGGTGCCCACAGACCCATCCCCACCCGGTGGTTACCTCATTTTTTTCTTGTGTTCACACACATCTGCACACAGATTCACCTCTGAGCACACTCCCCTCTCTCCCCTCTTGTAATTACTTCATTCTCCATGTCACCTCTCACTTTTTTTTCACCAACCCATCTCACTCTCTTAGTCTCTCTCTCATGAGACTGTTGTTCTGGCACATATACACACAGCCAGACAAGTGGGGCCCACAGTCACATGGCCTATGTAGATAATGATTTCTTCATTTCTAAATTCTAGAATTTCTCCCCCCCTCCTCCCCTATATAAAGAGGGGTCACCATCACACAAAAACACACAACATCACCAAAGAACACACTATGCACTGTGTGTGCCTAGTGCACACACACACACACACACACACACACCATCACCATCACCGCAATCACCATGCTTGTCTTGAGCATGACCTCTACACCCTTGGCTATGGAAGATGAAGGGCAACTAAATGAATGATGATGGCCATAATCCTCGTGCGAGTCTTCGCCATCAACTCCCACCTATCCGCCATGTGCTCTACCACTCTCTCCCTTCTCATTCCCCTACCCTATGCTCCCCATTTCATCGCCTTATTCTCTAAATAAAGCTTGAGGTTTTGTGAGTATGTTTTCTTGCAATGTTTTGCCCATGTGAGGTGTGCGGAATCGCCACCTAGTCTTGTGTTTTGGAGTGAGCTTGTGTATGTGTGAAGGGTGTGCGGATTCGCCATCCTTTTGTGGTGCCTAAGTACTAAGCCGCTATACCCCCTCCCTCACTCTCTCTCTCTCTCTCTCTCTCTCTCTCTCTCTCTCTCTCTCTCACTTGATCTCATTCCCTTTCCTCTTCATCATTACTCCCAAGCATCCATCTCTCTTGGATGAAAACTTTGTTATGGTGGTGTGTTGTTTGCGTCCTAGCTGCTGAAGCTAGGTGGTGACCCCTGTTTGCTTTACCATGACAGGCTCGAGGCGCGCCATTCGGTCCTCGGTGTTTTAGAGGCCGTCGGGGTTCGGGGTTCGCTTTGCTCCCATCATTTGGTGGCCCCACGGAGGATCTTTTCATGAAACCCTTCAGTTTACAAGACTCAAACCCTTAAACTATTGTGAATGGATGAATGGCTAGCAGGATTTGCTAATTGGACGACAGAAGAAGAAGAGCTCCAAGCACAACTAGACGAACTCCGCATCTCCATCTAAGCTCAAGTGCCAGGCGTAACGGTAATCGATTTGCAGTGGGAGAGGTAGCCAACACGCCAAACCCAGTGGATATACATAGGCCAAGTGCCAAGAAGAAGAAGGAGAAGGTCGAAACCATGTCCGCAACCTACAACCAACCCACAACAACAAAATGGAAGGAGCTCTACACAATAGAGAATCAGCACTATTCTACTTTGAGAATCGGGTAACTCAAGTCACCGAGGTAATTATCACAGTCAGTTTTCAAGTCGCACCTGATGCTGCAGCACAGATAACGGAAGCATTGGCTCACACTCTCACTAGAGAAACTAGGGATCTACTGAGTTTGTTTCAGGAAAGAACACCACCCTCTCCCACAAGCTTGGACAGTGACTAAGCACCTCTAAGCTTCACATGAATCAGTACAACCTACCTCAAGACAGATCACACATACCAACACGTGTACGCTCAATCAAGGTAATACTGGATTTGAAGGCTCACTACCAGCACGTCATTGACACCATGCCGGGTGGGGAGAGATTTTTTGAGGTTCTGGCATCAGATCAACCATTTGTCCTACCTTTGGTACAAGGCAATGTACCGTTTGAAGTTTTAATCTATGTCCTAGTATAAGAGGGTATACACGCCTCCTTGTAAAGAAGAAAAAAACTTTTGCAAGTTAAGCAGTGTGTCTTTCTAGCTCTCTCTCAGTAATCATGGCAAGTGTAGCATTTCCAACATTTAAAGGAAAGAAGGGGGAGGATTTGGTAACAGACTTCCTAGATGACTTTGAAGTAGCATGTGTAGTGAGCAACAAAGATACAGATGAATCCCGGGCTAGAATCTTTAAGCATCTCATGAAGCTAGAAGCTAGATCATGGTACAATGCACTTCCACAAGCAACCAAGGATGACTGGGAACCCTTAAAAATCGCTTTTAAGAGGCGCTTTGGGGGAGGTACCACTTCAGAAAAGTTGTGGGACAAGTTGAGAGACTTGAAGCAGGAGGGTCTTTTAGAATATGCCACCTATGAGTCCAAATTTGTGGATTTGTGGGAACGGTGGGTTGAGTCACTGGCTAGGGGGGAAGCTGCACCCGATTTTCTAAAAAAAGATCGGTTCACGCATGGCTTATGGCCGCTTCTCAAGGAGAAGGTGAAAGGTAGATTCCCGGCTACGTACGAGTTAGCCGTTGAGATTGCTCGCCTTAAAGACAAGAAGCTACGAATGAAAGCCAAAGAAACCGAGTCAACAGAATCAAGAACATAGCGTCGACTAGCAACTACGACAACCACCATTCCACCATCACCACCGGCTCTTGGGGTAAGAGATGACCAACAAGATATGTTGGCCCATATTATTGACCAACTGCAGAATTTTTCTATCCACTTAATACAACAAGGGAGGAGTCAAGAAAGAGATCAAGACCCTGGAAGAGCACGACGACAAAACAGGGAGTATCATTGCTACAACTACGGAGAAGACGGTCACGGTATGTACTACTGTCCCAAACCACGACAAAACTATAATAGAGGAGGTAGGAGGAACCAATTGTCACTCCCTAGAGAAAGAATGCCCCCACCCCGAGCACCACCCCCACCTTCACAAATTCTACGTCCACCCCAGACACCACTACAGGCATCCATCCCACCTCTTCCACCAGCCCCACCACCTGATCGCCCTGTAAACATCATAAGGCTAGAAGAGAAAGGAAAAGCCATAGTAGTGGATCCACCCAGAGCAAAGGAGAGGGACAAGGGTAAGGAGAAGGTAACCTTTTTAGAACCACTTGAAGCTATGAATGTGAAAAGAGCTAGGAGGGAGAAAGCTACACAATCAGATGATGAGAGAAGCATGAGAGGAGAAACTAGCAAGAAGCCATCCAGGCCACGACGGAAATTGGGCATCACCGACTTCCAGCTAGGGGAAAGTTCTAATCCCTATGATCTAACATTGGATGTGGCAGAGCAAGGACCGAAGATTACATGGCCACAGCTGCTACATCTTGCACCAAAAGTAAGGCGACAATGGTCTAAAATGGTAAGTACAAGACGCTCCAAAACAAAGGTAGCGGGACCAATTTCGGGATGCAACATGGATGACATCCTTCCAATTGTCGACGTAAACATAAAAGGAAAGAGGGTTGGAAACACCTACATTGATGGAGGTGCACAAATCTGTGTAATGAGTGAAGCTATGATGCTTCGATTAGGGCTCAAGGTTGACAGGCCTTCTCCATGCAAGGCAAAGATGGCAAACAACGCAAAAGTAAAGTGTGTGGGTGTGGTAAGTGCCGTGAAAATCAAAGCTTTCAACACTGAGGTAGAGGTAGATGTTTTTGTAATGCCTACTAAGGGGGAGGGCTATCCACTAATTTTGGGAACATCATATTAAGCTGAAGAAAGGGGTAAAACCAGTTGTGCAAAAGCTACAACGACTGGGGGTCATACAAGAAAAGGCACTCTTGGCCGAGGTAAGGAAACTGCTAGAGGCGGGATTCATCTATCCTGTAGAAAACTTAGAATGGGTGTCACCCGTAGTGGTGACACCTAAAAAGAATGGTAAGTGGAGGGTCTGTGTTGACTACAAACCACTAAATGCAGCTACAAAGAGAGACCACTTTCCTCTCCCTTTCTTGGATGAAATTCTGAATGAAGTAGCGGGTTTTGAATGCTATACCGTCTGTGATGGTTATTCTGGATACTTTCAAATACGCATAGCCTTGGAAGATCAGCTAAAAACCACTTTTATCACGCCATGGGGTTGTTTTGCATACAGGGTTATGCCATTTGGTCTCACAAATGCACCTGCCACATTCCAAAGATATGTCACATATGTTTTTCAACCGTTCTTTGGAACATCCATAAGAGTGTTCATTGATGATTTTTGTATATATAGCTCCCGTATTTCACATTTAGAAAAGGTAACTGAAGGTTTGGCTAGGTTGCAGAGCCTAGGTGGGCAATTAAATGTGGACAAATGCCACATTGGGGAGAGTAAAGTCATCCTACTAGGCCATGAAATTTCAGCAAAAGGTATCAACGCCAACC
Organism: Adiantum capillus-veneris; assembly: GCF_014529385.1. Classification (NCBI taxonomy): domain Eukaryota; kingdom Viridiplantae; phylum Streptophyta; class Polypodiopsida; order Polypodiales; family Pteridaceae; genus Adiantum; species Adiantum capillus-veneris. Next base: position 82,416,437 of record NC_140931.1, on the reverse strand, counting down.
CAAGTAAGGTGTCCGCACTCATAGCCCTACCTTCACCAACAACCGCACGTCAACTGGTCTCTTTTCAACAGAAGGTGAGGTACTTAAGTAGATTCATACATCTACTATCACAACTTGTTCTACCACTGCAACAACTCACTCAAAGATCAACTTTCACTTGGGACGAGGAAAGAGAACATCAATACAACAAGGTAAAGGAGGTCTTAGCCACTCTGCCAACTATCTCACCACCTAAGTGGGATGAAAAATTCTATGTCACCTCAAGTGTTGGTGATGACTCATTGGGGGCTGTGCTACTCCAAAAGGATACGATGACATCTTTCATGAGGCCAATCTACTTCTCTAGTCGAATGATGACAGCAGGAGAGAAAGGTTTCACCCATGTGGAACACTTAGTCCTAGCTCTTAGATTTGCAACTACAAAGTTTAGGTCATATTTGCTGCCTAAGCAATTTGTGATTCTAACCACAGATGAAATATTTCCCTATGTTGTACAACACATGGATGTGTCTGCTAGAATTACTAAATGGCTAGTTCGTCTACAAGAGTTTGACTACGCGGTACAGGTAGAAAGCACGACAAGGGCAAGTTTGGGGGGACTCATGACCTACCAAGTCTTTGAAAGGAAGGAGAAGCAATCTAAGGAAGGAGAAGTCCGATTACCTCCAGTACCACCTATGGTAGAAGGAGCATACTCTCTCTACTTTGATGGAGCCTACAAGCGAGCGTCCGACAAAGCAGCTGCAGGCATAGTGGTCTTTGATGACAAAGGGACAAAGGTATTTTCGTTGGGCCAATTGTTAGATTCACATTCTAACAATCAAGCTTAGTATGCATCACTAACCAAGGGTCTACAATGGTGCGTCTCGCAAGGTGTACAACGCCTTAATGTATTTGGGGATGCTCTACTTAAGGTAAGGCAAGTAAATGGAGCATGGACATGCAAGAATCCTAGTTTAAGGACTCACTTAAGTGGTGTAAAAACCTTGTTGGGTAAGTTTGAAGAAGTTCAAATACACCATATCCCAAGGGCTCAAAACCAAGAAGCAGATGCCCTAGCAAGTGAAAGACTACAGGAAGTGGTGGTTGGAGAATAAAACTAAAGCTCCCTCTATTTCAAGGAAGTGATGCCTTGCCGGACATCATGCATTTTTTGGAAACAGGGGAATGCCCATCAGATTTAACAAAGGGACAGAAGCAATGGCTGACGCGGAAGGCCAAAAGGTATCGACTCATCAATGACGGTTTGTACTGTAAGGGTAAGGACCAAATACTCAGGAAGGTCCCTCTCTCTCAGGAAATCACGGGAGTAATTGCTAGCTGTCATGACGGGGTTTGTGGTGGTCACTTTGCCCTAGACATAACAAGTAGGAAAATCTTGCAAGCAGGCTTCATATGGCCTAGCCTCAACCATGATGTACACCACTGGTGCAAAATATGTAAGTTGTGTCAAAAGGCCGGCACTAGGTCACGTATGCCTGAACCACAGACACCTATTCTCTCATATGGCCCATTTGAAAAATGGGGTATCGATGCCATTGGCCATTACCTAGGGCCAACTCAGGAAAATTCTACATTATCATGGGGGTCGACTACATGACTAGATGGGCAGAGGCTACAGCCACCACTAGAATCACAGCGGTAGAGGTAGCTAAATTTATCTACGAGCACATATGTTGTAGGTTTGGCACACCTTTAGAGATCATCTCTGATAGAGGGGCAGGTTTCAGAGCAGACTTGGTAGGAGAATTAATGCAAAAACTGGGCATTACAAGGAGGCACTCTTCACCATATTACCCTCAATGTAATGGCCTAGTTGAAAAGGTAAATGGAATGGTTTCTAAAATTATTACCAAGCAGGTAAACAATCATCCTGGAGACTGGGATAAGTATCTACTACCATCTTTATGGGCCTATAGAACTTCATTTCGTACATCCTTGGGATTCACACTGTATCATCTAGTATTTGGTAAGGAAGCAATCTTGCCCATTGAAGTGCAACTACAAAGTCTCAGAGTAATGGCAAACCAACTTCAACAACCCAACATGCATTTGAGAGATCACATCATCAACTTGGAAAGACTGTAGCTGGACAGGGAAGAAGCAATAAATTATTATGCAGCACAAGCAGAGCATAGACGGCTTAGCTTTAACGAGCATCTCCGAAAAAAATAATTGAAGAAAGGAATGTTGGTGCTCCGCTACGGCAATCGCTTCGACACGCGCAAGGATAAGAAACTCTTGCTCTGATGGGAAGGCCCTTTTATCATCAGGAAAAAGTATGCCAATGGAAGCTACCAACTTAAGGAGGCTGATGGAAAACTTCATAAAACCAGGGTAAATGGTTGGCGACTTAAACCTTATTTTCTTCGATTTGACCATGCTCCACCAATTGACATTCCAGATGAGGACACACCATCAGCCTCCACCTCCGACGATAATGATCAAACAGATGAGCTAGAGACATGAATGCCTCTAGCCAAAAGGGGAGGGCTAATGATGGGGGCTTTTCACAAGCCAAGCTCCCATACCCCTCTTCTCTCGTCCCCACCCCATGAAAATCCCCTCTTATGGAGGGAGTGATAAAAGGCATTGGAAAAAGTAAGAAAAAATAAAGTATAATTATGTAAATATATAAGAAAGGTAAAATAGGCCACCTCATGCCTGCGGGGTAGCCCATCCCCACCTTGCCTCCTTTTTCTTCACTGTTGCCCCGCCGGGTGTCCCTTTTCCTCTCCTCCACTCAAAAGGTCAACCCCCTCTCTCTTCCCCTTGTCCTTTCTCCTTTCTCTCTCCCCTCAAGCTACCCCACCTCTCACCAATAATGCATTATAACTCACCAATAATGCACCCTAACTCACATGCAACTTACCCTATCTTCCAAAATAGTATACCCCACCCCCTCTTTCTCTCTCCTATCATATCCCATGACCCAAATACCCCCCTCTCTCTCTAAAGGGCACCATGTCTCTTGTCTTGTAGCTAAATAACCTCCCCCACACTCACACACACTCAGTTTCACTGAAAAAGGTGCCCACAGACCCATCCCCACCCGGTGGTTACCTGATTTTTTTCTTGTGTTCACACACATCTGCACACAGATTCACCTCTGAGCACACTCCCCTCTCTCCCCTCTTGTAATTACTTTATTCTCCATGTCACCTCTCACTTTTTTTTCATCAACCCATCTCTCTCTCTTAGTCTCTCTCTCATGAGACTGCTGTTCTGGCACATATACACACAGCTAGACAAGTGGGCCCACAGTCACATGGCCTATGTAGATAATGATTTCTTCATTTCTAAATTCTAGAATTTATCCCCCCCTCCTCCCCTATATAAAGAGGGGTCACCATCACACAAAACACACAACATCACCAAAGAACACACTATGCACTGTGTGTGCCTAGTGCACACACACACACACACACACACACACACACACACACACACACACACCATCACCATCACCGCAATCACCATGCTTGTCTTGAGCATGACCTCTACACCCTTGGCTATGGAAGATGAAGGGCAACTAAATGAAGGATGATGGCCATAATCCTCGTGCGAGTCTTCGCCATCAACTCCCACCTATCCGCCATGTGCTCTACCACTCTCTCCCTTCTCATTCCCCTACCCTATGCTCCCCATTTCATCGCTTTATTCTCTAAATAAAGCTTGAGGTTTTGTGAGTATGTTGTCTTGCAATGTTTTGCCCATGTGAGGTGTGCGGAATCGCCACCTAGTCTTGTGTTTTGGAGTGAGCTTGTGTATGTGTGAAGGGTGTGCGGATTCGCCATCCTTTTGTGGTGCCTAAGTACTAAGCCGCTATACCCCCTCCCTCACTCTCTCTCTCTCTCTCTCTCTCTCTCTCTCTCTCTCTCACTTGATCTCATTCTCTTTCCTCTTCATCATTACTCCCAAGCATCCATCTCTCTTGGATGAAAACTTTGTTATGGTGGTGTGTTGTTTGCGTCCTAGCTGCTGAAGCTAAGTGGTGACCCCTGTTTGCTTTACCATGACAGGCTCGAGGCGCGCCATTCGGTCCCCGGTGTTTTAGAGGCCGTCGGGGTTCGCTTTGCTCCTATCACCGGGATTTTTTTTTTTGAGCGTCGCTGTGTGAGCGTCGCTAATATGAATAGCCTCTTGTAGTGTCAATAACATTTGAGACCATATTGAAGTCTCTAGAAATGATTCCTTGAGGCAAGTCAATCTCAGTTTGATAATTCCATAGATTTACTCTATTTCTGTTATGATTGATAGCATAAACATTGACACATAACAACTTTTCATAGTCGGTTCAATCCTAAATACAAGACATCTACCAGATTTATGATCATTGATCCATTGCAAACTCAAACCATTTTTGATACAGGTCATAGCTCCAAAGTAGCCATCACTTCCACTAGAATAAAAACAGGTTTACCCATGATAATGCATAATATCACTGCTCTTTTATGCAATTTATGTTCTTGATTAAAACAAACAACAACCTCAACTTGTTCAAGCCAATAGGAAAATGTAGAATACCTATCAGGGTCATTAAGATCTATAACATTATAAGTAACAAATTTCATACTGAAGGGGTTTGCTGCAAGGGAGTCGACACAACAATTTGGGTCTCTTCATACTCAATCTCATTCATAGTAACCTAAATTTTAAGGACTGGAGGCTTAGCCTTAGTTTTGCTATTATGATTTACTATCGTGTTAATAGCAGCCAATGTCTCTGGAGATGGAATGTCTTGCAACCCATCATAGACCAAGACCATCATAGAGTTTCATTCAAAACAACTTTAAATGCTACACCCTTTAACCTTGTTTATGGTCTTGAATCCATACTGTTGATAAAATTTCTATTGCCTACATTAAGGGTAGCTAAGGATCTTGAGTGGACTGGACATGAATTGTCAGAGAGACTTGAAGATTTGGAAAAGCTAGATGAGCAACGGCTAACTGTTGTAGCTCACATCTATGCACAAAAGCGAAAACAAAAACAATTTTTTGATTCCCACCTAATTACAAAAATCTTCAAAAAAGGGGACTTAGTTTTAGTATATTCCCTAAGCAACACATTCCCAAGTTTAAGAAAAAGGGAAACGGACCGTTTGTCATTGAAGATGTATCTCCAAGTGGAGCAGTTAAGTTGTCCACCCTAGATGGTTAACCAATGGCTAATTGGATTAGTGGATATTGTTTAAAGAAGTACAATTTGCCACTAACCAACGAATTTCTAGAAAGGATACATGCAGCTAAGCAAAGAAAGATAAAACAACAGCAAGTTATTGAGAAAGCCCAAGAAGAAGCTCGGCTTCGAGTACTCAAAAGGAAATCTACTCTCAAGAATCAACAAATACCTATTCCCATCAACAATCTGAAACCAGATGACCGACAATGGGAATTGCCTAAGATGCAGTGACAGCAAATGATGAATGCAATGGACCTTCGCATCAAAGTACAACTAAACAATCATAGCACAAATGCATTGGTCGCAACAAGATCTCGAATGCAGTCAGTTATTGCATGTACAAAAAAGCAACAAGTCTGTCTTTGACAATCGGAATAGCGACTATTAAAGGATGCAACAAGAACCCAACACCAACATTGCGAGTAGTCAACTTGAATGTGATAGTACATGGATGTTTATGTTCTCATCAGTTTGTATGCTTACCAGACAAACACATGAATGAGACAATGATTCTTGAAATCCCATGGATGCGGACTTACAAGGCAGTACTTGATTGGGATACCAATCAGCTCAAGATATCACCTAAAGGTGGACAACTCATCGTTCCAATTGCACCAAGCAAAGAGGAATGGAAAGTAGGTTACGAGCAGAGCACACCACGAAGCAATCAATCTTCTCTATCCTATCGATAGGAAAGTACTACAAGTAGCATGCAAGGACTTAGACAAATTTGCTTACCAAAAGCACGGCTTAAGGACAAGTTGATTCAAATTTGGGTGCCCAAAGCATCATCTAATGTACCCAAGATGGTTCCAAGGTTCAAAACACAAAGAGGAGCATCTCCGAACAAGGAGCCTAATACGAAATAGATATGGAAGAAAAAGGAGAATTTATCTTCTCCACAAGTAACACTAATCAAGCAATGGAGAGTTAAGTCTCAAAAGACTCAACCACACCATTCTACACAAAGCAAACCAAGATATCAATGGCGGGTAAAAGCTCGCCAACAGTCATTATTTATACCAGCTCAGGAAATCAACATGCCAAAGCATCCTGATGGGACAATCAAGCAAAGATCACACAAGCTACAAGGTTTGCTCTTTTGAAGAGAGCATCAAAAAACCTTGACATCAAAAACTCTTGAGTTAAAATATACAAAAATTCAATAAAGTCATCAAGAGGGGGCTCTCCCATAGGGAGGAAGAGGTCGTGAGTAAAAAAAAAAAGAGAGAGGCTCCTTGTAGGCTGTCGAAAGTGAGCGAGAGAAGCTCTTGCTACAAAGGGGTTGTGATCGAGAGAAGAGAGAGAGAGGCGCTCTTGTTTTTAGGCTGGATCCAAAGAGGTATCGAGAGAGAGATCTATTGTCATGCTCCTTGTTGGAATCAAAGGTAGAGTCGTGAGGGAGCAATGATGAGAGAGAGAGAGAGCGAGAAGAAGTTGGCCATTTCAAGGGCGTCAATGAGCATGTTTACAAAATGTAGATAACGGAAAAAATACCATCCTGAAGCTGGCGTGAAGAAGCCCTTAGCGAGATGCGACGACAAAACCGAGCCATAGATAAGTTTCTTCTTTTTCTCATGACAGTTGGATGTAAATTTATGTTGATTGAAGAAAACATTTAAACACGAACACTTGCAGTGTCTCTCTCCATTTTCATAATAAACACATAAATGTCTTCATGATTTTGTTCTCCAGTTTGAGTGAGTATGTGCAGCCCGAGCATTGTGTGGGTTAGAAAGAGAGAGAATTTGATACATGTTTTGGCATATGATTTAGCCGCACTTACATTGTCTAGTCTCCTTGTTTTGGGAGTGAGCATAACATATTGCTTGAGCTCTTTTGTTTGCTAGGTTTTTCTTGGTCTTGGTCTGCTCCATGGCCTGGCCATAGAAAAATATCTATCATTTTGTAAAAACAATCAAGGCAAGCTCTCCAAAAGTAGAAAATAGCTTGAAGGCTACAAAGCGTCAAATTTGACATATGCAATCAAACTGACTCCAAATGAGCTAAAATTGGATGAGTAGCTTTAGGACTATGTAGCGGACAAGTCCATAGCTTCAAAAGTGACTAACCAACTCCACATGCCATGTAGTCACAAAAATCGGTGAATTCAGAGTTGACAAAGCACGAAGTGATACCGACAAGACAAAACCTTACCAAATTCAATTTAGGATTTGTTTTAGGTGTATTCAATATGTTTAGGTCAAAATTTGTCAAGTTTAGCAAAAAAAGTTGACTTCTGTAAATAATCACGATTATTTACTTTTGTAATTTTTTGGCTTGAAAATGGTATTTTCACCTCACCTATCACTTGTGCACACCTACTACATGACACATTTCAAGTATGAGCCAAATTGATCAATGATAAGTTGGAAAATTGTTTAAAAAATGCAAAGAATCCTTCTAATGCAAATTTTGAGTTATCTGTCACATTTTTTTAATCTAAATCACCCCATATGTCATACATAGAGTCTACATCATGCCTAGAACCAAGTTGCACCAAAAAATGTTCATTTTGATGAAAAAGTTAATAATCGTGATTATTTACTTTTTTACCAAGATGGAGAAAAATTGCAACTTTGACTTCATGGGACCAAAGCACATGATGTCCTAAGCCCACTGACCAAATTTGAACAAATTTGGAGCTCAAAATCTCAAAATCCCTTTATATCTACAGTTTCAGAGACGGAAAGCCTAAATCTGGAACCATTTTCATCCTTTGGAGTCCACACTTCACTTAGAGTATCTAAATGCTATATATTTCAAGCCTATGATGCCAAAAATGCAAAAAGTTGAAAAAATTCCTCAGCTGTAACTAATCACGATTATTTACTTTTGTTGCAAATTTTTGCTTGGACTTTATGATTTTGATCTTTACAAGTTTTTATGCGTCTATGCATGTTCAAAAATTGATTTGAAGCAAATTGGACTCAGCTAGAGAGAAGACCTGGAGACATTGAAGCTGCAAAATAACGACTCAAAATTGCAAGGTTGAAAAACAAGGAATACTTTGATAAGCGACATCGACTCAGGAGCAAAGCAATTGACAAAGGTGACTGGGTTTTGGTGTATGATAGTAGCCTTGATAACCAGCACACAGTCATGCGTAAGTTTTCAAAAAGATGGTTTGGACCGTACGTTGTAAAGCATGTGCATGAAAATGCTACTTATAGCTTGTCTGAACTAGATGGTACATAAGTAAAGATTCCCATTGCAGGAAAAAGGATCAAAATGTTTAAGATAAGAGGAGACAATGATCCAGAAGATGTTGATGAGGAAGAAGAGCAAACCATAGGTAAAGATCAAAGTGAAGATGAAGATTTGGAATCATCCAGTGAAGAAGAAAGCAAGGAAGATGTATAAGAGAGCTGATCTTACAAAGAAATATTGTGGCACATACCGGAGGATGTGCAGGTTTAGAGGGGGTGGATGTCGTGCTGTGACACGTACATAGTGGGAACGCATGCTACAAGATCTATCTTGTAACTTTTTGGATACATAATTATCTTTCCTATAATGTACATATGCATATTTAAGTATAATAATAAGCCTTGTATCTCATCCTATTATTTTTCTCAAGGGTAACCTATCCTTACTTTACCATCAAAAAATACTATGGGAAAAGCATCAATAGCTCCGCCTCTTTAACTTGGGGCAAAAAGCATTGATTATTTATTTCTACTATTTCATTATTATCTCACACCCTAGCTAGATCCTATATCTAGGGTAAACTATAATATATATATATTCTATGTATTTTTTATACTTTTCTTATATTTCTTTTTAAATAGCTACTAGGAGGGAATCAAATCCTAGTGGGACACTAGGTGGCATGATTTTAAAGATACACTTATTTTAATGCATTATTGCAAGAATGATTACAAAACTTTGTCAAGGAGCAATGTCATGCTTTCATATGGCATGAGGTGTCCTTTGGAATTAAATGAAAGTCTAAGCTAAGGGGACCACGGGAAGACTTTTGCTTCCAGAAATGGACCCTATTTTGATGAATTTTTTACACAAGGTTTCAATCCGAATTGGAAAATGACTTCAAAATGAAAATCGTAGCTAATGCGTTGAAGTTTCTGTCCATATTTTTACTTTTTTATTTGGAGCCACGGTTGAGGAGATATGATCAAAATACTGGACCCCAATCTGCCCACATCATGCAGGGACATCTCATTTCCAACTTTTCCAATTCCTATTCACACTGGCTCCTCTCTTCTTGTGTAAACCCTTGGGGGTTCCCTTCACCTATAAAAGGGGACCTCTTCTTCCTTGAAAAGGAACTCAAACATTCCAGCCATTGATGAGAGGAATTCTTGAGGGAGTGAGTAGTAATGCCTAATTGTACTTAGCCCCATTAACATAAGCCCAAGCCTACACTTTCTCCTAGAGGAAGACTAGCCATTCTTGTACGCTATCCTTGGAAGATCAACTCTAATCAAAGAAGGTGTTGTACTTGGCGTAACAATCAACGTTGAATTCTCCCCTCTTCTTCTCTCTCCCATCAATAATGGTACCGAAGGGTTTCAAGTAAGATGTGTTCTACATTGATGTTTTCTTGATTTCTTTTTGTTTTTTTTTAAATCTCTAATCCAACATATATATATGTATCTAATCTCATCTCCTTAACCAAACCTATCTCTCTCATTCTTAGTAATTCATCCTCTCTAGGTTCTCTTTGCTACAGGTACATCTCTCCCCGTAGTATCCTTATTGCCTACGGGCAAGAATAGGGCTTGGGAGGGAAACTTCTCATCTCTTCACTTCTCTCATATCTACATTTTTCTCATATCTACATTTCTCACATACTATCCTAGATGAATAACCCACATGATGATCATTTCTATCGCTTTCACTCTGTACGATCTATTAGAATTAATGTATGGATTAGCCGTAAAATACACTTTCAACAACGTATAGTGTTTCTCTTCAGCCCTGAAGGGCTCAATGTAATACTTCTATCACCGGATCCCATCATACTACCTCTCATAGACTATAATTTTTCTTTTGATGTAAGCGTAGTTATCTTGCTATGAACCAAGAGGATTTTTACACACAATTAATCCCAATCACTAGACAAAATATATATATTATGGTAAGCACAAAACTACAATTCCAAAGAACAATTCGTAGCCTATTTGGTCAGCCAAGATTGAATGCCATTAACTCATCTATTAACCCTTCCATATTACCCATGATACGATATGACCATAGCCTTGATGTTTTCATCTTCGTATTGTTTTGACATTCTCTTTTGTGTTCTTTCTTTGTGTGTGTGAGTGCAAGAGAGAAAGAGTGAGTCTTCTTTGATTGCACTTCTTTCCAAACCCTAGTCTTCATGGCATCTATGGTTTAACTCCTTCATATAGTTTTTGTTGAGTTCTCTCACAAACTCTCACAGCCATAAGCCCAGTGCTTTCTTAGCAAGACCGCAAATTTCTCGACAACGTACCCTATCTCTCGTTCTTTCTCTCTCGATCTCGCTCTCGCTATCTCTCTTTCTCTCTCTCTCTCTTGATCTCGCTCTCACTATCTCTCTTTCTCTCTCTATTTCCCTATTTTCCTATCTCTCTCTCTGTCTCGCTCTCCATTTCCCTATCTCTCTCTCTCTCTCTCTCTCTCTCTCTCTATATATATATATATATATATATATATATATATATATATATATATATATATACTCTCTTTCTCTATCTCTCTATTTCCTCTCTCTCTCTCTCTCTCTCTCTCTCTCTCTCTCTCTCTCTCTCTCTCTCTACTTCCCTATCTCTCTACTGATAGAACGAGCGACTGAGCTAGGGAGATCTAGACGCCCACGACTGCGGAGGACTACACAACATCGACAGAGGCTGCATTAGAGGATCTAGCTAGGTCACTTTGGCTCGACATGCACAACACCCGGTCAGGCTACTGACCATGGAGGAGATTGATGAGATCCGCCAGCGACAGATGCTGGATCTCCTATGATCTACCTATCCCAACTAGTTGGTTTAGTCGTTTAGTCCACACCCAAAAGTTTAGGATTCCATAATATTTTATTTTGTCATCGTCTTACTCTGACTTTGTATCAGATCCATCACATTGTAACTTTCTTGTCTCATGTCTCATAGGTCACTTTGGCCTTTCGAAGACGTTAATATAACATTTCATTTCATTTCTCTCTTTAATTTTAATTTCCTAAGCATACATTAATTCTCTCTCTCTCTCTCTTTCCTACACACACACACACACATTTCTCTCTCTCTATCTCTTTCCTACACACACACACACCTCTCTCTCTCTCTTTCCTACACACACACACCGCTCTCTGTCTATCTATCTATCTCTCTCTCTCTCTCTCTCTCTCTCTCTCTCTCTCTCTCTCTCTCTCTCTCTCTATTTCCTACACACACACACACCTCTCTCTCTCTCTCTCTTTCCTACACACACACACATGCACACACACACACACACCGCTCTCTCTCTCTCCCTCTCTCTCTCTCTCTATATATATTTCCTACACACACACATGCACACACACACACACTGCTCTCTCTCTCTCTCTCTTTCTCTCTCTCTCTCTCTCTCTCTCTCTCTCTCTCTCTCTCTCTTTCCTACACACACACACACGATGTAGAGAGAGAGAGAGAGGGAGGGGTTGGGGGGGGCGGAGATGGACATAATACCTACGCAGCAGGTTTCGGCCAAGGTCTGAGCAGGCGAAAATGGCCCCTGCGCGCGGGTTTCGCTTTTTTTCCCCCAAATTTTTTTGCGTCGCTATACGCGTGGAATAAAGCCTTTCCACACGTATATCGACGCACACTGCAATGCGTATATCGATGCGTATAGCGACGCACGCTAATTACGTCGATATACACGTGGAAAAGCATGGACGTCGATATATACGCGTCGATATCTTCATGTAGTGTTGTAGTGAACACTGTGGCTATTCTTACCTTTTCATCGTACATCGGTGTGTGTGAGTTAGGGGACTTTTCCCATATCTTCTTAAAACCCTCAGCTAACTAGTCACTACGCTAGTTGAGCCAAAAAAATAAATTTTAAAAAAAATCCAAAGTATATTATGGCCCATTGGTGTGTAAATATCTCATTGTATATAGGCCTATGTATGTTATGTACATTGACTCACCATTACCACAATTTTTTTACCATTTTGCATACTCTTTATTCCATATAAAAACTATATTCACACAAGCTTCTCTTATTTTTGGTGTGAATGCACTCCAAGGAAAAACTTCAAAAATACTTTTCACCATCAGTCATTGCCTTTCACTAAATTGCTATTTCTTAGAGGTTTTTTTTATTATCTCTTGTAAATAAATATACTTCAATAAAAACAAATGAGTGTCCCCTCATTTGATTCCTTATATTTTCATATATCTCTTTTTTCCATTTTATATTTATATATAGATGACACTATTCTAAATTCCATAAATTGTTTATATATACTGCTTGTTTTTGTCCATCATATCCATGTATTATATTTGTGCATAATCCACAACCATTCACATTTTCAAACCCCTAAGAATCAATTAGGTCATGCTCTAATGCAAGGAGGGGCTCACCTTTGGATCCATATGCAAATTCAACAAAAGGGGGGCCACTGAAGACTTTTTTGTGAAGAAAACAGGTATTTTGGTGGGATTTTTTATATCCATCTTCACTCTGAATTTGAAGCGGTGGTCAAAAGAGAAAATGTGGACCAAGAGCTGAATAATCACCTTAAAAAAATTGGTGATTTTGGAGCGACCACCGATGAGCTAGGATTTTTTGAGTAGACCCAAGTCTGCCCACTTTTCTCACAAGTAGCCCATAGTCTTCTCTCACCTCTTTCCACACTTCTACACACACACACACACACACTCATTCCTCTCAATCCCTCACTCAAACATGCACCTTTCATGGTTTTTCTCACCTTCTTCACCATTAACCTCCCCTCTTACTTCCATAGCTCTCATATGAGCTCCACGTATACATACACCATCTCTATGCTTCTCTCTATTACTTCCAAAGTACAATTCCATCTTACCCCTTCTCTATATACATAAATTCAACATGTAAACCATGCTTAAATTCTGAAAATTGAGAGTTCTCATCAACCGAATTGCCATTTCCATCACGATAATCAACCTTGGCGGCAGTGGCGTAAAGAAGAGAAGATGAAGAAGATGATCCATAGTCATTTTGGGAACCTACACAAGTAAGTACTTCTTTAAGCTTCACCATCACAAGGATTTCCTCACTTCATTCAAGCATCTTACTTCAACCATCCACCTCATTCTACGCATTGTAAATACATCATTCACTTTCTAGTGATTACGAACACTAACCACCAACATACTAACACAAAATAGCCATTGACCTAACCATAAAAGACATCTCACCTCAAGACATGTGCATAGTAACTCTCTCTCTCCTTCCTTAAAACTCTACTTTCACATTATCTACCATTAATAATGCTCTCTTTTGAGCCCACATCCATGACTCAAGCAGACAAAGAAGACCTGCAATGTTTTGATATTCTGAAAATTTCATAATCCTGATTGTTAGCTTGTAAATTAGGATTTTCAAATAATCTTAATGAGGGTTTCCAACCTATAAATAGGCCCCTCTCATTCTTGTAAAACAACCTTCAATATCTCACCTAGTACCCTAACACTCTATGCGTGAGAAGAGACTTAGACGTAGCAACCACTTTGTGAGATTCACTTTTGGTGTGAGAGAAGCTTTCAAGCTACACATTGCAAGTGAGAGAGCGTGAGTTCAAAAATCTCAAACCACTATTGTATATGCTCCTCCATCATCAATAAATTGAGGTTTGGTGCATCAAAGGTGTGATTCGACGTTCAAATCTTCGTCCTTCCACTTGTGCAATACGGTTTGGTGAATTCAAGGTGACTTGTGTATTTTGAGTTTCTATCGTTTGATCTTGTTTTAGAAAGTGTTTTAGTGTGCTTTCATTGCCAATTTTGTGTCCATTGTAAGAGGGTATTGTGGTGAGAGGTCTCCCACACCCTAAGACAGTGTGTGTGTTGGCAATGTTTAGCATCCACTAAGCATTGAGTAGTTTTGTAGAAGCTCTACGATAGCGTCATAACAAACCATATCCATTTGCAAGTCACAAATAAGGTATTATGCAAGATCCATTCCTCTCTTTATTCCCTTTGCTCTAGCTCTCTCTAGTCCATTTTGTGTGTGTGTCTTGGTGTGAGGGTGCTTGTGTGTGTTTTGTGGTACATCTTCTTGGTTGTGAAAAAATCTCTCTTGCATCCTAGTTCGCATACCATAACTAGGTGGTGCCCCTATCTTGTTTGGGTTTGGCTGTGGGTTTGTTGTTTTGTTGTGCTTGTGGTTGCCCTAGCCGCAATTGAGCTTTTAGAGGTCGCCTCTCTTGTTGCCCGCCCCGGACCGCCTCAATTTTGGTGCCCCCACTGAGGAGGGCTTGTGTATTTTAGTGTAGGATCAACGTTTAGCATAGTCAAGTAGTTTGCATGAATCACAAAAATTTGTATGATCCTTTCATTCCCATTGCAAGGCAAAAGGTACACATAATTGTTAGTACTAAGTTGCAATTTCAACGTGTAATTCGTAGAGTTTTAAGTCCTCTTAGGTTGGTCGAGATAAACGCTTGAGTAAATCCTTTTATTTTGCCTCTCATTAGGTACGATATTAGTTTGGACGGCTATATTTTTATTTTGTTTTAAGAATTAGGTCATGCATAGACAATGGATAATGGCCATGGAATAGAGGTTTTCCCCTTCCATTTCACTCCACACATTAGAATAAACATTGCAATTAGTAGAAAAATCCATTTTCAACAACGTATGGTGTTCATGTTTGGTGCCCAAAGAGTAGGAGAAATTCTCGTGTTGGAGAGGGGGGATGGGGGAACACACCCGGCACAAACAAAAGGGACTCTCTATAGCTCAAGGTACTCACAGCACCCCTATCCTCTTGGAAAACACCTTCAAACACACAACTCACACTAGCAGACCACCGCCTGCTCGATTGGCACTACTCACACACTCCACAAAACCATCACACAATGCACACTTGTTTCCATGGTCTGTCTCCACCCTTACACACACTCACAACAACTCAATCTCACTCTCTCATACAACACTATCGGTCCGGGGGGCACACACTTCCACACAGCCTGCACCGAGGAGAACCATGAAAGCAGGAGAAAGAGAAGGGGGGAAGGGGAAACAACAACGAGACGAGGCATCAACCGCTCAATTGCACTCCATCGAACACTTGTACAAACTCACACTGCCATCACCATGGCCATTTACACAAGAGAGATACAAAGGGCTTTGACAGGCACACTTCTCTGTCCAAAAGCTCCACTTTGCAGGCTTCAAACGACACCTCAAAAGGCCAAGAAAAAGCCAAGAAGAAAACCCCTAATTTGGTTCATTTTTTACTTTTATAGGATGGGGGGTTCAATTTGGGAAATTACAATTTAATTGGTCCATATGGCACCCATTTTTTGTATCTCTTGGGAAGGGGGACACCACCTTTCTCCATCTGCTCCCTTTCTCTCTTTTGCACTTGGGAGGGGGGGGCATTAGTGATGTCGCTATTGCCCCCTAGTATTTTTTTTATTTTTTTTTATCCTTCAATTTTTACCCTCTTTGGGCTTAGCCTTGCACTACTCAATTTTTTACTTTGACCTTCTCCCTCTATCCGAATCCTCCTTGGCCCCTTTTGCTCTTTGGTCCATGCTTTTTCCCGCCTTTGATTTGTCCGACCTTTCTTTGGAAGGGTCCCCTTTGCTTTGGCCTCTGCTTTTGACTTGCCCCCCTTGGCCTTGCTCGGCTCTACTCTACTACCTTGCTGTGGGAGCTTCCTCTTACATGGGGGGGGGGGGGGGGGGGCAATAGCGATGTCGCTATTGCCTCCCTTCCCTTCCTCAAAATTTCGGGGCTGCGGGATCGTGGGAACTGCCCCATGTCGGGCGTGTCACATCATCACTAGGTCTCACCGCCACGCGGGCGTGCCGCTGCGCCACCTCGCCTCGCCGGACGTCGCCAAAACTGCCACATCTCCGCCTGCGCAGCGCCGGAGGCACTCGCCACCATATCTCATGAGGAGGGAGCCCTCCTTTCTCTCCCTCTTGCATACCTTCAATAGGGCCACGCCCCAGTATATGTACTCCTAACTTAGGGTGCCTTACGGCGCATGTGGGTCAAAGCTCACTGACACATGGCAGCTCATGAGGTGATGGCCTTTGGGGATCTCCAAACTCTTCCCAAAAACCTCCCACTTCCCCAATCCAATTAAAAAAACTCTTTTTTTGGCCTTCTTCTCCAAGTTCCCGTCCACTGCTCCAATGTTCTACTGCCAAGCCGCAAAGCCCAGATGAAACTTTGCATTGCCGACGTTGGTGCAGCTAAAGTTGGTCAGAGCTAAATAGTGGTCTATGCCATGCAAAGCGGGGCAGCTCCGCCCGCACGAGAGAGGAGGTGGTGGTGACGTGGCTCCCAAAGTCTATGGGGGGCCGTTTCCCGCGGTGAAACCCAATCCAAAGCTTTTTTGAGGGTAAAGTGAGACTCTAGGAGCAACGACGGCACCGTCGTTGCTCCCTACAGGGTGCTTGTGAGTAGAGCGAAGTATGAAGCCTCAGGATATGCTCAAAATGGTCAAAGCAAAGTCAAGTCTCCCAAGGGGAGTGCCACATGTCGGCCTACCATGAAAAATGCCTAAAAACTCAAAAACGGGCCCAATAAGGGGGCAAAAATTTTTTGTAACGGGGGAGGTTTTTTTTTTTTGCACTGTACATGAGAGGAGAGAGGGATTGTTATGGAGCTTGGAAGCCATTAATGCACAACCCTTTTGGTCTGTGGTGCTATGTCGCATCCCCCTTCCCCCTTTTTCTTTGTCGTCTCGTCTGTTGCCAGTCGCGGTGTCGGTGAAGCGTGTGTACGCCCAGATCGTTGGTGCTTTGCAGAGAGAGAGAGAGAGAGAGAGAGAGAGAGAGAGAGAGAGAGAGAGAGAGAGAGAGAGAGAGAGAGAGAGAGAGAGAGAGAGAGAGAGAGAGAGAGAGAGAGAGAGAGTGTAAGTGTATGTGTGGAGGGAGGCAGAGAAGATGCAGTGAGGTGTTGGCTCCTTTTGCGGTCCTGGATAGCATGTGTGCACTTGGGAACTGAGCAGGTGAAGCGGATTAGGTGTAGATTGTCATTTCGAAGGTGTTTTCGAGTGGATTGTGGTGTTGTGTTGACTCTGAGCTATAGATAGGCTTTTTTGGTTGTGTCGGGTGTCGTCCCCATTCCCCCTCTCCATCGTCTGGTGCCCCCACTGAGGAGCACACTGATTGCTCCTAGTTGATCGAAAAGAAGCAGTTTTCGCGTTGGAAGTCATGGCAGGTAGAAGCTATGGACCAATTTTCACAGGAGAAGAGAACCCTGATGAGTGGATGTCAGATTTTGAGTTGTACATGTTGTCGTTGGGTATGCCGAATGAGGACAGCAAGATGCAGACTTTTCCTTTGGTGATGCATGGTAGAGCTAAAGCATGGTACGACGCATTGGAAGTTGAGCCGAAGCAAGCATGGCCGGCTCTACGGGCGAGGTTTCTTCACGACTTTCGCAAGGAGACTTCCCTAGTCGAAATGGATGCAAAGTTGAAGGCACTTAAGCAAGATGTAAGTGAAGAGCTCAATTTGTTTTTGGGTCATTTTGAAGAGTGTTGAGCAGAGTTAGCGGCAGCCATGCAATTGGCCAATGGAGATTACTTCAAGCTAGACAAATTCATGGCGTGTCTGCATCCCAAGGTGAGAGAAAAAGTTGATTTCGAGAGCCTAGAGAATTATAATGGTGCAATAGTCATTGCATGGTCAAAGAGAAAAAAGATAAAGAAGAATATAGAGCAGGGCGTGTCAGGCTATGAGACGATGGCCCATGTTCAACCGCAGAGCCCGAGAGAGGCTGGACATGAAGAAAATCAGGGAATTCGAGGTGTAGCTCTTGTGCCACAAAATTGGGTGAGCACAATGCAAGATTTATCCGAGCAAATGCAAGAGTTGCGGCTCAGTGTCATGGATAGAGGACAGCCAAGAGGACCAAGGGACACTGCCAGGTAGGTGTTACAATTGTGGAGAAGAAGGGCATTATGCACCTGATTGTCCTCAACCGCAGAGAGAAAGAGGAGGTATGTACCCACTTTTTGGTAGAGGTCGAGGTCAAGGTCAATACAATGGTCCAAGAGAGCAAGCGGTGGAGAATCCTATGCAGCCAGCTCAACAAAACGGATGTGAGGTTCCAAGAGTGAACATCATAGGGGTAGACAAGCACAATGTAGAAGTTTTGGCCAATAAGAGGGCAAGAGTTGAGAGGGAGACATAGGTAGAACGGGAAACTAGAGCTCACAAGGGTAAAGAGAAGGTGTACGAAGGCAGAGAGCAGCCTGAGCCTAGCAAAAGAAGGAGGCGTTGCAAGATCAAACAAGCGGATTTCCAGCTAGGACGAGGCTACCCCGAGTACAATATGGTGAGTGACGTTCAAAATCAGAAGGCAAATATTACATTTAGTCAATTGTTAGCTTTAAATCCAAAGTTAAGAAGGCAGTGGTCCACGAGTGTTAGCACCAGGCTGCCATGAGCTAAAGGAAATGTCCAAGCAGTGCAAAACATGGCTTTGAGAGTAGGTAACCCCACTAATGTTCTGCCACTGGTGGATGCGATTATAGAGAAGAGGATGCAGGTACAAGCCTACATAGACGGTGGAGCACAGGTTTGTGTCATGACAGAAGCAGCCATGAAAGAGACGGGAGTCAAGGCAGTAGTCAGGTCAAATGTGCACATGAGGATGGCTAACCATACTAAAGCCAGGTGTCTGGGTGTGGCGCAGGATGTGAAGGTCAAGGTGATGGGCATAGAGTGCCTGATTGACTTCTTTGTGATGAAAGAAGGGGATAATGCTTACCCTATCATTTTGGGTAGGCCATGGCTATTGGCAATAGGTGCAAAGCAGGATTGGGAAAGCAAAGTGTTCACTTTCCCTGACAAAGAGAGAGGCAGACAAATTGTGCTTGATTTGAAGACCAAAGAGAGTAGTTCTCGCCCTATGGCAGTTCAAGATGAGGGCAACATGACGAGCTATGAGTATGAGACTGAGACGGGCTATGATGAAGGCTATACTAGCACAGAGGGAGAGGAGAGCGAGGATGACATGTTGAAGATAGATGCGGATTTGTTCGGAGTCACCATAGATGGCTCTCCACCTAAAGAAGAAGGTATGCAGCCTTAAGCTCATGGTTTAAGCATAGAGGAGGTTTGGAGTATGATAAGTGAAGACCTTACCAAAGAGGAAAAGGAGAGCTATGTTCAATTGTGTGAGTCCTATCCAGATCTATTTGCAACGGAGTACAAGCATTTGCGAGGTGCAAAGGGGGTGGAGCACAAAATTGTTCTTAAGGAAGGGTATAAGCCTAAAGCACAGAAGCTGAGAAGATTAGGGGAGATCCAAAAAGAAGCCCTTTGGCAGGAGATCAATAAACTATTGGATGCAGGCATCATATATCCTGTGAAGGAGTCAGAGTGGGTCTGGCCAGTGGTCATAACCTCTAAGAATAATGGGAAATGGAGAGTGTGTGTCGACTACAAGCCATTGAATGCCGCAACCAGGAGGAATCACTACCCCTTGCCGTTTCAAGACAAAATCCTAAACCAGGTGGCTAGGCATGAGAGGTACTCGATTATGGATGGCTTTTCGGGGTACTTTCAGATAGGGATTGCACTTGAAGACCAGCTGAAGACCACATTCATATCTCCATGGGGCTGTTTTGCTTACCGCACGATGCAGTTCGGATTGGTGAATGCATACGCTACCTTCCAAGGTTGGATGAACAGGGTATTTGGTCCATACATGGGCCGTTTTATTAGGGTCTTCATGGATGATATCGGCTGCTACAATTCAAGGTTGGAGCACTTATCGAAGCTCCAACTATGCTTTCAAAGGCTTGATGAAGAAGGAGGCCAGTTGAATCCCAAAAAGTGCAAGCTAGTGACGGGAGCAAAGCGAACCCCGAACCCCCGACAGCCTCTAAAATACCGGGGACCAAATGGAGCTCCTCGAGCCTGTCATGGTAAAGCAAACAGGGGGCACCACTTAGCTTCAGCAGCTAGGACGCAAACAACACCCCACCATAACAAAGTTTTCATCCAAGAGAGATGGATGCTTGGGAGTAATGATGAAGAGGAAAGGGAATGAGATCAAGTGAGAGAGAGAGAGAGAGAGAGTGAGGGAGGGGGTATAGCGGCTTAGTACTTAGGCACCACAAAAGGATGGCGAATCCGCACACCCTTCACACATACACAAGCTCGCTCCAAACACAAGACTAGGTGGCGATTCCGCACACCTCACATGGGCAAAACATTGCAAGAAAACATACTCACAAAACCTCAAGCTTTATTTAGAGAATAAGGCGATGAAATGGGGAGCATAGGGTAGGGGAATGAGAAGGGAGAGCGTGGTAGAGCACATGGCGGATAGGTGGGAGTTGATGGCGAAGACTTGCACGAGGGTTATGGCCATCATCCTTCATTTAGTTTCCCTTCATCTTCCATAGCCCAAGGGTGTAGAGGTCATGCTCAAGACGAGCATGGTGATTGCGGTGATGGTGATGGTGTGGGTGTGTGTGTGTGTGCACTAGGCACACACAGTGCATAGTGTACTCTTTGGTGATGGTGTGTGTATTTAGTGTGATGGTGACTCCTCTTTATATAGGGGAGGAGGGGGGAGGAATTCTAGAATTTAGAAATGAAGAAATCATTATCTACATAGGCCATGTGACTGTGGGCCCCACTTGTCTGGCTGTGTGTATATGTGCCAGAGCAGTAGTCTCATGAGACAGAGACTAAGAGAGAGATATGGGTTGATGAAAAAAAGTGAGAGGTGACATGGAGAATAAAGTAATTACAAGAGGAGAGAGAGGGGAGTGTGTTCAGAGGTGAATCTGTGTGCAGATGTGTGTGAACACAAGAAAAATCAGGTAACCACCGGGTGGGGATGGGTCTGTGGGCACCTTTTTCAGTGAAACTGAGTGTGTGTGAGTGTGGGGGAGGTTATTTAGCTACAAGACAAGAGACATGGCGCCCTTTAGAGAGAGAGGGGGGTATTTGGGTCATGGGATATGATAGGAGAGAGAAAGAGGGGGTGGGGTATACTATTTTGGAAGATAGGGTAAGTTGCATGTGAGTTAGGGTGCATTATTGGTGAGTTATAATGCATTATTTGGTGAGAGGTGGGGTAGCTTGAGGGGAGAGAGAAAGGAGAAAGGACAAGGGGAAGAGAGAGGGGCTTGACCTTTTGAGTGGAGGAGAGGAAAAGGGACACACGACGGGGCAACAGTGAAGAAAAAAGGAGGCAAGGTGGGGATGGGCTACCCCGCAGGCATGAGGTGGCCTATTTTACCTTTCTTATATATTTACATAATCATACTTTATTTTTTTCTTACTTTTTCCAATGCCTTTTATCACTCCCTCCCTAAGAGGGGGTTTTCATGGGGTGGGGACGAGAGAAAAGGGGTATGGGAGCTTGGCTTGTGAAAAGCCCCCATCACTAGCACAGCCTCGAGCGCAGCTGTTAGGTCATGTGGTATCACAAAACGGTATAGAGGCAGATCCTGAGAAGGTAAAGGCATTGGTGTTGATGGAGCCGCCATCAGATGCTCAAGGTTTGGCTTCATTTGTTTATAAGTTGAGGTATTTGTCACGTTTCTTTTGGATGCTGTCGCAATATGTGCATCGTCTTCAAAAGAGGGCTCAGCAAGTGCATGGTTATGTGTGGGATGGGGAAGCTCAGGAGGCTTTTGATAGAGTCAAGGAGATTTTATGCCAGCTGCCAGCGGTGTGTCCTCCCAATCGAGAGGACGACTTTTATGTATCTATGACAGTGGGCACAATTGCTATTGGAGCAGTTCTATTGCAAAAGGTAGGGAGAAGCTACAAGTCGATATACTTCGAGAGCAGGGTTATTAGCCCAGGAGAGGCTGGCAGAGCAGTGGGTGATGGCTCTAGTCTTCGCTTGCAGGAAGTTCAAAGTCCATTTGATTGTGCGTAAGTTTTTTGTGTTGATGGCTAACAATCTATTGCCAGAGGTAGTGCTACATTTGAAGCCAGGAAGGAGGATTATAAAGTGGGTGTTGGAGCTACAGGAGTTCGAGTTCGAGTTTAAGGTGGATCACACGAGTCGGTCTCACCTGGAAGACATTCTTGTCAGCAAGGCTATCGATTTTCCGACTTATCCAAGAGTGGTGCGAGATGAAGCTACGGAGGAACAATGCATAGAGTTCGGCATTTCAAGGTTGGTGGTGAAGGGAGATGCATTGCTAGTCATCAAGCAATTCTTAGGCCAATGGCAGGTAAAGCGCAATTCTTTGAAGCATTGGTTCTTTTCCATCAAAAAGATGTTGAAGTCTTTTGAAGAAGTCCAATTCAAGCATGTGAGAAGAGAGCAGAATCAAGAGGCGGATCAACTAGCTAGCAACAAGGTACAGGTACATGTTGGAGGTCTATATGTGGCCCCAGCCACTTATGCAGGTAGAGAGACTCTAAAGGAGATTGAAGGCTTTTTGAGTACAGGGCAATGTTCAGAGGGTTTGTCCAAGTTGCAAAAGAGAAGAGTGGTGCAAAAGGCCCGCAAATTCACACTTGTAGGCGAAGATCTCATGAATTACGGGCATGACGGAGTGCTTAAAAGGGTGTTGTACAAAGAGGAGATAGGAATAGTGCTGGATCAATGCCATGAGGAGAGAGGACATCAAGGTAAAGACCAGGTTTTGTTTCGAATCTTGAGAGCAGGCTTTTGGTGGCCTTCCCTTGTGAAGGATGTGCACTATTGGTCAAAACCTTCCATGAATGTCAGACTATGAGCGAGAGGAGGCTGATAGCCGAATCGCAGGGAGCCATCATTGCCCAGGACGCTTTTGAGAAGTGGGGTTTGGATGCCATTGGTCCACTCCCAAAGTCGGAAAGCAGTAAAAAATACATTATAGTGGCGATTGACTACCTTACCAGGTGGGTAGAGGCCAAGGCTGTCAAAGAGGTAAATGCAAATGTGGTAGCTCAATTCGTGTTTGACCGCATTTGTTGCCGTTTTGGTGTTCCATGGGTGTTGATCTCGGACAGAGGCCAAGGATTTCGAAGAAAATTGATGCGGGCTTTAGTGGAAAAACTGGGTATCCAACACCGCTTTTCTTCGCCATATCACCCGCAGTGCAATGGTCTGGTAGAGAGTGACAATGGGCAGATTGTAAAGATGTTGACCAAGTATGTTTATAAACACGTGACAGAGTGGGAGGTAAACTTGGAGAAGCGTTTGTGGGCCTACCGCACATCCTACAAAGTGGCTACAAACTTCACTCCATTTGAGCTTGTCTATGGTAAGGAGGCAGTGTTACCATTGCATGCACAATTAGGTGCTTTAAAGGGTATGTGGCGTGTCAATGCCACTCAACAAGAAGTTCTACAGGATCGGATCACTAGTTTGGAGGCTTTACAGATGGATAGGGAGGCTGCGACGGACTTTTATGTGAAACAGAGGGATAAGCGAGTGGCGAAGTTCAACAAGAGCTTGCCAAGCAAGGAGATTAAAGAGGGAGATCTGGTCATGAAGTACGAAAGCTACCTAGATTTCACATTCCAGAAGAAGTTCAAGAAGAAGTGGACGGGTCCATATAAAGTGAAGAAGGCATTTCCAAATGGGACCTATCAGTTGGTGAGAGCCAATGGCAAACATTTGAGGCATAGGGTGAATGGTGTACGGCTCAAGCTATACTTTGACAGGGGTTTAGTGCCTGATGTACACCAGATTGTAGCTACAGGGGTTGGGCAACCAACCTAGACAGAGGGATCTTATGAAGAGAGAGGACACCTTGTACACACTCTGTACATAGCATGTACATACAGCCATGGTTTTTTACTCCATTCCATGCTTGTCAAGTGTTGCAGTTTTCAGGTTCTAAAGTGTGCTTTTAGTTGAGCATGAATGCCCAACAAGAGGGTTGGGAAATGATGGTGCAGCTAAAGTTGGTCGGAGCTAAGTAGTGGTCTACTCCAGGCAAAGCGGGGCAGCTCCGCCCGCGCGAGAGAGGAGGTGGTGGTGATGTGGCTCCCAAAGTCTATGGGGGGTCGTTTCCCGCGGTGAAACCCGGTCCAAAGCTTTTTTGAGGGTAAAGTGAGACTCTAGGAGCAACGACGGCGCCGTCGTTGCTCCCTAGAGGGTGCTTGT
Organism: Adiantum capillus-veneris; assembly: GCF_014529385.1. Lineage (NCBI taxonomy): Eukaryota > Viridiplantae > Streptophyta > Polypodiopsida > Polypodiales > Pteridaceae > Adiantum > Adiantum capillus-veneris. Next base: position 82,392,015 of record NC_140931.1, on the reverse strand, counting down.
GAGTAGAGCGACCAGCAGCTGGGTGCGCTCAAGGAAAAACTCACTCCAGAATGGGCCATCAGAGCTGAAATATCGGTATGTGCCGAAAAAGTCAAAACTGGAAAAATCCCTCAAATTTCGAAAGCCGTGGATGGCCGTCGGAGCAGTCTTTTGCCACCAGGTGGAAGCGCAAAAACTATAGTTTTCTGTGCTCAAAGTCAAGAAAACGCTCAATGTCGGCTTTCGCCACCGACGAAAGCGTGCTAGTCGAATAACGACAAATCATTGTCAAAACCAATGCGCTGATCTATCAATGCTAAAAGGCGATGTTGAGCCATCGCTACCAGGGAAACACCAAAATTGGTGTCAAAAATGATAGCAAGGATTCCTCTCGCCCTCGAACAGGAGTCTATGATGTTGAGGAAAGCGGAAAAAAATGGGCCAATGTCGGGTGATGTCTGGGCTTACTCGCCGAAGCTCACTCTCACTCTCACTTCTCTCATGTCGAGGATGAGCTTCCAAATGTTTGCAATCACCAAAAGCCAACACCTTCTCTAGATTTCTCCTTCACTAGGTGATCATCTCTCTCTATGTCAATCTCTAACGCTCGCTCTCTTTCCCTCTCAAGATGCATTGATTCTTTCTGCACTGCTTCACTGCAGCTCTCTCCCGGGGTGGGAGAGTTCAGGGTGTGTGAGAATGTAGGGAGTCGCAAAGGGAGTGAGGGGCGGGGGGGGGGGGGGGGGGGGGGGGGGGGGGGGAAGGGGGTTTGCAGAATGGACCCTTGCACACAAACAAATTGTATTAAGTCAAACTCAATTTCTATGAGAAAAATCAAATTCCAATTCCTTGCACTGTCAAACTGCAGATCTCTGACAAAACCTGATGGGTTCTAACAAGCAGTGCTCTAATGACAACCCTGAATGCTCCAAGCCTTCCAAAAACTCTTTGCTAATGCTACTTGATTATGCCCACTACTGGCTTGCCTTTGACTACGAGCTCAATTGACTGCAGCGCTGCCCAAATGGCAACTCTTACTTTGCTTGCTATTAAGTGTGTGTGAGTACACACCACTAGCAGATGCTCTTCGAGCTCGATTGTCTGCATCTCCAAAATGGATGCTCCTCTCCTTGCTTGCCACTTCTCGGCTTGGCTTCTCTCTCGCTTTTCTGCGTTCGACTCTTGTGTACTCAAAATTGACCCCAATTCCCATGCTCTACCAAGCCTCGCTTTGCTTTGCTAAGCTTTTAACTACCTACTAAATTGCCTGACTGTGCACTATGGCTCTGTCTTGCCTTTGATTGCTTGCACCTCAAAGCCTTTGCACACACAAGGTTTGACTGTTTTGCCAAGCTCTCAAGGTCGAGGGTGAGCTTACCCCCCATGGCGTCCACTAGGCAATATGTAAGATAGAATGTACAAACAAAATAGGGATTTATAATTAGGTACATTTGCAAAAAAATGTACTTACATAAAGGGTTTTTAATTGAGAAAGTGAAAATTTTCATATGTAAGGGCTAGTTGTTTTACAAAAATGCATACATAAGTACATATAATACTTGAAAATATAAAGGTAAGAGATTATTTAAATACCGCTTGTTCGCACGTCCTATATGACATTTTTACGTAGTGGACTCCCTGGGTTTCCCCCAATTCACATCATAAAATCTTGAATCTGCTCGTTTCACTACTTGATTTGCAAATTTTCACATCCCTTTGCTTGCCTCCCAATCTCTACAATTGAGTTTCTATGTGTGTCTGTGTGTGTGCACGCATGCTACTACCACACAAAGGCACTGTCGGGTGATGTCAACCCTATTCCCTTCCAATGCATCTTGATGCTCCTTGCCGAGAACCTGCTACTCGAGTCTTTGCTTGCCTTGGTGAGCTTCACAAAGATCTTTGAAGCTCACTCGATTTGCCTTCCAACCTACAAATTTGAGTTTTCTATTGCAATCCTCTTTCTTGCTTGATTCCCCAAGATGGGCTACACCCGTCGGATAGCCAGGAACCCCCGAGATCCCCTCCAAGTGCTCCGATTCATGTCAAATCTGCTGCCACCAACCTCAAGCCTCCATGGCCAAGCTCCATTGCTCATGTGTCTATCAACTAGGAAGTGGTCGTGTGCACGTTTTTGTTTGCGGTAGCTCTGATACCAATTGTGAGTGCACGTGTGTGTGGATGCATGCATGTGTGCGCAGTGTGGTGTGTGCGGGGAAGGGGAAGAGCACAAGCCGGTGTGGTTGGATCAGCTTCAGGAAGAAGATGACTCACTCTATTAGTAAGTGCTCCTTATTCTTATGTATAGAAAGAATAAGGAACTGTGTACACATAGTGGGCAGGTGGCCGGTGACCCGGGAAAAAGACGGTGCGCCTTTATCCCAACAAAAGCTACGTTCTGTTCTACATAGATTCATCGCCTCCAGAACACAGACAACATATCATTTCTAAAGCACACAATGTCGTGATGCACCCTGTTGATTTGTATTGTGCTAGACCAACTGCCCTTAAAAACTTGACATTCTTCAAGTACCATAAAAACCACATTGTCAAAAATCGGTCATTGCAAAGTGCACAATCCACACCTTTGGCAGAAAACTAGGGCAATACCATCAAACATCATAAAAGATTGATTAAGTCCATTGAATACCATCCAAAACACCACACAGAGTTCTTCTTCTAGGCCATCCTGCTAAGTAATGTATGATTCCGAAGAGAGGTCGAGCTTATATCCCCTTATAATACAACGAGCTCTTACTTTGTACACTGTCAAATGAGGGATCTGATCCAAAGAAATGAGGACTTGGAGATGTATATTATAGAGTATACAAAACAAACTATGCTAGTCAATGAACAAATCAATCAGCTTGACCATATGATACTTCAAAAGACCGCATTGCAAAGAGCAAATGAAACAATCATGTCTTCGACAGATAATGATGTAATCATGGACTACCATCAACTTAAGCCATTGGCCATATTAAAGGCGTTTGCTACTGTGAACCACTCATAACTCACAACGAAACAATTGAATGTATACAACAAACTATTGACTACCAAGAATGGCTTGCACGTTGTCACAACACACCACGGAGCTATGTCGGGGGATATGTGTTCGAAATGTGAGTTGGGCAGGCGCCGGGCCTCTAGCTGTGGAAGGTGTGAAAGAGAGAGAACAACAGACATTGAAAGATCTGGTAATCACCGTGGCCATCAATTAATTGAATAATGTTTTAAGAACAACTTAATTCTTATCCAAGGTGGGCTGTTAACAGTACCGTCGCTTGGATCATCTGTTAACTAGGATTTTAAGCTCTCGTTTTACACGATTAACCGAGCCATTAATAGCACCAAGACTTAACAGAATGTTTAATCAATCGCTAGTTGATGATGGTGGTGATAGAAATTCCCTCCTGTTGCTTTATTTGCCTCAACTGCCCTTGGATTCTGCAAACTATAATTCTGCTCACTGCCTCAATTTTCCTCACTACCTCAACTCTCATGTTTTAGTTATTATCAAGTATTCTGCAGCTTCTTGCTCTTTATGCTTTGCACTGGCTTAATTGTTGTTCTCAAGTTTTAACTTCCTCCTGCTCTTCAATTGCTATCCGAAGATTTATCCCTTGCTTGGCCGCTACACTCGCTTGGCTTGCCTTGTTTTTTTCTCTTTTGAACTCATGCCACCTTCATGCAACAACTCCGAGATCCTCTCCTTCTCAAGCACGAGAGAGAGAGAGAGAGAGAGAGAGAGAGAGAGAGAGAGAGAGAGAGAGAGAGAGAGAGAGAGAGAGAGAGAGAGATCCTTTTTCTTTTCTCCGAGAACAAGACAGAGCTTAGCTTTGCTTTGATCCGAGGATGAGAGAAAGAGATACTCCCTTTGCTTGCTTTGCTTCACCTCACCTCTCCGAGAGTCTTACTTCTCAAGCACGAGAGAGAGAGCCTTTGCTTTCTTCTTCAACACGAGAGACCTTCTTTGGTTCTCACCTACGAGGAAGAGAGCCCTTTGCTTGCTTTTCTCAACCTACATGAAAGAGAGAGACCTTCCTTTGCTCCTAACTGAGGACAAAAGAGAGAGCAGGAGATTGCCCTTCGAAGAGGCTTGTTTCCTCTTGCCCTCCTTGCATGCCCGTAAACTTCTTCTCTCATCACCCTCACAAATCCCACCTTTCCTCGTCATACAATACCACATTTTTGTTTCATGCCCTTTTTTCCCTTAAAATAGCTCCTTTTCCCTCCTAAGCAGTGACGGTACCGTCGTTGCTAGTAGGCACAGGAAAGTGTGCTTGCTAATGTGGCATTGGGTAGATGGAGCGACGCGGAATCCGATGGCAGCGGGGCCAAATTTGTGCACCCTAGCGAGCTCTCTGATTCGCATCTCTTCCTCGCTATCTCCCAAGCATCACTGCAGCCCGTGCAAGCATGACCCCCCCCCCCCCCCCCCCCCCCCCCCCCCCCCCCCCCCCCCCCCCGTTGTTGCTCGTTGCATGCAGCATCGCCATGCTCTTTTTTCCCCTTGGCTTCACACCCCCTAAGGGTTTAATTGGGAGGGCAGTCTTCTCAATGGCGGGCGTCCACTTTTGACTCAATGTGGTTGGCCACTTTAATTTATAATCTTGGGAGGGTGTCCCTTAAAGGGGCACCCAATTTTGTAGTGCCTTTCCTTTAACTCTATGTGGTGAAAACGTCATCACTTTCGTACACGCCATATTGACGAGTGTAGAACCACCATGGATTCCAACTTTGACATATACGGTGATGAAGCCAGGTACTGTGGAACTATTGAAAGGATACTAAAGGTTAATTTTAGAACCTTTCATACCTTCATCTTCTAGTGCAAGTGGTTTGCAAATGTGTCTAGACGACATGAGAATGGCCTCTACATGGTGGACTCACACGATGGGACCACATTATTGGCAAGAAGGACTCTTTGGGTGCAAGGGAGGATTTGAGTCTTTTGAAATGTCTCCTTGCCTCTGCTACTCCACGCAATGTCCCCAATGGACATATTGTGCTTCCTAAAGCACCATGGATACTAGCCAAAGAAGAATTAGACAAAGTGAAGGGTACCATTGCTTCTATTCACACCCCAATAGGATACATGAGGTAGCTAAAGGGAGCTTTCACAAAAGAAAAGAAGGGTGAAAGAGTTCAATTGTATGTGTTGGAAGTCCCATGATTGGCACAAGATGCTTCAGGTAATGTCCCTATCCCTATTCTTTCTATAGTTTGTGTGTATGACTTTCTCTCACTTTCCCTTCCCCTATTTTACATTGTAGTTCATTCTTCCGGTGACTAAGTGTATATGTTGCGATAATAAAGTCAGGGATGCTATTTTCAAACTTGGAGAGCTAGTAAGGTACACCACAAGACTCCACTCAACTACACCTTTCTTATGTACACAATAATTGCAAACAAGCACTTGATGTATCTTTGTGTGTTTTCTTGCAGATTTGTGAACTCCAAGGAAATTGAAATAGATGCTATCCCTGCTGCTCGACACTTGCAACAAAAACTGTGTGTGCCATTGAGGACGTATTTCCTCGATCGAAGTTTCGTAGTCAAATTCAACTCTTGGTTCACGTAGTGGAGGAGATCGCTATATGTGAAGTAGTACACACACAATGGATGTTCTTCTTAGAGAGGTTTTTAAAGACTGTCAAAGGTTTTGTGCGGCTACGATCTCAACCAGAGGCATGTATGGCCGAAGTGGATCGTGCAAGAGGCATTTGTTTACATCTCAGAGTATTTGGCACAAGTTGACCCTTCAACGCCTCACATGTGGTCAGACGAGGAAGATGCAAGGATGACTTCACACTTGCCAAGTGGAAAGGGAAAACTACTTAACATGGATATGAATCTATCCCGAGTACTGGTCAATAACTTTGGCATTCTCAATGTAAAGATTATGACCAAGTGGGTGGACTTGTGGACAGTGGCAAAGGCAAGGCGTTTGCAAGAAAGAGAAGCATGGAAACAAGCAGATGGAGGAAGGAGGGCACCCCTAGTGCCTAGACACCTTGCATATTTCCCAGATCTCGTTAGTGCGGAGTGGATTCATGAGAGAATGGCCGAAGCAAAAGCTCACTGCGAAGACATCAGCAACAAAGAATGGGAGTATGCACGAGGTTGCATACCAAAGGTAGAGTACTCATATACCTAAACTACATTGTAAAAAAAAATTTGTGTTGTCTTTAATTTGTATTTGATAAAAGATCTTTTCCTATTTTGTAGTGCCTTTCCTTTAACTCTATGTGGTCAAAGGGTCGTCACTTTCGTACGTGCCACATTGACGAGCGTAGAACCACCATGGATTGTGCCATCATATGGGCAACTTTGACACAGACGGTGATGAAACCAGGAAATGTGGAACTATTGAAAGGATACTAAAGGTTAATTTTAGAACCTTTCATACCTTCATCTCTGAGTACAAGTGGTTTGCAAATGTCTCTAGACGACATGAGAATGACCTCTACATGGTGGACTCTAGCGTGCATCACACAGGGAGGTATGACAATTTAGTTTTACCGTGCAATTGTGAGCAAGTGAGTGGCATGTATCTTTTTTATTCTTATTTGCTTGTAGCATTGATTATACCAATGTTACTCACTTTGAGATTGTCTTTTATAGGTCATCTATATCCCAGCAATACACCAACCAAAACTTTGGTTTGTAATTCCCGTAACACCTCGGGGGAGAACCATTTTTTCCATTTATGAAGTGGAGACCATCTTTGACTCTCTTCCACCTCTGACTTTGGATGAGGTGGAGACAGAGGAGAGGCAGATCAATGAATCAAGTCAAGCGAGGTCAAGTCTTAGCGAGGATGATTGTCATGATGATGATCAAGATTATGAGATGGAGGATGACGAATTCAAAAATGATGAAGCTAACGCATCCACAAACGACAATTCTGTTTCTCTCTTTATTGATTTAGGAGCCATGGGCTAAGAATTGGATGATGCCTCATGTAGAGATCTTTTGGAAGATGATTCATAAACATTTTGCAGTTGTCAAGTTTTTTGGTCGTGTAATTTATTCATCTATCTCTTCCCCCTCTTTTCCTCTCTAATTTTGAGAATAGGTTCAATTATGTTAATCAAGTGACAGTGATTAACTTAGTTGTAACCAAGTTTAGTCTTATTATCACCTCCCTCCACCCCCCGCCTCTCTCTCTCTCTCTCTCTCTCTCTCTCTCTCTCTCTCTCTCTCTCTCTCTCTTTTCTTTTTAAATTTAAAAATTTCATACAATATTTTGTAATTTTTATTAAGAGAAGGGAAACACCAAAATTGGAAGAGGGGGGAAGGGGGGATGTTTAAGCCACAATTTGAAAGTTTAGGCGCTATTTTTTTTTGTCGGAAATAAAGGAGATAATATAACTGGTAAAATCACGCGGTAATATTTTAAATAGAAGCCCCCCTTGCCCTCCTCTCTCTTCCTTCTCCAGTTGAGTTTGGATCTTCTCTCTAAAAACGCGGTAAAACAGCGCAATAAACACTTAGATATTTTCATACTGAATCACATTACACTATATCGATTCATCTAAAGTGGAAGCTTTTGGCTTTCACACATATTTAAAACAATACAAACAAAACTAATCATCACAATACACTATATCGATTTATCTAAAGTGCAAGCTTAAAGCTTTTACACATTAGGATAATGTTAAGTATGGAGTCTGTTTTACCCTTGTAATTTTCTGTGGTAAAAGCGCACATTTGTAAGGCCCCCATTATGAGGAGAAGCCATCGTGCGTGAAGGAAAATCACTCACCAGAAACCAAAATTTTCACGGACAAGAATCAGGGGCAACTTTAAAGGCCGAAATATTATGACCGGCCGGCGGCCGGAAAGTGGTCGGAAAACAACCGGTCGGTTGGCCGGTGGCTGGTAGTCAATGGCCGATGGCCGGTGGTCGGAAGTCAATGGCCGGTGGCCGAATTCAAAAGCGGACTTGTCATCTAAAGGGCGGCCACACATGGGCGGATTGGAGGATCCGATTTGGACTTATTCGCACAAGGGCGGCTACACATGGCTGTCTCTCATAAGAGAGGGCAGCCCTTTTGACCTATAAAAGGAGGCCATTTCTACACACATTTCATAGTGTGAAGTTGATGCAACAAGGTGAGTGTGAGGTGGTGAGAGTGAAGCAAGGCGTGAGCTCCATTAAGGGTATAATCCCTTTGTAAACTACTTCTTGTTTTGAAGTACTAAAGCCATTGAGTGGCTGCTTTCCCGTGGACGCAGCCCACATTGGGTGAACCACGTATATCGTGTGTACTCTCTCTCTCCCTCTCTCTCTCTCTACTCTATAATCTCGTGTATATAAATCTGTCTCTCTCCATTAAGTAATCTACTCAATTATCTATTTAGCTACGTCTTATTTCCTAACAGCTGGTATCAAAGCAAGGTTTGCTCGTAGCTAAACTATCTCAAGGAAAGGATTCCTTGAATTGAGTGGGAGTTATGGCGGAGGAAGGGAAGCTCAAGATTGAGAAGTTCAACGGCAAAAACTACCAACATTGGAAGATGCAGATTGAAAACTATCTCTACCAGAAGGACCTCTATTTGCCACTTGGCGGTCTTGCGAAGAAGCCCGCAACAATGGCAGATGAAGCATGGATTGTCCTTGATCGAAAGGCACTGGGAACAATCCGGTTAAGCTTAGCGTCAACGGTGGCCTTCAATGTTTTGGAGATGAAGACCACGGAGGACTTGATGAAGTCACTTGACGACTTCTACAAGAAAACATCGGCATCCAATAAGGTATTTCTTATGAAGCGCTTGTTCAATCTAAAGATGGCAGAGAATGGTTCAGTTGCAGAACACCTAAATGACTTTAACACAAACATAAGTCAAATTTGATCAGTGAAAATCAATTTCGATGACAAAGTGCGAGCTCTCCTTATACTATCATCTCTACCGGATAGTTGGGAGAGCCTTGTGATGGCTGTAAGTAATTCTATCTCTGGCACAAATACTCTTAAGTTTGATGATGTTGTGGGTGTTCTCCTAAGCGAGGAAATGCGAAGGAGAAGCACAGGAGAATCATCAAGTGCTGCACTATCAATGGAAACAAGAGGAAGGCTTAAGGAGAGGTTCAAAAACCAAAAGGGTCGTGATCGCTCAAGGCGGAGCAAGTCACGCACAAAGTCAGTTCTTGAATGTTGGAACTGCGGCAAGAAGGGCCACGTCAAGAAGGATTGCTGGTCCAAGAAGAAGAAGGAGACAAAGTCTCAAGACAACAAGCCAACATCAGAGGCCAATGTGGCAGGTAAAATAGAGCAAGATGCTCTAATTCTCTCATTAGACAATGTGTCTAATTCCTGGATAGTAGATTCCGGGGCTTCATTCCATGCGACACCACACAAGCAACATTTCCAAGACTACACCAAAGGTAATTTTGGGTATGTATACTTGGGAGATGATGAAGCTTGTGAGATTGTCGGCAAAGGTACAGTTTCTATCAAAACTGCTAACGGAAATGAATGGAAGCTTAAAGATGTTAGGCATGTTCCTTCTCTTCGCAAAAATTTGATCTCTACAGAACAATTGGACGATAAAGGTCACAACATTGCATTCGGAAACAAACGGTGGAAGATCTCAAAGGGATCTTTGGTGGTTGCCAAGGGAGAAAAAGTCGGTACACTTTACTTGTGTACTGTTAGCACGCAACCTTCAGCTTGTGCAGCAACTACAGAAGTTGACAGTGCGGTGTGGCACTACCGACTTGGGCATATGAGTGCCAAAGGAATGCAAATCCTTCAAACAAAGAAGCTTCTACCAGGTTTGAAAGAAGTGGACTTAGAGTTCTGTGAAGATTGTGTTTATGGTAAACAAAAGAGCATAAAATTTCAAAAATTAGGAAATGAAAGAAAAAATAAAAAACTTGAGTTGGTTCATTCTGATGTTTGGGGTCCTGCAAGTACACCATCACTTGGTGGCTCATTGTACTATGTAACATTCATAGACGATGCGACTAGAAAAACATGGGTTTATGTCATGAAGAATAAATCCGATGTATTTTCCATATTTCAAAGGTGGAAAGTCTTTGTGGAAAATGAAACAGGTACCAAGGTTAAATGCCTCAGATCCGACAATGGAGGCGAATATTGCAGCCAAGATTTTGAAAGCTTTTGTGCTAGCAATGGCATTCGGAGGCAAAGGACAACCCTAAGAACACCTCAACAAAATGGGATTTCGGAAAGGATGAACAGGACAATCATGGAACGAGCACGAAGCATGCGACTACATGCAGGCCTACCCCTTGAGCTTTGGGCGAAAGCTGTAAGTACGTCTGTGTACTTAATCAATCGGTCACCCTCAACGGCATTGGATGGGGGAGTTCCAGAAGAGACATGGACAGGTAAACTGGTGAATTATGCATTTCTCAAAGTGTTTGGGTGTGAGGCTTTCGTGCACATAGATAGAAGCCTAAGATCAAAGTTAGATGCAAAGTCCAAAAAGTGTTTCTTCATTGGCTATGGAGAAGGAGACTTTGGGTATCGCCTATGGAATCCTGAAGATGGTAAAATCTTAAGGAGTAGGGATGTAATTTTTAACGAACAAAATATGTACAAAGATTACTTGGAAAGAAAACAAACAAAAGAAACAGGTGATGAGTACATGGAGCTTGAGGACGGTGAAGACTCAAGGACTGCAAATGGTGACAATGTGCAACAACATCAACCAAATGAGGAGCCTCAACCTATTCCCCGAAGATCTACAAGAGCAAGTAGACCTCCAGAAAGGTTTGTTCCTTCCTTCAACCATCTCTTCATCTCAGATTCTGGAGAGCCGGAATCATATGAAGAAGCTATGCAACATGAATCCAAAGAAGAATGGACGAAGAGCATGCAAGTGGAGATGCACTCACTACATCGCAACCAAACATGGGAGTTGGTTGAGTTTCCTAAAGGTAAGCGGGCACTTCAAAACAAATGGGTGTACAAGCTAAAGGAAGAAGAAGGTGGGAAGAAAAGGTACAAGTTTAGGCTTGTGGTAAAAGTTTTTTCTCAAAAGAAAGGTATTGACTTCAATGAAATATTTTCTCCTGTTGTAAAAATGAACTCAATTAGGCTTGTCTTAAGCCTTGTGGCTGCTCATGATCTAAATCTCGAGCAAATGGATGTAAATACGGCATTCCCTCACGGTGACTTAGAGGAGGAAATCTACATGCTTCAACCAAAGGGGTATGAAGTAAAAGGTAAGGAGAAAATGGTTTGCAGATTAAAGAAGAGCTTGTATGGTTTAAAGCAAGCATCAAGACAATGGTACTTGAAGTTTGATCGATGGATGTTGGATCATGGATTCACAAGATGCAACTCGGATCACTGCGTCTACACGGAGAATTTGGGAGATGGGAAATTCATCATCCTAATGTTGTATGTTGATGACATGTTGATTGCAAGTGCTAACATGCAGGACATCAAAGACCTAAAAGAGGAGCTGTCCAAATCTTTTTCAATGAAAGATTTAGGTGCTGCAAAGAGGATACTTGGTATGAAAATATCAAGGGACAGGACGAAGAAGACAATAAAGCTATCTCAAGAAGATTACATCAAGAAGGTACTAGAAAGGTTTGCAATGCAAAATGCAAAACCATTTTCTACACCTTTGGCTGGTCATTTTAAACTAACGAAGGATATGTGTCCAAAGACACAAGAGGGGATAGCCTATATGTCTAAAGTTCCATATGCTGCAGCGGTAGGTTCTCTAATGTATGCTATGGTCTGGACAAGGCCAGACATTGCACATGCAGTGGGAGTTGTGAGTTGGTTCATGGACAACCCAGGTAAAGAGCATTGGCAAGCTGTGAAGTGGATACTTAGGTATCTAAAAGGGACAACAACAAATGCTTTGTATTTTGGAGGAACTGATATTTTTCTAGAAGGGTATGCTGATGCAGATATGGCAGGTGACAAAGATACTCGAAGGAGCACTACTGGCCATGTGTTCACGGTTGGAGGCACAGCAGTAAGCTGGGCTTCAAAGCTACAGAAAGTGGTTTCACTTTCTACCATGGAAGCAGAGTATGTACGGAGGCAAGCAAAGAAATTCTGTGGCTTCACAGATTCTTAGAAGAGCTTGGATTCAAACAAGACAATTGTGTCTTGTACAGTGATAGCCAAAGCGCTATCCATCTTGCGAAGAACTGAGTCTTTCATTCAAGGACAAAGCACATTGAGGTGAGATATCACTTCATACGCACTCTTTTGGAAGAGGGACAACTAAAGCTAGGAAAGGTGCATACAAGTGAAAATCCTGCAGACATGTTTACAAAGGTGGTCAACAAGGAGAAGTTGAGCTTTTGCTCATCTTCAATCGGCATTCAAGGATAAGAAGCCAGAATGGAAAGCAGTCATAGGTTTGGTTTGGAGATCAGTCTCCAAGTGGGAGATTGTTAAGTATGGAGCCTGTTTTACCCTTGTAATTTTCTGTGGTAAAAGCGCACATTTGTAAGGCCCCCATTATGAGGAGAAGCCATCGTGCGTGAAGGAAAATCACTCACCAAAAACCAAAATTTTCACGGACAAGAATCAGGGGCAACTTTTTTTTTCGCCAGAATATTATGGCCGGCCGGCGGCTGGAAAGTGGTCGGAAAACAACCGGTCGGTTGGCCGATGGCTGGTAGTCAATGGCCAATGGCCGGTGGTCGGAAGTCAATGGCCGGTGGCCGGTGGTCGGAAGTCAATGGCCGGTGGCCGGTGGCTGAATTCAATGGCCGGTGGCCGAATTCAAAAGCGGACTTGTCTTCTCAAGGGCGGCCACACATGGGCGGATTGGAGGGTCCGATTTGGACTTATTCGCACAAGGGCGGCTACACATGGCTGTCTCTCATAAGAGAGGGCAGCCCTTTTGGCTTATAAAAGCAGGCCATTTCTACACACATTTCATAGTGTGAAGTTGATCCAACAAGGTGAGTGTGAGGTGGTGAGAGTGAAGCAAGGCGGGAGCTCCATTAAGGGTATAATCCCTTTGTAAACTACTTCTTGTTTTGAAGTACTAAAGCCATTGAGTGGCTGCTTTCCCGTGGACGCAGCCCACATTGGGTGAACCACGTATATCGTGTGTACTCTCTCTCTCTCTCTCTCTCTCTCTCTCTCTCTCTCTCTCTCTCTCTCTCTCTCTCTCCCTACTCTATAATCTCGTGTATATAAATCTGTCTCTCTCCATTAAGTAATCTACTCAATTATCTATTTAGCTACGTCTTATTTCCTAGCAGATAATCGATAATATTGATCAAATCTTGCAAACTTTGACGATTGTCATATCTATCTAAAGTGCGAACATGAAGTTCTCACACTCTACTGTGGATCTTTGAAACCTTATCTATTTGCAGTTGATGCATGTGTACGATCACAGGATATGATAGCCGTAGAAATCCAAATAAAGATAATTTAATATCAATGTATTTAGACATGAGATTTCTATATTTTGATTCCATTGAGATCATAGTGTGATGTCTCTACACAAGACAAAAAAAATTATATCTATGTTCACTTTGAGGTGACAAAGTATCTGCAAGTTAAAATCAAACTTACCTAAATAAAACTAACCTCTATTCTATTATATTTTATACACAGATAACCTATTGTGAGAGTTCACTCAGCACGCAACGACGATCTCTAAATTATATCACGAATTCACTTCCACATGTCAATAAACTAAGCACGTAGCAAGTGACTCCTAAAAAATAAACACCTTGTATGAATGAGAGGTTGAGCTCTATACAACATACAAAGCTTACATATTTTGATTTTAAAAAAAAAGAATAAATCAAATTTTAACAAATCATTAAATTGATTTTAATCATAAAATTTTAAAACTATTTTAAACTTCATTATCTTTGAACTAAAAAAAAAAAAAAAAAAAAAATCTTTTGTGAAGAATACTAGTGTAAGCAAGGCGCGTTGCCGATATATATACTTTTTTTTCGATCGAAAAATATTTTGCTCTAAATTTCTTTCGATCGAAAAAAACTTCGATCAAAAAATTGGGAAAAAAATACGTTGCTCGTTTTTGCTGACATGGCAACGTATAATACGTCTATATATTGTGAGGTCAGATAAAATACACCCGTATATGACGTATTATACGTTTCCCATATAGCGTATAATGAAACTTAGATTGTTTTTGGGTATGATCCATATAAATAGAGTAGTGTAGAGACTCATGAATTTGGGTATGATCCATATAAATAGAGTAGTGTAGAGACTATGTGGTCACACTTTGGTTTAGTAGTGATACGACTCTTGGTGCAGTAAGAAGAAACACACTATGGCTTTGTCTTTTATGAAGCAAAAAGTATTGTACTGCTTATAGTGCCATTAAGGAGAGATTTGGTTGAGCTAGGAGCTTGGTTTTCAAAACCAAGCTTCAATTCTCTCCACTAAAGCCCAAAGTGACACACCTGATACTTAGAGTCTTGAGTTGCTAGCAAGGGCCAAGAAGTTTGTTTGTGGAGAAGATGGTGGATGTGATAGTTGGATTGTGGGAAATGGTGACACATATGCTGGATGGGGGGAAAGGGGAACACACCCGAAAAGAAATAGCAAGCCTCTCTATAGCCCAGGATAACCCGCTCCCATGCTAAGAAATGTGCCAAGAAGATGCAGATCAAGGTTATTGAAAGCCTACTTGATTAATGGTCAGTGATGAGGGCTTGTTAACAGGTCAAGATTAATGATTAATGTATGCCAGATGCGGCTTAAAAGGGCCAACAGATGCCTCAATGATGCCAAAAATTATTATCCTTGAAGTGAGCACAGAAGGAAGATTATGATCTAGGACTGCAGTGCTTGAAGTGCTCTACCGGCTTGTCTTTACAGCTCATCGATTGGAGCTACATACGGTGAAAAAGTTATGGAAGTTTAAAGTTTAAGTCGATTGCAGATCCGTACCGGATTGGGAAACTATAGCTGAGGTGACAGAAATGAAATTAATGCACGGGCCTGAAGTGCTCACTTTCTGGAGCGCCTCGGTCTTTTCAGATTAGTGATCGGAGTCCCGATCGCCAACATATTGGCCGATAAAGATTCACCGGGGGCCGGTTCCGTACCACTCCGGTCCGCTCGGTCAATGAGCTACATCCACGATTTTGGAATGCAAAAGAGTAAGTGCTTAAGGAGAACCTGTCCAAATGTTATCTCCCGCAGTGCATTGCTAAGCAGGGTATACTGCCACCAGCGGCACTACGACAGTTTTACATTTACGCCAAATTTGTTGTACTTCTCATAAAGCACAAAAAGTGCTTGAAGAGCTTCGTGATCGAAATGTCGTCTCTTGGAATGCAATGATTGCGGGGAAAAGACAACATGGCTATGGCTTGCTGGAGAAAAATGGTATGCCTTGTATTGCTTTAGTTGGCATGTATGTCAGTGCCGCCTTATGCGATCATCCAATGAAGGAGTGTTGAAGAAAGATTTAGTGCTTGATAATGCTTTGCCGATATGTATACGAAGTGTGGCCACCCAAGGGCTATGGCCGCCTAAGAGCAACCAAAGGACTGCCGCCCGTCCAAAAGCAAAGGCAAGACTGCCCACTATGAATGAATGGTCGCCCTATACAATGGCCACCCTAATGGAAAAAAGTGTGAAGCCAAGAGTAAAAAGGACATGGCGAGGCGTGCAGGCAAAAAACAGCGCAGGAAGAAGCCAAGGCGAGCTTGCGCAAGGCGGGGAACCTCTCGGTTGAAGTCTGCCATGTGACGAAAACTTCTTAGCTCGCCATGGCGTGGATATTCGGCACCATTTCCGCTGGATTCCGGGTAGGTCTGACTCCGCAATGCCACGTTAGAAGGGGAGGCTTCATGTGCCACATCACCGATGGCACCGTCGGTGGATAAAAGAGGGAGTTTTTTCTTTTCGAGAAAAAAGGAACGAGGAAGCAGGGGCATAGGGGAGTAGGTTTACGAAGAGGAGTGGAGAAACTAGGTTGTGGGGAGAATTGGAGTGTAAGGGCAGAAGGAGGAATGCTCTCTCTCTTCGTGGAGGGTCTCTCTCTCTCTCTCTCTCTCTCTCTCTCTCTCTCTCTCTCTCTCTCTCTCTCTCTCTCTCTCTCTCTCTCGGGACCTTGAAGCAATAAGGAAGAAAAGAGGCAAGGAAGTAGCTCTCTGTGGATCTCCGGCTCAGGCAAGGAGGTAAGGGCCAAGAAGGGCGAGCCCTCTCTCTCAATCTCTAATCTAATCTCTCTCTCTCTCTCTCTCTCTCTCTCTCTCTCTCTCTCTCTATGTCGACCTCAAGGAGGATAATTGAAAGCACTCGAAGGGCTTACGAGACGAGCAAGAAAGCAACAAGGGTATCAAGAAGGGGATTTTTCCCGATACTTACGTACTAATCAGCTTATAAAGACTCTAATGGCGAGCATAAGAGGAAATTTTATAGTCTTGATCTAATTTGAGAGCATTAAACTCTCGTAACTCCATCAGAGCCGTTAATGGCAACCATTTGTAATCAAAATCCACTTCGCCTAATCATTAGTAGTTTAAACCATTTCGGTTGTGAAGTTTAAGTATTAAAGTGTTGACAGAATCTTTTGCCTTGTGTCGTGCGTCTTGCCTCTCTTTCACACCTCCCACAGCCAGAGGCCCGACGCCTGCCCAGCTCACGTAGCAAACACATATCCCCCGACATCTTTGGTGAACCCAACGCGAAACAAGCCGGGGTGGGAGGTAAAGATGGAGAATTTAGAGCAGATGATGAAGATGATTGCAGAATTAAGTGCAGACGGTTTTGATGATAAGTCAACTGTTCCAGATTTTGCAAAGATGCTTCAATTGGTTCAAGGATCTCTGCTTGAAATAGAGACCGTGAAGAAGAAAAATCAAATCGATGAAGCTTTGGATGCGGTGTATGACCAGAGACGACTCTTTGATGGATACGATCCAGAGGGCTACCTAGAGTGCTATGAGCTGGAGACCAAGGTAAGAGGGATACCAGAAGAATTGATGATCAAATCTTTTGAGCAGTTAGTGAGTTCAGATGTGAAGGAGCAGATTCAATAGGTTACCAGATCTTGCAACGACGAATGGGAGTATTTCAAAGAGGCTATTGTGCAAGCACGTTATGAGGAGTATGAAATCTATCAAGAACAGAGTTCAAGTCTACCAGACTACGCAGATATTCGAGGACAAGAACGATCAAAGTTAGAAGCTGTGATTGATGAGTTTATTATACAGGATGGTACCTTCTTACAGGCTAATGATGAAGACATAGTCAAAGCTGTGTATGAGAAGTTGGGGTTTGCAGATGCCTTGCATGAAGTAAAAGTCCTTGAGGGTGAGTCTCTACAGCCTCAAACTACACAGGGTGAATTTTTCAAAGAACATGTGCATGTAGTACAGGAAGAAAAGAAATCATGGGATCAAGACAATGAATTGGCTAAAGCTCAGGAAGATGTGCAGGTGAATGAGTGCAGCCATATTCAAGTAGACATGCAGAAAGATTCAGTTATAGCTAATACTTTTGCTACTGAACCAGAATTAGAGTAAACTTTTTTTGGTACAGATGATACTATAGAGGTGATTGAAGATACTGGTGCAAGTTTTTCCAAAGATTTGATTAATGATACAGATGTGATAGGTCAAATCAAGGTTACAGTTGAGAGCAGCAGGATCATGGATTTTGGTATACCAGATTTACCGAATTTGGATGTACCAGATTTTGAGGACTTGGCTAAGCAAGAGTATGTTCTTGATTCAGAGGGGGTGCAGACTCCTTCATTGACAAGTTTCTGTGAAGCACAACTACCAAATTGGAAAACTGATCTTGAATGTGATTATGATGATTCAAAGGGGGTGCAGACTCCTTCTTTGAAAAGTTTCTGTGACCTAGAGCTACCGATTTGGAGGACTGATCCTGAATTTGCTGATGGTGATTTAGAGAGGGAGCAAACTTCTTCTCTATCGAGAATTTGTGACACAGGGCTCACACTATGGCCAAATGATCATGAACTTGATGATGCTTATTCAGAGGGGGTGCATAGTGAAGTGCAATCTCTTGATGTTGAATATGATTGGTTTCATTGTGCTGATGATACAGGACAGTAGATGAAATTTTCAATGTGCATGCTGAACTTTGTGCTACAGAAGTGCAAAGATATTTGGATGAGGGTAAAAGACTTGAAGAGAAGTTTACAACAAATGTATTTAGTATGCATGTCACATGTGGAAATCTTAGTTTACAGCAGCTTGAGATGTGGAAGATGGAGGAACCAGCTGAAGCGGAGGACTTAGATCTTATGTGCTTATTGGACGAAGCGTTGAAAGGGTTCTCAAATACAGCTGCTAAGGATACCAAACAATTCAGAATCATGCATGAGCAAGTTTATTTAGCTGCAGTTGATGAGGATCTTATGCAGCTATTAGATGATGCACTACTTGATTTTGAGCCTCTACGAGATAGAGAACTGTTTTCAGATGCATCTTTTGAGCCTAATGAAGAGGATTTTACTAGAGACTTGATGTATTCAGATATGCATGATTGGGATTCTAACACTAGTGAGAGTGAAGGTGAACTGCCAATGCTTTTACCTGTGACTGATGATCGACAATTGGATGAGCCAGTTGCACAGGGGATATGGCAGTACCTGATGCTATATGGAATCTGATATTACCCTATGATGTAGGGGATTTTGAGCTAGCTTTTGACCCAGGAGGTGACAGATATATGCATGGTCCGGGGAAATTGACTTATATGCCATATGATCCAGGTGGTTTTTATGAAGGTTTGTGGGTTAATGTATGTTTATGCTATACTGATTGGAAATTCTTGTATTTTCCCTATGATCCTGGAGGATGGTGCAAATTTTTTAAAGGAATGCTCACAATGGGGAAAATGATTGAGTTCTCGTTTGATCCCGGGGGCTACTGAAGTGCAAGTTCCAGATTTGAAGAGTACCAGTTATCTGTTGTAGTAGGTTTCATGCATGGTACAAAGTTTTATTTTCTAGATTTATACTGAGTCAGAAGAGTTTTGGTTATGCGTTCAATAAGCTGGCTTTCAGTTGACTTCTTTGGACAGTTGATGAAGTATCTTCACATCTTTTGAGTTGGTTCTGCTAACAGAACTTGAAGTAAAGTACTTGACGGCCATTCCGTGTGCAGACAGAGTAAGGCATACTTGAGCTTGAATAGGTTCCTTAAAGAGAGCTTAATGGTCAAGCCATGTGCATAAGTAACTGAAGCACTTGAGTCTGGCGGGGTTCACTAAACAAGTTATCCATGATTGAATGCTTTTAAGATACGACAGATGAGGTTCACAGATTTTTGATGGCAGCTACCTAATGCTTAAGCTAGAACATTGATGATAGGGTATAATCCTTATTTCTTTTTTCATATGTTTACCAGTTACGTGAGTCTGATGATGGCAAAGAGCTTAAGGTACCTATAGCAGATGCAGATTGAAGTGTTGTTGGCACAGACCGAAGGCTGTGCAGGTTCAGAGGGGGTGGATGTCATGCAGCTCCCCTCCCATGCTAAGAAATATGCCAAGAAGATGCATATCAAGCTTATTGAAAGCCTACTTGATTAATGGTCAGTGATGAGGGCTTGTTAACAGGCCAAGATTAATGATTAATGTATGCTAGACGTGGCTTAAAAGGGCCAATAGATGCCTCAATGATGCCAAAAATTATTATCCTTGAAGTGAGCACAGAAGGAAGATTATGATCTAGGACTGCAGTGCTTGAAGTGCTCTACCGGCCTGTCTTTATGGCTCATCGATTGGAGCTACGGTGAAGAAGTTATGGCAGTTTAAAGTTTAAGTCGATTGCAGATTCGTACCGGATTGGGCAACTATAGCTGAGGTGACAGAAATGAAATGAATGCACGGGCCTGAAGTGCTCACTTTCTGGAGCGCCTCGATCTTTTTAGATCAATGGTCGGAGTCAAGATATTGGCCGATAAAGATTCACCGGGGGCCGGTTCTGTACCACTCTGGTCCGCTCGGTCAATGAGCTACATCCACGGTTTTGGAATGCAAAAGAGTAAGTGCTCAAGGAGAATCTGTCTGAATGTTATCTCCTGCAGTGCATTGCTAAGCAGAGTATACTGCCACCAACGGCACTACGACAGTTTTACATGTACGCCAAATTTGGTGTACTTCTCATAAAGCACAAAAAGTGCTTGAAGAGCTTCGTGATCGAAATGTCGTCTCTTGGAATGCAATGATTGCGGGAAAAAGCCAACATGGCTATGGCTTCCTGTAGAAAAATGGTATGCTTGGTATTGCTTTTGTCGGCATGTATGTCAGTGCCGCCTTATGTGGTCGTCCAATGAAGGAGTGCTGAAGAAAGATTTAGTGCTTGATAATGCTTTGCCGATATGTATACAAAGTGTGGCCACCCAAGGGCTATGGCCGCCTAAGAGCAACCAAACGACTGCCGCCCCCCCAAAAGCAAAGGCAAGACCGCCCACTATGAATGAATGGCCGCCCTATACAATGGCCACCCTAATGGAAAAAAGTGTGAAGCCAAGAGTAAAAAGGACATGGCGAGGCGTGCAGGTAGAAAACGGTGCAGGAAGAAGCAAAGGCAAGCTCGCGCAGGGCGGGGAAGCTCTCGGCTGAAGTCCGCCATGTGACGAAAACTTCTTAGCTCGCCATGGCGCGGATATTCGGCACCATTTCCGCTGGATTCCGGGCAGGTTTGACTCCGCAATGCCATGTCAGTAGGGGAGGCTTCATGTGCCACATCACCGACGGCGCCATCGGTGGGTAAAAGAGGGAGAAGCAAGGGCATAGGGGAGTAGGGTTACAAAGAGGAGTGGAGAAAGTAGGTTGTGGGGAGAATTGGAGTGTGAGGGTAGAAGGAGGAAGGCTCTCTCTCTTTGTGGAGGGTCTCTCTCTCTCTCTCTCTCTCTCTCTCTCTCTCTCTCTCTCTCTATGTGGACCTCAAGGAGGATAATTGAAAGCACTTGAAGGGTTTACGGGACGAGCAAGAAAGCAACAAGGGTATCAAGCAGGGTATTTTGCTGGATACTTACGTACTAATCAGCTTATAAAGACTCTAATGGCGAGGATAAGTGGAAATTTTACAATCTTGATCTAATTTGAGAGCATTAAACTCTCGTAACTCCATCAGTGCCGTTAATGGCAACCATTTGTAATCGAAATCCACTTTGGCTAATCATTAGCAGTTTAAACCATTTCGGTTGTGAAGTTTAAGTATTAAAGTGTTGACAAAATCTTTTGCCTTGTGTCGTGCGTCTTGCCTCTCTTTCACACCTCCCATAGCCAGAGGCCCGGCGCCTGCCGGGCTCACGTAGCGAACACATATCCCCCGACAACGTGCCACTGCGCGCAGCGCCCGGAGGCCCGCCATCGCCAACTCATCAAGAGACCACACCCCCACTGCGATGCCTTTAGAGGGCGCTTTGCGCAGGCCATATACTCTCCGCCTTTGTCTGGTGTCCTCGCATGCGGGACCATCTGCTCGCCACATGGCGGCCCCACGTCAGCCTCAAAAACCTTCACAAAAACCTTTTTAAAAAACCATTTTTTCTAAGTCTTGCTTTAACCCCTTGCCATAGTGTGCTCGGTGATCCGACTGCCAGACTGTAAAGTCCAACCAAAGAGGTACTTGCCCACCTCGGACTTCAAATATTATTCCACACCTCGGCTTTACCGTGTCCTCAAACAACGTCATCTAAAAACTGGAGAAAATCATTTGCTACCACCTGATCGGCGACTGCCACCATTTTCAAATTTTAATATCCGATAGACCTGATGTCCGATTCGCAAGCCGTAACTTTTTGTGGCCTTTGCTTGTTGCACACAACACATGCAATTCCTGATGGAGCTCCAAAATCATCACATGTCATGTCTTTCGAGGCGGCCAAAAAAATTGAGCCTCCGATTCAACCTGGCCCCCGATAAAAATTCATCTGGAAATAACCTAGTATCCGTAGCTCTGATGGACGATCTGAAAGGACCGACACGCTCCATAAATTGAGCACTACACATCCATAGTCCCAAACTGGCTTCGATCACTTGGCATCACTTGGAATGTCTGTATGAGATCTGCAACCACCAAAGCCATGTATCTTGCACACTATGGCTCCATTTGACGAGCCGTCTGGACCTATTGCTTTAGTCTTCAAGCTCTACATGTCTGGGCCAAGAAACTGCACTTTGACCACCCTTCATCTTCCACCCTGTCAGGCCCTATTTGGAGCCTTTTTGGCCTAGAAAACCTCATAAAGCATTCATCTCCGCTGTCACTTGACTGCTCAGGCTCTTTCCATCTGCTCTAGCTCTCTGCTATGTATCTATAACATACACATCACTGCCTGTGCCCTCTGTCAAGATTGACACACTTTGGTTGCACCAACGTTTTGAGAAGACAATTGTAGATGAGTAGTCAAATAAGGGGTATGATTAAATAGAGAACGGGGTGCTATATGGGTATTAAAGTGTTCTCTTGACCTCATTGTTTATCTCGAGTGAAAAATTTTCCCGCAAAAAAAGACCATTTTCATTTTGATCTCGCAGCTACACGTGTGATTAATCTACTAATCTAACCCCACTTTTGTTTTACTATCGTTGGAATGTTCCAGCCAAGAGAAGATTGTTGTGTGTTTTTTGCTTTTTAGGGGTGCCTTAGAGCACATGCTTTTCAAGAGGCTATATATTAAACGTGAAAAAAATGAGTTTTATCAACGAGAAGACATTTGTAGCAAGAAGAGTTTGGGGACTATAGGGAGATAGGGAGATGGGGCTTTTGGCCATGTACCATTGTGAAGTGGTATTGCAATGGATAAAGGCTCTCGCTTGCTTTTTCAATAGGTTTTCAAGGGTTAACAGAGCGTGAGTGAGTCATGATTTCACGGTCGCGGGTGTGTGAAAGATTCCCGCGTGCTTTTTGCTTTTCAAGGCGCGTGCTTTCGAAGAGGCTATATATTAAACGTGAAGAAATGGGTTTTACATTTGTAACGCAAAGACAACCCGTCAAGCAAACTGCAAACGTTGCCGTGTCTTTGGAGATTATGATGACACAGCATGTTAATCAACGGCACCGGTCTATAAGCTCTGCGCCAGCATCCCCTAGTGCTCAGGATCATGGCGCAGTAGAGGAAACGGCCAATATTCTGGATATGGAAAAACTAGAGCGCACTGTGTTGATCCTGAAGAAGTCCATGCTACATGCCAAGGCGCACCCTCAAGCTATTTTGGAGGCCCTCCAAGACATTGCTGTTGCGGTTGCCTCTCAACTTTGCCCTCCGCCGCAGCGCCGCTAGAAATACCAGGAGCTCCTCACCCTCTTGCAGTCCACGGAGATCGGCTAGGTCGTCAATGGCCTGCGCAGGTACCCTAACTCACGCCGCGTGGTCGCCCTAGCCGAGCAGGTCTTCCACACCTGGAAACATGCCATGATCGCCATGAAGGAGGGGAAGGCCGGCCTGCCACAAACACTTATACGTGCGAGGAATATTCTGAATCACCAACACGCCCTCCTTCTCCCTATGTGTATGTCATTGTTGACGATCCTGCAGCTGACGAAGTCCTCATTGCACCACGTCCATCAGGATCAGCTGGATGTCGACGCAGCATTAACTCGGCGGTGCCGACATCAGCTCGGATGGTGGCCAATTGCAGCCGGCCCTTACATGACTCTGGTACTGGTGTTGCGTTGACACGATCCAAGAAGCGCCCAATTAGTGATTTAGGTACAAGTAATTATTGAATTATTGCTCGGATATAAAATTTTAGGTACAAGTAATTATTGAATTATTGCAATATCCCAATGTTTATATCCCGTTCATTAAGTGTCAACATTCGAGCATATTTACAATAATGTGCAATGTCAAAAGCATCCTCCTGCTCCTGTAATTTTTAATGGAAATGTTGCTATTGATAATTAGAATTGCTCCTGTAATCCTTAATGGGAATGTTGATAATTAGAATCGACAGACTTCTCCCCTGTGTTGGAGGAGCAAGTGTTGGACTACCTGGCCTATTGCAACTGCTCATTGTTGTAATTTCACAAGAAAAATTTCAGACTTGAGGAGTCGACATTTTTTATATTGTATCTATATAATGTAAATCTTAGGACACATTTAGTCACTTTTGGGGCTGAATTCTTTATTTTGTAAACTCTGAGAGGGACTTAGTTCTTTCTGTTCCAAATTTGAGAGATTTATTTGTGATGCTGAGTGGGTTGTTGAATAGAGCAAAGCTATCATGGGGTCAAGTAGTTCACCTCTAGTTCACCAGCTTCATCCAAGACCAAGCTCATGGTGAGAGGCGGAAGTGAAAAGTTAGACCCGGTGGCCTCTACACCAAGACTATGCACAATGACCTCATCATGGGGAATACACAATAGGGGCACCACCTACCAAGATATGCGGCTAGGACGCATACATATACACAATGAAGCATGCATGGAAAACAATTTCAAGATCCACGCCCAAATGTGGAATGGGGTGGTCGGAGAATAAGGTGAGAGGAGTGGTGAGTGAGTGAGAATGGGCTCGCTACGCGTGCATGTAGTAAGGAAGATAACGAGGTCAGGGATACATGCAAGTATGCTCACTTCTCATACAAAAGGTGGCGAATCCGCACACCTTAAGATGGAAGTAGCAAGATCATAGGAATATGAGAGGGAGAGAGTGTGTGTGTGTGTGGTGGCGAATCCGCACACCTTAACATAAGCAGAAAAAAAATGGCAAGGAACAAGCATATACCATACTCACAATGAGATGTATCCAAAGCGACACAAAGTATGGCACCAAGATGGAGTGTGTTGATTGTTTGCAAAAGATGAATACAATAGGTAGCGTATGGCAGGAAAATGAGAAGGGAACAAGATCGTAGGAGGCATAATGGAGAGATGGGAGTTGATGGCGAGGAATATCATGAGTGTGTCCACCCTTCTTCTTCTTCAAATTGTGCCTTCAACCCTTAATTACAAGTGGTGTGGAGGTGTGGTGCTCATCTTTTGTGCATGGTGATGATGATGGTGTTGTGATTATGTGATTAGGGTTCATGCTACAAGCATGTAGCACAAGAGTGTGTATGGATAGGTGTGTGTGTGTGTGTGTGTTCTCTCTTCCAGGTGAGCTCTCATGGCCTCCTTATATAGGGAAGGAGGGAAGGATTTAGCAATATTTCTATTTGAGGTGAGTGTCCCACTTTGGTGACTAGGAAAATGGGGTGCATGTGACTGTGGCTCCCATCTTGTCTCCTCATTATTTAAAATACCAGAGTCAATAGAGAGAGAAAAAGAGAGAATGTGGGTAGGATGCAGAGGATAGGAAATATTTACAATAGTCTAGCTTTGGATAGACATAAGCTTATTAGGGAGAGAAGAGAGAGGTAAGAAAATTATAAGAGAGGTTATCGAAGGTGGATATTTGTTGATGAGGATGGATCCTCCAAAAATGGTGATAGAATTACTCTAGACTAGCCAAGACCTCATTAAAAGAGCCTTGTCTCTTGTAATCATGCTTGAAGACTTGTAGAACCATAGCCATTCTAGAAGGAAGAAAAGTGGGGATGGCCTGTGTCACCATTACACGAGAAAAATGGGGTCCACTACAAAAATCATATCTCCGTGTTCATAACTCCAAAAATTCTGAAAACATTTGAGCTAAAAGTTGAGATCACGAGCTACATCTTTCATGTTGAACGCTCCTTCAGATTCGGGGTTCTTCTTTACTTAAAAATACAGCTAAATAATGTATTATTTGTGGCTGCAAAAGTCTTTTGGTGGTCCCCTTTGAGTGGACTTCTCTCTTGCCTTCAAGTGTAAGCTCCTTCATGTGTATGAAAACATGACCTAGAGTGTTGAAAAGATTGGCAATCATCTAGATGGAGGTATTATTGAAATTTGAAAGTGAGGTTGAGGTTTGAAAATGAAAACTAGTGAATAAAATATTTGGTAGAGTGGAATAATATACATACATGAAAAAAAAATATTAGAAAATACTAGAATATATATATTTAATATTTTTAAGGTCAAAAGAGAGATCAACAAAGAAAGCTTACTTATTATGCTACATCGTGATTGATTAGCATAAGTATTATTTATTTAATAAAGGCTAAAACGTTTGTGAAAAAGGAAGAAAAAAATCAAAAGTAACTTATATAATGGGAAATATTTTGATAAAAGGGCAAAAATATATGGGGGGGTTCCCATGCATGGAAAAGCTTTCCTCAATGGCCACTCCCCAAATGCTTCTCTCTATATAGTAAATGACGATGAATTTGGAATATACGGTTGGGAACTCACCCTCGTAATGTATATCCGAAGGACAGCTCTCTCTCTCTCTCTCTCTCTCTCTCTCTCTCTCTCTCTCTCTCTCTCTCCACACATCCGAAGGATAGTTCACTCACTCGTAAACTCAATTGTATATTCCCCTCAAGCACCTCGTGCCATCTGTAGACATGTACGTGTTGCAAACCAAAGAGAGAGCTAGAATAATCTCTCTACATGTGATGTTGGTGAGTGTCATCATATGCCACAGATACATCCTCTGGACCAAGGTTGTTTTCAGATACCTGTAAGATCTTAGCATGCTAGCACCCTACCATCCCCAAGCCACAAGTATAATTTAAGTTTATGTCGTCACTTGCATCTTCCTCTTGCAGTCATAGGCGACCAAATGGTCACACGTGCATCCTAGTTGGCCAGAAAAAGGTTTAGAACTCTACCGCACTAAGCATGAAATAAAATATACTTTGACTGACTTCGGAAAAGTATATGTCAATGTGTAAGTGTATGTGTGTGGCCTAATACACACAAGCAATGGCCTGCACTTAAGCAACACCGTACTAGGAAAGATTTCTTGATGCATTATCAAATAAAAGGGAAGGAGCTTTTGATCCACTACCGATTACAGGATTTAGTGTGGATGTGACAAAGTCGCATTCACACAAGAGATGGACTCATGAGCTAAAAGGAAATAAATCAGATTGAGTAGTATTACTCACTCAAAAGAGTACATGGTCAATACCTCCTACATAGATGTGAGTATAAATGGCCCGATGAAATGCTATTTTTGTGACATAATGTACAAGATATCATCCAAAGATCACGACCTCATTTCTTGTGATTTTAAAAGCATGAGCTAAGCCTCGTCTGAGTTTGTAACTAAACTGTAACTTGCTATGTACAAGATATCATCCAATGATTGAGACCTCATTGCTTCTGATTTTAAAAGAACGAGCTAAGCCTCGTTTGAGTTTGTAACTAAACTGAAACTTGAAATTGATGAATCTAAAAATTGTTATCTAATTTATCAGTTTGCTGATGAGAAAGATATACAAAACACACAAAAATTAACATCGACACATTGTAGAGGGACGAATTTCTTGAGATTGACCCCCCTCGAAAGGAGTTTCCATTATGAATTACAAATGTATGCCAAAAACCATGAATCTTTTGAGCTGTTCGGTAACTATCATGCTCTAACAAGACTTAGAACTTCAAAAACGGAAAATTGTTATCTCTTTTTTGCCCAATCTTCTAGCCTCCATCTCAGAAGAGCTCTTCGGCAAGACTGGCTATAGGCATGTAAGTTAAGGGCCTCCAGATATAGGGAAATGGTCCAACTATAGGCATGCAAGTTAAGGAAGGTTATAGGTATGCAATTAGTTAAGGGGCTTCTAAAGATAGGGCAAGAGACCAGCTATAAGAGAAGGTGGTTGGGTGTATATGAGCATGCATAGTCCCTTATCCTCTCAGTGGTATCAAAGCTAGTGGAGAGGTATAAGTTGTGCATGAAATGATGGTCATGTTAAAGCTATAGTATCTCAAGTGAATAGCTCAATGTGATCGACCCAATATTTATTTTGGCTTTGCATATTTATTTTACGTATTTGGAAAAGTCTTGGGTAGGTCAATTTACTGAGGGGGTTACTTAAAGGCCCCAGGCTAGTATAAACACCACCAAGCCCCCACTATATAATAACTAACTCATTGCCTAGCTGGTTGGCTCAACTCTCTCTCTCTCTCTCTCTCTCTCTCTCTCTCTCTCTCTCTCTCTCTCTCTCTCTCTCTCTCTCTCTCGTATTCTCGTATTCTCCCTATTGCTCTACACTTTTGCTTTATCTATTTTGACATGGTATCAAAACTTTATGGTGATTAATTAATCATGTGAGGAACTACACATGCTAAAAAGAGGAGATCTGGGAAAGAAGTTAAGGCATTTAATACCTTCAGGCAAGAAGCATGGCATTCAAAAATGCTCATAGCAGAGTCTTAATGGACAGTGGGGAGGAGGAAAGTTAAGCGCATCAATTACTAGATATTATCGAGATGCCGGTATCAGAACTTTATGGTGATTAATCATGTGAGGAACTGCACATGCTAAGATGAGGAGATTTGGGAAATATGTTGAGGCATTTAATACCTGCAGGCAAGAAGCATGGCGTTCAAAAATGCTATAGCAGAGTCTTAACGGACAGTGGGGAGGAGGAAAGATAAGTGCATCAAGTACTAGAGATTACCGAGATTATTTTTTTGGGAGATTTAGTTGAGTTTTGAAGAGAAGCAGATGCATTTTAAAAATGTTAGTATGTTTATTATGGGAGGATACAAAGTTATGTGCATCAAATAATAGAGATTGATATTGGAAATCACCGTGTTGTTGGTTTAAATAAAATTGTAATTATCTTAACAATGAACCAATCTACTTGATGTGAATTTTGCAAATGAGTTATGGTCACAATAATTGACAAAACAAAGAAAGAGGATGTTGTGTTAGCAGACAAAACAACAGCTTTCAATGAGACATGTACGACAGTGGCAAGCGGAACTTAAATAAGCCATGTCTACACTACGCATACATCTCCATTGGTTCCTCATACATCTAAAATAACGGCGTCTAATGTGCCCTTTGTGACCGCAATGCCAACAACGCAAGTATCGGCAAGAACGAGACCGCCGTCTCTCAAATGTCACCATAGTGGACTCTACACTATTACACACATCAGCAACCATAAGTGAATGGATAAGAACCAAAGTATAGCGAGAAATCTCAAAAACATTTGGCAGAATCTCCCCTGCACAGGGCCAATCTCAACCATATGCAATGCCAAACTGGCAACAAAAGTGGCCGGGGGAGGTGACTCGACCACTACACAATCAAATTGAGAAAAACCTCAAGTGCAATCTCAACCATATGCAATGCCAAACTGGCAACAAAAGTGGTAGGGAGGTGACTCGTCGACCACTACACAATTATCAAATTCATGATCAAAAGTGGTAGGGAGGTGACTCCACCAACTCCACAATTTGTAAACTCTACAAGCATATACTGGGACAAACTGCTCAGCCGGGCATAAAGCGCATAACCATATATGCAAATAGAGAGCAAACTAGCTCAAAACGCATCCCATAAGACTACTTGCAAAAATCTGCAAAAACCTGTGAAACCTGTCACAAGCAAAGTCTGTAGCCACACAAGCATACATAATGCACACTCCTGGGGAAGGTGGGTACACGAACACCAAACTGGGTCCAAACTGACAAAAGTTGTCAAAAGTAATATCCGGCAAGGTTTCCCCTAGAAACTGAGCAAAAGCTCAAAAAATATCACCAAATCGAATAAAGAACAGACACTCAGTGTCTCAATAAACAGATCCACAAATGGTCTACATGCAATGCCAAAAGCTTGGCAAATTGGCTCACTCCTAACCGACTGGCTCTATGGATGTGTACTTGTCGATCCAAAAACACTGCAAACCTATAAACCTGCTACTTGCAAGCTATATGAAGCTCAAACTCTATCCGCATAATGCAAACATAGCTTGAAATTGCACCAAACTGTGCAAAAACTGCTCTCTAGTGCTCCACACAAGCGACACTACAACCTTTGAGCAAAACTACTGGAAATCTGACAACTACTACCTCATCCGTCGGTTAATACATCAATCAAAAAACCACACCTATTGCACTCAAGGAAAAACTCGCTCCGGAATGGGCTGCAAATCAATGTTAAAACCGATACGCCGAGGTGTCAATCCTCAAAGCTGATGCTGAGCCATTGACGCCAAGGAAACGCCAAAATCGGTGTAGAAACCAATGCGGAGGATGCCTCCCGTCGTCAGAAGGGAGTCTCCGATGCCAAGGAGAGCATCAAAAAATGGGTCGATACCAGGTAATGTTCCGGTTTACTCGTTGAAGCTCACTCTCACTCTTATTGCTCTCGTGCCAATGATGAGCTTCCAAAGCTCTGCAATCACCGAAAGTCGGCGCCTTCTATAGCTTTCTCTTTCACTATGTGATGTGCTCTCTCTATCTTGATCTCTCACACTCGCTCTCTTTTGCTCTCAAGCTGCGCTCATTCTTTCAGCACTGCTTCAAAGAAGCTCTCTCTTGGGGTAGGAGAGTTCGGGGTGTGTGAGAATGTAGGGAGTCGCAAAGGGGCAAGGGGGGGGGTCCGCGGGAACAGACCCTTGCACATAAGCAAATTGTGTTAAGTCAAACTCAATTTTTAAGAGAAAATTTGAATTCAAGTTTCTTGCACTATCGAACTGTAGTGCTCTAACAAAACCTAACGCATTTTGACGAGCGGTGCTCTAACGATACCCGATTCTGCCCACTGCTTGCTTCCCTTCAACTGAGCTCAATTGACTGCAGCGCTGTCCGAAATGGCGACTCTTGCTTTGCTTGCTATTAAGTGTGCGTGAGTACATACCACCACCAGATGCTTTTTGAGCTCGATTGTCTGCAGCTTCAAATGGCTGCTCCTCTCCTTGCTTGCAATTGCTCAGCTTGGCTTCTCTCCCGCTTTTCTGAGTTCGCCACTGCAGCTTGACTATGTACTCAAAATTACCCCAAATTTCCATGCTCTACCAAGCCTCACTTTGCTCTACTAAGCTTTCAGGTGCCTACTCAATTGCTCGACTATGCACTACGGCTTTGTCTTGCCTTTGATTGCTTGCACCTCAAAGCCTTTGCACACACATGCTTCGACTGTTTTTCCAAGCTCTCAAGGTTGAGGGTGAGCTTCCCTTCCGGGGCGTCCACTAGGAAATATGTAAGATAGCATGTGCAGACAAAATAAGGGATTTATAATTAGGTACATTTACAGAAAAATGTACTTACATAAAGGGTTTTTTAATTTAAAAAGTTAAAATTTTCATACATAAGGGCTAATTTTTTTTACAAAAATGCATATATGGGTACCTATAATACTTGAAAATATAAAGGCAAGAGATTATTTAAATACCTCTTGTTTCCACGTGCTATATGACATTTTTACAATATAGTGGACTCCCCGGGGCTTCCCCCAATTCACACCATAAAATCCCGATTCTGCCCTCTTCACTGCTTGATTTACAAATTTTCACATCCCTTTGCTTGCCTTCCAATCTCTGGGATTCAGTTTGTGTGTGTGTGTGTGTGTGTGTGTGTGCGCGCGCGCCCGCGCACATGCTACCACCATACACAGGGACTGTCAGGTAATGTTTACCATGTTCCCTTGCAATGCATCTCTATGCTCCTTGCCGGGAACCTGCTACCCAAGTCTTTGCTTGTCTTGGTGAGATTCCCAAAGATCTTCTAAGCTCACTCAATTTGCCCTCCAACCTGTAGATCTAAGTTTTTTGTTGCAGCCCTATATCTTGCTTGATTCCTCAAGAATCTCCAAGATCTCTCACACACATGAGAGGGGTTGCGTGCACCGGGTGGAATCTGCTCCACGTGCTCCAATCCGTGTCAGATCTGCTACCACCGAGCTCAAGCCTCCATGACCAAGCTCCATCGCTCATGTGCCAGTCGCTGGGAAGCGATCGTGCGCACATCGTTGGCCGCCGTAGCTCTGATACCAATGTGACTCTGCATGTGCGTGGATGCATGCGTGCATGTGCGGTGTGGTGTGTGTGAGGAAGGGGAAGAGCACGAACTAGTATGGGTGGAACAGCCTCAGGAAAAAGCTGACTCAATGTATGAATGAGGTTCTCCTTATTCTTATGTATAGAAAGAATAAGGAAGTGTGTACACACATTGGGCGGGCGACCAACCCGGGCAAAAGGCGCCGCGCTGTTACCCCAACAAAATCAATGCCATGTTCTACATAGATTCATTGCCTCCAGAAATCAGACAACATATCATGTCCAAAGCACACAATGTTGTGAGGCACCCTGTTGATTTGTATTGTGCTAAACCAACTGCCCTTGAAAACCTGACATTCTTCGAGTACCATAAAACCCACATTATCAAAAAATGGTCATTGCAAAATGCACAATCCACACCTTTGGCGGAAAACTAGGGCATGCTATAAAACATCATAAAATATTGATTAGGTTCATTGAATACCATCCAAGACACCAAAAAGAGGCCTTCTTCTATAACATCTTGCTGTGTAATGTATGCTTCCAAAGAGAGGGCGAGCTTCTATCCCCTTATAATACAACAAGCTCGTACTTTGTAGAGTGTCAGATGAGGGATCTGATCCAAATCAATGTGGACTTGGAGATGTATATTATAGAGTATACAAAACAAATTATGCTAGTCAATGAACAAATCAATCAGCTTGACCATTTGATACTTCAGAAGACCGCATTGCAAAGAGAAAATGAAACAATGATGTCTTTGACAAACAATGACAAAATCATGGACTAACATCAACTTAAGTCACTAGCCGTATTAAAAGAGTTCTCTATTGTGAACCACTCAAAACTCTTAACCGAACAATTGAATGAATACAACAACTGTTGACTACCAAGAATGGCTTGCACGTTGTCACAACACACCAGCCATATCACAAGCTCAGTCCATTGGCTACATGCAATGTTCTACAGGATTTCATATTGTGTATGACATGCAACGGACCTTGAATTGATTTAGTTCTTAACCATTATTCGGAAAGAAATCCAATTGCAGATGAGATCAATTGTACCTTGGGTGCATGTAGATGAAGCAAATGTGCATGACTACATCAATAATTCCACTATGATAATCTGTACTCATAGAGCAAACGTCCAACACTACAACAACCTTGCCTTGAATAAGTTGTACAATCAAACTGAAATTACAAAATTTGACATAAAGACAAACGTGGGTAACATAAATGTACTTCAACAGTGGCTCATAGACCCTAATTTCAACGAGATAGATTCAATCGCAATTGGTGCTCGTTGCATGATCACTGAAAACATGGACTTGACAATCGGTGCAGCAAATGATGTAACATACATTGTCGATGCCATAACACAGAACACAAAAGGTCAAGTTTCATGTATCAATATTTTCATTCATTGTACTAGAAAAATATGGCACTTCATCAAATGAAGCACAAGAAAACTTTGGTCAATGGGTCATGTCTCCATAAATCCACATTCCCCTTTACACTTGTATATGCCATGAATGGACACAAGGCATATGATGCAACCATTTCTAGAAAATTTTTTCTTATCTTCAAAGATGTATTTGCACCAAGGCTTGCGTATGTCATGTTGTCATGAATCACAGACCGTCAAAATATCAAAATTCTCAACCTACCAACTCCCGTTCCATTTCATATTGTGCACAAAATTCATTAGAAACATTTGAGTAGCCAATTGAATATGTATTCAGATAGTTCATGAAATTTCTACATGACTTTGCTTTGCAGCATCTGTGCAACAATACCTCTATAACTAGCTGATGTCTCAAGAGTTCTTTCTCTATGTTTATTTTTTGAAATCGTCATTTACACTCCACTCTTTATAACATTGTCCTCCTTTGATTTCGTCTCCATTCTTATGACCACTTTCTCAGTGCTTTTGCACATTTCCACTATTTATTTTCTCAGTACAAAATCTAATCATGTCACTATTGTAGGCAACGTAGACAACCAACAAAACAAAACGTGCAATTCAAAGGTAGACCGGTCTATAAAACATAATATATTATGTTTCCTCAGTGCACACAAATGTACGTACTGATAAAATTTGTATAACCTTTGCAAAGACTTGTTACCCTTTTCAAGCAAAAATTTTCCTCAAAGATTCACCCCCATCGAGCCATGTCAGTATCCATCAGAGAAGCAAATGTAGCTACTTAACCTAGCAGGTTGCCGCCCGGACGCTTACATCAAGGGTTTTGCAAACAAATTGTTAATAGAGAGATCCGTGAAACACCTCAAGCAAAACAAAAGCATGGGCATCAAAAGAGAAACAGGTTAGTTCTACACACACATCAACATGAGTGCAATTTTCTTTTTTTCCTTCCGTCATTGCTTTGCTATCTACAGTAAACAAGCTTTAAAAGAAAATATTTCTTTGTTTATCCTTTCGATTACTCTTTTTTCCTAGGTCTAATGAAAGAGATCATTTACAAACTAAAAATAGAAATTCACATGCAAATTAAGAATCTCATGACTGTCTAGGATGGTAGTCGTTTGCTTCAAAGAAAGACACCAATAAAGGCCTACATTCTTGAGATGTTGCACTATGGCTACAATGTCGTGCTCGAAAACCTGCTAGATACAACGAACAGTGACTCAAGCAAGATCCTAGTAAGCTTTAGGAAACAATACAATGACGAGCCACCATCAATCACAGAGAGAAAACTGACATGGAAACACGACAAGGATATTCACGAAGCATAATTTGGATGTTCTTATTTGTATGCCTTCATCAACATTGACAACCAACCCATAGGTCACAACACTTGTAAAAAATTTCCACCAAATATCTCACTCAAATATATACTCCAATATTCTCAAGCTCTAGCATGCAATCTTCTGGTAATCTTGTTTTCTTTTTTCTCATTTTGTTGTGCAGAACAAGACAACAAGAGTCAAACTCTATTTCTTGAGCAGGACAATCAGCCCAACAAAAAACAACAAATATCGGATACATTGTCTACTCCATCACATGCTACCAAAACGGACGCAAGTACATAGGTGTCACAAATAATTACAAACAAAGAAAGACAGAACACAGTCGACATCCACCTTAAAAAATGCAAGCCGACATTTTGTGCTACCAACCATTCAATGAAAACCTTTTATTTGAAATACTTTTTGTATGCAAGAATTACCAGGCCGTTGTGGGCTCCCCTGGCAATCACTAATGAACCGCAATGCATCTAGAAAGACTCCTCTCTAAGAACTGTCTGGCATTCAAAATCTGCTAGCTGTCTCACTGAGATCAAGCTCTATCTCAGCTGAGGAACATAGCGCACATGCCTTAGTGTGTATTCTGCACCATTGGGCAAACACAAACAAACGTCTCTTGCACCCTCTATGTCAAACGCCGAACCATCAGCCAAGTGCACACAACCAAGTCTCCCTCTAGAAAATAATCTTAACTACTCACGAGATGGTGTGACGTGGAAAGTATCATCGCTACCTAGTAACCACTGTGGAGAAAGTATGCTATCCATAGACAAATCTGCAAGAGGTACACTTGAGGCAAGAATGAGATGACGGTCACTAGCATAAACTGCCACTGGAACTACCTCTCTAACTTGTGTCAAAGCCGTGTATGCACTATGCATGCATCTTCGTTAGTGCCTCATATGTTTGAAACAACGGCATCAAATGTGTCCTTTGCGACCGCAATGCCAACAACGCAAGTATCGACAAAAGCGAGACCGTCGTCTCTCAAAAGTCAACATAATGGCTAAAATCCAAAGTATGGCTGAATCTCCCCTATAAACTGAGAAAAACCTCAAGTACAATCTCAATCATATGCCATGTCAAATTGTCAACAAAAGTGGGAGGTGACTCGAACACTACACAATCATCAAAATCATGATCAAACGCATCAAAACTGACACTCACATATGCCTAAAACCAACTCTACAATCTACAAACTCTGTGAGCATAAACAAGGACAAACTGCTCAGTCGAGCGTAAAGTGCATAACCATATATGCAAGTAGAGAAAAAACTAGCTCAAAATGCATCCCACAAGACTGCTTGCAAAAATTTGCAAAAACTTGTGAAACCTATGACTAGCAAAGTTTGTAGCCACACAAGTATATATAATCCTTACTCTTGCGGGAGTGGGTACAAGAACACCAAACTCGGTTCAAACTGGCAAAACCTGTCAAAAGGGAGAGTGAACACTTGATCACTGTCAAAGTGGAAACGTATCGACTATTAAAAGAATACACATAAACCATGGTGAGAGATTTTTGGAAAAATCCGGTAGAGTTTCCTCTAGAAACTGAGCAAAAACTCAAAAAAGTCTCACCAAATCGAATAAAGAATAGACACTCAGTTTCTCAGTAAACAGATTCACAAATGGTCTACATGCAATGCCAAAAGCTTGGCAAACTGGCTCACTCCTAATCGAGTGGCTCTATGGACATGTACCTATCCAAAAGAACTACAAACCTATACACCTACTACCTGCAAGCTATACCAAGCTCAAGCTGTATCCGCATAATGCATACATAGCCTGAAACTACACCAAACTGTGTAAAAACTACTCTCTAGGCTCCACACAAGCTACATTACAACCTGTGAGCAAAACTACTGGAAAACTGGTAGCTACTACCTCATCGGTCGATTAACACGTCAACTAGAAAAACCTGCCAGCAGCTGTGTGCGCTCAAGGAAAAACTCGCTCCGGAATGGGCCATCGGAGCTGAAATATCGATATGTGTCAACAAAGTCAAAATAGGAAAAATTCATCGAATTCAAAAAGCCGCAGATGGCCGTCGGAGCCGTCGACTTTCGCCGCCAGGTGTAAGCGCCAAAATTATGGTTTTTTGTGCTCAAAGTCAAGAAAACGCTCGATGTCGGCTTTCACCACCGACGAAAGCGCGCTAGTCGAATAGCGGCAAATCAGTGTCGAATAGCTATTTCTTACCTTTGATTGCTTGCACCTCAAAGCCTTTGCACATACAAGGTTTGACTATTTTGCCAAGCTCTCAAGGTCAAGGGTGAGCTTACCCCCCATGGCATCCACTAGGAAATATGTAAGATAGCATTTGCAAACAAAATAAGGGATTTGTAATTAGGTACATTTGTAGAAAAATGTGCTTACATAAAGGGTTTTTTAGTTGAGAAAGTGAAAATTTTCATACGTAAGGACTAGTTGTTTTACAAAAATGCATACATAAGGGGTACATATAATACTTGAAAATATAAAGGTGAGAGATTATTTAAATACCTCTTGTTCGCACATACTATATGACATTTTTACATAGTGGACTCGCCAGGGCTTCCCCCAATTCACAGCATAAAATCCTGATTCTGCCCGCTTCACAACTGGATTTGCAAATTTTCACAGCCCTTTGCTTGCCTCCCAATCTCTACAATTGAGTTTCTCTGTGTGTGTGTGTTTTATGTTTTAATCCTAACCACAATTAGAATCATATGCTTAAGTACAATTTAGATTGAAGTTTCAATACAAAATAAATTATCTTTATGATCATAAATTACAAAATAACATAGCATTAATCAGCTTTACAAAGATAAATTCACAAAAAATTTGGATTTTGTAGGAGATGCTTTCTGCCACAAGAATTCCTAGCTGAGGGATGAGAGACTCACTTGCCAACCAACCAAACAACACATAGTTAGAATTAATCATGTATTGAATGGGTAACAAGTGTAAAGCGCCCCCCATCCACGTGTTATAGTTGTCACATCTAGCAATGCGTAGCATCTTGCATTCTCCAATAATGAGGTAAATTATCCATTGAGAGAGAGAGAGAGAGAGAGAGAGAGAGAGAGAGAGAGAGAGAGAGAGAGAGAAGGAGAATAATCACCATTTAATAGACATGAGTTTTATCTTGATAAGTAGAACTTTCAACAATCTCTTATTGTGTAATCACATAAGTTGAGAACATATTCTCAAGAGATTGAATTCACAATAAAAATATGATTGTGAATATGCATGTATCTATAAATGTAGAGGGTGTGTCCATGGAACTTATAGATGTAAATCCATCACCACTTTTGTAGTATATAATCCTCTATTGTATTTATCACAAAACCCTAAATTTCATTGTATGGATGTATTTCTTATTGTGTGTTTGTGTGTGTGTGTGTGTGTGTCTATGTGCGCGTGCGCGTGTGCATGTCGATTAGAAGTATATTTAGTTATAATCTCTAGCTTTGCTTACTTACATTTGAATGAGTAATTGTGTGTGCACACGCGCACACACGAACGCACATGCGCACAGGATTTTATACATGTGCATGCATTTTTGTAGGTATAGTGTATTTTCAAGTGAGGGTGTGTTTTGATTTGCTTGTGTGTGTGTGTGTGTGTGTGTGTGTGTGTGTGTGTGTGTGTGTGTGTGTGTGTTTGAATTCAAAATCCCATCACTTAGAATCATATACTGAGAGATTTAAATACTGATTAAAAAGGGCTTTTGTGCAAAGCAAAAAAAATGAAGCATTTCTTGATTAAAACTTGATTAAAAAATACTCTGATACATGGCAAAGTAGGAGCTTAAGCCGGAACTCCTATCAGATGAGAGTAGGGATCTTTACCTGCCAACCAACCACAAGTACAATTAATTAGAATTAAATTTACACTAAATGGGTGACAGGTATATCAAGCAATCTCTACTGCTTGTTATTGTTGTCACACCCTAGAGCCCCAACCTTACTCCTAATCATATGTTATGTTTTCTTTTGCTCGTCTATGCAAGTAGGGCCGATTACTGTCTATGAAATTTTTTATGTGTTTACACGGCTTGGAGATGGGGTCTCTAATTGCTAATGGCTTGGTTCTCTTTGTATGTGCTGCCATGAGCTTGTCCCGAATCTGTTGTAGCTTAAATACATCTCGAGTGATGCTCATTCTAGCTGTCTGCATGTACCCCTGTTTGTCACCAATGGTTACAAATATGAGTTTAGCATTCTTAGATACTATACTAGATGATGCCTTAGGGGCATCCTTATCTCTATGGTTTATAAGTCAGCTTTCCAATTTATAAGTATATCTAATTTGTGAAAATTTTGGAAACATTTTGTTTGTAAAACCTTTCTTTTTTCAAAAAAATCAGTCTTACACAATGACATCTGTCCTCACAGAAGGTTGTCATATACCCTCTTTCAAATCTTCACTACATTTTTATGCTAGATAGTAGTCATAAAGAAAAAGCAGATAAGGAAAAAAAAGTTCTTTTTAACATCATTGCTTAAAAACAATTGTACTCGAAGCTTTCTGTACCAATTCACCTGGTTATTACTTGTAGTAGACAGCTGTAGTGCTCCTCTTTCCCATTTAGTGCTCAAGGTAATACACCACTTGAAACTGTTACCTTCAAATGTCACATAATTTTGTGCAAAGATATTAGTCTTATGATACCGCTTTTAACTTATGCACATTATACAATCGGTTTATAAGCCAATACGATGCTTTAATGTGTTTATGTGCTTATGCTTTTGTACATGCATGCCGAACTGTATGTATATAAGTATGCCAAACCGTATGTATAAGTGTGTGCTTATGGTCATGACCATCACTGTGTTTACATTCTGCGTGTGTAAACTTTGATGTTGGTTCTATATTCGAGACCACTCAAACTCTATCTACATAATGCAAACATAGCCGAAAATTGCACCAAACTGTGCAAAAACTGCTCTCTACTACTCCACACAAGCCACACCGCAACCTGTGAGCAAACCTACTGGAAAATTGACAACTACTACCTCATCCGTTGATTAATAAATTAATCAAAAAACATGTCAACTCTTGTGTGCACTCAAGGAAAAACGCGCTCCGGAATGGGCCGCAAATTGATGTTGGAACCGATACGCCGAACCGTCAATGCTCAAAGCCAATGTTGAGCCGCTGATGCCGAGGAAACGCCAAAATCGATGTCGACACCAATGCCGAGTATGCCTCCCGCCGTCATAAGGGAGTCCCTGATGCCGAGGAGAGCATTAAAAAAAGGGTCGATGCTCGGTAATGTTCGGGCTTACTCATTGAAGCTCACTCTCACTCTCTCTGCTCTTGTGCCGATGATGAGCTTCCAAAGCTCTGCAATCACCAAAAGTTGGCACCTTCTCTAGCTTTCTCTTTCAATAGATGATGATCTCTCTCTCTATCTTGATCTCTCACACTCGCTCTCTTTCGCTCTCAAGCTGCACTCATTCTTTCAGCATTGCTTCAAAGAAGCTCTCTCCTGGGGTGGGAGAGTTTGGGGTGTGTGACAATGCATGGAGTCGCAAAGGGGAAAGGGGGGGGGGGGGGTCCGCAAGAATGGACCCTTGCACATAAGAGAATTGTATCAAGTCAAACTCAATTTTTAAGAGAAAAATTGAATTCTAGTTCCTTGCACTGTCAAATTGCAGTGCTCTAACAAAACCTAACAGGTTCTGACAAGCGGTGCTCTAACGCTACCCGATTCTGCCCATTGCTTTCTTGCCTTTGACTATGAGCTCAATTGACTGCAGTGCTGTTCGAAATGGCGACTCTTGCTTTGCTTGCTATTAAGTGTGTGTGAGTACATACCACCACCAGATGCTCTCCGAGCCCGATTGTCTGCAGCTCCAAAACGGTTGCTCCTCTCCTTGCTTGCCATTGCTCAGCTTGGCCTCTCTCCCGCTTTTCTGAGTTCGCGATGTGAGCGGGATGAAGACAGACACAACTCCTCTATAATGACCCGACACACACTCTTGGGATTATACACACACACACTATGGGACACCACTCGGCTTACACAACCCACCTGGCCGAGTTAGGGAACACACCGATGGAGTGAGAGGAGAGAGACTACCCATTTACCCACTCCACACAGAGAGACACACACACACACCCAAAAAACTCAGCTCAAAAGAGGAGAATTTCTGATGTTTAGATACACTTGAGCTTGGGCCAACACCAGTGGGGCAAATAGCTCACACAGTATGGGTAAAATATGCCAGATACAATCACAAACTGGAGCAGAAGCTTTGCTCATAGGAGAAACTTACACAGCCAAAACAACAGAAAAACAGTACGGAATTTGGCAAAATGGACAGCGCCATCGCGTCCGGAATGGCCCAAAACCCCAGTCTACAATGTTAAAGTGCTCAAATTCAACCTCGGATGAGCAGTTTACGGCCAAAACAGGATCCAAAAACAGCAAAAACACAGTTGTGGCTGTTCCTCCTCTTCTCTCCACATTTTTTTTGGTATTCTCTCTGTTTTTTCAGTTCCCACACTTAACTTTACTAGTTGGGCACCCTTGGCCTTTTAGTTGACCTCAAACGGATCCCGAACATGCCAAAAACTGGCCTCGCAGTGCATAGTTGTCACCTTTTTTCATCCATCCGCACACCCGGCACTCAACTTTTTCCAATAATGCATCCCGCCACCACGTGAAGTGGCCCCAAAATATGGTTCTCATGATGACCTTTCTGCATAATTATCACAAGAAAACATCCACGTTGTATTCGTACTTATCCACGTGCAAGTATTGACCCCATTCGACCTCCTGATGCCACTAGATGCCATCTGACGCACCTGCTTACCTCATGCCGTCGGCCCGCGGATAGCTTCCTCGAGAATTTTTACGCGCTACCAACTCCTCATTATTATACAAAAACACACTGGTACTGGTAATAGTGAAAATCGGTGGACTATGTACATCTTGTCCTCCCTGTACACATGTGGGCCCCACATAACCACCTGGCTCTGAAAAGGGGCAATCCTTTATTCGATGCACCATGCATGGGTATGTACATAGCGCAATCCCTTGCTCCAAAAAACTCCTGACATAATTTGCCCATCCCCTAGCATGCTAGATCATTCATGATCAGCAGCAGCAAAAAGAGATATGAGACTCGCCGTGTCATAGGTCTCCTCATCCCTCACAGACATTACTTGCTCCACAGACAACTCATCTTGCTCCACCATCATTAATCTAGCATGATACAATTTAAGACGTAATCCATTTACCCTTGACTTATGTAGAATCCCATCCAGATTAGCCAACTGATATGTACCATTTGGAAAACACTCCACTACCTTGAAAGGGCCTTCCCACTTAATTTGAAACTTCTTTTGGAAGGTGTTGTCCAGCTTACTATTGTAGCGCAAAACCAAGTCATGTTTCTTGATACCCTTACTTTTGATCTTTTTATTTATCTTTGCCAAAGCCTTATCCTGCATCTGCCCATAATGCTCCAATGCACTCATCCTATCCAGTTGAACCTCTTGTAACTGTAAGAGCCTCTCTTTGAATGCATCACTAGGTGGCCCAAGAAACTTCTCTAGCATCCTGACTACAGGCAACTCTACCTCCACAGGCAATAGTGCTTCCTTTCCATACACCAAATGAAATGGATTAAACCCTGTACCTGTCTTCACCGAAGTACGGTAAGCCCATAATACACTAGGCAATTCCAAATCCCAATTCTTTCCTTGGTGCTCTGTCACTCTCGAAAGGATTTCTACCAACTCACCATTGAATCTTTCATTTAAGCCATTACACTGTGGGTAATAAGGAGTGGTATGCCGGTGCCTAATCTTCATCTTTGCGCATAAAAAGTCTAGCAGTTTAGCCACATCCTTTGCAGTGATCTGTTTTACTGCTATAGCCTCTGCCCATCTAGAGAGATAGTCCACTGCAGTCAAAATATAGCTTTTGCCCCTGCTTGTGATAGGTAACGGGCCAACTGCATCATTTTCCCACTTTTCAAACACATCAAATGCCATAATGGTTTTTCGTAGATCTGGCTTCAACACTCTCTTCCCAAATGCTTGACACCTATTGCAAGACCTACACCAATGGTGAATATCCTTGTGCAAACTAGGCCATACATACCCCTCTTGCAAGATCTTATGCAAGGTGACCTTTAGAG
This sequence comes from Adiantum capillus-veneris, assembly GCF_014529385.1. Taxonomy (NCBI): domain Eukaryota; kingdom Viridiplantae; phylum Streptophyta; class Polypodiopsida; order Polypodiales; family Pteridaceae; genus Adiantum; species Adiantum capillus-veneris. The sequence continues at coordinate 82,349,349 of NC_140931.1, read as the reverse complement.
AAAAATGGCCGCCACATGCACCTTCATGATTCTCTTCCAACACTCTATAAATCTCCTCCCTCCAAGGTACACGTCTCAACACGAGATCAGCCCCTTTCATGTACAAGACATCACCAATCAATTTGTACATGTATGCTCTACGCACAAAACCATACTTCTTAGACTTCTGAATGTCCTTTGGAATGATTCCTGGTAACAAAAACTCCTCTTCTTAAGCCAAACTTTCCCAGCCATGATAAAGAGGTAAAGTGGTCCTCAACACAAATAGCTCCCCAATCATGCTTTGAGTTGCTTCATGTGCTTCTCCATTTAGAGCACGTTCAATGTGTCTGATGCTCCATGCTTCAAACTTTTTTACCAGGCCTTTAATTCTGAAACACATTTCCTTCAATGAGGTGTTCTTGCTCTTCCACACACCCAGCACTTGCTTCACAACTAACAAGGCATCACCTTTTATGCTCAACCTTCTAATCCCAAGCTTCAAACAAATGTGTAATCCGGCTTCCAAAGTAGCATATTCAGCCTCATTGTTACTATGCGCTGTCGTGCAGCTCCGCTTCCATGATAAGAAAAAGAGCAGAGAAATACAAGCTAACCTTTTTTGAAGCCTACTTGATTAATGGTCAATGCTGAGTGAGGGCTTGTTAACAGGCCATGTCTAATGATTAATGTATGCCACATGTGGCTTTAAAGGTCCCATTGCTGCCTTAATGATGCCAAAAAGGCGTATGCTTGAAGTAAGCACATATGTGAGTTAATGATCTAGAACTACAATGCTTGAAGTGCTCTACCAGCCTGTCTTTACGACTCGTCGATTGGAGCTACAGTGAGGAAGTTATGGCAGTTTAAAGTTTAAGTCGATTGCAGATCCGTACCGGATTGGGCAACTGCAGCTGAGGTGACAGAATTGAAGTGATTGCATGGGCCTGAAGTGCTCACATTGTGGAGAGCGCCAGTCTTTTCAGATCAGTGATCGGCGTTCTGGTTGCGAAGATATCACCAGTTTAAGTTTCCGCGGGGGTCGGTTCCATGCCAAGTCTGTCGCCTCGGTCGAAGCGCCATCTGGAAATTTACAGCCTTAGCAGAGTTTGTATGCGTTGTATGTAGCTTGAGAAGTCTACAGGAATTTATGGCTCGTCTGATAGAGTCCGGGTTGGTGAGATAATACGGCTTGAGGTCGGTTGCCGACACTATCGAGCTGGATGAATTTTTAGCACTATTCAAGACTTTTACGGGTATCAAAATTCACGATGATATTGTTAGTCAAGGACTCCTAGAGAAAGAAGTTGTGCTTAGAAATGCATTGGCCGATATGAATACTGAATGTGGTGTCCTTTTGGAGGCACATAAAGCTATCGGTGCGCTTTCACTCAAAAGATTTGGAGGATGCCAAACGTGGCAATGTGAAGGCAGTGGAGAGAGGAATAGCATGCTCAAGTTGGTGCCCTTTGAGGGCCACCCGCCCAAGGAGACTATGGTGACCAAGGGCCCAATAACTATGGCCGCCCATACTCAGAATTTAAATGGCCGCCCAAGGGCCACAACCTTGGCCGCCCAAAAGAAGAATTAAGGGCTTAGTGTGTGGATGGGGAAAGAAATACAAACAAGAAGCCTTCATGGCGGGCGGATGACGGGGGCAGAGTGCAGGGGGGAGAGGGAAACTCGCGCCGGCAACAACGAGCATCGGGCAATGTCGAGCAAGAAGGGAAAAAGGCATAACTCGGTAGCGCGCACACATTCGGTCCAAGCTGCAGCGGAATCCGCGCTGGTCCGGATTCGGGCTTGCCACGTCATAATGCCCGTTCCCATGCCACGTCAATAGCGGCGGCGCTATTGATGGGAAGGGGCACGCTAATAATAGGAGGCTCTGGCATGAGAAGAAGGAAGAGTTAACAAAGGAAGGCTATCAACGAAAGGGGAGCCAACGCAAGGAAACGAAGGAGGTGAAGGCGAGGGAAGTTGAAAGGGGAGTAAACAAGCAAGCAAGGCGTCAGCTGCAGGGTAAGCAAGAAGGCGAGCTCTTTCTCTCTCTCGATCTCCAATCAAAGCAAGGGATGTTCTCTCTCTCTCTCTCTCTCTCTCTCTCTCTCTCTCTCTCTCTCTCTCTCTCTCTCTCTCTCTCTCTCTCTCTCTCTCTCTCTCTCTCTCTCTCTCTCTCTCTCTCTCTCTCTCTTGAGCTAAATAAGAGGCCCGAAGGAGCTTGGACGAGGAAGCTTGAAAGAGAAGCTTCTTGAGGCTTGACGAGGAAAGCAAGCCAAGCAAAGCAAAAAAGAAGGAGCTTGAAGCTTGGTCAAAGCAAGCAAAGGAGTAAGTCGAGATTAAAAAGGCAAGCAAGGAGAAGCTCGAGTCGAGGTCAAGGAGGGAAAATCTCTCTCTCTCTCTCTCTCTCTCTCTCTCTCTCTCTCTCTCTCTCTCTCTCTCTCTCTCTCTCTCTCTCTCTCTCTCTCTCTCTCTCTCTCTCTCTCTCTCTCGAGCTTGGACAAGATATTTTTTCGTTCTTGAGCTAAAGAAGGGGCAAGAAGTGATTTGAAGATATTAATTTAAGACATATCAAGCAGTAGAACAACCGATTTATGAAAACCGACAGAGTAGGATTTTGTTTGTCACCGGCAACTTAAATTAGTTATTCTTTTTTATGAATCGCGGAGCCCGGGTAATTGTAACGGAAGCCTAAACTCCTTGATTTTAGTGAACCTAATTGTCGGTGTTGTTAACAGCCCGACTTGGTTATTGCCAGCAGGATGTACTCAGAGCTTAAATTGATTAATTGAATGTTACGGTGATTGACAGAGCTTTTCTCACCTGTTGTTCTTATTCTCTTGACACCTCCCGTAGCCAGAGGCCCGACGCCTGTCGGGCTCACGTTTCGAACACATATCCCCCGACATCTTTGGTAAACCCGACGCGAAACGAGCCGGGGTGGGAGGTAAAGATGGAGATGCCAGAACAGTTAAAGCAGTTTATTGAAGATTTCAGTGCAAATGGATTTGATACAAATCTAGCAGTTGCAGATTTGCCAAAAATTATGGAATTGGTTCAGGGGTATCTTCAGGAAGCAAAATCCATGCAGATAAAAAAGCAGATTGATGATGCTATAGAGCTAGCACTTGATGATGTTCGGGAGCAGTATTATAATTTTCACGGATATGATCCAGAAGGTTTTATTGCATGTTACAAAGCTGAGATAAAGAGCCAAAATGTTCCAAAAGATCGGATGATTGCATCTTTTGAGGAGGTTGTAAACTCGGATTTTAAAAAGCAGGTCCAAGAACTGGCAGAAGAATATCCCACACGGTGGGAGTATTTTGCAGAGGAATTTATTTACGAAAGCTCAAGGATTCTAGATCGGGAAATAAAGGAGATTACTGAAGGAAATAAGGTTGTCTTCAGTAAAGGTGAAGGGGTTCAGATGCAGATCCTCAACTATGATGAATTCTGGGAGCATATTTCTGCAAGAAGTAAAGCCAAAGAGAATGTTAAGCTGGAAGTAGCAGATTCAGTTTCAAAGGAGCTTAATTTGAGCAACAAAGAAAAGGTAAACAATGAATTTAATGCTGGAACAGATTTATATGATTTTTTTTCAAAGATTGCTCGCATGGACGCTACCTCTAATAATGGTTCTAGTGAAGACATAGACTGTACATCAAGTGGTTCACAAGATTTTGACCTTGACATGGGTTATTCTGAAGGAGTTCATCAAACAGATGAGCCTCTACAGGATATTTCTAAAACTATCAGCACTATAGGCGAGCATGTTAACATGTTTGCTGCAGATGATTGCATAAACAAAGCTATTATATACACAGTAGTTGATGAAGTGACTAAGATTGTGGACCCAACACAGGATGAGCATGAGGATGTCAATGAACCTACGATTGCTACTAACAATATGCTTGCAGATGATGCTATCACAGAAGAGGATGCTATAATCGATGAATTTCTATCTAGATCTGAAGGAGATGTTTATGGCAGTATAGAAGAGCTTTCTGATGTGTATACCTCTTTAGAGGGGCTGCCAAATGAGCCTTTACAACTCTATAATGTATTGCTAAGTAACATGGATGCAGATGAGGAAGCAGAGGATGATATCGAGGAGTATGAAGATTGCTTGGATCATATTGATTGTGAACAGGTTATCGACAGGGATTTTACATATACGATTGTACATGGACTACATGAGGAGATAACTCCTACAGTTTTGATTAATGTTGAGACTTCTAAGAGTGATTTTTCCGAGGATGCTACGGATGAAGATCTACAGGATAAAGCTGCTTTGCATGATCAAGATGAAAATCCAACAGGTAAAAATTCCTCTGATGATACAAGCCGAGAGACTCCCAAGGTTTTTCGTGATGGCTATGAAGCTAGAGGGGGTGATGATGCTAAATCATCCTTGATTTTGCAAAAAGTGCAGAGGGTTTTTCATTTCATTGGAACATGTACCAAATATGGCTGGATTTGGCTGCTATGCCTATTGATGCTTATGTCAATGATGTCTTGGCTGCCAGTAAAAGGGAGTCAGATTTCTTTAATGCTTTCTAGTAACGAGCTTAAGTTGCCAACAGTCTACGGGATGTGGGTGCTACACTATGCTTCAGGTGAAGCTCTAGTATATTGCAGAGCCCATCAATGCTATGTGATCTTTATGGTATTTGATCCAAGAGATTCTAAGGATGTTCATAAGCAGATTCAATATGGATGGATATTGATCAGTATGCATAGTAATTGCGTGCTATTTGAACCAGGGGTAGCATATTTGCACCAGAAATGCTTGATATTGATTGATACAGGAAATGTATGCTTATGTGGATATTATGATGCTCTAATGTGTGGACAATTCCTTATCATTCCATTTGATCCTGGGGGTTACTAAAGTGCAAGTTGCAGATGCAGAGGATACAAGATGCCTGATGTAACAGGCTGCATGATGCCAAGTTTTGTTTTCTAGATTACGTTAAGTCAGAAGAGTGTTTGGTTATGCGTTCAATAAGATTACATGGTTGTCTTCCAACTACTTTGGACACTTGAAAAAGTATCTTCACATCTTTTGAGTTGGTTCTACTAACAGAACTTGAGGTAAAGGACTTGACGGCCATTCTGTGTGCAGACAGATTAAGGCATACTTGAGCTTGACAGGGTTCCTTAAGAGAGAGCTTAATGGTCAAGTCGTGTGCATCATTAACTGGAGCACTTGATTCTGGAGGGGTTCACTAAACAAGTTATCCATGATTAAATGCTTTGAAGATACGGCAGATACAGTTCAGAGATTTTTGATGGACAGCTACCTAATGATTAAGCTAAAACATTGATGATAGGGTATAAGCCTTGCTTCATTTTCCATATGTTTAATAGTTAAGTGAGTCTCATGATGGTAAGGAGCCTAAGGTACCTATAGCAGATGCAGATTGAAGTGTTGTTGGCATAGACCGGAGGCTGTGCAGGTTCAGAGGGGGTGGATGTCGTGCAGCTCCGCTTCCATGATAAGAAAAAGAGCAGATAAATACAAGCTAAGATTCTTTGAAACCTACTTGATTAATGGTCAATGCTGAGGGCTTGTTAACAGGCCAAGTCTAATGATTAATGTATGCCACATGCAGCTTTAAAGGGCCAATTGATGCCTTAATGATTCCAAAAAGGAGTATGCTTGAAGTGAGCACATATGTGAGTTTATGATCTAGAACTGCAGTGCTTGAAGTGCTCTACCAGCCTGTCTTTACGGCTCGTCGATTGGAGCTACGGTGAGGAAGTTATGGCAGTTTAAAGTTTAAGTCGATTGCAGATCCATACCAGATTGGGCAACTGCAGCTGAGGTGACAGAATTGAAGTGATTGCATGGGCCTGAAGTGCTCACATTGTGGAGAGCAGCACTCTTTTTAGATCAGTGATCGGAGTTCTGGTTGCCAAGATATCGCCAGTTTAAGTTTCCCCAGGGGCCGGTTCCATGCCAGGTCGATCACCTCTGTCGGAGCGCCATCTGGAAATTTACAGCCTTAGCAGAGTTTCTATGAGTTGTATGTAGCTTGAGAAGTCTACGGGAATTTACGGATCGTCTGATAGAGTCCGAGTTGGGGAGATAATACGGCTTGAGGCCAGTGTCAGTTGCCGACACTATCGAGCTGGATGAATTTTTAGCACTATTCAAGACTTTTACGGGTATCAAAATTCATGATGATATTGTTAGTCAAGGACTCCTAGAGAAAGAAGTTGTGCTTAGAAATGCATTGGCCAATATGAATACTGAATGTGGTGTCCTTTCGGAGGCACATAAAGCTATTGGTGCGCTTTCACTCAAAAGATTTGGAGGATGCCAAACGTGGCAATGTGAAGGCAGTGGAGAGAGGAAGAGCATGCTCAAGTTGGTGCCCTTTGAGGGCCACCCGCCCAAGGAGACTATGGTGACCAAGGGCCCAATAACTATGGCCGCCCATACTCAGAATTCAAATGGCCGCCTAAGGGCCACAACCTTGGCCGCCCAATAGAATAATTAAGGGCTTAGTGTGTAGATGGGGAAAGAAAAACAAGGAAGCAGGAGCATAGGGGAGTAGCGTTACGAAGAGGAGTGGAGAAACTAGGTTGTGGGGAGAATTGGAGTGTGAGGGCAGAAGGAGGAATTCTCTCTCTCTCTCTCTCTCTCTCTCTCTCTCTCTCTCTCTCTCTCTCTCTCTCTCTCTCTCTCTCTCTCTCTCTCTCTCTCTCTCTCTCTCTCTCTCGGGACCTTGAAGCAATAAGGAAGAAAAGAGGCAAGGAAGGAGCTCTCTCTGGATCTCCGACTCAGACAAGGAGGTAAGGGCCAAGAAGGGCGAGCCCTCTCTCTCAATCTCTAATCTAAGCAAGGCGAGGAGAAACGAGGAGGATAAGCAAGGAAGATCTCTCTCTCTCTCTCTCTCTCTCTCTCTCTCTCTCTCTCTCTCTCTCTCTCTCTCTCTCTCTCTCTCTCTCTCTCTCTCTCTCTCTCTCTCTCTCTCTCTCTCTATGTCGACCTCAAGGAGGATAATTGAAAGCACTCGAAGGGCTTACGAGACGAGCAAGAAAGCAACAAGGGTATCAAGAAGGGGATTTTGCCAGATACTTACGTACTAATCAGCTTATAAAGACTCTAATGGCGAGCATAAGAGGAAATTTATAGTCTTGATCTAATTTGAGAGCATTAAACTCTCGTAACTCCATCAGTGTCGTTAACGGCAACCATTTGTAATCGAAATCCACTTCGGCTAATCATTAGTAGTTTAAACCATTTCGGTTGTGAAGTTTAAGTATTAAAGTGTTGACAAAATCTTTAGCCTTGTGTCGTGCGTCTTGCCTCTCTTTCACACCTCCCACAGCCAGAGGCCCGACGCCTGCCCAGCTCACGTAGAAAACACATATCCCCCGACATCTTTGGTGAACCCAACGCGAAACAAGCCGGGGTGGGAGGTAAAGATGGAGAATTTAGAGCAGATGATGAAGATGATTGCAGAATTAAGTGCGGACGATTTTAATGATAAGTCAATTGTTCCAGATTTTGCAAGGATGCTTCAATTGGTTCAAGGATCTCTGCTTGAAATAGAGACCGTGAAGAAGAAAAATCAAATCGATGAAGCTTTGGATGCAGTGTATGACCAGAGACGACTCTTAGATGGATACGATCCAGAGGGCTACCTAGAGTGCTATGAGCTGGAGACCAAGGTAAGAGGGATACCAGAAGAATTGATGATCAAATCTTTTGAGCAGTTAGTGAGTTCAGATGTGAAGGAGCAGATTCAATAGGTTACCAGAGCTTGCAACGACGAATGGGAGTATTTCAAAGAGGCTATTGTGCAAGCACGTTATGAGGAGTATGAAATCTATCAAGAACAGAGTTCAAGTCTACCAGACTACGCAGATATTCGAGGACAAGAACGATCAAAGTTAGAAGCTGTGATTGATGAGTTTATTATACAGGCTGGTACCTTCTTACAGGCTAATGATGAAGACATAGTCAAAGCTGTGTATGAGAATTTGGGGTTTGCAGATGCCTTGCATGAAGTAGAAGTCCTTGAGGGTGAGTCTCTACAGCCTCAAACTACGCAGGGTGAATTTTTCAAAGAACATGTGCCTGTAGTACAGGAAGAAAAGAAATCATGGGATCAAGACAATGAATTGGCTAAAGCTCAGGAAGATGTGCAGGTGAATGAGTGCATCCATATTCAAGTAGACATGCAGAAAGATTCAGTTATAGCTGATACTTTTGCTACTGAACCAGAATTAGAGCAAAATTTTTCTGGTACAGACTCTACTATAGAGGTGATTGAAGATACTGGTGCAAGTTTTTCCAAAGAGTTGATTAATGATACAGATGTGATAGGTCAAATCAAGGTTACAGTTGAGAGCAGCAGGATCATGGATTTTGGTATACCAGATTTACCAAATTTGGATGTACCAGATTTTTAGGACTTGGCTAAGCAAGAGTATGTGCTTGTTTCAGAGGCGGTGCAGACTCCTTCATTGACAATTTTTTGTGAAGCACAACTACCAAATTGGAAAACTGATCTTGAACGTGATTATGATGATTCAGAGGGGGTGCAGACTCCTTCTTTGAAAAGTTTCTGTGACCTAGAGCTACCGATTTGGCAGACTGATCCTGAATTTGCTGATGGTGATTTAGAGAGGGAGCAAACTTCTTCTCTATCGAGAATTTGTGACACAGGGCTCACACTATGGCCAAATGATCATGAACTTGATGATGCTGATTCAGAGGGGGTGCATAGTGAAGTGCAATCTCTTGATGTTGAATATGATTGGTTTCATTGTGCTGATGATACAGGACAGTAGATGAAATTTTCAATGTGCATGATGAACTTTGTGCTACAGAAGTGCAAAGATATTTGGATGAGGGTAAAAGACTTGAAGAGAAGTTTACAACAAATGTATTTAGTATGCATGTCACATGTGGAAATCTTAGTTTACAGCAACTTGAGATGTGGAAGATGGAGGAACCTTCTGAAGCGGAGGACCTAGATCTTATGTGCTTTTTGGACGAAGCGTTGAAAGGGTTCTAAAATACAGATGCTAAGGATACCAAACAATTTAGAATCATGCATGAGCAAGTTTATTTAGCTGCAGTTGATGAGGATCTTATGCAGCTGTTACATGATGCACTACTTGATTTTGAGCCTCTACGAGATAGAGAACTGTTTTCAGATGCATCTTTTGAGCCTAATGAAGAGGATTTTACTAGAGACTTGATGTATTCAGATATGCATGATTGGGATTCTAACACTAGTGAGAGTGAAGGTGAACTGCCAATGCTTTTACCTGTGATTGATGATCGACAATTGGATGAGCAAGTTGCACAGGGGGATATGGCAGTACCTGATGCTATATGGAATCTGATATTACCCTATGATGTAGGGGATTTTGAGCTAGCTTTTGACTCAGGAGGTGACAGATATATGCATGGTCCGGGGCAATTGACTCGAGCAAGCCAAATAGCCTCTTTGCAAGCTTCACTCAGTGCAACATACTCTGCCTCTGTAGTAGAAATGGTGTACAATCTTGAAGAACAGATCTTTAAGAAATATCAGAACCAACAAATATGTAGATCCAACATGTTGTTGATTTAAGACTTTCAACACAACTTGCATAATCATTCTCTACAAATCCCTGAATGGATGACTCTCCAGGACCATAGCATAACTGTCTATCAACAGTGCCATTCAAGTATCTGAGAATTTACATGGCAGAAAGTCAAAGAAGAAGATAGAGCAAGGCATGTCAGGCTGTGAGACGATGGCCCATGTTCAACCGCAGAGTCCGAGAGAGGCTGCTCATGAAGATAATCATGGAAACCGAGGTGTAGCTGTTGTGCCGCAAAATTGGGTCTGCACGGTGCAAGATTTTTCTGAGCAAATGCAGGAGTTGCGGCTCAGTGTCATGGATAGAGGACAGCCAAGAGGAGCAAGGGGCAGGGTAAGGCCACTGCCTGGTAGGTGTTACAATTGTGGAGAAGAAGGGCACTATGCACCCGATTGTCCTCAACCACAAAGAGAAAGAGGAGGTATGTACCCGCTTTTTGGTAGAGGTCAAGGTCAAGGGCAGTACAATGGCCCAAGAGAGCAAGCGGTGGATAATCCTATGCAGCCAGCTCCGCAAAATGGAGGTGAAGTCCAAAGAGTAAACATCATAGGGGTGGACAAGCAGGATGTCAAAGTTTTGGCCAATAAGAGGGCAAGAGCTGAGAGGGAGACAGAGACAGAGTGGGAAACTAGAGCTCGCAAGGGCAAAGAGAAGGTGTACGAAGGTAGAGAGCAGCCTGAGCCTAGCAAAAGAAGGACGTGTCGCAAGATCAAACAAGCGGATTTCCAGCTAGGACGTGGCTATGCCGAGTACAATCTGGTGAGTGATGTTCAAAATCAAAAGGCAAATATTACGTTTGGTCAGTTGTTAGCTTTAAATCCAAAGTTAAGAAGGCAGTGGTCCACAAGTGTTAGCACCAGGCTGCCAAGAGCTAAGGGAAATGTGCAAGCGGTGCAAAACATGGCTTTGAGGATAGGTAGCCCCACTGATGTTCTTCCGTTGGTAGATGCAATTATAGAGAAGAGGATGCGGTACAAGCTTACATAGACGGTGGAGCACAGGTTTGTGTCATGATGAAGCAGCCATGAAAGAGACGGGGGTCAAGGTAGTAGTCAAGCCAAATGTACGCATGAGGATGGCCAACCATACCAAAGCCAGGTGTCTGGGTGTGGCGCAAGATGTAAAGGTCAAGGTTGATGCATGGTTTTTAGGACCCCTTTTGAAGATGCAATAAAGGCACAGTCAGTTGTTGGGGAGATGAGGATACTCTAGTCCAAGGGATCTCGAAAGAGAAGAAAAATCTACTTCACAAGCACCAAAGAGTAAAAAGTGCCATGGACAGAAGATACGTGGGAACGAGCTCTTATGCATGCCTACAACCTATATCTTACAGAATAGCCCATTCTAGGTGTGAATTTCTAGTGAAATTTACACGAGGATGTTCGTGTGGACTCACAGCACAGCATACTCCGTTTTCACTTTTTTACCGACAGTAAATATTTTTTACCACAGTAGTAAATACAAATCACTTTTTACCTACATTAACTTTTTTTACCCATGGTAAATATTTTTTATTGCACCATAAGTATTTGGTAGGTAACAGTTCACTGTTACTAGAAGCAGTGATTGGGCATCAACAATGCAGTTACAGGAGGAGAAAAGGGGAAAATCTTATGGTAAAGGTGAGTCAACAGGGATAAAGACTTTTGAGTTGAAAAGAGACATGCTGATTTTTTCAAAGAACACATGTCAAAAGAAGCCATGGTTGAGGATTTTTTGAGAATTTGATATTCAGGAGGACCCAGCTGCCACCCCCCCCCCCCCCCCCCCCGCAGGTCCCCCCCTGACATGTGCAGAACCTCCAGTTTCAACAACCACCTTATCTGCTCTTAAATGCTGGTCAAGGCCTTATCCCCATGTGTCACAATCAAAAAAATTAGCATTTACCCTCCCCTCTCACATCACTCTAGAGAATATCTTGATGGTGACATATCAGGTGACCTCAATCTGTTGACCACCCTAAGCAAAAAGTAATCCCAATCAGCGGATTTAAGCATGTTTATCCCTAATCCTAAACCCTCTCAGAAACCTATATAAGGAGGCCTTCTCTCACTCAAAACCAACACTTCACCCACTTCACCAAGCAATGAAGCTATGACGACATTGCTCACAACGAGGAGCTATGGATGGAGCTCTACTCTCTCTCCCTCTCTCTCTCTCTCTCTCTCTCTCTCTCTCTCTCTCTCTCTCTCTCTCTCTAGTATGCTACATTACTAGCCCTAAAACCTAAATAAGGAGTCTTATCTCATGCTCCATGGCCACCATCCTCGCCATCATTCTCTAAGGTATTGATGTGTTGCTAGTAGGATCATACCTACTTGCTGGGTTGATTGTTTTTGACAAGGGATTATGCCATCCTTGGCTTGCTTCTCTATATCCTTGTTATGTATGATCAGATGCCGTTGTATTGTTAAGCTGATGTCTTGTGTATATATATGCTACATAAGGTCCCTAAGCTTCGTTTCTATGTGTTTTGCCATATGTTTTGATGCCATCATAATGCCAGAAGTCTCACTTGCCTATGTGCACTATGTGTGAGGTCCCTAAACCTCTTAATTTAGGGTGGTGCCCCCTTTGTTTTTTTCTTTGCTTGTTTGCATGAGGCGTGGTTTGTGGAGTGTGCACGAGTACAGAGGCCACCCGATTGCACTGCTCTTTTTCCCGCTATCAAAGGTGATGGGCATAGAGTGCCTGATAGAATTTTTCGTGATGAAGGCAAGGGATAATGCTTATCCAATCATTTTGGGTAGGCATGGCTTTTGGCAATAGGTGCAAAGCAGGATTGGGAGAGCAAAGTGTTCACTTTGCCTGACAAAGAGAGAGGCAGACAAATTGTGCTTGATTTGAAGACCAAGGAGAGCAATTCTCATCCTATGACACTTAAAGATGAGGGCGACACGACGAGCTATAAGTACGAGACCGAGACGGGCTATGATGAAGGCTATACTAGCATAGAAGAAGAGGAGAGCGAGGACGACATGTTGAAGATAGATGCAAACTTATTCGGGGTCACCATAGATGACTCCCCACCTAAAGAAGAAGGTATGCAGCCTCAAGCTCATGGTTTAAGCATAGAGGAGGTTTCAAGCATGTTGAGTGAAGATTTAACCAAGGGTGAAAAGGAAGGCTATATTCAATTGTGTGAGTCCTACCAAAACCTATTCGCGACGGAGTACAAGCAAAAGGGGTGGAGCACAAGATTATTCTTAAGGAGGGACATAAACCTAAAGCACAGAAGTTGAGAAGACTGGGGGAAATCCAAAAAGAAGCCCTTTGATAGGAGATCAATAAGCTATTGGATGCAGGTATCATATTTCCTGAGCAAGAGTCAGAGTGGGTCTCGGCAGTGGTCATAACCCCGAAGAAGAATGGGAAATGGAGAGTGTGTGTCAACTACAAGCCATTGAATGCCGCGACCAAGAGAAATCACTACCCCTTGCCGTTTCAAGATGAAATCCTAAACCAGGTGGTTGGGCATGAGAGATACTCAATTATGGATGGCTTTTCGGGGTATTTTCAAATAGAGATTGCACTTGAAGATCAGCTGAAGACCAGATTCATATCTCCATGGGGTTGTTTCCTTACCGCAGGATGTCGTTCGGATTGGTAAATGCATATGCCACCTTCCAAGGTTGGATGAATAGGGTATTTGGTCCATACTTGGGCCGTTTTATTAGGGTCTTCATGGATGATATTGGTTGCTACAGTTCAACGTTGGAGCACCTATCGAAGCTCCAATTATGCTTCCAAAGGCTCGATGAAGAAGGAGGTCAGCTGAACCCCAAAAAGTGCAAGCTAGCACAGCCTCGAGCACAACTATTGGGTCATGTGGTGTTGTAAAACGGTATAGAGGCGGATCCCGAGAAGGTGAAGGCGTTGGTGTTAATGGAGCCACCATCAGATGCTCAAGGTTTGGATTCATTTGTTCATAAGTTGAAGTATTTGTCACGCTTCTTCTGGATGCTGTCGCACTATGTGCATCCTCTTCAAAAGAGGGCTCAGCAAGTGCATGGTTATGAGTGGGATGGGGAAGCTCAGGAGGCTTTTGATAGGGTTAAAGAGATTTTGTGTCAGTTGCCAGCGGTGTGTCCTCCCAATCGAGAGGACGACTTCTATGTGTCTATGACGGTGGGCGCAGTTGCTGTTGGAGCGGTTCTATTGCAAAAGGTAGGAAGAAGCTACAAGTTGATATACTTTGAGAGCAAAGTGATTAGCCCAGGAGAGGCTACCTACACTGAAGCAGAGCAATGGGTGATGGCTCTGGTCTTCGCTTGCAGGAAGTTCAAAGTCCATTTGATTGTACGCAAATTTTTTGTGTTGACGGCTAATAATCTATTGCCAGAGGTAGTGCTACATTTGAAGCCAGGAAGGAGGATTATGAAGTGGGTGTTGGAGCTACAGAAGTTTGAGTTAGAGTTCAAGGTAGATCACATGAGTCGGTCTCACCTGGCAGACATTCTTGTCAGCAAGGCCATCGATTTGCCGGCCTATCCAAGGGTGGTGCGAGATGAAGCTAAGGAGGAAGCGGACTTGGAGGATGCTTTTACAATGTGGTTTGACAGAGCATATCAAAGGGTAGTGCAGAAGGCAGGAGGAGGTGTGGTGATACACGACCCACACGGCAAAACTATATTTTCAAAGGCGTATGATTTAGAGGATGTCCACACCAATAATGAGGCGGAGTATCTCACTCTGCATTTGGGTCTAAAGAAGTGCATAGAGTTCGGCATTTCAAGGTTGGTGGTGAAGGGAGATGCGTTGCTAGTTATCAAGAAATTGTTAGGCCAATGGCAGGTAAAGCGCGATTCTTTGAAGCATTGGTTCTGTTCCATCAAGAAGATGTTGAAGTCTTTTAAAGAAGTCCAATTCAAGCATGTGAGGAGAGAGCAGAACCAAGAGGCGGATCAGTTAGCTAGCAGCAAAGTACAGGTGCATGTTGCAGGTCTATATGTGGCCCAAGCCACTTATGCAGGTAGAGAGACTCTTAAGGAGATTGAAGGCTTTTTGAGTACAGGGAAATGTTCAGAGGGTTTGTCCAAGCTTCAAAATAGAAGAGTGGTGCAAAAGGCCCGCAAATCTACACTGGTGGGTGAGGATCTCATGAACTATGGGCATGACGGAGTGCTTAGAAGGGTGCTATACAAAGAGGAGATAGGGATGGTACTGGAGCAATGCAACGAAGAGAGCAAGCACCAGGGCAAAGACCAGGTTTTGTTTTGAGTGCTTAGAGTAGGCTTTTGGTGGCCTTCCATTGTGAAGGACGTGCATTACTGGTGCAATACGTGCCACGAGTGTCAAACTATAGGTGAAAGACGACTGGTAGCGGAGTCACAGGGCACCATCATCACACAAGGTGCTTTCGAGAAGTGGGGTCTGGATGCCATAGGCCCTCTCCCAAAGTCTACAAGTGGTAAGAAGTACGTGGTGGTAGTCATTGACTACCTTACAAGATGGGTCAGGGCCAAGGCAGTGAAGGAAGTAAATGCTAATGTGATGGCTCAATTTGTGTTTGATAATATATGTTGCCGTTTGGGGGTTCCATGGGTGTTAGTTTCTGATGGGGGTTAGGGGTTTAGAAGCAAGCTTATGAGTGCATTAGTGGAAAAGTTAAAGATTCAGCATCGGTTTTCCTCACCCTATCACCCCCAATGCAATGGTCTAGTCAAAAGTGCTAATGGTCAAATCGTCAAGATGTTGACAAAGTACGTGTATAAGCAGGAAGCGGAGTGGGAAGCAAACCTAGAGAAGTGTCTGTGGGCATATAGAACATCTTATAAGGTGGCCACAAACTTCACTTCATTTGAGCTAGTCTATGGTAAGGAGGCCGTGTTGCCAGTACATGCACAACTAGGTGCTTTGAAGGGTATGTGGCGTGTCAATGCCACTCAACAAGGGGTTCTACATGATCGAATAGCCAGTTTGGAGGCTTTGCGGAAGGACAGAGAGGCAACGGCAGACTACTATGTGAAGCAGAGAGAGAAGCGGGTTGCCAAGTTCAATCAGAACCTGCTGGACAAGAAGATAGAGGAAGGAGACCTGGTCATGAAGTATGAAAGCTACCTGGATTTCACATTCCAGAAGAAGTTCAAGAAAAAGAGGACAGGTCCATATAAGGTGCGGAAGGCCTTTCCAAGTGGGACATATCAACTGGTAAGAGCGAATGGCAAGCTTTTCAGAAACAGGGTGAATGGTGTGCGGCTTAAACTGTATTTCGAGAGGGATCTAGTGCCTGAAGTGCAGCAAATTATAGTCAAGGGGGGTGGGCAACCCACCTAAAGCATGCAGGGTGTGAAAGGGAGGAGATGAAGCTTTTGTACATAGCCTGTACATACAGTTATGGTTTTGTGAGTGCTTTTAATCGTCAGTTTGGTGTGCCAATTTCAAAGTTTTGTACATATGCTTTTGGTCGAACATAAATGTTTGACGAGGGGGCTGGCAATGATGGTGCAGCCAAAGTTGGTTGAGGATAGCAGGTGGTCTATGCCAGGCAAAGGGTGCAGTCGAGTGCAATGCAGAAGGCTAGGGTAGGTGCTAAGGCCCTTGGCAGCCAAAGGGTAGCGGGAATGTATGCTTAAAAAGGTTTTTTAGGCCAAAAGTGCTACAAGATAGTCCAGATGGGATGGCAGGTCAAGGTGTCCAAAATGCCAAATCAATGTCCTCGAATGTAGTGTTCAGCGTGCTCTAGAAGCCGGTTCAGATGGTTTGTCAAATGGGGCCCCGATGCTCAAGATATTGCAGTTTAAAGGAAGAGTATGTAGCAGATCCCCGACGGACAGGGCAGCTGGGGACATGTTGCCAGGGTTGATGTCAGTGTATACATGTGTAGCTTGAGTTGTGGAGCATGCCTGTCTTCTCGGATTGCGAATCGGAGTTCTGGATAGTAAGTTATGATCAATTGAAGATTTTCCGAGCGCCGGCTCTGAGCTCATTTAATCGCACTGGAAAATGTGCCATATGGCATCTTTTGAACCCCGCCAAAGTTCTCGGTGATAGTATGTACCATGTGGAATTAGCACGAATTGACGGCGCGTCAATCGGATGCTTGGTCGGCCAGATACAAGAAGATGAAGTTGGAAGCCCTGGACAGTGAAAGGTTGGCAGATGATTTTTTTCAGGTTTTTGTGGTCATGGATAGCGGACCCAGGGAAGTTGAAATTCAACGAGCATGGGGGGAATTGAAGCCGATAGCCTAGATGATCGGATGGAGTTTTTGCTCAGGTTACTCGTCTTCTCAGTGGGATATGGCAGGCACGGCAAGTTGGAGTAAACAGATTTTTGTTAAGGGATTCTTTTGCCTTTTCAAAGGCCTTAAAAGGCCAAAGCTCTGGAGGGGTGCCACGTGGCGGGCCTTTGCCCCACATGCGGCTATGGAGCGGAGGGCGTTGGTGTATATGTCCGCAAAGGGCGCCAGTGTAGGGCATCGAAGGGAGTTGGAGAGCTTGTGAGCTCTTGGCTATGGTGGGCCCTTGCGGGCGCTGCGTGTGGCATTCGACGGCCCTGCAGGGCATTTCACGGTGGTTTTTGGCCAGCGTGGTGACGCGCGCCCGTGCGGTGGCGGAGACCGGTGTATTGATATTTGATGACGTGTCAATCCTGGCTAAGGAGTGGTCCCGCGGCCCCGAAATTTTGAGGAAGGGAAGAGAGGCAATAGCGACATCGCTATTGCCCTCCCCCCCCATGTAAGAGAAAGCTCCCACAGCAGAGCAGAGAGCATGAAGAGAGAGAGGTCCCGAGGATGGCTGGGAGTTGATGTGGCAAGGTGAAAGGCAGTGCAATAGAAAAAGAGAGAGAATTATCCAAGGCCAAGGCCAAAAGGGAGCAAGAGGAGTCGGATAGAGAGAGAGAGAGAGAGAGAGAGAGAGAGATGAGTCAATGGTGCAGTGCCAAGTAGTCCACCCAAAGGGGTAAAATTGAAGGTGGAGAAAAAAAAAAGAGTCTAGGGGGCAATAGCGACATCGCTAATGCCCCCCCCCCCCCCCCCCAAGTGCAAAGAGTGAAGAAGAGAGAGATAGAGAAAGGCGGTGCCCTCTTTCCCAAAAATTGCCAATTCAAGGTGCCAAGTGGACCAATTAAATTGTAAATTCCCCAATTAAAGCCCCCCCCCCTATAAAAGTCAAAATTGGATTAAAGGAAGGGCTTTTTCTTGGCCTTTTGGAGTGCCGTTTGAAGCCTGCAAAATAGAGTTCTCTAGCAAGCTAGCCCCTTTGTAACTTTTGATTGAAAATGGCTATGGTGATGGCATTGCAAGCCTGTGTATATGTTTTTTGAAGTGCAGTCAAGCCACAATGGCCTCTCGTGCTGTTGTTTCCCCTTCCCCCCTTCTCTTTCTCCTGCTTTCATGTTTCTCATTAGTGCCTGCTGTGTGGAAGTGTGTGCCCTCCCGGACCGATGGTGCTTTGAGTGAGAGAGTGAGATTGAGTGGCTGTGTGCGTGTATAAGGATGGAGACAGGCAGTGGTAGTAGGTTTATTTTTTGTGGTGGTTTGTAGAGTGTGTGAGCAGTGGCAATTGAGCAGGCGGTGGTCTACTAGTGTAAAGTGTTTCTTTGAAGGTGTTTTCTGAGAGGATAGGGGTGATGTGAATACCCTGAGCTATAGAGAGGCCCTTTTGTTTGTGCTGGGCGTGTTCCCCATTTCCCCCTCTCCACCGCTACTTTCTTCTTCTGAAGTGTTATCGGTCCAATCTTCTTCTGTCTCACTTTGAGATGATTCTTCATAGAGCTCCTCTTGGCGTTGCTCCTTCATGTCAAAGACAATCTTCTTATAATTGTCATTCCTACAAATTAACTTCCCACTCTCCCAATCCTACAAAGCTCGCATTTTCATTAGCCATGGTCTTCCAAGGATAAATGGATAGCCACTTCCCTTGGTCGACATAACATAAAAATCCACCGCCTTTAATGCCAAAGGCCTCCACAAAAACATTCTTACAAATGCCTACACACGTAGCCTTGCTATTGTTTGCCATCTTGACTTTGATTTCAGGTTTCTCATGGATGTGCATGCCTAGTCTTTGCATGAGTCCCTCTGTCATGATGCAAATTTGTGCACCCCCATCCACTAGACCTTTCCTAACCAATCTTCCTTTGATGTAACAATCTAGCACAGGTGTAATATCCTCATTCATTTCAGCTTGTGTAATTTCTACAACAGGCACACTCTCTTTTACCTTTCTCCTAGTGCTAACTGCCCTTATTAAATCCCTCCTAACTTGTGGATATAATGCAAGAAATTGGGGCCATGAGATATCAGGACCCTTACCTCTCATGTCTTCCAACAAGTTGTACGGAGCCATACCATGTCCAAGAGGAAAGTCTTGGAGGTTAATACGACATCACGTCCTCTTGGTTTCCTTGGTCTCCTTTGTCTTCTTTTCTCGTCCATGGTCACTTTGGGACGTAACTCCTTCTTTCTCCTTACCTTTTCCTCGGCCACGCTTAATGCCATTTGCTTCCAGGTCAACCTCATTGGAATTTGTCACCTCTACCGCATGCACATTTGGGTCTGGCAAAGGCGGAACTCCTTCCACTCCTCGTGGAGGTGGTCTTGCTCCATTTGGCCTTTGTAGAAGCCGTGATTGTTGACTAGTTCCTTCACCTGCATTCATCACTGGGTAGTTCAAGTTAGGTCTCCCTAGCTCCCCATAGGGCCAAGGACAATTATGCATCCAATGTCTAGACTCTCCACAATTCCAACATTGCAAGACTCTCCTAGGTCGTGGTGGCTCTCGCTCTTCTGACTTCTTTGCTTGTCCCTTGGGACCTATAGTTTGTGCAAGGTGAGTTGACAAGTTACTTAAGGATTCATTTAACTTTTCAATTACCTCCACTGTTACCTCGAGAATCTCTCTAGATGTTGATGGTTGCAAATTTCCCTTAGGTCTAGGACCCTCTATTGGAACTTCTCCCCTTAGGCACTTGAGTTTTCTATACTTCTCAACAGCCCTAGTTTCAGCTGCATCAAAGATAGCAGGTGCACCCGCCTCAACTTTTATCTTGAGTGTGGGAAAGAGATCGGCTATGAATCTTTCCTTCTTTAGGAGCTCTGCACCATCACCAGGGTTAGCAAAATTTCTCACCCATACAGCCCAAAGACGTGGAAACTCTTGTTTATACATGTAGTAGTCATCTAAGTCTTTTTGTTTGTGAGAAACAATGTCTTGCCATAGCTTTTGAGTGTTTTGGGGATCAAAGAAGTATCTCTTGAAATGATTCATAACTTCCGTGTAATTCTCTTTAACTTTCTCAGGCAAAGAGTCAAACCAAGTGCTAGCATCTTTCCTAAGGACCACCTCAAACATTTCTACACGTTCTTGATCAGTTACTATCCTCTTGATACGGCAAGACATCTTGAAATTTGCTAAAAATAATTCTGCATCCTCTCCATGCTCTCCAAAGAAAAGAGGATATCCGGACATTTGGCATTGGGCCTCCATTGAATCAGTTTCAAAGTGACAACACGTTTTTTTGTTTTTCTTTCTTAAAAAGATTTACACAATAATATTTTCTAAATTGCAATCTATTCTACAACAAAATAAAAATATTCACATCAAATGACCTATGATAATCAATAAAAGGCAGGATGACAGGGTTTGGTGACGCTGGTGCAGCCAAAGTTGGTCCGAGCTAGGAGATGGTCAATGCCAGGCAAAGGCAGTAGTCGAGTGCAGTGCAGAAGGCTAGGGCAAGTGCTAAGGCCCTAGGCAGCCAAAGGGTAGCGGAGGTGTATGCTCGATGGGGTTTTTTAGGCCAAAGGTGTGCTGCAAAGAGCCAAGCAATTTAGTGGCCTGCTGTGCCCGAGATGTGGGTTTTATGTGTGAGAATGTAGTGTTCACTGTGCTTTTGAAGCCGATCCACACGGATCGTCAAACGGAGCCCGATGCTCAAGATATTGCAGTTTAAAGGTAAAGTGCGTAGTAGATCCCCGACGGACACGGTAGCTGGGGACAGGTGGCCCAGGCTGATGTCAGGGTAGACAGGTGTAGTGCTCAAGTTGTGGAGCGTGTCTGTCTTTTCGAAATGCGAATCGAAGCTCTGGTTAGCAAGATATGGTCAGTTGAAGATTTTCAGGGATCGGGTCTGTGAGCCCACCTGACCGCATTGGAAAATGTGCAATCTGGAATCTTTTGGGCTTCGCCAAAGTTCTCGGTGGAAGGGTGTACCATGTGGAGCTAGCACGAGTTGACGGCGCGTCAAACTGACCAGATACGGGGAGATGAAGTTGGGAGCCGTGGGCAGTAAGAGGTGTGTAGATGATTTTCCAAGTTTTTGGTCGCCTTGGATCGCGGGCCTGGAAAAATCGAGAAGCGGTGAGGACTGTGTTGAAGCACGTCGGCAATGCAAATTTTCATCCGGGCTTTGCGGCTTGGCAGTAGAACATTGGAGCAGTGGAGGGGAACTTGGAGACGAAGGCCAAAAAAAGAGTTTTTTTAATTGGAATGGGGAAGTGGGAGGTTTTTGGGAAGAGTTTGGAGATTCCCAAAGGCCATCACCTCATGGGCTGCCATGTGTCAGTGAGCTTTGACCCACATGCGCCGTAAGGCACCCGAAGTTAGGAGTACATATACTGGGGCGTGGCCCTATTGAAGGTATGCAAGAGGGAGAGAGAGGGGGGCTCCCTCCTCATGAGCTATGGTGGCGAGCGCCTCCGACGCTGCGCAGGCGGAGATGTGGCGGTTTTGGCGGCGTCAGGCGAGGCGGGGTGGCGCAGCGGCACGCTCGCGTGGCGGTGAGACCTAGTGATGATGTGGCGTGCCTGATATGGGGCAATTCCCACCATCCCGCGACCCCGAAATTTTGTGGAAGGGAAGGGAGGCAATAGCGACATCGCTATTGCCCTCCCCCCCCCCCCCCCCCCCATGTAAGAGGAAGCTCCCACAGCAAGGTAGTAGAGTAGAGCCAAGCAAGGCCAAGGGGGCCAAGTGAAAATGGCAAAAGAAAAGGGGACCCTTCGAAAGAAAGGCCGGACAAATCAAAGGCGGGAAAAGGCATGGACCAAAGAGCAAAAGGGGCCAAGAAGGATTCGGATAGAGGGAGAAGGTCGAAGTAAAAAATTGAGTAGTGCAAGGCTAAGCCCAAAGAGGGTAAAAATTGAAGGATAAAAAAATAAAAATAAAATTGCTAGGGGGCAATAGCGACATCACTAATGCCCCCCCCTGCCAAGTGCAAAAGAGAGAAAGGGAGCAGATGGAGAAAGGCGGTGTCCCCCTTCCCAAGAGATACAAAAAATGGGTGCCATATGGACCAATTAAATTGTAATTTCCCAAATTGAACCCCCGTCCTATAAAAGTAAAAAATGAATCAAATTAGGGGTTTTCTTCTTGGCTTTTTCTTGGCTTTTTCTTGGCCTTTTGAAGTGCCGTTTGAAGCCTGCAAAGTGGAGCTTTTGGACAGAGGAGTGTGCCTGTCAAAGCCCTTTGTATCTCTCTTGTGTAAATGGCCATGGTGATGGCAGTGTGACTTTGTACAGGTGTTCGATGGAGTGCAATTGAGTGCTTGTTGCCTTGTCTCGTTGTTGTTTCCCCTTCCCCCCTTCTCTTTCTCGTGCTTTCATGGTTCTCCTCGGTGCAGGCTGTGTGGAAGTGTGTGCCCCCCAGACCGATAGTGTTGTATGAGAGAGTGAGATTGAGTTGTTGTGAGTGTGTGTAAGGGTGGAGACAGACCATGGCAACAAGTGTGCATTGTGTGATGGTTTTGTGGAGTGTGTGAGCAGTGTCAATCGAGCAGGCGGTGGTCTTCTAGTGTGAGTTGTGTGTTTGAAGGTGTTTTCCGAGAGGATAGGGGTGCTGTGAGTACCTTGAGCTATAGAGAGGCCCTTTTGTTTGTGCCGGGTGTGTTCCCCCATTCCCCCTCTCCAACGCGAGAATTTCTCCTACTCTTTGGGCACCAAACATGAACACCATACGTTGTTCAAAATGGATTTTTCTACTAATTGCAATGTTTATTCTAATGTGTGGAGTGAAATGGAAGGGGAAAACCTCTATTCCTGGGCCATTATCCATTGTCTATGCATGACCTAATGCTTAAAACAAAATAAAAATATAGCCGTCCAAACTAAGGTCGTACCTAATGAGAGGCAAAATAAAAGGATTTACTGAAGCGTTTATCTCGGCCAACCTAAGAGGCCCTAAAACTCTACGAATTACACGTTGAAATTGCAACTTAGTACTACCAATTATGTGTACCTTTTGCCTTGCAATGGGAATGAAAGGATCATACAAATTTTCGTGATTCATGCAAACTACTTGACTATGCTAAACGTTGATCCTACACTAAAATACACAAGCCCTCCTCAGTGGGGGCACCAAAATTGAGGCGGTCCGGGGCGGGCGACAAGAGAGGCGACCTCTAAAAGCTCAATTACGGCTAGGGCAACCACAAGCACAACAAAACAACAAACCCACAGCCAAACCCGAACAAGATAGGGGCACCACCTAGTTATGGTATGCGAACTAGGATGCAAGATAGATTTTTTCACAACCAAGAAGATGTACCACAAAACACACACAAGCACCCTCACACCAAGACACACACAAAATGGACTAGAGAGAGCTAGAGAAAAGGGAAGAAAGAGAGGAATGGATATTGCATAATACCTTATTTGTGACTTGCAAATGGATATGGTTTGTTATGATGCTATCGTAGAGCTTCTACAAAACTACTCAATGCTTAGTGGATGTTAAACATTGCCAACACACACATTGTCTTAGGGTGTGGGAGACCTCTCACCACAATACCCTCTTACAATGGACACAAAATTGGCAATGAAAGCACACTAAAACACATTCTAAAACAAGATCAAATGATAGAAACTCAAAATACACAAGTCACCTTGAATTCACCAAACCGTATTGCACAAGTGGAAGGACGAAGATTTGAACATCGAATCACACCTTTGATGCACCAAACCTCAATTTATTGATGATGGAGGAGCATATACAATAGTGGTTTGAGATTTTTGAACTCACTCTCTCTCACTTGCAATGTGTAGCTTGAAAGCTTCTCTCACACCAAAAGTGAATCTCACAAAGTGGTTGCTACGTCTAAGTCTCTCCTCACGCATAGAGTATTAGGGTGCTAGGTGAAATATTGAAGGTTGTTTTACAAGAATGAGAGGGGCCTCTTTATAGATTGGAGACCCTCATTAATATTATTTGAAAATCCTAATTTACAAGCTAACAATCAGGATTATGAATTTTTCTGAATATCATAACATTGCGGGTCTTCTTTGTCTGCTTGAGTCATGGATGTGGGCTCAAAAGAGAGCATTATTGATGGTAGATAATGTGAAAGTAGAGTTTTAAGGAAGGAGAGAGAGAGTTACTATGCACATGTCTTGAGAGGTGAGATGTTTTTTATGGTTAGGTCAATGGCTATTTTGTGTTAGTATGTTGGTGGTTAGTGTTTGTAATCACTAGAAAGTGAATGATGTATTTACAATGGGTAGAATGAGGTGGATGGTTGAAGTAAGATGTTTGAATGAAGTGAGGAAATCCTTGTGATGGTGAAGCTTGAAGAAGTACTTACTTGTGTAGGTTCCCAAAATTACTATTGATCATCTTCTTCATCTTCTCTTCTTTACGCCACTGCCGCCAAGGTTGATTATCATGATGGAAATGGCAATTCGGTTGATGAGAACTCTCAATTTGCAGAGTTTAAGAATGGTTTACATGCTGAATTTATGTATAGAGAAGGGGTAAGATGGAATTGTACTTTGGAAGTAATAGAGAGAAGCATAGAGATGGTGTATGTATACGTAGAGCTCATATGAGAGCTATGGAAGTAAGAGGGGAGGTTAATGGTGAAGAAGGTGAGAGAAACCATGAAAGGTGCATGTTTGAGTGAGGGATTGAGAGGAATGAGTGTGTGTGTGTGTGTAGAAGTGTGGAAAGAGGTGAGAGAAGACTATGGGCTACTTGTGAGAAAAGTGGGCAGACTGGGGTCTACTCAAAAAATCCTAGCTCATCGGTGGTCGCTCCAAAAATCACCAACTTTTTTGAGGTGATTATTCAGCTCTTTGTCCACATTTTCTCTTTTGACCACCGCTTTAAATTCAGAGCGAAGATGGATATAAAAAATCCCACCAAAATACCTGTTTTTCTTCACAAAAAAGTCTTCAGTGGCCCCCCTTTTGTTGAATTTGCATATGGCTCCAAAGGTGAGCCCCTCCTTGCATTAGAGCATGACCTGATTGATTCTTAGGGGTTTGAAAATGTGCATGGTTGTGGATTATGCACAAATATAATACATGGATATGATGGAGAAAAACAAGTAGTATATATAAACAATTTATGGAATTTAGAATAGTGTCATCTATATATAAATATAAAATGGAAAAAAGAGATATATGAAAATATAAGGAATCAAATGAGGGGACACTCATTTGTTTTTATTGAAGTATATTTATTTACAAGAGATAAGAAAAAATACCTCTAGGAAATAGGAATTTAGTGAAAGGCAATGACTGATGGTGAAAGGTATTTTTGAAGTTTTTCCTTGGAGTTCATTCACACCAAAAATAAGAGAAGCTTGTGTGAATATAGTTTTTATATGGAATAAAGAGTATGCAAAATGGTATAAAAATTGTGGTAATGGTGAGTCAATGTACATAGTATACATAGGCAAATAACGCACACCTAGGTGGAATATTTTAATAAATACCAAAATAATTATGAAATTTTTTTATATTTAGGCCCTATATACAATGAGATATTTACACACCAATGGGCCATAATATACTTTGGAATTTTTTTTAAAATTTATTTTTTTGACTCAACTAACGTAGTGACTAGTTAGCTGAGGGTTTTAAGAAGATATGGGAAAAGTCCCCTAACTCACACACACCTATGTACGATGAAAAGGTAAGAATAGCCACAGTGTTCACTACAACACTACATGAAGATATCGACGCGTATATATCGATGTCCATGCTTTTCCACGTGTATATCGACATAATTAGCGTGCGTCGCTATACGCATCGATATACGCGTCGCAGTGTGCGTCGATATACGCATGGAAAGGCTTTATTTGCCACGCGTATAGCGACGCAAAACAATTTCGGGAAAAAAAGCGAAACCCGCGCGTAGGGGCCATTTTCGCCTGCTCAGATCTTGGCCGAAACCTGCTGTGCAGGTATTATGTCCATCTCTGCCCCCCCCCAACCCCTCCCTCTCTCTCTCTCTACATCGTGTGTGTGTGTGTGTGTGTGTGTAGGAGAGAGAGAGAGAGAGAGAGAGAGAGAGAGAGAGAGAGAGAGAGAGAGCGGTGTGTGTGTGTGTGTGTAGGAAATAGAGAGAGAGAGAGAGGGAGAGAGAGAGAGAGCGGTGTGTGTGTGTGTAGGAAAGAGAGAGAGAGAGGTGTGTGTGTGTGTGTAGGAAATAGAGAGAGAGAGAGAGAGAGAGAGAGAGAGAGAGAGAGAGAGAGAGGTGTGTGTGTGTAGGAAAGAGAGAGAGAGAGAGAGAGGTGTGTGTGTGTGTGTAGGAAAGAGATAGAGAGAGAGAGAGAGAGAGAGAGAGAGAGAGAGAGAGAGAGAGAGAGAGAAATGTGTGTGTGTGTGTGTGTGTAGGAAAGAGAGAGAGAGAGAGAGAGAGAGAGAGAGAGAGAGAGAGAGAGAAATTTGTGTGTGTGTGTGTGTAGGTAATCAAAGAGAGAGAGAGAGAGAGAGAGAGAGAGATAATTAATGTATGCTTAGGAAATTAAAATTTTAAAAAAAATTAAAGAGAGAAATGAAATGAAATGTTATATTAACGTCTTCGAAAGGCCAAAGTGACCTATGAGACATGAGACAAGAAAGTTACAATGTGATGGATCTGATACAAAGTTAGAGTAAGAAGATGACAAAATAAAATATTATGGAATCCTAAACTGCTGGGTGTGGACTAAACGGCTAAACCAACTAGTTGGGATAGGTAGATCATAGGAGATCCAACATCTGTCGCTGGTGGATCTCATCAATCTCCTCCATGGTCAGTAGCCTGACCGGGTGTTGTGCATGTCGAGCCAAAGTGACCTAGCTAGATCCTCTGATGTAGCCTCTGTCGATGTTGTGTAGTCCTCCGCAGTCATGGGCGTCTAGATCTCCCTAGCTCAGTCGTTCGTTCGATCAGTAGAGAGATAGGGAAGTAGAGAGCGAGAGAGAGAGAGAGAGAGAGAGAGAGAGAGAGAGAGAGAGAGGTAAGTAGAGAGAGAGAGAGAGAGAGAGAGAGAGAGGAAATAGAGAGATAGAGAAAGATATATATATATATATATATATATATATATATATATATATATAGAGAGAGAGAGAGAGAGAGAGAGAGAGGGAAGTGGTGAGCGAGACAGAGAGAGAGATAGGAAAATAGGGAAATAGAGAGAGAAAGAGAGATAGCGAGAGCAAGATCGAGAGAGAGAGAGAGAGAGAGAGAAAGAGAGATAGCGAGAGCAAGATCGAGAGAGAAAGAACGAGAGATAGGGTACGTAGACAGAGAAGAAACTATGGAACTAAAAGAGGCAAAGGGGTTTGCCTGCTACATGCATTGCCATGTACACCTAGGAGTGCACGTATGTGTCTACCCATATAGGATTTGACCAATAAAGACGAGATTTTGACCCGGTGGTCCTGATCTCCGTACACCTCTGGACCGAGGTGTACGGAGATTGGGCAAGACTAGAGAATGCGAGGTAGTTTACATTGTGAGGAGTATATATATATATATATTAAAACAACATTCATAATCATTGTAGATGGCAACGTCATCAACTAACATGGAGGAAAAGATTGCATGCTCGTGCATGCTCTGCAAGTATCAAATCCTGCGCAAGCGTAGGATATGTAATGAGCATGTGCACAAGTACGGAGAGTTTTCTAGAGAAACCGTACAAAATCTGCGATACGACTCCTACAAAACGGGCATTGATTTCTACAACATAGCACCTACATCTGAGAGAGAGAGAAAAAAGATTATGCGTGAAGTTCCGACCAATATAGAGCCACGGATGGAAGCAAAAAAGGGCTTACAGACAGAAGACGACGGCATGGAGGAGATGCTGGATGCCTTCTTCCAGACAAGCGAGGAGAACGCGAACGAAGCAACACCAGAAGCCGTGCGCCTATCTCCTGAAGACATGTTGAGGAAGTTGGCACGTCAACCAATCTATGAAGGTGCCAAAATATCTGTGCTTCGTACTTGTCTGGTGTTTTTGAATCTTCAGTCAGTGTACGGGTGGTCAGATGCAAGCGTCACTGCTTTGTTTAGGTACGGAATTTATAAAAGAGATTTTTCGATTGCAATGGTGATGTGCTCGGAGAGCTTTTTAATTTAATGTGGCTTAAACAGGTTATTGCGGGAGCAACTTCTCCCGGTTGGCAATGAAATGCCCCCCTCGAGGCTAGACGCAAAGCAACTTCTGACCTCAGTTGGCTTGGACTACAACAAGATTCATGCATGTCCAAATGATTGCTAAAGTGTTGCGGCATTTCCCTATTATTCCTAGGATAAAAATCATGTTTCGTTGTGGTTCCATTGCAAAGTTGATGCGGTGGCATTCTACAAATAGATCCACTGACGCAACATTTTGGGTGCCCGCTGATTCAAAGGCTTGGAGGCACATTGAAGATACCTGTCCACATTTTAGGAGTGAACCACGCAATTTGCATTTGGGCATGGCAATGGATGGAGTCAATCCATTTGGCTTGAGAAGCTCGTCATGGAGCACTTGGCCTGTGTGCCTTATCAATTACAACCTCCCGTCGTGGCTTGCCATCAAGAAGGGTCATTTGATATTAAGATTGATTGTACCTGGTAAGTTCAAGGCAAAAAACATGGATGTTTATCTAGCTCCACTAGTTGACGAGCTCCAGGAGTTATGGCATGGGATCGACATAGCAGATGCGGTTGAACCAGTAGGACAACAACATGCAAGGATCCATGGACTTCTTATGTGGACTATGCATGATTGGCCAGGATACGGAGAAGCTTCTGGTAATGGTTATTGATTTACAAAATTCTCCCTATTCGCAAGCCCTTTGCCTTGGCCTGATTCATGCTTTAATATATGCAGGGCTAACAACTTCGGGATACAATGCATGTCCAATTTGCGGGCAGTCTTTGGATGTGCGCTATTCTGCCTCTCTTCGAAAGACAATTTATCAAGGCCACCACCGTTATCTTTTAGATGGCCATCACTTGCGCGAAGGTCAGCTTGGTCGCGTCGAATGTCGTCATATGCATGTACAAGAGTGGCGTCGCCGATGGGAGCAACATGAGGGGCAACCTGTTCCAGGAATGAAATGTTTGTCCATTCTCCATACGTTGTCGTACTGGGGTGATCTACTAATTAACCATTTGCTGGATCCAATGTATATATTCAAGAATGTGGGAGAGCTCCTCTGGAACACAATCATGGGAATGAAAGACAATCGAGCTTCACGAGATGATTTGCAGTCAGTTGGAAAGATGCCAGAGCTATGGCCTTTCACCAATGCAGCTGGCCGAACAAAACTTCCAAGAGCACCATGGGTATTGCTAAAAAACGAAGAGCAACAAGTGAAAAGGGTGATTTCAGAGTTCAGGACGCCAACTGGATATATGTGATGTCTCAAGACAGCATTCACCCGTGAGGATCAACATTCAGGATTGAAATCGCACGACTGGCATAAGTTCTTGCACTTCATTCTTCCAATTGCGATCAAGGGGTGTTTAACGGAGGAAGTGCGGACCTGCATATACAAGATTTCAGAGCTACTGCGGTGGCTCTCTTCCAAGGAGATACGGGAGGAATCTATTGCAGTCACAAGGGCTAACTCCATTGAGACAGTTTGCATGATTGAGAAGTATCTACCCACGAGCTACCTAACTATCCAAATGCACTTGCTCGTCCATTTAGTAGATGAGGTTGCAGTGGCAGGTACAGTCCACAGCCGTTGGATGTTCTTTCTAGAGCGGTTCATGAAAACACTTTAGGGTTTTGTTTGCCAAAAAGCGCGTCCAGAGGGGAGCATGGCAGAAGGATGGCTGGTGCAAGAGTCTCTTGTATTGACGATCGAATTTCTATCCGTTTCTGACCTAGAAATGCCTCGACTGTGGAGCGATGAGGAGGATGCAATACTGGTGGGAGAGGAGCCATAAGGGCAAGGGGTGCCGAAGAAAATGAACCTGGCCATGCGAGAAAAGATCATGAAGTTCTGTATACTAAATTCAGCGCCGATGCAAAAATGGTCTTTGTACCGGACCCTCGAGAGTGACAATGGTGGTTTGTGGTTCAGGTTGCTCCAAGAAATAAACAAGTATTTGAAGGGCAAGATCTCCTGGAGGAAAGTCAGTCAGACGACGTCCATACTACTGTGACATTAGATGAGATGGACGAAGGTATGGCAGAGAAAGCTGACAGATATACGAGGGATGACGCAGACGAGCCAAAATTGACACTTGTAGATGAAGATGCAATGGATGAAGACAATCTTCCAGAACGAGTTGGGGCAGAGTTATGTTTGCAATTAGAGATAGACGATGATACGGTGCAAGATCTTATCGATGATGCCTCACTCGTCGAAGCCTAGGCCTGTAAGTGTTTGTGTGAAAACGTTGATTTAAAATTAAGCTTAAAGTTAATTTAAACAATTGTGTTCTGACGCTTTATTTTACTTTCTTTGTGCAGGACTTTAGTATGGCAGACCAGATTCCAGATCTCGCTTCCATGAGTGCAGATGCATTCAGGGGCTTCGTTACACGGATGACGCCTGCTTAGATGGAAGAGGCTTCTCAGTACTGGGTAGCCAGAGGCACGGGTACTACGCCTCCGGGCTTCACACTGGAGGGTCCGACGCCTAGGGGGGGGACGCCTACGTGGGGGAGGACGCCTATGGGTACGACGCCTGCTTCTCTCATCACGGTCGCTTCGACACCTAGGGGTGGGACAGAGGGCGGTATTTCCTCATCTCCGTAGCATAGGTGCGCTCGCTGATCTCGACGATCGTCAGGTGGAGGTGGTGGTTGTTGTGGAGGAGGGTCCACAGATGCTTCGACCCCTCCTCGATCACGACCCCCGTCCTACCTAGGCACACCTCTCGACACACCTCTTGGCACACCTCGGACACCTTGGGGGCACACGATCCTAGTGCCTCCAAGCTCTATACTGTATAGGCAGATGGTTCTGTTGACATGGATAGAGTCGGGACTGAGATGCGACAGCGGATTCACCAGCTCACGAAGCTGCAGTTTTCGACCAGCCTTCTGACGTCTTGGGGCGATCAGGATGGGGACAAAGTCAATTACATAGTGGAGACCATCATGAGAGAGTACCAACCTGCTCCGGGTTCTTCCGTTGTTCCGAGGAGATGGATCAAGGGTGTTGCACGGGACACCGTGAAACATCGACGAGATGCAGCTCGAAAGGCTTTCAGGACCGGCTCGCTGAAGCCTTCGGGCATCCCACACGAGACGTGGCTGTAGATTAGGGAGGATGAGCGGACATCGGACATGCAGTTCAGACAGCAGCGTGAGGCCGCGCAGGTACGACAGATAACCAGGGGGACATCTCATCTTGGCAGCGGAGGCTTCGACACCTTTCGCTATGAGTTTGTGAGTTTCTAATCCAATCTTAACTATGGCGTTTTTTAAAACGCGGTGAATCATGAATTCTTATTACTTTGATTTTTGTATAAACGTAGAATCTTGCGATGCATCGAGCTCCGACACGCCAGGAGGAGTCAGATGGATATCGCAGAGGTATCTATGAAGTACTGAATGATCTTGAAGCTTCAGGAGAGCCTGTAGACTGGGAGGCCTTATAGTCTCGCTTATCGCTTGAGGTGAGAAGTTAATATGTGTGAGTTGATTTAATTAAGTAAGTATATGTGAAGTAATATCAATACTAATTTTGTGAGTTGTCCTCTGTGCAGGCTGCGACGCCTAGTCATTAGTGGACCGGATTTCATATATATGCTTTGTGAGACACAGACACGCTTTTGTGTCTCTTTTTTTGTACAGACAGTTATTGTTCAAACATTTATTGTTTCCCTTATGGTTATGAGTATTGTCATTGTCATTGTATAGACATGGTTATTTCTCCGGGGGTTTCTAATCACCGAGCGAAGATAAATTCGAGCAAATTGATACAAGATTAATAATGGTGAAATAAAAAATTATGCCATGCACATTACTTTCATTACCACAAATCTGACACTTAATTGACAAAAAATGAGATTTTAGAACCATTATGAAAATTGAATACTCGAGACACAAGCAAGCAATCTCTTCATACTTGAAACATATAATTCAATTCCATGTGGCATACCTAGCCTCCTCTCAAAAAATTGCCTACCAAAAATTTGGCACCTTGATATTGCAATAAAGTCAATACACAACCTTGTAAGACTACAATGCTATCCTCCACTTTTGTAAGCAAGTAAAAACAAGTGCTTAAAACAAGCGAGAACAAGTGTACACTCTCTCTCTCTCTCTCTCTCCCTCTCCCTCTCCCTCTCCCTCTCCAAAGCTTCATAGTTATGTCAAAAAATAACTAAGCAATAAATCTCCAAGGCTTACATAACCAACTCAAATTCTAGTTTTAGCATCTTGTATTGATAGAAAATCAATCTTCTTATTAAAAGCTACAAATGTTTTTATCTTTGGAAACCTTTATCTAGCAACCAGGGGGTATTTTGGGAGTTTTAGAAAATTTGAAGGGCATTTTGGGAATTTAAGACAAACTATTGGGGGTGTTTTGGGAATTCTTAAAATTAGAGGGGTATGTCACCCTATCTGAGTGACCCTACTCTTCTGCTGCAACCATTATAAAAAAAAGAGATGACCCCTCCCTGGTTTGTTGCTGCAACCAGTCCGCGCCGGCGCGGACTGGTTACAGCAACGAACCAAGGAGTGGGAGGGTAGGGTGATCTTTTAAAAGAAAACATGCTACTTTGGTCTTCATGGTGGCGGCACCAGGGTTTGCGAACTCTATGCCTCAGCTTACACCTGCCGGCCTGGCTTCTCTGGGCGCGTCTTGCATATCGTGAACTTGCTGGAACCGTTCCGCGTCGGCGCGGACCGTTTTCGACAGGTATCAGAATGCCCAAAATTCCAAGCTCTGGACCTGCGCCTTCTTTTGCACGCTGCTTCGGCGCGATCGTGCCCATCAGTCCACCATGTACGTTGTTTGGATAGAGGGTTTTGCTCGCTTGTGTTAACCACAGGAGGCTTGGCCGGATGGCGTGCAAATGCTGGGGACAGCCAAGCGAGGCAGTCCTCACTTAAGAGAGCTCTTCGTTGGCAACCAGCTTCTGATGCAGGTGACCTCCTTCATATAACCAGCTTGTCGCATGCCTCAAGCACGGCATGGCTAATTCTTTTCCTCTTCTTCTTCTTTGTAGTCTCTTACGGGTCGCAACTGTGATGTGGTGAAGCATAGCCATGTCATGGGCACTCTCATGTCGAGCTGATCGGACACCACAACCTCCCCTTAATTGGCTAGCTCTTTCACAACGTATTACTCAAGCATGGCATGAAATTTATCATGGTTATCCGGTTATTAAATGCTCTTAATCTGCCTCAAGGACGCTCCCTCCCATCGTCAAACGGTGTAGAGGATCCGACCTAACCAGCAGGTCAGAAATTATTCCTCAAATCTTCCAAGCAGTACATGGAGAGGCAGCTGCAGCGCGCACACACACAAGTGCAGCAAGCTGCGACAGTCGAGCCCCTTCCCCTCCCTCTAGCACGTGGCCCTTGCTACCCTTCGCATTCATAGTGGCACGCAGCTTGTCCGCCCAATGAACCCCAAACAGTAGCATGCAGCCTGTTCCCCCGCCTATCCGGCCAATGAACTCCAGAGCAGCATGGCGTATTTGACTAGCCAATGAAATGGAGCCGGCAAAGGCCTCCAGGAGATGATTTTATTAAAAAAACAAAAACGTGCATTGTATATCATGAGCCTACTGGAACCGTTCCGTGCACGCGCGGAGACAATGTGAGAGGATAGCAAGAAAAAAAGGCTTTGGAAACATAACCCTATTGCAGTGGTTGCCATTGCGAGAAGAAACAGCTTCGGCAACATAAACTTCTTGCACTAGTTGCCAACAACAGAACCTATATTGCATTGGTTTTCAATAGAAGAGTCTTTGACTGTAAGTTTTTTTGCCTGCAAAGCTTCAACAAAAACTCTAACACTAATTAACAGCATGCGTCGTTTGTGCACACTCCACACAGAAATTGCTTTCCACCTTATGATACAGCATGAATCAAAAATGTTAATATGTCTGCTTTTACTAAATATACACTCACTATCACAATATACACTCACTATCACGGTGCTGTCAAAGAGGAGGCTCAATATGGCAAGGTCTTTAATGGCCCCATATGCTTATTTTGTCTCGTTTCCACTTTAAACACAACTATGAGAACAGTCCTAGTAAGGGCACTTGCACTCCTCCCAATGGGAAAAGTGTGAATGCGAGAAAAACTAATAGATTCAAAAAACACCCAGAAGGAAATGGAGTTGAGAACTACTACTTGATAGAAGCAAGACCCATGTCAACGTGCCAAAAATTTGAAGGAACGATATTTGAATGAATGTGTTCAATTATAAAAAATGCAGAGGCAGGGCAAGGGACTGATTCCACAAACAGAGGGTCCGGTGTCATATGCACATGAGTCAAAGCTACTTTGAAGATACAATTGAAGATCATGTTTTTTTGAAACCAGTCTTAATGTTAATAAGACAAGTGACTTGTTGTACATGCTACAATGATGCCGCAACCTAGGGCACCCACGAAAAGTAGCCAAATTTTTTCACTGAGAATGGACATACATAACATGATCATTGCTAGTCAGCATATTGAAAAGGATGTGGAAGACAGCTTGGTGCGTTTGTGTGTAGGACAGGTACATTAAAGTTACAGTTTGCAAGCACAAAAAGAAATGAAGGAAGGTGACTGCTCGTCCAAGCTCCCTCGATTTCGACTGCTATTGCCAGCCCGCAAGACAAAGCACTTGGCCCTGTGTCCCATTAAAAAAGAACATGCTGATCAACCTATATATGGAATTGTATTCCAAGTGGATAATACAAGTGAAAAGTGCTAGAACAATAGATGGTAGGTGCATGCCCTCAACTTGTCGCAAGCATCAATAGCTCTGTCGTAACAGTCCCACGCCAATGTGGAATGGTTCCGCATTCGTTGGCACTTGCGACAGGCCGGGGGCTATTTCTTTTGTTCCGTGATTGAAGGGATTGGGGCTATTTTTTGTTCCATCCTTTCTCTCTTTAATGTTATTAATGTTTGATGTCATGAATGCAACAACTTGACCTCTTTCTTGATGATTTTGTTGTGACAATAGTATTTCTGGTTTGAAAAATTTTCAGAGCTCCCAAATAGCTAGCAATTGGCAATCACATTGAACATGCCCATTGCCGTTAGGTAAAGTGAATTTGAAGATACAGGCAATGGAAGGAAGGAAAAACTTAGATTTTCTTTTATAATGATATTGTAGATATAGATTCTTCAATATTTAGCATCATCTTGAAATTGATAAGTTCTTCATAAATTGAGATCAAGTGTACTCTGTGTTAGTCATCAAAGAGGACTTTGATGATAATGATCTTTGTGGTGATGAGAGGGAGAGCAATTTGCTCTAAGCAATAAAGAATGTCTAAAAGGACTTGCTCGATTATTTTTTTGCTCGGAAATACTCGCTCCCCAATTTGTATAACCCTATTTCTCCTATTCTTGTATAGACATAGTTATGGTTCAGGTTTTGTTAATGGTTATGTTTAACTTTCTGGTTATGCTTATGGTTATTGTTAATTTTGTTTATGGTTATGGTTATCTGCATTATGGTTATGCTTTTAAGTTATGGTTATGGTTTGTTATGGTTATGCTTTTCAGTTGGTACGGTACTTGTCTTTCGTTGGCCTTAAATCTCATGTGAGATCCTACATGGATAGCATGTAGGAGGTCTATACATGATATGGTTTTTTTTGAAAAGTTTATGTAAAAACAAAGGGAACTCTGCCAAAATTTTTGCGCGCGAGAGCATGGTTGATTTTGGTGCTGCTCGCTTTCTTGGGCAGAGGGCAGGAAGTTTGGCTGTGGCTGTGTCCATCTTTTAACTGGGCACAGGCCAGGCTACCTGCCCTCTACCCAAGATTTTTTTTTTTCTATTATGGTCGTCGCTATCTGCGTCGCTATGCACATCGCTATGCGCGTCGCTATCTGCGTCTATATCTGCATCACAAATAGCGACTGGTTCATAGGGACGCGGATATCGACGCATATAGCAACGCAGTGCGTCGATATCTGCGTCGATGACACCTTTTTTTGTTGTAGTGGTTTAGGTGATTTTGGTAGGGTGAGGTAGCTCACTATGGCAATTACGGAGAGCTGAAAAACGGCTATCACTATGTCGACAAAGAAGACTTCTTCATCTCTCCTCTCCAACATGAGATTGCTATCCTAGGGGCGCCATGGTTTGATCGCATGGTTGCCAACATGAAGTTCCCTGAAAGGAGAATCTACTTCACCTACAGGGGAAAAAACATGTATATAGATGCTAGTGAGCGTGGTCGCACTATTCCACTTGTAAATCCTCTTGCTTTTGATATGTCAATGAAGAGCTCAGTTTCTGCGTACATGATTTTTGTCAAAGAGTCTCTAAAAGATACTAATGTTTCATCAAATGTAAATGGTAGGAATCAAGAAGAGTTAGACTTGTCTAATTTTCTAAAAGGATTCCAAGATGTGTTCATCGATGATATCCCTATGGACTTACCTCCAACACGAGGGGATGATGACCATCGCATTGAGATCCTTCCAGGAAGCTCACCGCCTAACAAACCTCCTTATCGAGTCTCACAAGCTCAACAAGAGGAGATCATGAGGCAAGTACAGGAATTGGTAGACAAAGGGATGGTGAGACCTAGTTCTTCTCCCTTTTGTTCTCTAGTCCTTTTAGTGCAAAATAAAGATGGTACATACCGTATGTGTATGGACTATCGAGCACTAAACCAAAAACAGATTTCCCGTGCCTCGAGTAGAAGATCTGTTTGATAAGCTACAAGGCTCTACCTACCTCAATAGGATTGACCTTAAGAGTGGCTATCATCAAATAAGGATAGTGGATGAAGATATCTTAAAGACCACGTTTTGCACAACTTTTGGTCTTTATGAATATCTAGTCATGCCTTTTGGCTTGACTAATGCACCAGCTACGTTTAATCGTCTGATGGAGAAAATTTTTAGACCATACTGCAAATTCACTGGAGTGTTCTTTGATGATATCATCATCTACTCCAAGTCTTTGGAGGAAAAGCAACATCTCCAAGTGATTTTTCAAGCATTGAGGGAGAACAAGCTTTTTCTCAACCAAAAGAAAAGCGAATTCTTCCTTCAAGAGATTCAATACCTAGGTCATATTATCTCTCATGATGGTATCCGTATGGATCCATCAAAGTTAGAGGTAATAAAATCATGGCCTAACCCAAGAAATCTACATGAGCTAAGAAGCTTTATTGGTATGTGCGCATACTATAGACGCTTCGTAGCAAAATTCTCTCAAGTAGCAGGACCACTACGCGACTTAACTAAGAAGAACGTTAAGTATGTATGGACTGCTAAGGAGCAAAATACTTTTGATAAGCTCAAAGATAAGCTAACTTCCCAACTAGTCCTCGTGCTTTCGGATCTCTCAAAGCCATTTGAGGTCCAATGTGATGCTTGTGGTGATTGGCTAGGAGCAGTTTTGCTTCAAGAAGGGCATGCCATAGCATATGAGAGCCAAAGGCTCAATATTGATGAACGAGTCTTGGGCATTTATGAGAAAGAGCTTTTAGCTGTTCTACATGCCCTAGACACATGGAAGCACTACCTATTGGGGACTCCATTTATCCTGCAAACCGACAACCAAAGTCTCAAGTATTTCATGACGCAAACCAAACTTTCCGACAAACAAATGAGGTGGGCAAATTTTATTTCGCAATTTAATTTCCATATTGCTCACATAGCTGGTAAGCACAATCAAGTGGCCGATGCACTTTCACGACGACCAAAAGTTAATGCGGTGTCTATAGCTACTCACAATGATCTATCCTCTATGATAGATGAGTATGCTACTGACCTTGACTTTAGAGACATAATGTCAGCCTTTGCTTTGGGGAAGAAAGAGGAACCATTCACCTTTCAGGATGGTTATCTTCTCCATGGCAATAGGCTATGTGTTACCCATTCCCTTAGTGAGAAAGTTATGTATGAATCCCATGCTCCTCCATATGCGGGGCATAGAGGTATTCAACCTACTCTTCGAGGAGTAGAGACATACTTCTATTGGCCTACCATGAAAGTGGACATACAAGAGTATGTTTCAAAATGTGTAGTATGCCAAAAGACCAAGTATGATAGAGGGAAGCAACCTGGATTACTCTAGCCATTTCCTATCCCAAATTCACCATGGGAGAGTATATCCATGGATTTCATCTTTGGATTACCCAAGTCTATCCATGGGAATATAGGAATATGGACAATAGTCGACAGGTTTAGCAAGCAAGCACATTTGATTCCTGTCAAAAAGACTATTAAGGCACATGAAATGGCAACTCTCTTCATATCTCAGATTTTCAAGCACCATGGATTACCCCCATCCATCGTGTCAGATAGAGATCCTAGAATGACCAGTAATTTCTCTTTGAAAATCTAGGAACAAGATTGAATTTCTCTTCATCCTATCACCCACAAATGGATGGCCAAAGTGAGATAGCCAATCTTACGATACTCGATCTACTCAAGACTTATGTTACCGAAGTAGATCAACGCTCACAATGGGAAAAGTACTTACCTTTTGTAGGGTATGCCTACAATAATACTGTACATACTTCTACGTGAAAAGCACCTTTTGAGATCATTGAGGGAAGACCTAAAAGTCCCTTGCTACTCAAAGTACATGGGAAGATCTTCGCCCCCGATGAGTATAGCCGTGACCTACAAGAATCTTTTCAAAAGATTAAGGAGGCTATATCCATCTCTCAACAAAGGAAAAAAGATGCTGCTGATAAGCACAGAAGAGCCTTAATGTTCAAAGAAAACAATTGGGTCTTACTCAAGTTTCCTAAGGCTCGATTAAGGCAAACGACGGGCAAAAATCCTATGGGCCATCAAAAGTATTATGCTAAACTAGCGAAAAGATACTATGGTCTTTTCCAAATCTTGAAGCCCATCAATGAGACGGCTTATCAAATCAAGTTGCCCAACCATTGGCTCATACACAATGCCTTTCATGTAAGCCTACTTAAGCCCTACAAAGGAAAGCCACCAACTGAACCAATTATTGAACACCCTCCCGAAGTTGAAGACCAAGAAGAGGTGCTACAACCCGAAGCTATCGTTCAGCATGAAGACAAGGTACTACGACATGGTAAGATTATCTGACGGTATCTTATTAAGTTTAAAAATTATCCTTTTGAAGATGCTAGATGGATGCGAGGAATACAGCTTAAGGATAGTATGAACCTTGTCAATGCTTACAATGCTACATTAGAGTAAGCAAAAAATGTACAAATTTCTTTTAAATGACTCATGTTTTTGTCTTATAAGACTAGTCCTATTTTTAATTGTGCACAAATTTAACTAGTATGCATGCTTAGAATCATGTTTGTGCTGACGACGTCTCTCAAACACCAAGTAGAATTTGTCACTCTACTTTAGGAGAATGAAATGGACTAAAGAGTAGACATGCTTGTGGCAGCTATGTCTCCCAAGCACCAAATGGATTACTCATCCATCTTGGAAAGATGTCGTAGGGTAAAAAGGGATCCTCTACCCGCTAAGTAAAATTGACTAATGACTAAGGCTTTATCTCTTCTACCTCATAGTCGAGGACGACTATGATTTCAAGAGAGAGGTAATGTCATAAAATCTAATATCTAATATCTAATATCTAACCAACCCAAATGATTCTCTCATATTAAACTGATCACTTAATGTGGGAGAATAAACAGGAACAAGGGTTAAGATATAGACATGTGCTTATAGATCTATCTCAACACGGTGTGACGTGTTTTTACGGAATGATGCAAGCCACCCCAAAGACTTTGGAAAGGGTTTTTTAATGCTTTTGGGTCCCTTATATGTAAATAAGCATGCTTGTACAAAGTGTACAAAGGCGGTGTGTTGTCTCTACGCATGCGGGCCAGTTGTGCGGGGTGCATAGTTTTGCTGTTTTTGTACATAGACGTGTCGAGACTTGAAAGAGTCACTTAGTACTTGAAAAATATGAAAAAAAACTGAGTTTTTATCAGCTTGAGGTTGTGAATGAGTGGGGTATTTGACAGAGGAAGATCTAGCAGCAAGAAGCCCTGATTGCCACGAGGGATAGAGGCGTTTGGGAGTAGAGCAGCCTATCTTGCTAGTCGAGGGCCCGATGTGGTGAGTTGAGAGTGTGTCTCTCCTCAATGGTCTGATGAAACTGGGTGCTTAGCTCTGCATATTGACCTCTCTTCATCTTGTTTTGAGGTATGGTGGCTATGGTGTGTGCAGCTCCTTGTGGTGCAGCTAGTCGAGGGTAAACTATGTGCTGCAATGCCTTGCTTGTACATATATCAAAGGGCAAGGTTTCCCCCAATTTTTCCATCACCTTTTTTGAATTTTTTTGCTGAACTTTGTGGGTTTTCAAATTAAGCTTGATTTGAGTGGGTTTTGGTCAAGCTATGTGTATATATGGGAGCGCCTATGGAAGCCCTACTAGCACATGGAAGGGCGTTTGACAAGAAGTGAAGCTCTTTGAGTTATGGTCAAAAGTGCAGAGATTTCCATGGTTTTTCTCTCACTTTTTTCCTTGATTTTATTGCTTCCTTGGTGTCTTTGAGTGCAATGGAGTGTAGCAGGAGTTGTAGCGGTATAGAGGGAAGCTAGTCGGAGCTAGTCGAGGCTAGTCGAGGTTGAGTGTGTGTGAAATTGAGAAAATTCGTGAGAGAAGATCAGCCCATATTATCTTGAGAGATCTATACTCTTCATCCTCTTTTCTTGGTGTTGGTTTGAGGTGTTGTAGAGGCCAGCCCCCCAATCCTTCACAACGGGGCCAATGGTAAAGGGGCCCAAATGAGAGATGGTCTATCAAAGAGCAAGGCTAACCAATGGAGCATAAGACCTTAGGGTTAGCTTCATTGAAGACCTCCAATAATGTGTGTAAAAATATTTTGACCTTAGGTAAGCTAGAGTTGACCTTGAAGCGCGGGAACCCGACCCAGCACAAGGTGCTTGTCTTGCTTGTCATGCTTGACGACTAAGGTGCTTGAGGTGCTTGAGATGCTTGAGGTGCTTAATGATTGAGATGCTTGAGGTGCTTGACATGCTTGAGATGCTAGGATTGCACTTGAGGTGAGAACCTAGCCCAATCTTAAAGTGCTTAAGGGTCAAGCTTGTGGTGGGAACTGGGCCTATGCATGAGGGGCTTGAGGTGTTAAAAAGTCAAATATTCAATCCCTACAAGGAGGGGGAGAGCCCTACATAAGGGGGGATGAGAGAGAACACCCACACACTCACACAAGGCATTCATGGTACAAAGAAAGCAAAAGGGACACTTGTCAAGTTCCTCCTCATGTTGCCCTCATGGTGTGCCTGAAGCCTATTGGTTGGCCACCCAAGGGGTCCAATGATAATTTAGGAGATTTAATTAATTGATTTTGCATTTATCTAGCCCTCTCTCTCAAAGGGGAAAGGGGTACACTTGTCTCAAGTCTACCCTTGCTGCTTGTAATGCCTCCTGCTTATGATTGGCTAGGCCTGGAGGGGTCCAATGAGCTTCAAGCATGAGCTAAAGGGGTGGTCAACCCAAGCAAGCTAGGGGGTTGGTCAGGGGGTATACTCACCCACACACACTTACAAACACTCTCATTGTGTGCTATGCAAAGTGCAAGAGCTCCCTCTCCTTCTCCAAGCAAGTAGACGTTGAGAGCCTACACCAACACTCTTGGATATGGAGTGCAAATCCAACCAAGAGCCATGCTTCAATGCTTAAGCTTGCCATCTCCTTCTTCTTCATTACTATGCTATTATGTATGCTAGCAAGAAGAGTTATGATAAGTGAGGAACTAATTCTTTCTCCTATGAAATGTTTCTTCTTCCTCTTTCCTACCCTCATTCCCTGCTAGCTCTCTCCACCTTCGAAGGTGTTTGAGGTCTTGGGACCGAGGCTTGGGATAGTTAAAGCTTTCTTCAAGTTTATGTTATGCTTGTGATGCATGAAGTTTTCCATCTCCATTGCATCACCTAGGTTACAAGGAACACAAAGATTGTATTGTAACAAGTCTCTCTTAATGGGAGAAATCATAATACAAATGCCTATTGGAGGGGGACCAGCTCCACATAAATCCGGTCCTCAAATGTTGTCATGTTCTCTAAATTCTCTCTCTTGCAAAAGTATTGTTCATGCCAAGTTAACTGATTGCTATGATTATGTTGCTATCTTCAATTATGTTCACCCGCTATGCTCACAAAGTCATTTTTCAAAAGCACTCTCATTAATTTCCGCTACTCTCAAATTAAATAGGCCAATTCCATTACACATTATTTCTACTATTTTGTTCCTTTTAATCTCCTTTTCCCTGCTTGGAGTAACTGACTCCTCCTGCTTGTCGAAAAGGTCTCCTAGCTCCGCAAAGATTGGTAGCTTATTCCTGGTTATCTCCTTTTGAGGCCATCTTGAGTTTTGATCTTTCCAATAGTCCATGGCACCTTTGTATTCATTGTCACTGGAAAATGGGGCTTGTCCATGATGATTAGAGCCAATGAACTCACGCACGTCTTTGCTCCTGTCAAGTTGCAACAAGTACGGGAGAAACTCTTCTATGAGAACATTATCAACCATATTTACATCATCAAACTTTGAAGAAAATATGCAATTATTTGTAGGTGAAACATAACATTTTTATGGAGAGTCATCAACAAGAATTGTTCTGTGTGGATCACATTTAGAGCATGTAGATATTTTTGCTAATGTCTCAAACATAGTTGGAATTTGAGGATTGTCTTGTCTAAATAACTTCACGCCATTGGGAACATAGCAAGATTCTTGAGACCAAACTACAAAAGATGGCGATACCTCCTCTGTAGTGCTTTGAAATGTTCTCAACATCTGGTAAACATTAGCTTCTCTAGCTATTGACCAAATCGCGACATTGAATCTCTTCAATATGGTTTTTAAAAAGTGGATGCACCCTGGCCATAACACAATATATCTTAGTGAATCATATTGAATATATTTGTGAATTGATGATGGTTGTTGACTTCATTGCAATAGTAGACCATTCAAGTCAAATATTACTATCAACATGGATTTGTTGAGATTTGATGAAACCAAAGTAGTTGCATCAACACCACTCTCTTGCACATCTTTTATAGATTGAAGTTTTCACCCATGGCTTCCTTCAATGAAAGATGTAGCAAAGCGGCCTTAGGTATTTTCATTTGAGTATCAGTAATTGGATTCAATTCTTCAAGTAAGACCTTTGTGGATACATATGGAAGGCTCTCAAATAATCA
This sequence comes from Adiantum capillus-veneris, assembly GCF_014529385.1. NCBI lineage: Eukaryota > Viridiplantae > Streptophyta > Polypodiopsida > Polypodiales > Pteridaceae > Adiantum > Adiantum capillus-veneris. The sequence continues at coordinate 82,306,259 of NC_140931.1, read as the reverse complement.
CTGTTGGATTCAATTGCATTAGATTCTTCAAGTAAGAGCTTTGTGGATACATGTGGAAGGCTCTCATTGATCGCTGCTAGACTGAAGCATTCCTTATCTATCCCACCCTCAAACCTTGGATCTAAGCAAAAAACAATGAAAGATCACACAATAGCCTCCTAGAGGATGACATATTAATAAGCAAGATTTTTTGACACGATTATTGACATCCACATAATCATCACTTTTTCTCAAACATTACTGCTCCAGGTCTATTATGTAAGAAAAAAATACTTAAAGGGTAAATCTATCCAAAACCTAAGTATTTAAGTCTTTACTTACATATCAAGGACATGAAAAGACTAAAGCTATTGTTAAGTATGGAGCCTGATTTACCCCTTGTAATTTTCTGTGTTCCAAACGCACATTTGTAAGGCCCCCATTATGAGGAGAAGCCATCATGCGTGAAAAAAAATAACTTGCCGGAAAATAAAATCACTCGTCAGAAACCAAAATTGTAACGCCCACTTCGCCGGAATATTCATTTTCTTCAGAATATTATGGCCGGACGACGACCGGAAAGTGGTCGGAAAACGGTTGGCCGGTTGGCCGGTGGCTAAATTCAATGGCCAATGGCTGAATTCAAAAGTGGACTTGTCTTCTCAAGGGTAGCCACACATGGGTAGATTGGAGGGTCCGATTTGGGCTTATCTACACAAGGGCGGCTACACATGGCTGCCTCTCATGAGAGAGGGCAGCCCTTTTGGCCTATAAAAAAAGGCGCTTTCTACACACATTTCATAGTGTGAAGTTGATGCAACAAGGTGGGTGTGAGGTGGTGAGAGTGAAGCAATGTGGGAGCTCCAAAAGGGTATAATCCCTTTGTAACCTACTTCTTGTTTTGAAGTACTAAAGCCATTGAGTGGCTGCTTTCCCGTGGACATAGTCCACATTGGGTGAACCACGTATATCGTGCGTATATATCTCTCTCTCTCTCTCTCTCTCTCTCTCTCTCTCTCTCTCTCTCTATTCTATAATCTCTTGTTTGTGTAGATTATCTCTCTCCATTAAGTAATCTACTCAATTATCTACTTAGCTACGTCATATTTCCTAACAGCTATAACCCCATAGTCCTAGATATTTATAACACTATCCATTGGACTACTCTTGTTGGATTAGTGGTGTTTCAAAGGAGTTTTCCAAAGCTTTTGGTGTTCTTTTTGTGCTATTTCAATGCTCTTGGGTGACATTGCTATAGAGGTGTTCCAGTTTGCTTGTTTCCCAACAGTGTTCTGGTGCCCACCATCGAGGATCTTCTTCAAGTGACCTTCAATTGACGGCTTTGATGTCTATGATGATAGAGTTTCCAAGTTTCTATGGCCATGTAGGTGAGGATGCTAATGCATTCATTGAAAAGATGGAGTTTTCTTATTTGATGGCAAATAAGAAAGATCCAATGCTTATGCTCAAGATTTTGTTCTTTTGCTTGAAAGAGGATGCAAGGATATGGTATGATGAGTATGAGTTTTGGTTGAGATCATCTCAACCTCCATTGGTGATGACTTATGATGCATTAAAGAAGGGTTTTCTTGAGAAGTTCAAGAAGGTAGAGGACCCGATGGATGTATGGCACTCCATTGAAGGGCTTGTGCAATGTGATGGTCAAAGTGTAGATGCCTTTGTCAAGGAGTTCAATGCCTTGTGGAAGAGATGGTGTGTTTCTTTGGGCAGTGATGCTCTTCCTCTTATGCTTAAAAAGTGTATGTTTATGCAAAGTTTGAGGGCTGATTTGAAGTTAAACGTTGAGCTTAAAAGTTCACCTACATTTGATGATGCAGTAAGGAATGGAAGCTAGAGAGAGTGAGACAGCTTGGATTGCAAGAAGATGTGAAGTCAAATGTATCTTATGTTTTAGACATAAATATGGACAATGTATTCAATGAATAATTTCATGTTTCTCATTCTCTTGAGCATGTTAAAGAAGAATGTCATATACATGATGAGACCGAGAAGAATGCTTAATGTATTCCATCTTTGTTGTTTAAGCGATTTGATGTCAACCTTCATGTCAAAGATGATGATGCTAGTAAGGTGGATGTAGGCAAGAAGGTTACCATGGTCATGAATGAGTCTCAAATGCAAGGAGATGATCATTTTCAATGTCCAAGTCACATGGCTAATGCTTCTCAGGAGGGTGGTGAGGCCCCTCACCGAATTTCCTTACTCTCACTTGCTCTTGTTCTCGGGCGCATGAGAAGGCCTCCTCCCCAAACAGAAGCGTTGTCGCTAGTGGGGGGTGGCCCTTTTTTTTGGTTCATAAAAAAGGGAGACGCCTTACGGCCCTCTATGTGTGAACAAAATCCTGTTGGGATCCTCTACAGTCAACCACCACCGCCCACTACAACAACAATAGTGCCCAAAATAAAATCACAATGGCAACCAACATCACCCACACACGCACGTGTACACCCATCACAAGTCTCCATGGGCAAGGAGGGGGGAGGGAGCCATAGCTCCCCTCTCTCTCCTTCTTGGATGCTACAAATGAAGCCACTTTTCACTATATATACCCCTCTCTCTCCTTCTCTCTCCTTCTTGGATGCTACAAATGAAGCCACTTTTTGCTATATATACCCCCCATTGATAGGCTCCTACAATGCATGGTGGGTTTTCTCCCTCTTTGAAACGTGGCAATTCCACATCCATATACCCATAGAGGTTATGAAAATCAAAACAGCTTCTTCAAAAAACCTTTCTTTTTCCTGAGCTACTCTGAAGTGCCATAGTTTTGTGCTCCGGTGCTTGATGTCCACTCTCAAAAATCCAAGTGAAACTCCACCTTACCAACTCCGAGCCACAAGAAATGTGTTGCCTTTTGGTAACCTGACAATTGTGAATGATGGGCCCCAAAAATGGAAAAATCCATATGCAATCACCTCTTCATTGCCAACTGCTAACTTCTAGCTTTAATATCTTGATATTTGCAACTCCGTTTGATAAAATCCCACTTCCAACTAGCTTCAAATGCTTCATACTACCTCTTTAAACCCTGGTGTACTTGAGAAAGACCCCGATGGCATGTTTACCAAGGTGGTCAAAATGGTGCAGAACTGAACCTCAACAAAACTTCAACCATCTATATCTTGACCATTCGGGACCGATTGCCGACTTGAAAAGACCAACATGCTCCATAAAGCAAGCGCTTTAGCCCCAACATCAGATATATGCTCCGACCATCACATTGCATTCATCCAATCTGAGGAGGATCTACAAAGCACTCTTTTCTTAAACTTGCCATATCTTGAGCTATACATGCCCGATTGACAAACCGTTTGGACGAACCTATGGAGCACTTTGAAGACCAACTTTTGCACATCCATCTTCACTTTAGACCCTCTGAGAAGTCATCTTTGAGAAGCCTCATAGCAGAGTCTTTTGACCAAAACAGCCGCAAAGTACATACACATCTAGATCCATATGTGCACCCTTGACCTTCATACATGCTTTTGCACCTGATTGTGTACCTGTGGATATTCATGGCCCTGCTTTATCCTCCTTTTAGCATTGAATCAATTTAGATGTTCCAATGTTAGCAAGAAGCAATTCAATTGGAAATCTTATCTCTCTACTTTGTAGAATATGCCTAGAATAAGAAAGGCTTGCATGGCCACGTAGAGCGTCACAACAAGTGAGTGGCCTGTGCAAAGGCTCTCTCTTGCAAGCTCAAGAAATTTCTGGTCACCATGGCTACTTTTCAATAGGAAGAGTGCACTTTTGTATGCAACACCATCACGTAGTTAATTTACCAAAACCCTAATATGGTGGTCCAAGAGAAAGATTGTGGCCAAGCTTGAGTTCAAGCCCTATTGCCACAACCCAACCTCAACACTAGATACCATGGGGTATTGAATGAAATGCATGCAATGGGATTGAAGGCACTGAAGCGAGGCACATTTCTTGCAAATTCCAGGCACCATTTGATTAGTCCAATTACTTTTTTTTCCATGTTTACTTCCCCGCTCTCTTTCTTGTATGATTTTACTTTATTACAAAGTGGAGAGGCTTAGGGGACATGGAATCCCTTGTGGGCATCTCGTAAGAGCAGCTGCCTACCATTGGGAAATTCACGGGTTCAAAACCTGAGTTGAGAGTTGAGGGGGAAGCTGACCCCAACAACTTTCATTTTGGCCGTTCAAATGCCTCAAGATCCACATGCTTTTTTGCATGTCGTTGATCCTATCACACTGGGGTAATTAGGACCGTTTTTAATAATACTTTTCCCTCACACCCATAAAACTAGCTGATGAGAAGCATCAAATTGCAAAAAAAAAAGTTGGCCCTCCATGTAAGGCCACCCCTCTTCCAATGCATTGCAACTAACTTTTACTTTTTTGTGAAATGAATGAGTGCCCACTTTCTCAACCAAGGATTTGTATTGCACGTCCCAGATTCCAGTGTGACATGGGCCTTGGTTTATCAGATAATTGTGCTTCATGCATGGTCACATGTATTCTTGTTCTTTGTCATGTATAAGTATGCAAGCCTTTTTATGACTATGTCTATGTTGGCATGGTTGCACTAAATCGATGCCTGATTGGCCACGTTCTTATTTATCATTGTGTAAGCATAAGAACTAATTTTGTGCTCTCAATGCAACCACTTCTGGTCCATCTAAATTTGTCACACTAGCAAAGATGTGCTAACTCGTGTGCAAATGAAAAGACTAGCAAAAATTGCTTATGTCTCTCTTATATTATTGCTTTTCTTCTTTTCAAGCTCAAGCCAAGATTCCCCACCACTAGACTCTTTGGGTTGAAGTTTTTGAACAAGAGATAAACTTATTTTAACTATCCTTTAAATTACATGTTGATGCTAAACAACACCAACAATACAGTGATTTCCTAGGTATCCCTAGTAAATCACTTGAGAGGGTGGAAAATATCATAACTTCCCTCCTACAATCCAAGAAACTCTCCTCAGTTGCTCATAAGAGAACATCAATAGTATTTGTTTGCATGTTTAGTGTATTGTTTTGTGAGTGTTTTATTGCAACATGACCATTAGCATAAATGCAAGTATAGGGAGTGAATATCCACAAACAAGTTCAAAAGGTGATTTTCTAACCCTTTCATAGTGGCAAAATGAATGTTGTTTGTATATTAAAATTGAAAATATATATGTAGTAATCATCCCAGTTTCTCTGATGTGAGTGCACATATGCTTTCAAAAAATCAGTATATATGTGATTATTCACTTTAGGTTGGTGACAAAAATATCATGTGAAATCAAGTTCTGGTAAACCATGATAATTTCAAATACAAGAAAGCATCTTTATGTGAAGTGAGTTTGATTACATGGAATAACATATGCCTTTTTACTATAGCAATCAATCATTGTCCAAATCATACCATGATTATGTGGATTAACAATAGATAAAAACCATTGAAACATTGTCAATACAAGGGTAGGACAAAGGGGCATGGTCGATCGCACAATTCAAGGGTCTCCTAAAGGTAGGCTAGGATTATAAGAGGAGTATGGTTGGGTGGAGAATAGCATGCTCAGTTCCTGGTCCTCACAGTGTTATCAGAGCAGGGGAGGTTGTGGAGATCTTGTATAAGATTTTCCAAGAGGCTTGCATGTGGATGCTGTGTGTATGTGTGTGTGTGTTGTGTGTGTGTGTGTGTGCACGCGTGCACATGCTTGGCATGGAAGAATTCTCTTCGATATGAGTGGTGCCAAAATTGACCCTTGCACACAAAGTGGGAGGCTCAACCTACATCAAAGTTGGCAGCTTTGTACTTTTGCCTAGGCTTTATGAGCATTTTTCAACTCTTGAGTGTGGCTCTATTTGAGTGGTGTGGCATGAGCTATGAGTTGATTTCCTCTTGGATGTGCTATCATGATCCACTGTCAGGAGTTTTTGGAGCAAGGGATTGTGCATATGTACATACCCATGCATGGTGCATCGAATAAAGGATTGCCCATTTTCCAGAGCCAGGTACGGTTACGTGGGGCCCACATGTGTACAGGTAGGACAGGGTGTACATAGCGCATAGATTTTCAATATCACCAGTATCAGTGTGTTTTCTCTATAATAATGAGGAGTTGGTAGCGCATAAAAATTCTCAAGGAATATATCCGCGGGCCGACGACATGAGGTAAGCAGGTGCGTCAGATGGCATCTAGTGGGGTCAGGAGGTTGAATGGGGTCAATATTTGCACGTGGATGAGTACAAACACAACGTGGGTGTTTTCTTGTGATAATTATGCAGAGAGGTCATCATGAGGACCATATTTTGGGGCCACTTCACGTGGTGGCGGGATGCATTATTGGAAAAAGCTGAGTACCAAGTGTGTGGATGGATGCAGCAGGGTGACAACTATGCACTGCGAGGCCACTTTTTGGCCTGTTCGGGGTCCGTTTGAGGTCAACTAAAAGGCCAAGGGTGCCCAAGTGATATAGCTAAGTTTGGGAATTGAAAAAACTGAGAGAAGACCAGAAAAAACATGGAGAGAAGAGGAGGAACAGACGCAAGTGAGTTTTTGCTGTTTTTGGAGCCTGTTTTGGCCGTAAGCTGCTCATCTGAGGTCGGATTTGAGCACTTTGACATTGTAGACTGGGGTTTTGGGCCATTCCGGACGCAATGGCGCAGTCCATTTTGTCAAATTCCTCACTTTTTTTTCTGTTTTGGCTGTGTAAGTTTCTCCTATGAGCGAAGCTTCTGCTCCAATTTGTGATTGTATCTGGCATATTTTACCCATATTGGGTGAGCTATTTGCCCCATTGGTGTTGCATCAAAAATTATCCTCTTTTGAGCTGAGTTTTTTGGGTGTGTGTGTGTCTCTCTCTCTCCTCTCACTCCATAGGTGTGTTCCCTGTCTTGGCCAGGTGGGTTGTGTAAGCCGAGTGGTGCCCTATAGTGTGTGTGTATATCATCCCAAGAGTGTGTGTCAGGTCATTATAGAGGCGTTCTGTGTGTTTCCATCCCGCCCACATTCTTTTGGCGCCCCCACGGAGGATCTTCTTTGAGTAACTTCTGCTTCGAGCTTCAAGCTTCAAGATTCGGGATTACAGGTTGCAGACTACAGGTTACAGGTTACAGGGACAGGTATAGGTACAGGTGATTCACACAGGTAGAGGTAGTTGGAGTACAGTGATATACTAGCAGTGGTGTCACTTGCAGTTGTTGTGGGTATGCATCATTTGGTGCCTTTTTGAGCGCATTGTCTGCTGGATTGTACGTTACTTGTGGAAACTGCCATTGTACGCCTTTGTGGAGCCATATTTGGTTTTATTTGGCAGTCCCAGCCATTTCTGAGACTTGGTCTGGAAGATAGTCATTTCTGAGACTTGACTATACGAGATTTGTATAAGCCTTCGTGTGAGGGTCGATAGCGTGATGTTTTATTGAGCTGGGGGATTCTCAAATGTGGAGATCCTTTCGGTGATACAGGTAGCTGGAGCACCCTTTTCGTGACCTCACCATAGGCTATATACTAGTGATTCCTAATTGATGCTCGGGTTCTATTGTTGGCAGTTTATGCATACATATGCAGTCTATATTTTGGGTTCTCACTGCTCTACTTCTGGGGAAACTCTGTCAAAAAATTTCCAAGTTGTGATGGCTGGTTTTTTGGTCTTTTGAGCCATTTATGCTGTTATGTTACTGAAATTTTGGCAAAATTAGAGGATAAGATAGGTGTGCTTTCTTGGGAGCTGCATGGTTGACTTTAATGGATGATCAAAATGGCCCTCAATTCACTCCTTTTCATTTAACTCAGAGAATCCAGATAAATGTTCATGTGTCTAAGAAGATTTTTTTCCAACAACGCATAGTCTTTATGTTCGGGCCAAGAAGATTAAGAGAGATCCTGGAATGTCCTTTGCCTATTGTAATTCCGATGATTAACTATGAAAACTCAATTGATGTGCATGTGTTTGTCCTTATCTAAAGGTGAGCTCCATTGAAGTTTCTGGGGATTGGGGTCAGTAAAAAGTTTGGGTTCTTGCACGTGTGTTCGAAGGGGTTCTCAAAGCATTGAAACTTGGGTAGCAATGGCTTTCTCTTATCCGGAGTTTCATGGAAGAAGTGATGAAGATGTGGAAGACTTTTTGGAAAAGATGGAGGTTGCCTGTATTAGCAACCAGATTCATGACTCGGTGCAGATGTTACGTCTTCTCCAGATATGGTTGAAGAGTGATGCACGAGTTTGGTCCAAAGCATTTGAAGAGGAGTTGCGTGTGGCTGATCCACCTGTAAGATTGAGTTGGGACAATCTAAGGCATGGATTGGAAGTGGAGTTTGTGAAGACAAAAGATCCTGTCAAAGTGTGGCAAGAGGTACAAGGTTTGGTGCAGAAGGAAGGTGAGCCAGTAGATCCGTACATACGTAATTTCTCATTGGCGTGGGAACCGATGTGCAAGGCCTTAGCACCACAAGTACCCCCGCCTGGCATGACGAAGAAGGACAGGTTCTTGGCTGGTCTTTGGGAGAATATACGTTGGAGAGTGGAGCTAAAGAAGCGTAGGACATATGAAGATGCACTAGAGGTAGCAAGGAACAAAGAGTGGAAGTTGAGGAAAATGAGCCAGTTAGGGGTGGAGTCTTTTCCCTTGAGGTATGAATTTCATCCTATGGACTCTTTACAAGGGGCGCATGCCAAGGGTTCACCATGAACCAATGGTTTCTGTTACTCCTCAGGTTATGCCAGCAGTGGTCACTACAGCAGTGCAAGATGATGGGCTAAGGCAAGACATGAGGCAAGTGGTAGATTTAATGAAGAATCTCAGCCTAAACATGCTAGGTCAAGTGGAAAATAATCGAGGTCGAGGGAGGTTTGCAAATCAGCCAAGAGGTGAAGAAAGACCTAGGAATGGTGTTGGACAAAGTAATGGTAGGTTTTGGAGGCAGACGCCCACATGTTATAATTGCGGAGAGTTGGGCCATATAACCCTTTGATGTGATAAGCCACCAAGGATGGGGGGAGACATGTATCCATTGCCAAGAACGGTGCTAACTCGGTCAAATGATTATAGCATCGAAATTAAGGGAGAAGAAGGAAACAGTGGATTAACCCAAGAGGAAAAGGGAAAGACAAAAGTGCTAAGTCTAGTCACCTTGGAGAAGGCATCAAAGCTAGAGGATACATTAGTGATGCCTATTGGGAAGAGGACCATAGAGGACAAGGAAGGAAGAAGTGCCTCAGGTCCTAGTAAGAAGAAGGGAAAGAGCCATGAAGGCGAGGATGTCAAGGCCAAGAGGAAAAGGAGGGCTCGTTGCAAGTTTCATGTTTCAGATTTTCCACTAGGGGATGGGCAATTAAGCTATGACTTGAAGGAGGATCTGACAATCAGGAAGGGAGATGCTACTTTTGGGCAGCTTATAGAGATGGTGCCTAAGCTAAAGAGACAGTGGAAGAGGATGCTTAACCTAATGGAGAAAGAACTAGAGAGAGGTTCAGTGAAGATGTTGGCAATGGATGAGCTACTAGACATTTGTCCAATAGTAGATGTGTGGCACAAAATAAAAAATCTAGGACAAGGTTATGTTGATGGTGGAGCCCAAATATGTGTCATAACACACTCATGCGTTGAGAAGATGGGTCTTACAGTGACTGGGGTGTCAAGCTCCCGGATTAGATTGGCAAATCATCATAAGGTAAAATGTTTGGGTGTTGTAAAGAGCTTAGAAGTGGAGGCATATGATGCAAAGGAGGTGGTTGATTTTCATGTGATGCCAGCAGGGTTGGGAGCATATCCTATTATACTGGGCAGACCACGGTTACGTGCAGTGGGAGCTGTTCAAGATTGGCGACGTGGTACGATTAGGCTCTATGGAAAGACAACATTTGCAAATGAGGGTGAAGATGAAAGTCAAGGGCCTTATGAAGTGATTGGAGGGTTGATGCAAACCAAGGTTGAATCGTCAAAGAAGCAGGAATTGATTACACAAATGATTAGTGGAGACCTCTCAGCTATGGAGAAGGAGATATATTTGCACATGTTGGCTAGTTTTCTTGATTTGTTCATTACTTCATATGAAGAGATCAGAGCGTTCAAAGGAGAAGAGATGCATATAGAGCTGAAAGAGGGTGCTAAGCCAGTGCGGCAAAGGCTAAGAAGGATGGGTCAAGAGCAAATGGAAGCCTTGCGTGCGTTATTGAAGGTAGGGTTCATAGCCCTAGTGGAAACCACAGAATGGGTGAGTCCAGTAGTAGTCAGTCCAAAGAAGGATGGGAAGTGGAGGATTTGTCTAGATTTTAAACCCTTAAATGCAGCCACGAAGAAGAATGCATTTCCTCTTCCATTCATTGATCAGATCTTGGATTCAGTGGCAGGTTATGAGAGGTACAGTGTGTGTGATGGTTTTTCAGGCTATTTTCAATTGAAGATTGCTCTTAAAGACCGCACAAAGACAATTTTCATTACGCCATGGGGCTGCTATTGCTACACGGTATTGCCATTTGGGTTGTCAAATGGACCATCTTTCTATCAAGAGAGAGCAAATTGGGTGTTGGAACCATTCATTGGTAGTTGTGTTAAAGCTTTTATGGACGACTTCTGTGTCTACAGCAGTAGGGTTGAGCACCATGAGAAGCTGCAGATGGTATTGGCTCGATGTGATGAATGTGGAGGACAACTAAATCCAAAGAAGTGTCATCTAGCACAGCCAAGGGTGAAGTTATTGGGCCATATGGTGTCAGAAAATGGCATTGAGGCTGATCCAGACAAGGTTAAGTCTATTACTCTTCTTCCATCACCTACGAGTACAAAGCAATTGGCAACCTTTATACACAAAGTGATGTACATGGCGCGGTTTATTCCATTGTCTTCACAGCTCCTTTATCCATTACAACAAGTGGCAAAGCACGATCCATTGCAATGGGATGACAAGTGTGAAGAAGTGTTTCAAGAGGTCAAAGAGGTGTTAGGGGGGTTGTGAGCCATGCAGGCTCCTGATTGGAAGAAAGTTTTTATGTAAATCCATCAGTAGGGGATGATGCCATTGGAGCCATGCTATTGCAAAAGGGGAAGGGCAGCCATTATATGAGGCCAGTGTATTGTGCAAGCCGAGTGAAGTTGGTAGCAGAGAGAAAATTCTTGGAAGTAGAGCTAATGATGGCCAGTGTAATATTTGCTTGTCGACGATTTTGTCATTACTTGCTACCATGACCTTTCGTTTTCTTGAAAAGTTACGCCTTTTTGCCACAGTTAATTAATGGCACTAACATGTCAAATGTGGTGAAGAAATGGGTAATTGAGCTGCAAGAGTTTGAGTTCTCTTTTCCAGTGGAAGACAGTACAAGAGCTACCCTAGCTGATTTGTTGACCTACAAGGAGAATCTCCTTCTTGTTAAGGAAGAGGTGGTGAGAAGAGTAGTTGAAGAAGTTCCACAGAACAGCAATGCACATGTTTTGTTCTTTGATGGCTCATACAGAAAGAGCCATGATGCGGCTTCAGGGGGTATAGCACTTTATGATACAGAGGCGAAGCTAGTATGCAAAAGAGGGTTCAAATTGGATGCGCTGTCGGGGGATATGTGTTCGAAATGTGAGCCGAGCAGGCGCCGGGCCTCTGGCTGTGGGAATTGTCAAGAGAATAAGAACAACAGGTGAGAAAGGCTCTATCAATCACCGTGACCTTCAATTAATCAATTTAAGCTCTGAGTACATCCTGCTGGCAATAACCAAGTCGGGCTATTAACAACACTGACAATTAGGTTCACTAAAATCAAGGAGTTTAGGCTCCCGTTACTATTACCCGGGCTGTTAACGGCTCCGTGATTCATAACAAAGAATAACTAATTTAAGTTGCCGATGACAAACAAAATCCTACTCTGCCGGTTTTCATAAATCGGTTGTGCTACTGCTTGATATGTCTTCAATTAATATCTTCAAATCACTTCTTGCCCCTTCTTTACCTCAAGAACGAAAAATTCTATTGTCCAAGCTCGGAAGATAGAGAGAGAGAGAGAGAGAGAGAGAGAGAGAGAGAGAGAGAGAGAGAGAGAGAGAGAGAGAGAGAGAGAGAGATTTTCCCTCCTTGACCTCGACTCGAGCTTCTCCTTGCTTGCTTCAACCTTGGTTGCTTTTTAAATCTTGACTTACTCCTTTTCTTGCTTCGACCAAGCTTCAAGCTCCTTCTTCTTTGCTTTGCTTGCTTGCCTCGTCAAGCCTCAACAAGCTTCTCTTTCAAGATTCCTCGTCCAAGCTCCTTTGGGCCTCTTCTTTAGCTCAAGAACGAGAGAGAGAGAGAGAGAGAGAGAGAGAGAGAGAGAGAGAGAGAGAGAGAGAGAGAGAACATCCCTTGCTTTGATTGGAGATCGAGAGAGAGAAAGACCTCGCCTTCTTGCTTACCCTGCAGCTGACGCCTTGCTTGCTCGTTAACTCCCCTTTCAACTTCCCTCGCCTTCACCTCCTTCGTTTCCTTGCCTTGTCTCCCTCCTTCGTTTCCTTGCCTTGGTTCCCCCTTTGTTGATAGCCTTCCTTCGTTAACTCTTCCTTCTTCTCATGCAAGAGATTCCTATTATTAGCATGACCCTTCCCATCAATAGCGCCGCCGCTACTGACGTGGCATGTGAACGGGCATTATGACGTGGCAAGCCCGAATCCGGACCAGCGCTGATTCCGCTGCAGCTTGGACCGAATGTGCGTACGCTACCGAGTTATGCCTTTTTCCCTTCTTGCTCGACATCGCCCGATGCTCACTGTTGCCGGCGCGAGTTTCCCTCTCCCCCTGCGCTCTGCCCCCGTCATCCGCCCGCCATGAAGGCTTCTTGTTTGTTTTTCTTTCCCCATCTACACACTAAGCCCTTAATTCTTCTTTTGGGCGGCCAAGGATGCGGCCCTTAGGCGGCCATTTGAATTCTGAGTATGGGCGGCCATAGTTATTGGGCCCTTGGTCACCATAGTCTCCTTGGGTGGGTGGACCTCAAAGGGCACCAACTTGACCATGCTCTTCCTCGCTCCACTGCCTTCACATTGCCACGTTTGGCATCCTCCAAATCGTTTGAGTGAAAGTGCACCCATAGCTTTATGTGCCTCCGAAAGGACACCACATTCAGTATTCATATTGCCCAATGCATTTCTAAGCACAACTTCTTTCTCTAGGAGTCCTTGACTAACAATATCATCGTGAATGTTGATACCCGTAAAAGTCTTGAATAGTGCTAAAAATTCATCCAGCTCGACAGTGTCGGCAACTGACACTCGCCTCAAGCCGTATTATCTCACCAACTCGAACTCTATCAGACAAGCCGTGAATTCCTGTAGACTTCTCAAGCTACATACAATGCATACAAACTCTGCTAAGGCTGTAAATTTCCATATGGCGCTCCGACCGAGGCGACCGACCTGGCACGGAAGCGGCCCCTTGGGAAACTTAAACTTGCGATATCTTGGCAACCAGAACTCTGATCACTGATTTGAAAAGACTGGCGCTCTCCACAATGTGAACACTTGAGGCCCATGCAATCACTTCAATTCTGTCACCTCATCTGCAGTTGCCCAATCTGGTACGGATCTGCAATTGACTTAAACTTTAAACTGCCATAACTTCCTCACCATAGCTCCAATCGACGAGCCGTAAAGACGGGCTGATAGAGCACTTCAAGCACTGCAGTTCTAGATCATTAACTCACATATATGCTCACTTCAAGCATACTCCTTTTTGGCATCATTAAGGCATCAATTGGCCCTTTAAAGCCACATCTGGCATACATTAATCATTAGACTTGGCCTGTTAACAAGCCCTCATCATTGACCATTAATCAAGTAGGTTTCAAAGAAGCTTAGCTTGTATTTCTGTGCTCTTTTTCTTATCATGGAAGCGGAGCTGCACGACATCCACCCCCTCTGAACCTGCACAGCCTCCGGTCTGTGCCAACAACACTTCAATCTGCATCTGCTACAGGTACCTTAGGCTCCTTACCATCATCAAACTCACTTAATTGTTAAACATATGAAAAATGAAACAAGTCTTATACCCTATCATCAATGTTTTAGCTTAATCATTAGGTAGCTATCCATCAAAAATCTCTGAACTGTATCTGCCGTATCTTCAAAGCATTTAATCATGGATAACTTGTTTAGTGAACCCCTCCAGACTCAAGTGCTCCAGTTAATGATGCACACGACTTGACCATTAAGCTCTCTCTTAAGGAACCCTGTCAAGCTCAAGTATGCCTTAATCTGTCTGCACACAGAATGGCCGTCAAGTCCTTTACCTCAAGTTCTGTTAGCAGAACCAACTCAAAAGATGTGAAGATACTTTGTCAACTGTCCAAAGTAGTTGGAAGCCAACCATGTAATCTTATTGAACGCATAACCAAACACTCTTCTGACTTAACATAATCTAGAAAACAAAACTTGGCATCATGCAGCCTGTTACATCAGGCATCTGGTATCCTCTGCATATGCAACTTGCACTTTAGTAACCCCCAGGATTAAATGGAATGATAAGGAATTGTCCACACATTAGAGCATCATAATATCCACATAAGCATACATTTCCTGTATCAATCAATATCAAGCATTTCTGGTGCAAATATGCTACCCCTGGTTCAAATAGCACGCAATTACTATGCATACTGATCAATATCCATCCATATTGAATCTGCTTATGAACATCCTTAGAATCTCTTGGATCAAATACCATAAAGACCACATAGCATTGATGGGCTCTGCATTATACTAGAGCTTCACCTGAAGCATAGTGTAGCACCCACATCCCGTAGACTGTTGGCAACTTAAGCTCGTTACTAGAAAGCATTAAAGAAATCTGACTCCCTTTTACTAGCAGCCAAGACATCATTGACATAAGCATCAGTAGGCATAGCAGCCAAATCCAGCCATATTTGGTACATGTTCCAATGAAATGAAAAACCCTCTGCAATTTTTGCAAAATCAAGGATGATTTAGCATCATCACCCCCTCTAGCTTCATAGCCATCATCAAAAACCTTGGGAGTCTCTCGACCTGTATCATCAGAGGAATTTTTACCTGTTGGATTTTCATCTTGATCATGCAAAGCAGCTTTATCCTGTAGATCTTCATCCGTAGAATCCTCAGGAAAATCACTCTTAGAAGTCTCAACATTAATCAAAACTGTAGGAGTTATCTCCTCATGTAGTCCATGTACAATTGTATATGTAAAATCCCTGTCGATAACCTGTTCACAATCAATATGATCCAAGCAATCTTCATACTCCTTGATATCATCCTCTGCTTCCTCATCTGCATCCATGTTACTTAGCAATACATTATAGAGCCGTAAAGGCTCATTTGGCACCCCCTCTAAAGAGGTATACACATCAGAAAGCTCTTCTATACTGCCATAAACATCTCCTTCAGATCTAGATAGAAATTCATCGATTATAGCATCCTCTTCTGTGATAGCATCATCTGCAAGCATATTGTTAGTAGCAATCGTAGGTTCATTGACATCCTCAGGCTCATCCTGTGTTGGGTCCACAATCTTAGTCACTTCATCAGCTACTGTGTATATAATAGCTTTGTTTATGCAATCATCTGCAGCAAACATGTTAACATGCTCGCCTATAGTGCTGATAGTTTTAGAAATATCCTATAGAGGCTCATCTGTTTGATGAACTCCTTCAGAATAACCCATGTCAAGGTCAACAACTTGTGAACCACTTGATGTACAGTCTATGTCTTCACTGGAACCATTATTAGAGGTAGCGTCCATGCGAGCAATTTTTGAAAAAAAATCATATAAATCTGTTCCAGCACTAAATTCATTGTTTACCTTTTCTTTGTTGCTCAAATTAAGCTCCTTTGAAACTGAATCTGCTACTTCCAGCTTAACATTCTCTTTGGCTTTACTTCTTGCAGAAATATGCTCCCAGAATTCATCATAGTTGAGGATCTGCATCTGATCCCCTTCACCTTTACTGAAGACAACCTTATTTCGTTCAGTAATCTCCTTTATTTCCCCATCTAGAATCCTTGAGCTTTCGTAAATAAATTCCTCTGCAAAATACTCCCACCGTGTGGGATATTCTTCTGCCAGTTCTTGAACCTGCTTTTTAAAATCCGAGTGTACAACCTCCTCAAAAGCTGCAATCATCCGATCTTCTGGAACATTTTGGCTCTTTATCTCAGCTTCGTAACATGCAATAAAACCTTCTGGATCATATCCCTGAAAATTATAATCCTTCTCTCGAACATCATCAAGTGCTAGCTTTATAGCATTATCAATCTGCTTTTTTATCTGCATGGATTTTGCTTCCTGAAGATACCCCTGAACCAATTCTATCATTTTTGGAAAATTTGCAACTGCTAGATTTGTATCAAATCCATTCGCACTGAAATCTTCAATAAACTACTTTAACTGTTCTGGCATCTCCATGTTTACCTCCCACCCCGGCTCGTTTCGCGTCGGGTTTACCAAAGATGTCGGGGAATATGTGTTTGAAACGTGAGCCGGGCAGGCGCTGGGCCTCTGGCTGTGGGAGGTGTCAAGATAATAAGAACAACAGGTGAGAAAAGCTCTGTCAAGCATCGTAACCTTCAATTAATCAATTTAAGCTCTGAGTACATCCTGCTGGCAATAACCAAGTCGGGCTGTTAACAACACCGACAATTAGGTTCACTAAAATCAAGGAGTTTAGGCTCCTGTTACAATTACCCGGGCCGTTAACGGCTCCGCGATTCATAAAAAAGAATAACTAATTTAAGTTGCCGGTGACAAACAAAATCCTACTTTGTCGCTTTTCATAAATCGGTTGTTCTACTGCTTGATATGTCTTCAATTAATATCTTCAAATCACTTCTTGCCCCTTCTTTAGCTCAAGAACGAAAAAATGTCTTGTCCAAGCTCGGAAGAGAGAGAGAGAGAGAGAGAGAGAGAGAGAGAGAGAGAGAGAGAGATTTTCCCTCCTTGACCTCGACTCGAGCTTCTCCTTGCTTGCTTCAACCTTGGTTGCTTTTTTAATCTCGACTTACTCCTTTGCTTCCTTCGACCAAGCTTCAAGCTCCTTCTTTTTTGCTTTGCTTGGCTTGCTTTCCTCGTCAAGCTTCAACAAGCATCTCTTTCAAGCTTCCTCGTCCAAGCTCCTTTGGGCCTCTTCTTTAGCTCAAGAACGAGAGAGAGAGAGAGAGAGAGAACATCCCTTGCTTTGATTGGAGATCGAGAGAGAGAAAGAGCTCTCCTTCTTGCTTACCCTGCAGCTGACGCCTTGCTTGCTCGTTAACTCCCCTTTCAACTTCCCTCGCCTTCACCTCCTTCGTTTCCTTGCCTTGGCTCCCTCCTTCATTTCCTTGCGTTGGCTCCCCTTTCGTTGATAGCCTTCCTTTGTTAACTCTTCCTTCTTCTCATGCAACAGCCTCCTATTATTAGCGTGCCCCTTCCCATCAATAGCGCCGCCGCTACTGACGTGGCACGGGAACGGGCACTATGACGTGGCAAGCCCGAATCCGGACCACCGCGGATTCCGCTGCAGCTTGGACCGAATGTGTGCGCGCTACCGAGTTATGCCTTTTTCCCTTCTTGCTCGACACCGCCCGATGCTCGCTGTTGCCGGTGCGAGTTTCCCTCTCCCCCTACACTCTGTCCCCCGTCATCCGCCCGCCATGAAGGCTTCTTGTTTGTTTTTCTTTCCCCATCCACACACTAAGCCCTTAATTATTCTTTTAGGCGGCCAAGTTTGTGGCCCTTGGGCGGCCATTTGAATTCTGAGTATGGGCGGCCATAGTTATTGGGCCCTTGGTCACCATAGTCTCCTTGGGCGGGTGGCCCTCAAAGGGCACCAACTTGACCATGCTCTTCCTCGCTCCACTGCCTTCACATTGCCACGTTTGGCATCCTCCAAATCTTTTGAGTGAAAGCGCACCGATAGCTTTAGGTGCCTCCGAAAGGACACCACATTCAGTATTCATATCGGCCAATGCATTTCGAAGCACAACTTCTTTCTCTAGGAATCCTTGACTAACAATATCAGCGTGAATTTTGATACCCGTAAAAGTCTTGAATAGTGCTAAAAATTCATCCAGCTCGACAATGTCGACAACCGACCTCAAGCCGTATTATCTCACCAACCCGGACTCTATCAGAGGAGCCATAAATTCCTGTAGACTTCTCAAGCTACATACAACGCATGCAAACTCTGCTAAGGCTGTAAATTTCCAGATGGCGCTCCGACTGAGGCGACCGACCTGGCATGGAATCGGCCCCCGGGGAAACTTAAACTGGTGATATCTTGGCAACCAGAACGCTGATCACTGATCTGAAAAGACTGGCGCTCTCCACAATGTGAGCACTTCGGGCCCATGCAATCCCTTCAATTCTGTCACCTCAGCTGCAGTTACCCAATCCGGTACGGATTTGCAATCGACTTAAACTTTAAACTGCCATAACTTCCTCACCGTAGCTCCAATCGACGAGCCATAAAGACAAGCTGGTAGAGCACTTCAAGCATTGGAGTTCTAGATCATAAACTCACATATGTGCTCACTTCAAGCATACTACTTTTTGGCATCATTAAGGCAGCAATGGGTCCTTTAAAGCCGCATCTGGCATACATTAATCATTAGACTTGGCCTGTTAACAAGCCCTCATCACTAACCATTAATCAAGTAGGCTTCAAAGAAGCTTAGCTTGTATTTCTCTGCTCTTTTTCTTATCATGGAAGCGGAGCTGCACGACAATGCATAGTAACAATGAGGCTGAATATGCTCCTTTGGAAGCCGGATTACACATTTGTTTGAAGCTTGGGATTAGAAGGTTGAGCATAAAAGGTGATGCCTTGTTAGTTGTGAAGCAAGTGCTGGGTGTGTGGAAGAGCAAGAACACCTCATTGAAGGAAATGTGTTTCAGAATTAAAGGCTTGGTAAAAAAGTTTGAAGCATGGAGCATCAGACACATTGAACGTGCTCTAAATGGAGAAGCACATGAAGCAGCTCAAAGCATGATTGGGGAGCTATTTGTGTTGAGGACCACTTTACCTATTTATCATGGCTGGGAAAGTTTGGCTCAAGAAGAGGAGTTTTTGTTAACAAGAATCATTCCAAAGGACATTCAGAAGTCTAAGAAGTATGGTTTTGTGCGTAGAGCATACATGTACAAATTGATTGGTGATGTCTTGTACATGAAAGGGGCTGATCTCGTGTCGAGACGTGTACCTTGGAGGGAGGAGATTTATAGAGTGTTGGAAGAGAATCATGAAGGTGCATGTGGCGGCCATTTTTCTCTAAAGGTCACCTTGCATAAGATCTTGCAAGAGGGGTATGTATGGCCTAGTTTGCACAAGGATATTCACCATTGGTGTAGGTCTTGCAATAGGTGTCAAGCATTTGGGAAGAGAGTGTTGAAGCTAGAGCTACGAAAAACCATTATGGCGTTTGATGTGTTTGAAAAGTGGAAAAATGATGCAGTTGGCCCGTTACCTATCACAAGCAAGGGCAAAAGCTATATTTTGACTGCAGTGGACTATCTCTCTAGATGGGCAGAGGCTATAGCAGTAAAACAGATCACTGGAAAGGATGTGGCAAAATTTGTGTATGATGAAATATGATGCAAGTTTGGGGTACCATGAGAGCTACTTTCGGATAAGGGGCCGGGATTCAGAGCTAAACTGCTAGACTTTTTATGCGCAAAGATGAAGATTAGGCACCAGCATACCACTCCTTATTACCCACAGTGTAATGGCTTAAATGAAACATTCAATGGTGAGTTGGTAGAAATCCTTTCGAAAGTGACAGAGCACCAAGGAAAGAATTGGGATTTGGAATTGCCTAGTGTATTATGGGCTTGTGACAGGTTTCACAGGTTTTTGCAGATTTTTGCAAGTAGTCTTATGGGATGCGTTTTGAGCTAGTTTGCTCTCTACTTGCATATATGGTTATGCGCTTTATGCCCGGCTGAGCAGTTTGTCCCAGTATATGCTTGTAGAGTTTACAAATTGTGGAGTTGGTTATAGGCATATATGAGCGTCAGTTTTGATGCGTTTGATCATGAATTTGATAATTGTGTAGTGGTCGAGTCACCTCCCTACCACTTTTGTTGCCAGTTTGGCATTGCATATGGTTGAGATTGCACTTGAGGTTTTTCTCAATTTGATTGTGTAGTGGTCGAGTCACCTCCCCCGGCCACTTTTGTTGCCAGTTTGGCATTGCATATGGTTGAGATTGGCCCTGTGCAGGGGAGATTCTGCCAAATTTTTTTGAGATTTCTCGCTATACTTTGGTTCTTATCCATTCACTTATGGTTGCTGATGTGTGTAATAGTGTAGAGTCCACTATGGTGACATTTGAGAGACGATGGTCTCGTTGTTGCCGATACTTGCGTTCTTGGCATTGCGGTCACATAGGGCACATTAGACGCCGTTATTTTAGATGTATGAGGAACTAATGGAGATGTATGTGTAGTGTAGACATGGCTTATTTAAGTTCCGCTTGCCACTGTCGTACATGTCTCATTGAAAGCTGTTGTTTTGTCTGCTAACACAACATCCTCTTTCTTTGTTTTGTCAATTATTGTGACCATAACTCATTTGCAAAATTCACATCAAGTAGATTGGTTCATTGTTAAGATAATTACAATTTTATTTAAACCAACAACACGGTGATTTCCAATATCAATCTCTATTATTTGATGCACATAACTTTGTATCCTCCCATAATAAACATACTAACATTTTTAAAATGCATCTGCTTCTCTTCAAAACTCAACTAACTCTCCCAAAAAAATCATCTCGGTAATCTCTAGTACTTGATGCACTTATCTTTCCTCCTCCCCACTGTCCGTTAAGACTCTGCTATAGCATTTTTGAACGCCATGCTTCTTGCCTGCAGGTATTAAATGCCTCAACATCTTTCCCAAATCTCCTCTTCTTAGCATGTGCAGTTCCTCACATGATTAATCACCATAAAGTTCTGATATCGGCATCTCGATAATATCTAGTAATTGATGCACTTAACTTTCCTCCTCCCCACTGTCCATTAAGACTCTGCTATGAGCATTTTTGAATGCCATGCTTCTTGCCTGCAGGTATTAAATGCCTCAACATCTTTCCCAGATCTCCTCTTCTTAGCATGTGTAGTTCCTCACATGATTAATTAATCACCATAAAGTTTTGATACCATGTCAAAATAGATAAAGCAAAAGTGTAGAGCAATAGGGAGAATACGAGAATACGAGAGAGAGAGAGAGAGAGAGAGAGAGAGAGAGAGAGTTGAGCCAACCAGCTAGGCAATGAGTTAGTTATTATATAGTGGGGGCTTGGTGGTGTTTATACTAGCCTGGGGCCTTTAAGTAACCCCCTCAGTAAATTGACCTACCCAAGACTTTGCCAAATACGTAAAATAAATATGCAAAGCCAAAATAAATATTGGGTCGATCACATTGAGCTATTCACTTGAGATACTATAGCTTTAACATGACCATCATGTCATGCACAACTTATACCTCTCCACTAGCTTTGATACCACTGAGAGGATAAGGGACTATGCATGCTCATATACACCCAACCACCTTCTCTTATAGCTGGTCTCTTGCCCTATCTTTAGAAGCCCCTTAACTAATTGCATACCTATAACCTCCCTTAACTTGCATGCCTATAGTTGGCCCATTTCCCTATATCTGGAGGCCCTTAACTTACATGCCTATAGCCAGTCTTGCCGAAGAGCTCTTTTGAGATGGAGGCTAGAAGATTGGGCAAAAAAGAGATAACAATTTTCCGTTTTTGAAGTTCTAAGTCTTGTTAGAGCATGATAGTTACCGAACAGCTCAAAAGAATCATGGTTTTTGGCATACATTTGTAATTCATAATGGAAACTCCTTTCGAGGGGGGTCAATCTCAAGAAATTCGTCCCTCTACAATGTGTCGATGTTAATTTTTGTGCGTTTTGTATATCTTTCTCATCAGCAAACTGATAAATTAGATAACAATTTTTAGATTTATCAATTTCAAGTTTCAGTTTAGTTACAAACTCAAACGAGGCTTAGCTCGTTCTTTTAAAATCAGAAGCAATGAGGTCTCAATCATTGGATGATATCTTGTACATAGCAAGTTACAGTTTAGTTACAAACTCAGACGAGGCTTAGCTCATGCTTTTAAAATCACAAGAAATGAGGTCTTGATCTTTGGATGATATCTTGTACATTATGTCACAAAAATAGCATTTCATCGGGCCATTTATACTCACATCTATGTAGGAGGTATTGACCATGTACTCTTTTGAGTGAGTAATACTACTCAATCTGATTTATTTCCTTTTAGCTCATGAGTCCATCTCTTGTGTGAATGCGACTTTGTCACATCCCCACTAAATCCTGTAATCGGTAGTCGATCAAAAGCTCCTTCCCTTTTATTTGATAATGCATCAAGAAATCTTTCCTAGTACGGTGTTGCTTAAGTGCAGGCCATTGCTTGTGTGTATTAGGCCACACACATACACTTACACATTGACATATACTTTTCCGAAGTCAGTCAAAGTATATTTTATTTCATGCTTAGTGCGGTAGAGTTCTAAACCTTTTTCTGGCCAACTAGGATGCACGTGTGACCATTTGGACGCCTATGACTGCAAGAGGAAGATGCAAGTGACGACATAAACTTAAATTATACTTGTGGCTTGGGGATGGTAGGGTGCTAGCATGCTAAGATCTTACAGGTATCTGAAAACAACCTTGGTCCAGAGGATGTATCTGTGGCATATGATGACACTCACCAACATCACATGTAGAGAGATTATTCTAGCTCTCTCTTTGGTTTGCAACACGTACATGTCTACAGATGGCACGAGGTGCTTGAGGGGAATATACAATTGAGTTTACGAGTGAGTGAACTTTCCTTCGGATGTGTGGAGAGAGAGAGAGAGAGAGAGAGAGAGAGAGAGAGAGAGAGAGAGAGAGAGAGAATTGTCCTTCGGATGTACATTACGACGGTGAGTTCCCAACCGTATATTCCAAATTCATCGTCATTTACTATATAGAGAGAAGCATTTGGGGAGTGGCCATGAGCTTGGTCTTGGATGAAGCTGGTGAACTAGAGGTGAACTACTTGACCCCATGATAGCTTTGCTCTATTCAACAACCCACTCAGCATCACAAATAAATCTCTCAAATTTGGAACAGAAAGAACTAAGTCCCTCTCAGAGTTTACAAAATAAAGAATTCAGCCCCAAAAGTGACTAAATGTGTCCTAAGATTTACATTATATAGATACAATATAAAAAATGTCGACTCCTCAAGTCTGAAATTTTTCTTGTGAAATTACAACAATGAGCAGTTGCAATAGGCCAGGTAGTCCAACACTTGCTCCTCCAACACAGGGGAGAAGTCTGTCGATTCTAATTATCAACATTCCCATTAAGGATTACAGGAGCAATGCTAATTATCAATAGCAACATTTCCATTAAAAATTACAGGAGCAGGAGGATGCTTTTGACATTGCACATTATTGTAAATATGCTCGAATGTTGACACTTAATGAACGGGATATAAACATTGGGATATTGCAATAATTCAATAATTACTTGTACCTAAAATTTTATATCCGAGCAATAATTCAATAATTACTTGTACCTAAATCACTAATTGGGCGCTTCTTGGATCGTGTCAACGCAACACCAGTACCAGAGTCATGTAAGGGCCGGCTGCAATTGGCCGCCATCCGGGCTGATGTCGGCACCGCCAAGTTAATGCTGCGTCGACATCCAGCTGATCCTGATGGACGTGGTGCAATGAGGACTTTGTCAGCTGCAGGATCGTCAACAATGACATACACATAGGGCGAAGGAGGGCGTGTTGGTGATGCAGAATATTCCTCGCACGTATAGGTGTTTGCGGCAGGCGAAAGCGGAAGGCCGGCCTTCCCCTTCTTCATGGTGATCATGGCATGTTTCCAGGTGTGGAAGACCTGCTCGGCTAGGGCGACCACGCGGCGCGAGTTAGGGTACCTGCGCAGGCCATTGACGACCTTGCCGATCTCCGTGGACTATAAGAGGGTGAGGAGCTGCTGGTATTTCCAGCGGCGCTGCGACGGAGGGCAAAGTTGAGAGGCAACCGCAACAGCAATGTCTTGGAGGGCCTCTAAAACAGCTTGAGGGTGCGCCTTGGCATGCAACATGGACTCACACAGTGCGCTCTAGTTTTTCCATATCCAGAATATTGGCCGTTTCCTCTACTGCGCCATGATCCTGAGCACTAGGGGCTGCTGGCGCAGAGCTTATAGACCAGTGCCGTTGATTAACATGCTGTGTCATCATAATCTCCAAAGACACGGCAACGTTTGCAGTTTTCTTGATGTCTTTGCGTTACAAATGTAAAACCCATTTCTTCACGTTTTATATATAGCCTCTTCGAAAGCACGCGCCTTGAAAAGCAAAAAGCAAGCGGGAATCTTTCACACACCCGCGACCGTGAAATCATGACTCACTCACGCTCTGTTAACCCTTGAAAACCTATTGAAAAAGCAAGCGAGAGCCTTTATCCATTGCAATACCACTTCACATTGGTACATGGCCAAAAGCCCCATCTCCCTATCTCCCGATAGTCCCCAAACTCTTGTTGCTACAAATGTCTTCTCGTTGATAAAACCCATTTTTTTCACGTTTAATGTATAGCCTCTTGAAAAGCATGTGCTCTAAGGCACCCCTAAAAAGCAAAAACCACACAACAATATTCTCTTGGCTGGAACATTCCAACGATAGTAAAAAAAAAAGTGGGGTTAGATTAGCAGATTAATCACACGTGTAGCTGCGAGATCAAAATGAAAATGGTCTTTTTCTGCGGGAAAATTTTTCACTCGGGATAAACAATGAGGTTAAGAGAACACTTTAATACCCATATAGCACCCCGTTCTCTATTTAATCATACCCCTTATTTGACTACTCATCTACAATTGTCTTCTCAAAACGTTGGTGCAACCAAAGTGTGTCGATCCTGGCAGAGGGCACAGGCAGTGATGTGTATGTTATAGATACATAGCAGAGAGCTAGAGCAGATGGGAAGAGCCTGAGCAGGCAAGTGACAGCGGAGATGAATTCTTTATGAGGTTTTCTAGGCCAAAAAGGCTCCAAATAGGGCCTGACAGGGTGGCAGATGAAGGGTGGTCAAAGTGCAGTTTCTTGGCCCAGACATGTAGAGCTTGAAGACTAAAGCAATAGGTCAAGACGGCTCGTCAAACGGAGCCATAGTGTGCAAGATACATGGCTTTGGTGGTTGCAGATCTCATACGGACATGCCAAGTGATGCCAAGTGATTGAAGCCAGTTTGGGACTATGGATGTGTAGTGCTCAATTTATGGAGCGTGTCGGTCCTTTCAGATCATCCATCAGAGCAACGGATACTAGGTTATTTCCAGATGAATTTTTGTCGGGGGCCAGGTTGAATTGGAGGCTCAATTTTTTTGGCCGCCTCGAAAGACATGACATGTGATGATTTTGGAGCTCCATCAGAAATTGCATGTGTTGTGTGCAACAAGCAAAGGCCACGAAAAGTTACAGCTTGCGAATCGGACATCAGGTCTATAGGATATTAAAATTTGAAAATGGTGGCAGTCGCCGATCAGGTGGTAGCAAATGGTTTTCTCCAGTTTTTAGATGGCGTTGTTTAAGGACACGGTAAAGCCGAGGTGTGCAATAATATTTGAAGTCCGAGGCGGGCAAGCAACTCTTTGGTTGGACTTTACAGTCTGGCAGTCGGATCACCGAGCACACTATGGCAAGGGGTTAAAGCAAGACTTAGAAAAAATGGTTTTTTTAAAAGGTTTTTGTGAAGGTTTTTGACGCTGACGTGGGGCCGCCAGGTGGCGAGCAGATGGTCCCGCATGCGAGGACACAAGACGAAGGCGGAGAGTATATGGGCTGCGCAAAGCGCCCTCTAAAGGCATCGCAGTGGGGGCGTGGTCTCTTGATGAGTTGGCGATGGCGGGCCTCCGGGCGCTGCGCGTGGTGGCACGTTGTCGGGGGATATGTGTTCGCTACGTGAGCCGGGCAGGCGCCGGGCCTCTAGCTGTGGGAGGTGTGAAAGAGAGGCAAGATGCACGACACAAGGCAAAAGATTCTGTCAACACTTTAATACTTAAACTTCACAACCGAAATGGTTTAAATTGGTAATGATTAGCCGAAGTGGATTTCGATTACAAATGGTTGTCATTAACGGCACTGATGCAGTTACGAGAGTTTAATGCTCTCAAATTAGATCAAGACCGTAAAATTTCCACTTATCCTCGCCATTAGAGTCTTTATAAGCTGATTAGTACGTAAGTATCCGGCAAAATACCCTACTTGATACCCTTGTTGCTTTCTTGCTCGTCTCGTGAACCCTTCGAGTGCTTTCAGTTATCCTCCTTGAGGTCGACATAGAGAGAGAGAGAGAGAGAGAGAGAGAGAGAGAGAGAGAGAGAGAGAGAGAGAGAGAGAGAGAGAGAGAGAGAGAGAGAGAGATCTCCCTTGCTTATCCTCCTCGTTTCTCCTCGCCTTGCTTAGATTAGAGATTGAGAGAGAGGGCTCGCCCTTCTTGGCCCTTACCTCCTTGCCTGAGCCGGAGATTGAGAGAGAGATCCTTCCTTGCCTCTTTTCTTCCTTATTGCTTCAAAGTCCCGAGAGAGAGAGAGAGAGAGAGAGAGAGAGAGAGAGAGAGAGAGAGAGAGAGAGAGAGAGAGAGAGAGAGACCCTCCACGAAGAGAGAGTGCCTTCCTCCTTCTGCCCTCACACTCCAATTCTCCCCACAACCTACTTTCTCCACTCCTCTTCGTAACCCTACTCCCCTATGCCCCTGTTTCTCCCTCTTTTACCCACCGACGGCGCCGTCGGTGATGTGGCACATGAAGCCTCCCCTGCTGACATGGCATTGCGGAGTCAAACCTGCCCGGAATCCGACGGAAATGGTGCCGAATATCCGCGCCATGGCGAGCTAAGAAGTTTTCGTCACATGGCGGACTTCATTCGAGAGCTTCCCCGCCCTGTGCGAGCTTGCCTTTGCTTCTTCCTGCACCATTTTCTACTTGCACGCCTCGCCAGGTCCTTTTTACTCTTGGCTTCACACTTTTTTCCATTAGGGTGGCCATTGTATAGGGCGGCCATTCATTCATAGTGGGCGGTCTTGCCTTTGCTTTTGGGTGGGCGACAGTCCTTTGGTTGCTCTTAGGCGGCCATAGCCCTTGGGTGGCCACACTTCGTATACATATCGGCAAAGCATTATCAAGCACTAAATCTTTCTTCAGCACTCCTTCATTGGACGACCACATAAGGCGGCACTGACATACATGCCGACTAAAGCAATACCAAGTATACCATTTTTCTCCAGCAAGCCATAGCCATGTTGGCTTTTCCCCGCAATCATTGCATTCCAAGAGACGACATTTCGATCACGAAGCTCTTCAAGCACTTTTTGTGCTTTATGAGAAGTACACCAAATTTCGCGTACATGTAAAACTATCGTAGTGCCGCTGGTGGCAGTATACCCTGCTTAGAAATGCACTGCAGGAGATAACATTCGGATAGATTCTCCTTGAGCACTTACTCTTTTGCATTCCAAAACCGTGGATGTAGCTCATTGACCGAGCAGACCGGAGTGGTACAGAACCGGCCCCCGGTGAATCTTTATCGGCCAATATCTTGGCGACCGGGACTCCGATCACTGATCTGAAAAGATCGAGGCGCTCCAGAAAGTGAGCACTTCAGGCCCCTGCATTCATTTCATTTCTGTCACCTCAGCTATAGTTTCCCAATCCGGTAGAATCTGCAGTCAACTTAAACTTTAAACTGCCATAACTTCTTCACCGTAGCTCCAATCGACGAGCCGTAAAGACAGGCCGGTAGAGCACTTCAAGCACTGTAGTCCTAGATAATAATCTTCCTTCTGTGCTCACTTCAAGGATAGTAATTTTTGGCATCATTGAGGCATCTGTTGGCCCTTTTATGCCGCGTCTGGCATACATTAATCATTAAGCTTGACCTGTTAACAAGCCCTCATCACTGACCATTAATCAAGTAGGCTTTCAATAAGGTTGATCTGCATCTTCTTGGCATATTTCTTAGCATGGGAGGGGAGCTGCATGACATCCACCCCCTCTGAACCTGCACAGCCTTCGGTCTGTGCCAACAACACTTCAATCTGCATCTGTTATAGGTACCTTGAGCTCTTTGCCATCATCAGACTCACGTAACTGGTAGACATATGAAAAAAGAAATAAGGATTATACCCTATCATCAATGTTCTAGCTTAAGCATTAGGTAGCTGCCATCAAAAATCTGTGAACCTCATCTGTCGTATCTTCAAAGCATTCAATCATGGATAACTTGTTTAGTGAACCCCGCCAGACTCAAGTGCTCCAGTTACTTATGCACATGGCTTGACCATTAAGCTCTCTTTAAGGAACCTTGTCAAGCTCAAGTATGCCTTACTCTGTCTGCACACGGAATGGCCGTCAAGTACTTTACTTCAAGTTCTGTTAGCAGAACCAACTCAAAAGATGTGAAGATACTTCATCAACTGTCCAAAGAAGTCAACTGAAAGCCAGCTTATTGAACGCATAACCAAAACTCTTCTGACTCAGTATAAATCTAGAAAATAAAACTTCGTACCATGCATGAAACCTACTACAACAGATAACTGGTACTCTTCAAATCTGGAACTTTCACTTCAGTAGCCCCCGGGATCAAACGGGAACTCAATCATTTGCCCCATTGTGAGCATTCCTTTAAAAAATTTGCACCATCCTCCAGGATCATAGGGAAAATACAAGAATTTCCAATCAGTATAGCATAAACATACATTAACCCACAAACCTTCATAAAAACCACCTGGATCATATGGCATATAAGTCAATTGCCCCGGACCATGCATATATCTGTCACCTCCTGGGTCAAAAGCTAGCTCAAAATCCCCTACATCATAGGGTAATATCAGATTCCATATAGCATCAGGTACTGCCATATCCCCTGTGCAACTGGCTCATCCAATTGTCGATCATCAATCACAGGTAAAAGCATTGGAAGTTCACCTTCACTCTCACTAGTGTTAGAATCCCAATCATGCATATCTGAATACATCAAGTCTCTAGTAAAATCCTCTTCATTAGGCTCAAAAGATGCATCTGAAAACAGTTCTCTATCTCGTAGAGGCTCAAAATCAAGTAGTGCATCATCTAACAGCTGCATAAGATCCTCATCAACTGGAGCTAAATAAACTTGCTCATGCATGATTCTGAATTGTTTGGTATCCTTAGCATCTGTATTTGAGAACCCTTTCAACGCTTCGTCCAATAAGCACATAAGATCTAAGTCCTCCGCTTCAGCTGGTTCCTCCATCTTCCACATCTCAAGCTGCTGTAAACTAAGATTTCCACATGTAACATACATACTAAATACATTTTTTGTAAACTTCTCTTCAAGTCTTTTACCCTCATCCAAATATCTTTGCACTTCTGTAGCACAAAGTTCATCATGCACATTGAAAATTTCATCTACTGTCCTGTATCATCAGCACAATGAAACCAATCATATTCAACATCAAGAGATTTCACTTCACTATGCACCTCCTCTGAATTAGCATCATCAAGTTCATGATCATTTGGCCATAGTGTGAGCCCTGTGTCACAAATTCTCGATAGAGAAGAAGTTTGCTCCCTCTCTAAATCACCATCAGCAAATTCAGGATCAGTCTGCCAAATCGGTAGCTCTAGGTCACAGAAACTTTTCAAAGAAGGAGTCTGCACCCCCTCTGAATCATCATAATCACGTTCAAGATCAGTTTTCCAATTTGGTAGTTCTGCTTCACAAAAACTTGTCAATGAAGGAGTCTGCACCCCCTCTGAAACAAGCACATACTCTTGCTTAGCCAAGTCCTAAAAATCTGGTACATCCAAATTCGGTTAATCTGGTATACCAAAATCCATGATCCTGTTGCTCTCAACTGTAACCTTGATTTGACCTATCACATCTGTATCATTAATCAACTCTTTGGAAAAACTTGCACCAGTATCTTCAATCACCTCTATAGTAGAATCTGTACCAGAAAAATTTTGCTCTAATTCTGGTTCAGTAGCAAAAGTATCAGCTATAACTGAATCTTTCTGCATGTCTACTTGAATATGGCTGCACTCTTTCACCTGCACATCTTCCTGAGCTTTAGCCAATTCATTGTCTTGATCCCATGATTTCTTTTCTTCCTGTACTACAGGCACATGTTCTTTGAAAAATTCACCCTGCGTAGTTTGAGGCTGTAGAGACTCACCCTCAAGGACTTCTACTTCATGCAAGGCATCTGCAAACCCCAACTTCTCATACACAGCTTTGACTATGTCTTCATCATTAGCCTGTAAGAAGGTACCAGTCTGTATAATAAACTCATCAATCACAGCTTCTAACTTTGATCGTTCTTGTCCTCGAATATCTGCGTAGTCTGGTAGACTTGAACTCTGCTCTTGATAGATTTCATACTCCTCATAACGTGCTTGCACAATAGCCTCTTTGAAATACTCCCATTCGTCCTTGCAAGCTCTGGTAACCTATTGAATCTGCTCCTTCACATCTGAACTCACTAACCGCTCAAAAGATTTGATCATCAATTCTTTTGGTATCCCTCTTACCTTGGTCTCCAGCTCATAGCACTCTAGGTAGCCCTCTGGATCGTATCCATCAAAGAGTCGTCTCTGGTCATACACTGCATCCAAAGCTTCATCGATTTGATTTTTCTTCTTCACGGTCTCTATTTCAAGCAGAGATCCTTGAACCAATTGAAGCATCTTTGCAAAATCTGGAACAGTTGACTTATCATCAAAACCGTCCGCACTTAATTCTGCAATCATCTTCATCATCTGCTCTAAATTCTCCATCTTTACCTCCCACCCCAGCTTGTTTCGCATTGGGTTCACCAAAGATGTCGGGGGATATGTGTTTGCTACGTGAGCTGGGCAGGCGTCGGGCGTCGGGCCTCTGGCTGTGGGAGGTGTGAAAGAGAGGCAAGACGCACGACACAAGGCAAAAGATTTTGTCAACACTTTAATACTTAAACTTCACAACCGAAATGGTTTAAACTACTAATGATTAGCCGAAGTGGATTTTGATTACAAATGGTTGCCGTTAACGGCACTGATGGAGTTACGAGAGTTTAATGCTCTCAAATTAGATCAAGACTATAAAATTTCCACTTATGCTCGCCATTAGAGTCTTTATAAGCTGATTAGTACGTAAGTATCCGGCAAAATCCCCTTCTTGATACCCTTGTTGCTTTCTTGCTCGTCTCGTAAGCCCTTCGAGTGCTTTCAATTATCCTCCTTGAGGTCGACATAGAGAGAGAGAGAGAGAGAGAGAGAGAGAGAGAGAGAGAGAGAGAGAGAGAGAGAGAGAGAGAGATAGAGAGATCTTCCTTGCTTATCCTCCTCGTTTCTCCTCGCCTTGCTTAGATTAGAGATTGAGAGAGAGGGCTCGCCCTTCTTGGCCCTTACCTCCTTGTCTGAGCCGGAGATCCAGAGAGAGTTCCTTCCTTGCCTCTTTTCTTCCTTATTGCTTCAAGGTCCCGAGAGAGAGAGAGAGAGAGAGAGAGAGAGAGAGAGAGAGAGAGAGAGAGAGAGAGAGAGAGAGAGAGAGAGAGAGAGAGAGAGAGAGAGAGAGAGAGACACCCTCCACGAAGAGAGAGAGCATTCCTCCTTCTACCCTCACACTCCAATTCTCCCCACAACCTAGTTTCTCCACTCCTCTTCGTAACCCTACTCCCCTATGCTCCTGCTTCCTTGTTTTTCTTTCCCCATCTACACACTAAGCCCTTAATTCTTCTATTGGGCGGCCAAGGTTGTGGCCCTTAGGCGGCCATTTGAATTCTGAGTATGGGCGGCCATAGTTATTGGGCCCTTGGTCACCATAGTCTCCTTGGGCGGGTGGCCCTCAAAGGGCACCAACTTGAGCATGCTCTTCCTCGGTCCACTGCCTTCACATTGCCACGTTTGGCATCCTCCAAATCTTTTGAGTGAAAGCGCACCAATAGCTTTATGTGCCTCCGAAAGGACACCACATTCAGTATTCATATTGGCCAATGCATTTCTAAGCACAACTTCTTTCTCTAGGAGTCCTTGACTAACAATATCATCGTGAATTTTGATACCCGTAAAAGTCTTGAATAGTGCTAAAAATTCATCCAGCTCGATAGTGTCGGCAACTGACACTGGCCTCAAGCCGTATTATCTCCCCAACTCGGACTCTATCAGACGAGCCGTAAATTCCTGTAGACCTCTCAAGCTACATACAACTCATACAAACTCTGCTAAGTCTGTAAATTTCCAGATGGCGCTCCGACCGAGGTGATCGACCTGGCATGGAACCGGCCCCTGGGGAAACTTAAACTGGCGATATCTTGGCAACCAGAACTCGGATCACTGATCTGAAAAGACTGCCGCTCTCCACAATGTGAGCACTTCAGGCCCATGCAATCACTTCAATTCTGTCACCTCAGTTGCAGTTGCCCAATCTGGTACGGATCTGCAATCGACTTAAACTTTAAACTGCCATAACTTCCTCACCGTAGCTCCAATCAACGAGCCATAAAGACAGGCTGGTAGAGCACTTCAAGCACTGTAGTTCTAGATCATAAACTCACATATGTGCTCACTTCAAGCATACTCCTTTTTGGCATCATTAACGCATCAATTGGCCCTTTAAAGCTGCATGTGGCATACATTAATCATTAGACTTGGCCTGTTAACAAGCCCTCATCATTGACCATTAATCAAGTAGGTTTCAAAGAAGCTTAGCTTGTATTTCTCTGCTCTTTTTCTTATCATGGAAGCAGAGCTGCACGACATCCACCCCCTCTGAACCTGCACAGCCTCCGGTCTATGACAACAACACTTCAATCTGCATCTGCTATAGGTACCTTAGGCTCCTTACCATCATGAGACTCACTTAACTGTTAAACATATGGAAAATGAAGCAAGGCTTATACCCTATCATCAATGTTTTTGCTTAATCATTAGGTAGCTGTCCATCAAAAATCTCTGAACTGTATCTGCCGTATCTTCAAAGCATTTAATCATGGATAACTTGTTTAGTGAACCCCTCCAGAATCAAGTGCTCCAGTTAATGATGCACACGACTTGACCATTAAGCTCTCTCTTAAGGAACCCTGTCAAGCTCAAGTATGCCTTAATCTGTCTGCACACAGAATGGCCGTCAAGTCCTTTACCTCAAGTTCTGTTAGTAGAACCAACTCAAAAGATGTGAAGATACTTTTTCAACTGTCCAAAGTAGTTGGAAGCCAACCATGTAATCTTATTGAACGCATAACCAAACACTCTTCTGACTTAACGTAATCTAGAAAACAAAACTTGGCATTATGCAGCCTGTTACATCAGGCATCTTGTATCCTCTGCATCTGCAACTTGCACTTTAGTAACCCCCAGGATCAAATGGAATGATAAGGAATTGTCCACACATTAGAGCATCATAATATCCACATAAGCATACATTTCCTGTATCAATCAATATCGAGCATTTCTGGTGCAAATATGCTACCCCTGGTTCAAATAGCACGCAATTACTATGCATATTGATCAATATCCATCCATATTGAATCTGCTTATGAACATCCTTAGAATCTCTTGGATCAAATACCATAAAGATCACATAGCATTGATGGGCTCTGCAATATACTAGAGCTTCACCTGAAGCATAGTGTAGCACCCACATCCCATAGACTGTTGGCAACTTAAGCTCGTTACTAGAAAGCATTAAAGAAATCTGACTCCCTTTTACTGGCAGCCAAGACATCATTGACATAAGCATCAGTAGGCATAGCAGCCAAATCCAGCCATATTTGGTACATGTTCCAATGAAATGAAAAACCCTCTGCAATTTTTGCAAAATCAAGGATGATTTAGCATCATCACCCCCTCTAGCTTCATAGCCATCATCAAAAACCTTGGGAGTCTCTCGACCTGTATCATCAGAGGAATTTTTACCTGTTGGATTTTCATCTTGATCATGCAAAGCAGCTTTATCCTGTAGATCTTCATCCGTAGCATCCTCGGAAAAATCACTCTTAGAAGTCTCAACATTAATCAAAACTGTAGGAGTTATCTCCTCATGTAGTCCATGTACAATCGTATATGTAAAATCCCTATCGATAACCTGTTCACAATCAATATGATCCAAGCAATCTTCATACTCCTCGATATCATCCTCTGCTTCCTCATCTGCATCCATGTTACTTAGCAATACATTATAGAGCCGTAAAGGCTCATTTGGCACCCCCTCTAAAGAGATATACACATCAGAAAGCTCTTCTATACTGCCATAAACATCTCCTTCAGATCTAGATAGAAATTCATCGATTATAGCATCCTCTTCTGTGATAGCATCATCTGCAAGCATATTGTTAGTAGCAATCGTAGGTTCATTGACATCCTCAGGCTCATCCTGTGTTGGGTCCACAATCTTAGTCACTTCATCAGCTACTGTGTATATAATAGCTTATTTTATGCAATCATCTGCAGCAAACATGTTAACATGCTCGCCTATAGTGCTGATAGTTTTAGAAATATCCTATAGAGGCTCATCTGTTTGATGAACTCCTTCAGAATAACCCATGTCAAGGTCAACAACTTGTGAACCACTTGATGTACAGTCTATGTCTTCACTGGAACCATTATTAGAGGTAGCGTCCATGTGAGCAATTTTTGAAAAAAAATCATATAAATCTGTTCCAGCATTAAATTCATTGTTTACCTTTTCTTTGTTGCTCAAATTAAGCTCCTTTGAAACTGAATCTGCTACTTCCAGCTTAACATTCTCTTTGGCTTTACTTCTTGCAGAAATATGCTCCCAGAATTCATCATAGTTGAGGATCTGCATCTGATCCCCTTCACCTTTACTGAAGACAACCTTATTTCGTTCAGTAATCTCCTTTATTTCCCCATCTAGAATCCTTGAGCTTTCGTAAATAAATTCCTCTGCAAAATACTCCCACCGTGTGGGATATTCTTCTGCCAGTTCTTGAACCTGCTTTTTAAAATCCGAGTGTACAATCTCCTCAAAAGCTGGAATCATCCGATCTTCTGGAACATTTTGGCTCTTTATCTCAGCTTCGTAACATGCAATAAAACCTTCTGGATCATATCCCTGAAAATTATAATCCTTCTCTCGAACATCATCAAGTGCTAGCTCTATAGCATTATCAATCTGCTTTTTTATCTGCATGGATTTTGCTTCCTGAAGATACCCCTGAACCAATTCCATCATTTTTGGCAAATCTGCAACTGCTAGATTTGTATCAAATCCATTCGCACTGAAATCTTCAATAAACTGCTTTAACTGTTCTGGAATCTCCATCTTTACCTCCCACCCCGGCTCGTTTCGCGTCGGGTTTACCAAAGATGTCGGGGGATATGTGTTCGAAACGTGAGCCCGACAGGCGCCGGGCCTCTGGCTACGGGAGGTGTCAAGAGAATAAGAACAACAGGTGAGAAAAGCTCTGTCAATCACCGTAACCTTCAATTAACCTTCTTGATATGTCCTTTGGTTGCTCTTAGGCAGCCATAGCCCTTGGGTGGCCACACTTCGTATACATATCGGCAAAGCATTATCAAGCACTAAATCTTTCTTCAGCACTCCTTCATTGGATGACCGCATAAGGCGGCACTGACATACATGCCAACTAAATCAATACAAAGCATACCATTTTTCTCCAGCAAGCCATAGCCATGTTGGCGTTTCCCCGCAATCATTGCATTCCAAGAGACGACATTTCGATCACGAAGCTCTTCAAGCACTTTTTGTGCTTTATGAGAAGTACACCAAATTTGGCGTAAATGTAAAACTGTCGTAGTGCCGCTGGTGGCAGTATACCCTGCTTAGCAATGCACTGCGGGAGATAACATTTGGACAGATTCTCCTTGAGCACTTACTCTTTTGCATTCCAAAACTGTGGATGTAGCTCATTGACCGAGCGGACCGGAGTGGTACGGAACCAGCCCCCGGTGAATCTTTATCGGCCAATATGTTGGCGATCGGGACTCCGATCACTAATCTGAAAAGACCGAGGCGCTCCAGAAAGTGAGCACTTCAGGCCCGTGCATTCATTTCATTTCTGTCACCTCAGCTATAGTTGCCCAATCCGGTACGGATCTGCAATCGACTTAAACTTTAAACTGCCATAACTTTTTCACCGTACGTAGCTCCAATCGACGAGCTGTAAAGACAGGCCGGTAGAGCACTTCAAGCACTGCAGTCCTAGATCATAATCTTCCTTCTGTGCTCACTTCAAGGATAATAATTTTTGGCATCATTGAGGCATCTGTTGGCCCTTTTAATCCGCATTTGGCATACATTAATCATTAAGCTTGACCTGTTAACAAGCCCTCATCACTGACCATTAATCAAGTAGGCTTTCAATAACCTTGATCTGCATTTTCTTGGCATATTTCTTAGCATGGGAGCGGGTTATCCTGAGCTATAGAGAGGCTTGCTATTTCTTTTCGGGTGTGTTCCCCTTTCCCCCCATCCAACGTATGTGTCACCATTTCCCACAATCCAACTATCACATCCACCATCTTCTCCACAAACAAACTTCTTGGCCCTTGCTAGCAACACAAGACTCTAAGTAGCAGGTGTGTCACTTTGGGCTTTAGTGGAGAGAATTGAAGCTTGGTTTTGAAAACCAAGCTCCCAGCTCAACCAAATCTCTCCTTAATGGCACTATAAGCAGTACAATACTTTTTGCTTCATAAAAGACAAAGCCATAGTGTGTTTCTTCTTACTGCACCAAGAGTCGTATCACTACTAAACCAAAGTGTGACCACATAGTCTCTACACTACTCTATTTATATGGATGATACCCAAATTCATGAGTCTCGTTCAATAACACAATCTAAGTTTCATTATACGCTATATGGAAAACGTATAATACGTCATATACGGGTGTATTTTATCTGACCTCACAATATATAGATGTATTATACGTTGCCATGTCAGCAAAAACGAGCAACGTATTTTTTTCCCAATTTTTTGATCGAAGTTTTTTTCGATCGAAAGAAATTTAGAACAAAATATTTTTCGATCGAAGAATGTTTTGATCGAAAAAAAAGTATATATATCGGCAACGCGCCTTGCTTACACTATTCTTCACAAAAGATTTTTTTTTTTTAATAGTTCAAAGATAATGAAGTTTAAAATAGTTTTAAAATTTTATGATTAAAATCAATTTAATGATTTGTTAAAATTTGATTTATTCTTTTTTTTTTTAATCAAAATATGTAAGCTTTGTATGTTGTATAGAGCTCAAACTCTCATTCATACAAGGTGTTTATTTTTTAGGAGTCACTTGCTACGTGCTTAGTTTATTGACATGTGGAAGTGAATTAGTGATATAATTTAGAGATCGTCGTTGCGTGCTGAGTGAACTCTCACAATAGGTTATCTGTATATAAAATATAATAGAATAGAGGTTAGTTTTATTTAGGTAAGTTTGATTTTAACTTGCAGATACTTTGTCACCTCAAAGTGAACATAGATATATTTTATTTTTTCTTGTGTAGAGACATCACACTATGATCTCACTGGAATCAAAATATAGAAATCTCATGTCTAAATACATTGATATTAAATTATCTTTATTTGGATTTCTATGGCTATCATATCGTGTGATCGTACACATGCATCAACTGCAAATAGATAAGGTTTCAAAGATCCACAGTAGAGTGTGAGAACTTCATGTTCGCACTTTAGATAGATATGACAATGGTCAAAGTTTGCAAGATTTGATCAATATTATCGATTATCGTAATGTGTAAAAGCTTTAAGCTTGCACTTTAGATAAATCGATATAGTGCAATGTGATGATTAGTTTTGTTTGTATTGTTTTAAATATGTGTGAAAGCCAAAGGCTTCCACTTTAGATGAATCGATATTGTGTAATGTGATTCAATATGAAAATATCTAAGTGTTTATTACGTTGTTTTACCGCGTTTTTAGAGAGAAGATCCAAACTCAACTGGAGAAGGAAGAGAGAGGAGGGCAAGGGGGGCTTCTATTTAAAATATTACCGCATGATTTTACCGGTTATATTATCTCCTTTATTTTCGACAAAAAAAAATAGCGCCTAAACTTTCAAATTGTGGCTTAATCATCCCCCCTTCCCCCCTCTTCCAATTTTGGTGTTTCCCTTCTCTTAATAAAAATTACAAAATATTGTATGAAATTTTTAAATTTAAAAAGAAGAGAGAGAGAGAGAGAGAGAGAGAGAGGCGGGGGGTGGAGGGAGGTGATAATAAGACTACACTTGGTTACAACTAAGTTAATCACTGTCACTTGATTAACATAATTGAACCTATTCTCAAAATTAGAGAGGGAAAGAGGGGGAAGAGATAGATGAATAAATTACACGACCAAAAAACTTGACAACTGCAAAATGTTTATGAATCATCTTCCAAAAGATCTCTACATGAGGCATCATCCAATTCTTAGCCCATGGCTCCTAAATCAATAAAGAGAGAAACAGAATTGTCGTTTGTGGATGCGTTAGCTTCATCATTTTTGAATTCGTCATCCTCCATCTCATCATCTTGATCATCATCATGACAATCATCCTCGATAAGACTTGACGTCGCTTGACTTGATTCATTGATCTGCCTCTCCTCTGTCTCCACCTCATCCAAAGTCAGAGGTGGAAGAGAGTCAAAGATGGTCTCCACTTCATAAATGGAAAAAATGGTTCTCCCTCGAGGTGTTATGGGAATTACAAACCAAATTTTTGGTTGGTGTATTGTTGGGATATAGATGACCTATAAAAGACAATCTCAAAGTGAGTAACACTGGTATAATCAATGCTACAAGAAAATAAGAATAAAAAAGATACATGCCACTCACTTGCTCACAATTGCACGGTAAAACTAAATTGTCATACCTCCCTGTGTGATGCACGCTAGAGTCCACCATGTAGAGGTCATTCTCATGTCGTCTAGAGACATTTGCAAACCACTTGCACTGAGAGATGAAGGTATGAAAGGTTCTAAAATTAACCTTTAGTATCCTTTCAATAGTTCCACATTTCTTGGTTTCATCACCGTCTGTGTCAAAGTTGCCCATATGATGGCACAATCCATGGTGGTTCTACGCTCGTCAATGTGGCACGTACGAAAGTGACGACCCTTTGACCACATAGAGTTAAAGGAAAGGCACTACAAAATAGGAAAAGATCTTTTATCAAATACAAATTAAATATAACACAAAAAAAAAATTACAATTTGGTTTAGGTATATGAGTACTCTACCTTTGGTATGCAACCTCGTGCATACTCCCATTCTTTGTTGTTGATGTCTTCGCAGTGAGCTTTTGCTTTGGCCATTCTCTCATGAATCCACTCCGCACTAACGAGATCTGGGAAATATGCAAGGTGTCTAGGCACTAGGGGTGCCCTCCTTCCTCCATCTGCTTGTTTCCATGCTTCTCTTTCTTGCAAACGCCTTGCCTTTGCCACTGTCCACAAGTCCACCCACTTGGTCATAATCTTTACATTGAGAATGCCAAAGTTATTGACCAATACTCGGGATAGATTCATATCCATGTTAAGTAGTTTTCCCTTTCCACTTGGCAAGTGTGAAGTCATCCTTGCATCTTCCTCGTCTGACCACATGTGAGGCGTTGAAGGATCAACTTGTGCCAAATACTCTGAGATGTAAACAAATGCCTCTTGCACGATCCACTTCGGCCATACATGCCTCTGGTTGAGATCGTAGCCGCACAAAACCTTTGACAGTCTTTAAAAACCTCTCTAAGAAGAACATCCATTGTGCGTGTACTACTCCACATATAGCGATCTCCTCCACTACGTGAACCAAGAGTTGAATTTGACTACGAAACTTCGATCGAGGAAATACGTCCTCAATGGCACACACAGTTTTTGTTGCAAGTGTTGAGCAGCAGGGATAGCATCTATTTCAATTTCCTTGGAGTTCACAAATCTACAAGAAAACACACAAAGATACATCAAGTGCTTGTTTGCAATTATTGTGTACATAAGAAAGGTGTAGTTGAGTGGAGTCTTGTGGTGTACCTTACTAGCTCTCCAAGTTTGAAAATAGCATCCCTGACTTTCTTATCGCAACATATACACATACTCACCGGAAGAATGAACTACAATGTAAAATAGGGGAAGGGAAAGTGAGAGAAAGTCACACACAAACTATAGAAAGAATAGGGATAGGGACATTACC
Source organism: Adiantum capillus-veneris (assembly GCF_014529385.1). NCBI lineage: Eukaryota > Viridiplantae > Streptophyta > Polypodiopsida > Polypodiales > Pteridaceae > Adiantum > Adiantum capillus-veneris. The sequence goes on along the minus strand of NC_140931.1, from coordinate 82,266,107 downwards.
TGAAGCATCTTGTGCCAATCATGGGACTTCCAACACATACAATTGAATGCTTTCACCCTTCTTTTCTTTTGTGAAAGCTCCCTTTAGCTACCTCATGTATCCTATTGGCGTGTGAATAGAAGCAATGGTACCCTTCACTTTGTCTAATTCTTCTTTGGCTAGCATCCATGGTGCTTTAGGAAGCACAATATGTCCATTGGGGACATTGCGTGGAGTAGCAGAGGCAAGGAGACGTTTCAAAAGCCTCAAATCCTCCCTTGCACCCAAAGAGTCCTTCTTGCCAATAATGTGGTCCCATGTGTGAGTCCACCATGTAGAGGCCATTCTCATGTCGTCTAGACACAGTTGCAAACCACTTGCACTAGAAGATGAAGGTATGAAAGGTTCTAAAATTAACCTTTAGTATCCTTTCAATAGTTCCACAGTACCTGGCTTTATCACCGTATATGTCAAAGTTGGCCATGATGGCACAATCCATGGTGGTTCTACACTCGTCAATATGGCGTGTACGAAAGTGATGACGCTTTCACCACATAGAGTTAAAGGAAAGGCACTACAAAATTGGGTGCCCCTTTAAGGGACACCCTCCCAAGATTATAAATTAAAGTGGCCAACCACACTGAGTCAAAAGTGGACGCCCGCCATTGAGAAGGCTGCCCTCCCAATTAAACCCTTAGGGGGTGTGAAGCCAAGGGGAAAAAAGAGCATGGCGATGCTGCATGCAACGAACAACAACGAGAGGGGGGGGGGGGGGGGGAGGATTATGCTCGCGCGGGCTGCAGTGATGCTTGGGAGATAGCGAGGAAGAGATGCGAATCGAAGTGCTCGCTAGGGTGCACAAATTTGGCCCCGCAGCCATCGGATTCCGCGTCGCTCCATCTACCCAATGCCACATTAGCAAGCACACTTTCCTGTGCCTACTAGCAACGACGGTACCGTCGCTGCTTAGGAGGGAAAAGGAGCTATTTTAAGGGAAAAAAGGGCATGAAACAAAAATGTGGTATTGTATGACGAGGAAAGACGGGATTTGTGAGGGTGATGAGAGAAGAAGTTTACGGGCATGCAAGGAGGGCAAGAGGAAACAAGCCTCTTCGAAGGGCAATCTCCTGCTCTCTCTTTGGTCCTCAGTTAGGAGCAAAGGAAGGTCTCTCTCTTTCATGTAGGTTGAGAAAAGCAAGCAAAGGGCTCTCTTCCTCGTGGGTGAGAACCAAAGAAGGTCTCTCGTGTTGAAGAAGAAAGCAAAGGCTCTCTCTCTCGTGCTTGAGAAGTAAGACTCTCGGAGAGGTGAGGTGAAGCAAAGCAAGCAAAGGGAGTATCTCTTTCTCTCATCCTCGGATCAAAGCAAAGCTAAGCTCTGTCTTGTTCTCGGAGAAAAGAAAAAGGATCTCTCTCTCTCTCTCTCTCTCTCTCTCTCTCTCTCTCTCTCTCTCTCTCTCTCTCTCTCTCTCTCTCTCTCTCTCTCTCTCTCTCTCTCTCTCTCTCTCTCTCTCGTGCTTGAGAAGGAGAGGATCTCGGAGCTGTTGCATGAAGGTGGCATGAGTTCAAAAGAGAAAAAAACAAGGCAAGCCAAGCGAGTGTAGCGGCCAAGCAATTGATAAAGCTTCGGATAGCAATTGAAGAGCAGGAGGAAGTTAAAACTTGAGAACAGCAATTAAGCTAGTGCAAAGCATAAAGAGCAAGAAGCTGCAGAATACTTGATAATAACTAAAACATGAGAGTTGAGGTAGCGAGGAAAATTGAGGCAGTGAGCAGAATTATAGTTTGCAGAATCCAAGGGCAGTTGAGGCAAATAAAGCAACAAGAGGGAATTTCCATCACCACCATCATCAATTAGAGATTGATTAAACATTTTGTTAAGTCCTGGTGCTGTTAATGGCTCGGTTAATCGTGTAAAACGGGAGCTTAAAATCCTAGTTAACAGATGATCCAAGTGACGGTACTGTTAACAGCCCACCTTGGATAAGAATTAAGTTGTTCTCAAAACATTATTCAATTAATTGATGGTCACGGTGATTACCAGATCTTTCAATGTCTGTTGTTCTCTCTCTTTCACACCTCCCACAGCTAGAGGCCCGGCGCCTGCCCGACTCACATTTCGAACACATATCCCCCGACATAGCTCCCTAGTGTGTTGTGACAACGTGCAAGCCATTCTTGGTAGTCAACAGTTTGTTGTATACATTCAATTGTTTCGTTGTGAGTTATGAGTGGTTCACAGTAGCAAACTCCTTTAATATGGCCAATGGCTTAAGTTGATGGTAGTCCATGATTACATCATTATCTGTCGAAGACATGATTGTTTCATTTTCTCTTTGCAATGCGGTCTTTTGAAGTATCATATGGTCAAGCTGATTGATTTGTTCATTGACTAGCATAGTTTGTTTTGTATACTCTATAATATACATCTCCAAAACCTCATTTCTTTGGATCAGATCCCTCATCTGACAGTCTACAAAGTAAGAGCTCGTTGACATGAATCGGAGCACTTGGAGTGCTCTTCGATCGTGCAATGGCTAGCGCACCATTGTAATTCTCTGGGCTCTCAAAATCAACTTTCTCTCTCACCTTGGGATGCAGACACGCCATGAATTTGTTTAGCTTGAAATAGTCTCCATTAGCCAGCTGCATGGTTGTCGCTAACTCTGCCCAACACTCTTCAAAGTGACCCAAAAACAAATTGAACTCTTCACTTACATCTTGCTTAAGCGCCTTCAACTTTGCATCCATTTCGACTGGGGAAGTCTCCTTGAGAAAGTCGTGAAGAAATCTCGCCCGTAGAGCCAGCACATGCTTGCTTCGGCTCACCTTCCAATGCGTCGTACCATGCTTTAGCTCTACCACGCATCACCAAAGGAAAAGTCTGCATTTTGCTATCCTCGTTCGGCATACGCAACGATAGCATGTACAGCTCAAAATCTGACATCCACTCGTCACGGGTCTCCTCTCTTGTGAAAATCGGTCCATAGCTTCTAGCTGCCATGACTTCCAACGTGAAAAACCGTGTCTTTTCTATTACCTGGGAGCAGTCAGTGTGCTCCTCAGTGGGGGCACCAGAAGATGGAGAGGGGGAATGGGGGAACACGCCCAACACAAACAAAAGGGCCTCTCTATAGCTCAGGGTATTCACATCACCCCTATCCTCTTGGAAAACATCTTCAAAGAAACACTTTACACTAGCAGACCACCGCTTGCTCTCAATTGCCACTGCTCACACACTCTACAAACCACCACACAAGATACACCTACTACCACTACCTGTCTCCATCCTTATACACGCACATAGCCACTCAATCTCACTCTCTCACTCAAAAAACCATCGGTCCAAGGGGGCACACAGTTCCACACAGCCGGCACCGATGAGAAACATGAAATCAGGAGAAAGAGAAGGGGGGAAGGGGAAACAACAGCACGGGAGGCAACTGTGGCTTGACTGCACTTCAAAAAACATATACACAGACTTGCAATGCCATCACCATAGCCATTTTCAAGCAAAAGTTGCAAATGGGCTCGCTTGCTAGAGAACTCCACTTTGCAGGCTTCAAACGGCACTCCAAAAGGCCAAGAAAAAGCCCTTTTTATAATCCAATTTTGACTTTTATAGGGGGGGGTTTAATTGGGGAATTTACAATTTAATTGGTCCACTTGGCACCTTGAATTGGCAATTTTTGGGAAAGAGGGCACTGCCTCGCTCTATCTCTCTCTTCTTCACTCTTTGCACTTGGGGGGGGGGGGGGGGGGGGGGGGCATTAGCGATGTCGCTATTGCCCCCTAGCCTCTCTTTTATTTTATTTTTCCTCCACCTTCAATTTTACCCCTTTGTGTGGACTACTTGGCACTGCACCATTGACTCATCTTTGACTCTCTTTCTCTCTCTCACACTCTCTCTCTCTCTCTCTCTCTCTCTCTCTCTCTCTCTCTCTCTCTCTCTCTCTCTCTCTCTCTCTCTCTCTCTCTCTCTCTCTCCTCCCTTTTGGCCTTGGCCTTGGATCATTCTCTCTCTTTTTCTATTGCACTGCCTTTCACCTTGCCACCTCAACTCCAAGCCATCCTCGGGACCTCTCTCTCTTCATGCTCTCTGCCCTGTTGTGGGAGCTTTCTCTTACATGGGGGGGAGGGCAATAGCGATGTCGCTATTGCCTCTCTTCCCTTCCTCAAAATTTTGGGGCCGTGGGACCACCCCTTAGCCGGGCTTGACACTTCATCAAATATCAATATACCGGTCTCCACCACCGCACGGGTGCGTGCCACCAAGCTGGCCAAAAATCACCACAAAACGCCCTGCAAGGCCATCGAACGCCACACGCAGCGCCCGCAAGGGCCCGCCATAGCCAAGAGCTCACAAGCTCTCCAACTCCCTGCCCTACACTGGCGCCCCTTTGCGGACATATACACCAACGCCCTCCTCTCCGTAGCCGCATGTGGGGCAAAGGCCCGCCACGTGGCACCCCTCCAGAGCTTTGGCCTTTTAAGGCCTTTGAAAAGGCAAAAAAATCCCTTAACAAAAATTTGTTTACTCCAACTTGCCGTGCCTGCCATATCCCACTGAGAAGCCCAGTGACCTGAGCAAAAACTCCATCCGACCGTCTAGGCTGTCGGCTTTAATGCCCCCCATGCTCGTCGAATTTCAACTTCCCTGGGTCCGCTATCCAAGGCCACAGAAACCAGAAAAAATCATCTTCCAACCTTTCACTGTCCAAGGCTTCCAACTTCATCTTCATGTATCTGGCCGACCAAGCATCCGATTGATGCACCGTCAATTCGTGCTAATTCCACATGGTACATACTATCACCGAGAACTTTGGCGGGGCTCAAAAGACGCCAGATGGCACATTTTCCAGTGTGGTCAAATGAGCTCAAACCCGGCCCCCGGAAAACCTTCAACTGATCATAACTTACTATCCATAACTCTAAATCGCAATCCGAGAAGACAAGCATGCTCCACAACTCGAGCACTACACATGTATACACTAACATCAACCCTGGCCACATGTCCCTAGCTGCCCTGTCCGTCGGGGATCTGCTACATACTCTTCCTTTAAACTGCAATATCTTGAGCACCGAGGCCCCATTTGACAAGCCGTCTGAACCGGCTTCTAGAGCGCGCTGAACACTACATTCTAGGACACTGATTTGGCATTTCAGAAACCTTGACCTGCCATCCCATCTGGACTATCTCGCAGCACTTTTGGCCTTAAAAACCGCTTTAAGCATACATTCCCTCTACCCTTTGGTTGCCAAGGGCCTTAGCACCTGCCCTAGCCTTCTACACTGCACTCAACTGCACCCTTTGCCTGGCATAGACCACCTGCTATCCTCGACCAACTTTGGCTGCACCAGTGGCAGTATTACTGAAGAGGAGTCTTCCATCAAAGTCATGGGGGTAAGGTTTAAGCCAACCAACCAAGAGACCTCTTGTCAAGGTTTGGAGGAAGTTGGTTCCCAAGAGAACCAAAATGTGGAAGATGAAGGAATGTTACAAGGTATGTTGTCTACAACACTTACAAAGGATGAAAGAGAGGAGTTCAAAGGTGTGTTAAGGAAATTTCTGGAGCTTTTTGCTAAAGACTACACCGACGTGCGTGGAGTAGATGATGTTCAACACAAGATTGAGCTAAAGCCAGAGGCCAAACCTAAAGCTCAAAAGCTTCGAAGGCTAGGAGTCATCAAGGAGCGGGCTCTACTCAAGGAGGTAAGAAAGCTTCTAGCAACAGGTTTCATTTATCCAGTGGAGAATTCAGAGTGAGTCTCTCCCATTGTTGTCACTCCCAAGAAGAACGGCAAGTGGAGGGTGTGTGTGGATTACCGTCCGCTCAATGAGGCAACAAAAAGAGATCACTTTCCCCTCCCATTTCAGGATGAGATACTGAATGAGGTAGCTGGTCATGAGAAGTACACTGTGTGTGATGGCTACTCAGGTTACTTTCAAATAGGGATTGCATTGGAGGACCAATTGAAAACAACCTTCATCACTCCTTGGGGTTGTTATGCTTTTAGAGTCATGTCATTTGGCCTGACAAATGCTCCTGCAATTTTCCAACGTTTCATGAACATGGTGTTTCAAGCATTCTTTGGAAAGTCAATTAGGGTGTTCATTGATGATTTCTGTATTTATAGTTCAAAATCATTACATCTACAAAGGGTAGAAGAAGGTTTGAAGAAGCTCTATGACATGGGAGGTCAACTCAACCCCGAGAAGTTCCACATAGGTGAGAACGAAGTGATCTTGCTTGGTCACAAATTTTCTTACAAAGGCATCGAGGTGGATCCTTCAAAGTCAAAGGCTCTTATTGAGTTACCATCACCGAAGAGTCTTAAGGAGGTCATCTCATTCATTCAAAAGGTGAAGTATATGTCACTCTTCATTCACTTAGCCTCGGAGTTACTTCACCCTTTGCAAATGTTGACAGAACAAGTCCAGTTTGTTTGGTCTGATGAGCTTGAAGAATATTTTTGTAACCTCAAAGTCATTCTGTCAAAGATACCAACACTTATGCCTCCTTGTTGGGAGTACACATTCTTTGTTAGCTCTAGTGTTGGGAAAGAAACAATTGGTGTTTTTTGCTACAGCAATATCTCCACAGTACCAGAATGCAACCCATCTACTTTGCTAGTAGGGTCATGAATGCTTTGGAGAGAGGCTACACGGAGGCAAAACTCATGATGCTTTCTCTCATGTTTGTGGTGAGAAAGTTTAGATCCTACTTGCTATCAAAATCTTTTGTAATTCTCACTGCAGAAATTTTGTTCCCTTGGTTGTCATCTCAAATGAATCTTAGTACTAGGATCTCAAAGTGGATTATGGAGTTGCAAAAGTTTTAATACTCTTTCAAGGTAGAAGATAGTGTGCGTGCACAATTGGCAAGGATTCTCACTTATAGGGTGCATGAAAAGGAGATTAAGGTTCTTGAAGTAAAGACCCTACCATTGCCACCACCAAAAAGTATTCCTAATTCTTTTACCTAGTTCTTTGATGGAGCTTTTCAACGAGTCACAGGAAAAGCAGGGGGAGGGCTAGTGTTGTTCAACCCAAGTGGAGAGGTGGTTATTAAAGAGAAGGTCAATCTACCAGGTTCAACTAGCAACAATGAAGCAGAATATGACACACTACTTCATGGTTTGAAGATGTGTATTAGTCAAGGTATACAATGTCTCATGGTAAAGGGGGATGCACTTCTCATTGTGAAGCAAATCTTAGTCATTTGGGCATGCAAGAATGAAAGCCTCAGGACAAAAGTTCATTCCATTCGTAGGTTGTTTAATCAATATGAAGAACTGCAACTATATCATATTCCTAGGAAACAAAATGAAGATGCCTACTTACTTGCACAACAAGCAGTTACATGTGTTGAGAAAGAAGTGCAGGTCATCATGGTGGCAACAATTGTCAACCAACCGAGATACCAGGGGTTGCAGTCATTGGCTCCAATTATAGGCTACATTTTTTAGGGTGAATTTCCACAAGACTTCACTAAAGCTCAAAAGAGGAGACTCATGAAGAATACAAGTTTCTATCTCTTCCTAGAAGGATCCCTCTATCAAAGAGGGAAGGATCAAGTGTCCAGAAGAGTACCAACTATCAAGGAAATTCCAGCCATTCTAAAAGGTTTGCATGAAGAATCATGTGGTGGTCATTTTTCCCGAGGATTAACCGTGAAAAATCTTTTGCTTGCGGGATATGTTTGGCCAAGCTTGCATGTGGATGTCCAACATTGGTGTAAAAGCTGTCACAACTATCAGGTAACTGGAAATAGAAGGTTAGTACATGGCCTGAGGCAAATAGTGCTTGCAAATGGACCCTTTGAAAGTGGGGCATTGATGCTATGGGTCTTCTGCCTAGAACAAAGAATGGTAAACTCTACATTCTAGTGGTTGTAGACTACATGACTAGGTGGGTAGAGGCTCAAAGTGTGGCAAGGGTAAATGGGAAAATAGTGAGCAGGTTTGTCTACACTAATATTTGTTGTAGATTTGGCTCACCTCTAGAGATTGTTTTGAATAATGGTCCGGGGTTCAAGAAGGGTTTACTCACAGAAGTTTGTGAAGAGCTTCACATTCTACATCGTCATAGCACACCCTACTACCCACAATCAAATGGTTTGGTGGAGAAGGCTAATGGTGTCATTGCAGGCATCATTAGAAAGATGGTGCAGAACAAAACAAAGTTATGGGATGACTTCTTGATGGTGCCTTGTGGGCATATCGAACCACGTATAGGGAGGCAACAGAGTTCACACCATTTCACTTGGTGTATGGTCAAGAGGCTTTGCAGCCTATCGAACTCAACATTCCAACAATGAGGCTTCATGGCAAAGGTGCACAAGATGATCAAGAGGTATGGATGGATCGACTTCTTACATTAGTGGAGCTTGAGTGGAAAAGAGAAGCAGCTTACGAGTGCTACAAAAGGAAAGCCACCCAAGCGAAAGAAAAGCTCGACAAGAAACAGAAGGACAAAGGCATCAAGGAAGGAGAGCTTGTGCTAAGGTATGACAATCGCCTTGACAATCATTTCGATGCCAAGTTGGAAACTAGATGGCAAGGGCCATACATAGTCAAGAAGGCTTTCAATTCAAGTTACTATCAGCTTATGGACTCGAATGGTAAAGAGCACTCCAGGAATGTAAACGGGTATCGCCTGAAGCCCTATTTGAGTCGCCTTCTACCAAACGATCTACTGAAGTACTGTAAAAGAGTGACTATCTCATGTAAGTTTTGTTGCATGAAGCATGAGTGTGACAAGAAGCCACACAATGAAAATCCTATCAAGGGACCAAATATCATAGAGGACTCAAAAGCACTCTCTTTGCAAAAGATGCTTTATGATGGTACATGAATATACCATCATCCTGGGAGAGGGCTGCTAATAGCTATTTTTCGGATCTCCATAATACCCATAATCCATTACCTCACCCTACCAAAATCACATAAACACTGTGGCTATTTTTACCTTTTCATTGTACACAGGCGTGTGTGAGTTAGGGGACTTTTCCCATATCTTCTTAAAACCCTCAGCTAACTAGTCACTACGCTAGTTGAGCCAAAAAAAGAAATAAAAACAAAATCCAAAGTATATTATGGCCCATTGGTGTGCAAATATCTCATTGTATATAGGGCCTAAATCTAAGAAATTTTCGTCATTATTTTGGTATATATTAAAATATTTCACATAGGTGTGCGTTATTTTCCTATATATGCTATGTACATTGACTCAACATTACCACAATTTTCTTACCATTTTTCATACTCTTTATTCCATATAAAAATATCTTCACACAAGCTTCTCTTATTTTTGGTGTGAATCCACTCCAAGGAAAAACTTCAAAAATACCTTTCACCGTCAGTCATTGCCTTTCACTAAATTCCTATTTCCTAGAGGTATTTTTTCTTCTTTCTTGTAAATAAATATACTTCAATAAAAACAAATGAGTATCCCCTCATTTGATTCCTTATATATCTCTTTTTTCCATTTTATATTTATATATAGTTGACACTATTCTAGATTCCATAAATTGTTTATATATACTAGCCTGTTTTTTCCTATCATATCCATGTATTATATTTGTGCATAATCCACAACCATGCACACTTTCAAACCCCTAATAATCAATTAGGTCATGCTCTAATGCAAGGAGGGGCTCACCTTTGGAGCCATATGCAAATTCAACAAAAGGAGGGCCACTGAAGACTTTTTTGTGAAGAAAAACAGGTATTTTGGTGGGATTTTTTATATCCATCTCCACTCCGAATTTGAAGCGGTGGTCAAAAGAGAAAATGTGGACCAAGAGCTAAATAATCACCTCAAAAAATTTGGTGATTTTTGGAGCGTCCACTGGTGAGCTAGGATTTTTTGAGTGGACCCCAGTCTGCCCACTTTTCTCACAAGTAGCCCATAGTCTTCTCTCACCTCGTTCCACACTTCTACACACACACACACTCATTCCTCTCAATCCCTCACTCAAACCTGCACCTTTCATGGTTTCTCTCACCTTCTTCATCATTAACCTCCCCTCTTACTTCCATAGCTCTCATATGAGCTCTACATATACATACACCATCTCTATGCTTCTCTCTATTACTTCCAAAGTACAATTCCATCTTACCCCTTCTCTATATACATAAATTCAGCATGTAAACCATGCTTAAACTCTGCAAATTGAGCGATCTCATCAACCAAATTGTCATTTTCATCACGATAATCAACCTTGGCGGCAGTGGCGTAAAGAAGAGAAGTCGAAGAAGATGATCGATAGTCATTTTGGGAACCTACACAAGTACTTCTTCAAGCTTCACCATCACAAGAATTTCCTCACTTCATTCAACCATCCACCTCATTCTACCTATTGTAAATATATCATTAACTTTCTAGTGATTACGAATACTAACCACTAACATATTAACACAAAATAGCCATTGACCTAACCATAAAAGACATCTCCACCTCAAGACATGTGCATAGTAACTCTCTCTCTCCTTCCTTAAAACTCTACTTTTACATTATCTACCATCAATAATGCTCTCTTTTGAGCCCACATCCATGACTCAAGCAGACAAGAAGGCCTGCAATGTTTTGATATTTAGAAAAAATCATAATCCTGATTTGTTAGCTTGTAAATTAGGATTTCCAAATAATCTTAATGAGGGTCTCCAACCTATAAATAGGCCCCTCTCATTCTGTAAAACAACCTTCAATATCTCACATAGCACCCCAACACTCTATGCGTGAGGAGAGACTTAGGCGTAGCAATCACTTTGTGAGATTCACTTTTGGTGTGAGAGAAGCTTTCAAGCTACACATTGCAAGTGAGAGAGAGTGAGTTCATAAATCTCAAACCACTATTGTATATGCTCCTCCATCATCAATAAATTGAGGTTTGGTGCATCAAAGGCATGATTCGACGTTCAAATCTTCATCCTTCCACTTGTGCAATACGGTTTGGTGAATTCAAGGTGACTTGTGTATTTTGAGTTTCTATCATTTGATCTTGTTTTAGAAAGTGTTTTAGTGTGCTTTCATTGCCAATTTTGTGTCCATTATAAGAGGGTATTGTGGTGAGAGGTCTCCCACACCCTAAGACAGTGTGTATGTTGGCAATGTTTAGCATCCACTAAGCATTGAGTAGTTTTGTAGAAGCTCTACGATAACATCATAACAAACCATATCCATTTGCAAGTCACAAATAAGGTATTATGCAAGATCCATTCCTCTCTATCTCTTCCCTTTGCTCTAGCTCTCTCTAATCCATTTTGTGTGTGTCTTGGTGTGAGGGTACTTGTGTGTGTTTTGTGGTACATCTTCTTGATTGTGAAAAAATCTCTCTTGCGTCCTAGTTTGCATACCATAACTAGGTGGTGCCCCTATCTTGTTTGGGTTTGACTGTGGGTTTGTTGTTTTGTTGTGTTTGTTGTTGCCCCAGTCCCAATTGAGCAGCACGGGAGCCTTGAGGGGTGTTTAGAGGTCGCCTCTCTTGTCGCCCGCCCCGGACCGCCTCAATAGCTTTGGATATGAAGCCTCAACTTCCCAATCAAGGGAGTAATAGAGGCTTGTTGTCCTTTGAAAGCTGCATCAGCCATTACCATATCTCCCATCTCAAAAGCTTGAATGCCCAACTTGGTGGCCAACTCCATTGATATGATGTTCAGAGTAGAGCCAAGGTCAAACAAGATGATCTTGTGTTGAAGGACACATAGCCTTTTAGAGTGATGAGGAGAAGGACTATGTGTTGATCTTTTCCTCTTGGGAGGAGTGGGTGATCGTTTAGACCGCCGTCTGCGTGGAGCCACATCTTCAGAGGAACTTAAACTTTCATTGCTTTCTTGCTCTTTGGATTCCTCCTCTTGAATGGGAGAGAGTCTTCTTTTGGGGGTCTCTTCAAGAGGCCTCTAAGCTCTCTCTCCTCTTGGAGAGGAAGGGAAATTCCATAAGCACGAAGTTGTTGAGTAACTTTGGCTTGCAAAGCAAGGTTGCCCATAGCTTGTTGCAACCTAGTGATGAGATAATTCACAAACATGGGAGCATCATCATTAGCACCTTCATGTGCAAAATCAAAGCTATCAATGTTCATTCTAATCTCTTGATTATTGTCAGCCATGTTAACAAAAAGTTATGTATGTACTTAGTGTATGCTTTGGCAATTCAAAACCTTAGTTGCCACTCCTCTTAGCCTTTCAAAATCGGCTCTTAAGTATCTACACCCACGGCTCGAAGTGGTTAATTATAGAGAGTAGAGGAGTAGGTCTAACATAGCCGAGTTGCCGAGGGCTAGCTCCTTTCGGACTTCTTATGGCTCAATAATGGTAAAGCCGTAGGCAAGTCTAAAAACACTCCATTATTAAGTCCAAAGCTCCCAAGGTGTGCACCATCCCCCACATAGTGGGCTCAACAAAACCGATAATAGATCCCAGTTCCACTTACCCTAATATAATTAACAACATTAACCATTTATAGGCTACTTAAGGACCTCTCTTCTTAAGCAAGAAAAGAGAAACCAAATTCTTTGATACCAATGTAATGGAATTGGCCTATTTAATTTGAGAGTAGCGGAAATTAATGAGAGTGCTTTTGAAAAATGACTTTGTGAGCATAGCGGGTGAACATAATTGAAGATAGCAACATAATCATAGCAATCAGTTAACTTGGCATGAACAATACTTTTGCAAGAGAGAGAATTTAGAGAACATGACAACATTTGAGGACCGGATTTATGTGGAGCTGGTCCCCCTCCAATAGGCATTTGTATTATGATTTCTCCCATTAAGAGAGACTTGTTACAATACAATCTTTGTGTTCCTTGTAACCTAGGTGATGCAATGGAGATGGAAAACTTCATGCATCACAAGCATAACATAAACTTGAAGAAAGCTTTAACTATCCCAAGCCTCGGTCCCAAGACCTCAAACACCTTCGAAGGTGGAGAGAGCTAGCAGGGAATGAGGGTAGGAAAGAGGAAGAAGAAACATTTCATAGGAGAAAGAATTAGTTCCTCACTTATCATAACTCTTCTTGCTAGCATACATAATAGCATAGTAATGAAGAAGAAGGAGATGGCAAGCTTAAGCATTGAAGCATGGCTCTTGGTTGGATTTGCACTCCATATCCAAGAGTGTTGGTGTAGGCTCTCAACGTCTACTTGCTTGGAGAAGGAGAGGGAGCTCTTGCACTTTGCATAGCACACAATGAGAGTGTTTGTAAGTGTGTGTGGGTGAGTATACCCCCTGACCAACCCCCTAGCTTGCTTGGGTTGACCACCCCTTTAGCTCATGCTTGAAGCTCATTGGACCCCTCCAGGCCTAGCCAATCATAAGCAGGAGGCATTACAAGCAGCAAGGGTAGACTTGAGACAAGTGTACCCCTTTCCCCTTTGAGAGAGAGGGCTAGATAAATGCAAAATCAATTAATTAAATCTCCTAAATTATCATTGGACCCCTTGGGTGGCCAACCAATAAGCTTCAGGCACACCATGAGGGCAACATGAGGAGGAACTTGACAAGTGTCCCTTTTGCTTTCTTTGTACCATGCATGCCTTGTGTGAGTGTGTGGGTGTTCTCTCTCATCCCCCCCATGTAGGGCTCGCCCCCTTCTTGTAGGGATTGAATATCTAACTTTTTGACACCTCAAGCCCCTCATGCATAGGCCCAGTTCCCACCACAAGCTTGGCCCTTAAGCACTTTAAGCTTGGGCTACTCACCTCAAGTGCAACCCTAGCATCTCAAGCATGTCAAGCACCTCAAGCATCTCAATCATTAAGCACCTCAAGCATCTCAAGCACCTCAAGCAGTCATCAAGCATGACAATCAGGACAAGCACCTCGAGCTGGGTCGGGTTCCCGCGCCTCACACAACTAATATCCTTAGCAAGGAAGTTGGGTTGTGCCACACCATCATTGAAGATTGTAATAGCCAAGGTTTTTGTGAAGAAGCTACTAAATGAGCACAATCTTCTCAAACACTAATCACTAGAAATCATGTTGAAATTTCAATACATAATTTTGTAAATGATATTTGTATTTTGATTCAAAACACTCACTTCATCATAGTTTCTTGCATATTTCATCCAGATTATTCTTTGAAGGAGTATTTCATAAGGGATTTGGAACATTTCATTCAGATGAAAGAAGAAACCTCTAAGAACGATCATGGGTTACTTTGTAAAATTTTGTGTATTTGCAACTAAAAACAATTTACACAAAGCTTATTCTCTGTGCTTGAGTTTTTCTTGATATTTAACCATTGGATTTTAGACCAATTGTCACCTAATTGTACTTCACCATTGATTTTTAGATCAATTGTATCAATTGACTTGGATATGTTTAAAGTTTACTTGTGTATTGATAAATTTTCATGCTCTCATAATCACAAGGTTTTTAGTATTGTGATGCCAATTTAAGATTCTTTTGGATGTCTATAGTCATCAAATGTTGAATGCTGAAATCATCAATTTTGTTATAAGGTTTAAAAATAAACATCAACTAAACTTTTTGTATTTCTTTTTAGAGCCAAAAGAAAAAAATGTGTTGTTTTTAGAGAGGAATAATTTATTTGAAAGAGAAAGTGCTTTTATTCAACCTTTTATGGGGCCTCATCGAAGCCATCAACCACCCCCTATTCAGTTACTACTTACCTTGAAGCAACAAAGAAGGGTTCTTGTCTTAGATATAGAGGGTTTACTACTTCATTTCAGTTGAAATGCGACACGATGATATTGTTCCATCATGGGCCAAACACATGTGAATTGTCAATGACAAAGATGAATTTTATCATGTGGTGCGTCGTGCTGCAGAAGCTTTCTTAGACTTTTGTTTTGATGCTAGCAACACATTAATTTTTTATGATACTCCATATAGAGTGATGTGGAATATGCCGTGAACTTATCTCATATTTCCAAAGTTTTGGAGACAAACACTTGAACAGCTTCAAAGCTTCTTAGAAGGCACAATAATTCCATGGTTAGTGGGATGGTTGTGCAAGAAACAAGAGGAGTTATACTTCCAATATGATTTTGAAAAAAGTAGAGGATCCTGAGAAAACTTGTCAAGAAGACAGTGTTGAGAGTCACATGTTGAAGTTATTTGGCAAAGATGGTTGATAGAGATATCAATTGTACACAAAACCACATTCAATTAGAACTAGTTCTTTGTAAATTTTATACGAGATGAATATAAATTGTACATTTATCTTTCATTCAACCATTTATCACTTTATTTTTTTGTACTTGAAGTGTACCCTGTTGTAAGGGGACTTCTATATCAATTTAATGTGTTTCACATGGAGTGCACCTTATCATTTGGGGGATTCTTTATTAATGGAGTGCATCCTTCTTATGGGTGCTCTTTTTCTTGCTGCTACAAGTAGAGAATTATTTATATTGTGCTCATATATTGTGTAAGTATTCGCTATAAATATTTAGACCTCGTTGTAACTTGGATTTTTTCACGAAGTGCACCCTAGTGAAAGGGGAATTCTTTATTATTGGAGTGAATTCTAATTTAAGGAGACAAATTTTCCTTTGTATTTTTAGTTTGGAATGTAATCATTATTTTTGTTTACAAAGTATAAATGGATTTAGTCATGAGAACCCTTTTTGCTTCAAGACACAAGTACGACTTCTTATGCTGGGTATTTCTAGTCCTTGGGTGGTATATATTATTTTGTACTTAATATAAGTTGTATCAATAGAATACCTCTTTTTTTATACTCATTCAAAAATATTCATTGAACAATGTTATTGTCATTTGGCATGGAGACTCGTACAAGAATATGCCATGTTGTTGTGATATTGGCATGGGAAGTCATATGCATGTATACATGCACAACCAAATAATTTCTTATCTAAATCATTACAATTTCGAATAATATGCAGCTATAACCCATTCATTTAGAACATAACGTCAAAATTAGAACTCTTTATCATAAAATCCATTATTGACATTAGTTTAATTCTTCTCTCTTAAGACTTTGTGTTTTCCAAATATGTTTAATGGTAAGAACAACGTAATAAACATAAGAGTGTTGCATTTATTATAGTTGCAAATAGATTGAAATTTTCTTTATAACAACTGCTTTTTTCTCATAAATATACATAGAATACCATTGACCCAAGTAACATGAAATTGATTGAAGAGTTTAGAATGGCCAAGTGGTGGATTTAAAAACCCCTTTGCTATAAAATGTATAAAATTAGGATGACTTAGCATAAGTGTAACTGAATACCTAAATGTCTTATCCTCATGAACATGTTCAAAAGAATGCATCTATGTGCACAAAGTGGCGTATCACATGGTATTCTAGAATGTAATATATGTGATCTTAACCGTTTCTTGATGTAGATCAATAAATATCTAAAAAAGCAAAGTGAAAGCGATATCTTAAATAAAATTCAAATTTTTAGTTTTGTCAATGGTCAAATTGGATATATTCAAAAAAATTGAAAGTGATCATTCGGCTTGGGAACGGGGTGTTTTCCACTGGAAACCTTATTTATTTCAATAGACAACAACTTAGACATATATGTAGGTACTCATTTTAACTTATCACTTTGAGTGTAGCTTGGACAAGTGGTGGGCTTTATGTTCCTCCATAAGTCAAGGGAGCCTAGCTTATATAAGTGCACTATGAAACCAAAATGCCTATGATGCAACCAAGAATATCATACATGTTTTATATATGCTTCATGCCTCAAATCAAGAAGTCCGAGATTAGCGGTGGACCTTGCTTGAATGTCATAGAAAAGTGGGTTATTTTCCTCAATTTGTGTCCTAGCTTGGACAAGTGGTGGACCTTGAATAAGTTTAGGTACTCACTTTGATGGATAAGTGGTGGGCCTTGAAACCAAGATCTTCACCTTGAGATAAATCATAGGTAGAACAATATAGCATACACACTGATAATGGATGGAATGTACTAGTCTCTTAATGTTTCAATTGACTAAAACCGTGGAATTTCATGTCCAATTTTGTTTTCAACGTATAATGTACGTACATAAATTGGAATGAGACCATAAGCAAATTGACGTCTTTGACAAAAGTCTCATTACTTTATACATGATATGCTGAAAGTTATCCAACCTGGGAATTGGGATTTTCCCACTTCATCTAATATAGTCTTGATTTGATGTGGCACATGGCACCAGCATAAGATGGGGAGTGATAGTGTGTGTATGGTGGCCATTGGCAGGGCCTATGAGTATTTGATGCCGAGGAAGTAACTATAGCTGAAAAAAACGAGCAGCAATAGGATTGCAGGCATATGGGCTCAGAAGGATCTTGGGAATAATGCAACCTGGCAATGTCCCTATCATCAATTTGTTCAATTTCTATGCTTGCACACACTCAAGATTAGGTGCACACATACTTGAATTTTATGGCAGTTTTTTTCCTTTTTGGTGCACTACACACACAATAATATTTATGCGCACGCATGAATTCTTGATGAGAATTAAGAATTATCTTGACACACACAAGGTTCATTAGTCAGAATTAAACATTAATTTCATCCCAAGTGAATCAAAAAGTGTAGGTCAATTGATTTACGCACCTAATTTTAGCAAGTGATTGGCACACATTGAACCATATTAATCAATCAAGAATTGAAATGAGCAAGTGAGTGCACTTAGATTGTATTACAATCCAAGCTATTCATATGCTCCATGCAAAGATGCATCATTGCACACACGTGTGTGCACCACCAAATCGGCTCCAAAATTGACCAATATAGGCCAAAAATCAAACACTCAAATCATCAAATTAGCACACTTAACTTGATAAGAGTGATGATTCCACCTCTTATAAGGGGATTAAACATACATTACACATCAAAATTTAGTGGTTAGGTTAACAAAATTAGTCAAAAATTAAATTAGCATGGAAATGAAGAAAAATTAGTAAGGGGTAGTATGAAATTAGTGATATTAGGGGTGAAATTGGGGGGTTTGGGGTATTCATAACTCAAAAATTAGCTTCAATTACTTGCACACACAATCAAATTAAACTAAAAGTGAGTTGCATACACTCAAAATCGATGAAATTAGTAGTGAGATTACTCTTATCAAAGCATCCTCTACTCCTCTAGCTTAGGCAACTGCTCCCCAAGAACGATGCCAAATGTAAGAGGTAGTTGTAGCATAGGCCAACTCTGACAAAATTGTCAACCTAGAGAAAGCATCACGCGGCTAGGGCATGGAAACATCACACAATGAAGTGTGAGAGCGTCATCGGACACAATGAGTAAAAGGATTCAAGAGAATGCTTCTCCAATGCAAGTAGAGATTAGCCATGGCTAGACTAGCTCTAGTCACACTCTAATTACTAATCAAGCAGCTACTACACACATCAAGTCCACGTCCAAATTCTAACTTGCCAATCTTCTCGAGTCACAAGAGCACATTCATCAACACAAGAGAGCAACTACTTGATAGACAGGTTTGACTTGCCCCCAATAGTCCTCCATGTAGTATTGTGGACTTTCTTCAAGCGCATCCATCCCATAGGCAATATTAGGGTTTATATCCTCCTCACAACCTTCCAAACAAGCAATAGATGACTCACAACCCACTTGATTCACAGAAGTGATTCTCGGATGTGGTGGTTGTGTTCCTAGCACTGGAGGTGGTAAGGGTGTTGTTTGAACAACATTTGGGGCCCTAGCGACCATGTGTTGTGATGTTTGTTCAAGAGGTGGGGCCGGCATCAATGCAAGCACTCGAGGTGTGTCTGTCCATGCTAAGGTTGGTCTATTGGCTGTCGCGCGCTTAAATACTATGAAATCCTTAGCTTGATGACCATACCTCCCACAGGCATTGTAGTTCCCATTGAATTTTACTCTAAAAGTAGGGCATTCACTGGTACTATGCGGTCCATAGCATACTGAGCACCATTGTTGCTCCCTTCTTGGATACACATGATTGTTTTGTGGAGCACGATTGTCTCTAAGACTCTCTTGAATGGCCTTGGTGAGATCTGCTAAAGTCATCTCAAATATCTTGGGCTCCTTAGCAATAGGCTTTAGGGTCATTGGTTGATGCCCTGATGCTTGCGAGCTAATAGATTTAGGCTCAACAGATACTCTTTCTCCTTGAATCATTAAATTATCCTCCAATTGGATCGCATTGGTGGTGACTGCTTCCCAAGTGGTGATACCTCTAATGACTATACCATTGTAGATATCCTCATGTCGTAATCCCCTAATGAATCTATCAAGAAATTGATTATTATTGAAGCACTCATTTGGATTACAACGAGAATTCAAATGCTTCAAGCGACTAATAAAGTCTCTCACCGACTCTCCTTCCTCTCATTGGGCTTTCTAGAGCTGAGAGGCTACACCCCAAAGCACTCCCTCTCGTATGTATTCTTTCAAGAATAGTCTCCTAAGAGTAGGGTAATTTGTTTTTTCTTCCACCCTTAGGGTTCTATACCAATCCCCAGCCTTCCCACTTAAGGTTAGGCTTAAAGTATTACTCTTATGCAGGTCATTGTGTTCTCCTAGAGAATCGCATATTTGTTCAAACACTTTGATATGCTTTCTCACATCCCCGTCTCCACTAAATTTTTGTGTGAGCTTGGCTATTTGTACTGCCTTACTTATAGATTCTCTATCATGCGTGTTACGCATATTCTCAGCAATAGATCGACCGATAGCTCGGGGGGTTCACTGTGTAAAACTACCATATCACTTGCATTCAAGACATGTTTGTAAAACCCCTTATCTGTAAATTTTTTTAGAAATATAATATAACCTTTTATTTTAAAATCTGTAAGTTTTTTTTCAAATTTGAAAAAATAATGCCCTTATGTATATATATTTCTGTAAGTTTCAAGAACTTTAAATACCCTTCTGTTGAACTCACGTGATAGGTTACATTTTTATTAGGTGACCTCCCCGGGACCGATAGCTTGAGCAAATGTTGCCAAGTCACCTAAGTAGCAGGCACCGTGGGTGAAGGCGCTCCAGAGACTACATGTGGAGTAGGTATTGGCATTGGGCTTGGCGCATAGGAAGCCCTTGGGTTCCACGTTTGGTACGGTGTTGTGCCATGTGGTGGCCCAAAGTTCATATGTGTGGCCCTAGGCATAGCAGGCGTCGAATGTGACATGCTAATGCTATCCGGTATGGTCCCATGGAAATAAGAGCTTGGGTGTTGTGGTTGTGGAGTATAGGTAGTTGAAACAATGGGAGGGGTAGGGGCTACATGAGTGCGATGACCCATAGGTGCATACGATTGGTACACACTTGTAGGTACTGTTGCAGGCATTGAGCTACCATGTAGTGGTGCTTTACTAGCAAATGAGATCCATGGCATGTTTCTTGGCAAGCCCATCATTGGGGTAGGCATGGTAGCCATGGTGTCATCAAGGGAAAGATGAGCTAGACTTGGAAAGGTAAAGCTATCACTTGTGGGCTCAGATTGCACTGAGACCCCTGGCAAAACAACATATGGAGGATCCATCGGACTTACCGAGGGAGTCTCCATTTGCGATAAGGTCGGTTGTTTAGCCTTTCCTGTATCCAAGAATCTCATGAGACCCGTTGAAGGCATGTGGACCCCCTTATTCTGTCTCTCTAGCTCAATGACTCTGTGGATGACCTCACAAACTCTTTGTTGTTGATCCTCCACACTAGTAGCACCCATTGTGGATTGTTGACCTGTGTATAGGTCGGTTAGAGTTTCCGTTTGTAGTTCGTAATCCCACTTCTCATTTAGGAACGCTCCATCTAAGCTTGAGGTGCTAGGGGTGTCCTTTGAACTAGCTGCAATGTGACTCTCTATGGATTGACCCTTAGTGATCGCTAATTCAAGAGCATTTGATTGCTCTCCTAGCAAGGATATTGACATAGGAGCTTTTGATTTTAACTCTCTTCGTTGCTCCGCCTTGCGTAAGCTCTCGATTTCCTTTTCCCTCGCTGCAAGGATATACCGCTCAACCTCTTGCACTTTGGCAACGCTTCTACCATCAGGTAATATAACCTCAGAGGGGCATAGCTCTGAAGAGTGAGGGGGTGCAGTGAATGGAGTATTCATGTGCACACTCTCTAAGAGCATAGGGTCTACGTTGGTCATGAATGGCGAATTTACTTCCCCACCCCCCTCATTTACATCGTTAGCTCCATGTTTAGCTCCATGTTCAAAGTGAGTGGCTCTACTAAAGGTTTCCGTCAAGCGGCTAAGCACGCTCGGTCCGGACCGTGGATCCATGGCATGCATGTCTTACCTTGAGCTATCAGGATTAGGCATTGGGAAACCCCCATGACGTCGTAGTCTCAAAGGAAGAGTCACTAGTCGCTATGTTTGGGTCTTGGTTTGTACTACCTTGGGTCCCCGCCGAGGGCCCGGAACCTAAGGTAGGTGGATATTGAGAACTCGTGTAAGTCGAAATGCTCTCTAGTTGCTCGGCCTCTAGCACACGACCAGAGCACAGATACCTCAGTTGCCTTTTAACACAAACTCCTTCTTCTCAACACACACACCCTCCTTCTATACCTTTCCTACAATTGAAATTGCACCACAAAGAAGCACAGAGTGCCATTCAAGCTTAGTGTATGGCATTCCCCGGCAACGGCACCAAAAATGTGTACATCTGTCACACTTGTCAATGCAAGGGACTTGCCGATACACTGTGTGCGAGCCACAATGACTCCAAGCACACAACTAGCTTAGACTAGTAAGCTCAAAGATGGAGATGGTGTGTCACTCACTGCTCTACGCTTGTTGTCGTGGAGGATTCCTCGCCGCAAAGAAGAAGGAGCCGCCGCTTCGCCGCCGCCGTGCCATCGTCACAATGCTCTCTCTCTCTCTCTCTCTCTCTCTCTCTCTCTCTCTCTCTCTCTCTCTCTCTCTCTCTCTCTCTCTCTCTCTCGCATACACACACACACAAGGAGATGAAGAAGAAGAAGATGGAGATGGAGCAAGAGCACTCTTCAATTGCACAAATGAGAGAATGAGTGAATTTTAGGTTTAGTTGATTTTTATATGAGCTCACCCCATTCACACTTGGGCACCGATGCTTAGCCAACTAATCCCTTGAATGTTCCAGTTAGAGTGCGCCTATCATCGGCGATCATTCTTACCCTTTTCCTATTGGACCGACAAGCCCGGTACCTGACTCTACCAAATAAATAATACGGCATCTGTCGTAGGTGACAGGAATGTGCGTGAGGGTTAACAGAAGGGAAGCTCAAGATCGATAAGTTCAATGGAAAGAACCACCAGCACTGGAAGATACAGATTGAAGACTATCTCTACCAGAAGGACCTTTATTTGCCACTAGGTGGTCTTGCAAAGAAGCCCGCAACGATGGTAGATGAAGCATGGATTGTCATTGACCGAAAGGCAATGGGAACAATCCGGTTAATCTTGGCATCAACGGTGGCCTTCAACGTTACGGAGATGAAGACCACAAAGGACTTGATGAAGTCACTTGAGGACTTCTACGAGAAACCATTGGCATCCAATAAGGTATTTCTCATGAAGCGCTTGTTCAATTTAAAGATGGCAGAGAATGGTTTAGTTGTAGAATACCTAAATGACTTTAACACCAACATAAGTCAACTTCGATCGGTGAAATTCAATTTCAATGACGAAGTGCAAGCTCTCCTTGTACTATAGTCTCTATTGAATAGTTGGGACAGCCTTGTGATGGTTGTAAGTAATTCTATCTCTGGCACAAATACTCTTAGGTTTGATGATGTTGTGGGTGTTCTCCTAAGCAAGGAAATGCAAAGGAGAAGCACAGGTGAAGCATCAAGTGCTGCACTATCAGTGGAAACAAGAGGAAGACCTAAGGAGAGGTTCAAAAACCAAAAGGGTCGTGATTGCTCAAGGCGGAGCAAGTCACACACAAAGTCAGTTCTTGAATGTTGGAATTGCAGCAAGAAGGGCCACATCAAGAAGGATTGCTGGTCCAAGAAGAAGAAGGAGTCGGAGTCAACAAGCCAACATCGGAGGCCAATGTGACAGGTAAGTAGAGCAAGATTCTCTAATTCTCCCATTAGACAATGTGTCTCATTCCTAGATAGTAGATTTCGCGGCTTCATTCCACGCGACACCACACAAGCAACATTTCCTAGATTACACCAAAGGTAATTTTGGGTATGTATACTTGGGAGATGATGAAGCTTGTGAAATTATCAGCAAAGGTACAATTTGTGTCAAAACTACTAACGAAAATAAATGGAAGCTTAAAGATGTTAGGCGTGTTCCTTCTCTTTGTAAGAATTTGATCTCCACAGGACAATTGGCCGGACGATGAAGGTCACAACATTGCATTTGAAAAAAAAACACTGGAAGATCTCAAAGGGATCTTTGGTGGTTGCCAAAGGAGAAAAGGTTGGTACACTTTACTTGTGTACTGTCAGCTCGCAATCTTCAGTTTGTGCAACAACTACAGAAGTCGACAGTGCGGTATGGCACTACTGGCTTGGGCATATGAGTGCCAAAGGAATGCAAATCCTTCAATCAAAGAAGCTTCTACCAGGTGTGAAAGAAGTGGACTTAGAGTTTTGTGAAGATTGTGTTTATGGTAAACAAAAGAGGGTAAAATTTCAAAAATCAGGAAATGAAAGAAAAAATAAAAAACTTGAGTTGGTTCATTCTGATGTTTGGGGTCCTCCAAGTACACCATCACTTGGTGGCTCATTATATTATGTAACATTCATAGACGATGTGACTAGGAAAACATGGGCTTATGTCATGAAGAATAAATCCTATGTGTTTTCCATATTTCAAAGGTGGAAAGCCTTTGTAGAGAATGAAGTAGGTACCAACGTTAAATGCCTTAGATTTGACAATAGATGTGAATATTACAGCCAAGCTTTTGAAAGCTTTTGTACTAGCAATGGTATTTGGAGGCAAAGGACAACCCCAAGGACACCTCAACAAAATGGAATTTCTAAAAGGATGAACAGAACAATCATGGAGCGAGCACGAAGCATGCGGCTACATGCAGGCCTATCGCTTGAGCTTTCGGCAGAAGCTGTAAGTACGTCTGTGTACTTAATCAACATGTCACCCTCAACGGCATTGGATGGGGGAGTTCCAGAAGAGGCATGGATAGGTAAACCGGTGAATTATGCATTTCTCAAAGTATTTGGGTGTGAGGCTTTCATGCACGTAGATAGAAGCCTAAGGTCGAAACTAGATGCAAAGTCCAAAAATTGTTTCTTCATTGGCTATGGAGAAGGTGACTTTGGGTATCACCTATGGAATCCTAAAGATGGTAAAATCTTTAGGAGTAGGGATGTAATTTTTAACGAACAAAATATGTAAAGGAGATTACTTGGAAAGAAAACAAACAAAAGAAATAGGTGACGGCTACATGGAGCTTGAGGATGGTGAAGACTCAAGGACTGCAAACAGTGACAATGTGCAACAACGTCAACCAAATGAGGAGCCTCAAACTATTCCCCAAAGATCTACAAGAGCAAGTAGACCTCCAGAAAGGTTCGTTCCTCCCTTCAACCATCTCTTGATCTCAGATTTTGGAGATCCAGAATCATACAAAGAAGCTATGCATCACGAATCCAAAGAAGAATGGATGAAGAGCACGCCAGTGGAGATGGACTCATTCATCGCAACCAAACATGGGAGTTGGTTGAGTTGCCTAAAGGTAAGCGGGCATTGCAGAGCAAATGGGTGTATAAGCTAAAGGAAGAAGAAGGTGGGAAGAAAAGGTACAAGCCTAGGCTTGTGGTAAAAAGGGTTTTCTCAAAAGAAAGGTATTGACTTCAATGAAATATTTTCTCTTGTTGTAAAAATGAACTCAATTAGGATTGTCTTAAGCCTTGTGGCTAATCATGATTTAAATCTTGAGCAAATGGATGTAAATACAACATTCCCTCACGGTGACTTAGAGGAGGAAATTTACATGATTCAACCAAAGGGGTATGAAGTAAAAGGTAAGGAGAAAATGGTTTGCAGATTAAAGAACAGCTTGTATGGTTTAAAGCAAGCATCAAGACCATGGTACTTGAAGTTTGATCAATGGGTGTCGGATCATGGATTCAGAAGATGCAACTCAGATCATTGCGTCTACACAAAGAATTTGAGAGATGGGAAGTTCATCATCCTGATGTTGTATGTTAATGACATGATGATTGCAAGTGCTAACATGCAGGACATCAACGACCTAAAAGAGGAGCTGTCTAAATCTTTTTCAATGAAAGATTTAGGTGTTGCAAAGAGGATACTTGGTATGAATATATCAAGGGACAGGACGAAGAAGACGATAAAGCTATCTTAGGAGAATTACGTCAAGAAGGTAATAGAAAGTCTTGCAATGCAAAATGCAAAAATGGTTTCTACACCTTTGGCTGGCCACTTTAAACTAACCAAGGATATGTGTCCAAAGACACAAGAGGAGATAGCCTATATGTCTAAAGTTCCATATGCTACAGCGGTAGGTTCACTTATGTATGCTTTGGTATGGACAAGGCCAGACATTGCACATGCAGTGGGAGTTGTAAGTAGGTTTATGGACAACCCAGGTAAAGAGCACTGGCAAGCTGTGAAGTGGATACTTAGGTATTTGAAAGGGACAACAACCAATGCTTTGTATTTTGGAGGCACTGAGATTTTTCTTCAAGGGTATGTTGATGTAGATATGGCAGGTGATAAAATATACTCGAAAGAGCACTATTGGCTATGTCTTCACAGTTGGAGGGACAACAGTAAGCTGGGCTTCAAAGCTGTAGAAAGTGGTCTCACTTTCTACCACAAAAGCAGAGTATGTAGCAATGACAGAGGCAAGCAAAGAAATTTTGTGGCTTCACAAATTCTTAGAAGAGCTCGGATTCAAACAAGACAATTGTGTCTTGTATAGTGATAGCCAAAGCGCTATCCGTTTTGCGAAGAATTCGGCCTTTCATCATTCAAGGACAAAGCACATTGAGATGAGATATCACCATGCGGCACTCTTTTGGAAGAGGAACATCTAAAGCTAGGAAAGGTGCATACAAGTGAAAATCCTGCAAACATGTTTACAAAGGTGGTCGACAAGGAGAAGTTGAGCTTTTGGTCATCTTCAATCGGCATTCAAGGATAAGAAGCCAGAATGGAAAGCAGTCATAGGTTTGGTGTGGAGATCAGTCTCCAAGTGGGAGATTGTTCAGTATGGAACCTGATTTATCCCTTGTAATTTTTTGTATTAAAAAAACACATTTGTAAGGCCCCCATTATGAGGAGAAGCCATCGTGTGTGAAGAAAAATCACTTGTCGTAATATTCCTTTTTGTCGGAATATTATGACTGGACGGTGATCGAAAAGTGGTCAGAAAACGGCCAGTCGTTTGGCCGGTGGCCGATAGTCAATGGCCGATGGTGGTTGATTTCAAAGGCGGGCTTGTCTTCTCAAGGGCGGACACACATGGGCGGATTTAGGGGTCTGATTTGGACTTGTCTACACAAGGGCGGCTACACATGGCTGGCTCTCATGAGAGAGTTGGGCCTATAAAAGGAGGCCATTTCTACATGCATTTCAGAGTGTGAAGTTGATGCAACAAGGTGGGTGTGAGGTGTGGAGAGTGAAGTAAAGTGGGAGCTCTATTAAGGGTATAACCCCTTTGTAACCTAATTCTTGTTTGAAGTACTAAAGCCATTGGGTGGCTGCTTTTCGTTGGATGTAGCCCACATTGGGTGACCCACGTATATCGTGTGCGCTCTCTCTCTCTCTCTCTCTCTCTCTCTCTCTCTCTCTCTCTCTCTCTCTCTCTCTCTCTCTCTCTTGCTCTCTACTCTATAATCTCTCGTGTGTGATAATTTGTCTCTCTCCATTAAGTAAACTACTCATTCATCTACTTAGCTACGTCCTATTTCCTAATATTAGCCTAGGGTTATAATTGATTGCTTATCTTACATGCATAAATCTAAAACAATTAGTAGTTTAATCTTCATAATAGTTTAGGTGTTTTTTTTGCTTAATGTTGTTTAGTCTTTGGCTATGATTGGACCCATCTATTGAAAGCAAAACTTTCACTTTGTATGATTGATCATTGCACTTTATGTTTTATTCATCTTTGTTGGCCTTTGATACTTATGACTTGCTTTATATTTTGACAACTCAACATTCCATGTATATTGTATGGTTTTGGACTCAATAAGAGTTTCAATTTGTATAACGTAATGTGGTGGGTTCAATTTAACCACTCCCTATAGTGGCTTGGGGTCCATGCCTATATAAGAAGGTCTTTTATTCAAAGAGGATTCATTCTTGAGTAGTCATTCTTGAGGGCTCACTCTTGAGTTCTCTATGAATGGCCTAGCCTTGAGCTTAATGCCCATGCTTAGAAGGCTACTACTAATCTCTTGTAATTAGAGTAGGTCTTGCTTGATTAAACTAATCTCTATTTTGCTCATTAATCTTGTCTTCTCTATATTTGATTAATGTCATGAAATAGTTTTACACTCTCATTATTCTAGATTTAAGAGAGGTAATGACTTCTTACTTTGATCTAACTCTCTTCTACCATGAGTATTTCAATTAGTTGATGACTTCTCCAATTCTCTTGATTTGTGTGGTGTGTGTCCACTCTTGCTCATGTGATAAGAGTTTGTGCCTAATTGTGTGCTTAAGTGTGTGAAGGTTTAAGAGCCTTGAGCTCAATGCCACTTGTGTGTGATATGATTAGAGTACCTATATTGGCATGTGATGATTGGAGAGGCCAACTTCAATGCAATTAATGTGTTCGTTGGTCATGGATGCTTGTGCTCTTGTGACTCCAAAACATTGGCAAGTCAGACTTTGGTGGACTTGATGTGTATAAGAGTTGCTTGATTAGTGATTAGAGTGTGATTAGAGTTAGTATAGCCATGGCTAATCTCTACTTGCATTGGAGAAGCATTCTCTTGAATCCTCTTACTCATTTTGTCCGATGACGCTCTCACACTTCATTGTGTGATGTTTCCATGCCCTAGTAGATGCTCTCTCAAGATTGATGATTTTGTCAAAGTTGGCCTATGCTACGACTAACTCCTACACTTATTGTGATAGCTTAAGCATAAACAATCATAAAGTGGAATGATATTTGGCATAACTAGCTTCAATAGTTTGAGTTGATATCATACGTGTCTTGCACAATCTGTACTGGCATGGATACATCACATTCGACATTATCAAATGTAAAATGTGAGCTTATATCTGCCGTAGCTCTTTGTTGGGATTTCAGGACAACTGGCCGGACATCCCACTTACTACTAACCCATCTACTAACTTAACCACATATACACCTATTCTTTAATACAAAAGAGAATAAGGAGCTCCAACAAGATAACGTTGTTGTGCGCTCCACCCAACAACAGCTCTCTCTCTCTCTCTCTCTCTCTCTCTCTCTCTCTCTCTCTCTCTCTCTCTCTCTCTCTCTCTCTCTCTCTCTCTCTCGTACTTGCACTCGCACACACTTCCCGCGGCACCTCCAACTGATATCAGAGCAAGTTTTTTGCTTGCCTTTTTCGCGTCCGTGCGTGCGCACTTTTAAAAGTGCAAACATGTTTCGAATTTCTTCATCGGTAAATTTAGCGTTCCGAGCGTTTTCAGTAGGTATCATGAGGTTTTACCCCCCTCTCGAAGTTGTTCGTGCAGTCGAAATCTTCATCCGAGCTATGCTTCAAGAGTTGTATTTTTCAACTCCACTTTTGCTACAGGTACAAATACAAGTACAAGACACAGGTGTAGGTTGTTCAGAGACTATTTTTGGATTGTATATAGACATTTTGTGGCTATTATGTGCTATTGAGACGGTGTTTATGGGCTGATTAGGAGCACTTTCCGCCATCGACATTGTCTCGGGTTTTTCAGGCATCCATCTCCTCATAGGTTCTTGCATACATAGAGACATCCAGGTTCCTTACAGGTTGCACTGTTTTGTATCAACACAGATTTCAGTGGGAGTACTTGATGCGCATATGCATTGTTTTGGCACTTTTGATAGTGCTTGAGCTCTTTTGAGAGCGATTTTACTCCCCACAGGGATTTGTTTACTGCTTGCACATTTTGTTTGGCGCATGTTTGAGCGTGTATACTGCACCTTGCAATATTGTTGACAGTGGATGTACGTTGAGTTGTGGAAACTGCCACATGTACCTTTTGTGGAGCCGATTTGGCTTGTTTCTGGCAGTCCTAACCGTTTCTGAGACTTAGTTCGGAGGCCCTTTCTAAGACTGGGGTGGTTTCTTGTCTGCATAACCTTTTGTGAGGGTCGATAGCGTGAGGTTTTCTTCAACTGGGGGATTCTCGAATTTTGAGATCCTTTCGGTGATATAGGTTGCTGGAGTACCCCTTTTTCGTGGACTCGCCATAGGACATGTGTAGAGAGAGCTATGTGCACTTGACGCCGAGTTGGCAGTCTTGGGTCAGCTTTTGACTTTTTACGCACAGTTAGTGGTTGATGCGCCTGTCTTATGCTCTAAGAGAATTACTTTTGATTCGTTATTGATCTCTTGTGACACTTTTGGATTGAGATTTTGTCAGTTTTTCTGGGGAAACTCTACCAAATTTTTCCCAGAATTACCAATGTTTATCACCATATTATCTTTAGCTTGCAGCCATGTCATCTAGCGGTGAAAAGGATATTTAAACTATCCAAAAATTTGATGGAACAAATTTTTCTATCTGGAAAGAGCAGATTTAAGTACAAAAAGGCCAGCTGGATCCTATCGTGGAGCGCCCAGAGGGCGAGTTTACACATGTTGAGTGGGAGAGACTTGATGCTAAGGCCAAATCTACCCTCCATTTTCATTTGGCCGAATCTGTGTACTTTACTATAGTTGGAGAAAGGACTGCTAGAGATGTATGGGATAAATTGTGTTCCAGTTATGAGAACAAAAGTGCCACTAATAAGGTTTTCTTGATGAAGAAGCTGTTTGATCTTCGTATGAAGGAAGAGGGCACTATTTCTACTCACATTAATGAGTTCAATATCATTTTCACTCAGTTGACCACTCAGGGTTTGGTCTTCGATGAGGAAATCAAATGTATCTTCTTGCTATGCAGTTTACCCTCGGCTTGGGATACGTTCTGTATGACGATTAGCAACTCAGCGCCTGGTACTAGTCTTGTGTACAATGACGTCCTTGGGAGTCTGTTTACCGAGGAGATTGGTAGGAAATCTGTCGAAGGCAATGTTAAGTATGGAGCCTGATTTACCCCTTGTAATTTTCTGTGGTAAAAACGCACATTTGTAAGGCGCCCATTATGAGGAGAAGCCATCGTGTGTGAAGGAAAATCACTCGCCGGAAACCAAAAATTTCAGGGCCAAAATTCAACTCTATTTGCCACTAGGCAGTCTTGCGAAGAAGCCCGCAACAATGGCAGATGAAGCATGGATTGTCCTTGATCGAAAGGCACTGGGAACAATCCGGTTAAGCTTGGTGTCAACGGTGGCCTTCAATGTTTCGGAGATGAAGACCACGGAGAACTTGATGAAGTCACTTGATGACTTCTACGAGAAACCATTGGCATCTAATAAGGTATTTCTTATGAAGCGCTTGTTCAATCTAAAGATGGCAGAGAATGGTTCAGTTGCAGAACACCTAAATGACTTTAACACAAACATAAGTCGACTTCGATCGGTGAAAATCAATTTTGATGACGAAGTGCGAGCTCTCCTTATACTATCATCTCTACCGGATAGTTGGGACAGCCTTGTGATGGTTGTAAGTAATTCTATTTCTGGCACAAATACTCTTAAGTTTGATGATGTTGTGGGTGTTCTCCTAAGCGAGGAAATACGAAGGAGAAGCACAGGAGAATCATCAAGTGTTGCATTGTCAGTGAAAACAAGAGGAAGGCCTAAGGAGAGGTTCAAAAACCAAAACGGTCGTGATCGCTCAAGACGAAGCAAGTCACGCACAAAGTCAGTTCTTGAATGTTGGAACTGCGGCAAGAAGGGTCACGTCAAGAAGGATTGCTGGTCCAAGAAGAAGAAGGAGACTGAGTCTCAAGACAACAAGCCAACATCGGAGGCCAATGTGGCAGGTAAACTAGAGCAAGATGCTCTAATTCTCTCATTAGACAATGTGTCTAATTCCTGGATAATAGATTTCGGGGCTTCATTCCATGCGACACCACACAAGCAACATTTCCAAGATTACACCAAAGGTAATTTTGGGTATGTATACTTGGGAGATGATGAAGCTTTTGAGATTGTCGGCAAAGGTGCAGTCTCTGTCAAAATTGCTAACAGAAATGAATGGAAGCTTAAAGATGTTAGGCATGTTCCTTCTCTTCGAAAAAATTTGATCTCTACAGGACAATTGGACGATGAAGGTCACAACATTGCATTCGGAAACAAACGGTGGAAGATCTCAAAGGGATCTTTGGTGGTTGCCAAGGGAGAAAAGGCCGGTACACTTGTGTACTATGAGCACGCAACTTTCAGCTTGTGCAGCAACTACAGAAGTTGACAGTGCAATGTGGCACTACCGGCTTGGGCATATGAGTGCCAAAGGAATGCAAATCCTACAAAGAAGCTTATGCCAGGTTTAAAAGAAGTGGATTTAGAGTTCTGTGAAGATTGTGTTTATGGTAAGCAAAAGAGGGTAAAATTTCAAAAATCAGAAAATAAAAGAAAAAATAAAAATCTTGAGTTGGTTCATTCTGATGTTTGGGGCCCTGCAAGTACACCATCACTTGGTGGCTCATTGTACTATGTAACATTCATAGATGATGCGAGTAGAAAAACATGGGTTTATGTCGTGAAGAATAAGTCCGATGTATTTTCTATATTTCAAAGGTGGAAAGCCTTTGTGGAGAATGAAACAGGTAAGGTTAAATGCCTCAAATCCGACAATGGAGGCGAATATTGCAGCCAAGCTTTTGAAAGCTTTTGTGCTAGCAATGGCATTCGGAGGCAAAGGACAACCCCAAGGACACCTCAACAAAATGGGATTTCAGAAAGGATGAATAGGACAATCATGGAGCAAGCACGAAGCATGCGGCTACATGCAGGCCTACCGCTTGAGCTTTGGGCGGAAGTTGTAAGTACATCTGTGTACTTAATCAATCGGTCACCTTCAATGGCATTGGATGGGGTAGTTCCAAAAGAGGCATGGACAGGTAAACCGATGAATTATGCATTTCTCAAAGTGTTTGGGTGTGAGGCTTTCATGCACATAGATAGAAGCCTAAGATCAAAGCTAGATGCAAAGTCCAAAAAGTGTTTCTTCATTGGCTATGGAGAAGGTGACTTTGGGTATCGCCTATGGAATCCTGAAGATGGTAAAATCTTAAGCAGGCCTACCGCTCGAGCTTTGGGCGGAAGTTGTAAGTACATCTGTGTACTTAATCAATTTGTCACCTTCAACGGCATTGGATGGGGTAGTTCCAGAAGAGGCATGGACAGGTAAACCGATGAATTATGCATTTATCAAAGTGTTTGGGTGTGAGGCTTTCATGCACATAGATAGAAGCCTAAGATCAAAGCTAGATGCAAAGTCCAAAAAGTGTTTCTTCATTGGCTATGGAGAAGGTGACTTTGGGTATCGCCTATGGAATCCTGAAGATGGTAAAATCTTAAGGAGTAGGGATGTAATTTTTAACAAACACAATATGTACAAAGATTACTTGGAAAGAAAACAAACAAAAGAAACAGGTGATGAGTACATGGAGCTTAAGGACGGTGAAGACTCAAGGACTGCAAACGGGGACAATGTGCAACAACGTCAACCAATTGAGGAGCCTCAACCTATTCCCCGAAGATCTACAAGAGTAAGTAGACCTCCAGAAAGGTTTGTTCCTTCCTTCAACCATCTCTTGATCTCAGATTCTAGAGAGCCGAAATCATACGAAGAAGCTATGCAACATGAATCCAAAGAAGAATGGACGAAGAGCATGCAAGTGGAGATGGACTCACTACATCGCAACCAAACATGGGAGTTGGTTGAGTTGCCTAAAGGTAAGCGGGCACTTCAAAACAAATGGGTGTACAAGGCGAAGGAAGAAGAAGGTGGGAAGAAAAGGTACAAGTCTAGGCTTGTGGTAAAAAGGGTTTTCTCAAAAGAAAGGTATTGACTTCAATGAAATATTTTCTCATGTTGTAAAAATGAACTCAATCAGGCGTGTCTTAAGCCTT
The DNA here is from genome assembly GCF_014529385.1 of Adiantum capillus-veneris. Lineage (NCBI taxonomy): Eukaryota > Viridiplantae > Streptophyta > Polypodiopsida > Polypodiales > Pteridaceae > Adiantum > Adiantum capillus-veneris. The sequence continues at coordinate 82,233,057 of NC_140931.1, read as the reverse complement.
GTGGCTGCTCATTATCTAAATCTGGAGCAAATGGATGTAAATCCGGCATTCCCTCATGGTGACTTAGAGGAGGAAATCTAAATGCTTCAACCAAAGGGGTATGAAGTAAAAGGTAAGGAGAAAATGGTTTGCAGATTAAAGAAGAGCTTGTATGGTTTAAAACAAGCATAAAGACAATGGTACTTGAAGTTTGATTGATGGATGTTGGATCATGGATTCACAAGATGCAACTCGGATCACTGCGTCTACACGAAGAATTTGGGAGATGGGAAATTCATCATCCTAATGTTGTATATTGATTACATGTTGATTGCAAGTGCTAACATGCAGGACATCAAAGACCTAAAAGAGGAGCTGTCTAAATCTTTTTCAATGAAAGATTTAGGTGCTGCAAAGAGGATACTTGGTATGAAAATATCAAGGGACAGGACGAAGAAGACAATAAAGCTATCTCAAGAGGATTACATCAAGAAGGTACTAGAAAGGTTTGCAATGCAAAATGCAAAACCAGTTTCTACACCTTTGGCTGGTCACTTTAAACTAACAAAGGATATGTGTCCAAAGACACAAGAGGAGATAGCCTATATGTCTAAAGTTCCATATGATGTAGCGGTAGGTTCTCTAATGTATGTTATGGTTTGGACAAGGCCAGACATTGCACATGCAGTGGGAGTTGTGAGTAGGTTCATGGACAACCTAGGTAAAGAGCATTGGCAAGCTATGAAGTGGATACAGGTATCTAAAAGGGACAACAACAAATGATTTGTATTTTGGAGGAACTAATATTTTTCTAGAAGGATATGCTGATGCAGATATGGCAGGTGACAAAGATACTCGAAGGAGCACTACTGGCTATGTGTTCACGGTTGGAGGCACAGCAATAAGCTGGGCTTCAAAGCTGCAAAAAGTGGTCTCACTTTCTACCACGGAAGCAGAGTATGTAGCAATGACGGAGGCAAGAAAAGAAATTATGTGGCTTCACAGATTCTTAGAAGATCTTGGATTCAAACAAGACAATTGTGTCTTGTACAGTGATAGCCAAAGCGCTGTCCATCTTGCGAAGAACTCAACCTTTCATTCAAGGACAAAGCACATTGAGGTGAGATATCACTTCATACGCACTCTTTTGGAAGAGGGACAGCTAAAGCTAGGAAAGGTGCATACAAGTGAAAATCCTGCATACATGTTTACAAAGGTGGTCAACAAGGAGAAGTTGAGCTTTTGCTCATCTTCAATCAGCATTCAAGGATAAGAAGCCAGGATGGAAAGTAGTCACAGGTTTGGTTTGAAGATCAGTCTCCAAGTGGGAGATTGTTAAGTATGGAGACTGATTTACCCCTTGTAATTTTTTGTGGTAAAAATGCACATTTGTAAGGCCCCCATTATGAGGAGAAGCCATCGTGCATGAAGGAAAATCACTCGTCGGAAACCAAAATTTTCACGGCCAAAATTTAGGGGCAACCGAGACTTTTTTTTTTTGCTTCGCCGAAATATTCCTTTTCGTCGGAATATTATGGTTGGACGGCGGCCGGAAAGTGACCGAAAAACGACCGGTTAGTTGGTTGGTTGGCCGGTGGCCGGTGGTCGGAAGTCAACGGTCGGTGGGCTGGTGGCCGAATTCAAAAGCGGACTTGTCTTCTCAAGGGCGGCCACACATGGGCAGATTGGAGGGTCCGATTTGGACTTATCTACACAAGGGCAGCTACACATGGATGCCTCTCATGAGAGAGGGCAACCCTTTTGGCCTATAGGAGGCCATTTCTACACAAATTTCATAGTGTGAAGTTGATGCAACAAGGTGGGTGTGAGGTGGTGAGAGTGAAGCAAGACGAGAGATCTATTAAGGGTATAATCCCTTTGTAACCTACTTCTTATTTTGAAGTACTAAAGCCATTGAGTGGCTGCTTTCCCATGGACATAGCCCACATTGGGTGAACCACGTATATCGTGTGTACTCTCTCTCTACTCTATAATCTCTTGTGTGTGAAAATTATCTCTCTCCATTAAGTAATCTACTCAATTATCTACTTAGTTACGTCATATTTCCTAACATGCAAGAAGGATGGTGATGCGTATGTTGATAATGATAGACAAAGGGGTCGCACTCAAAGTCGTTCCAAAGCAAGGAACGTTGGGGCTCACGCAGTAAGTCTCGGGGTTCTATGCGTAATGTCAAGTGCTATCATTGCCATAAAAAAGGGCATGTGAAGAAGGATTGCAGGAAATGGCAGCAAAGCAAGAAGGATAAACAATCCGGTGACACTTCTAAGTTTGATGATTCAAACAAGGGCAAAGCAAAGTTAGAGGAGGTCAATGTGCTAGAGTCTTCAAATGATCCTATTGTAGAGATCTTCCACGGGTTGTTATGCCACTTACCTCTGACATATTGATCTACCTGTCGAGGCTCTTGTTACAGAAGATGTGCAGTATACACATAATTGGATAGTAGATTTTGGTGCAAGTTTCCATGTGACACCACATAGAGAGTGGTTCTCTACTTATTCTCACTCTTGTGGAAAAGTGAGACATGGTGATGCTTATGAACTAGACATCGAGGGTGTCGAAAACGTCAAATTGCATCTAAGAAATGGCACGCACTTTACTTTATGTAATGTCAGACATGTTTCCAAGTTGACTAAGAGCTTGTTTTCTGTTGGTAAGCTTGATGATTTGGGCTACAACATCACATTTGGCAATGGTTCATGGATAGTACGCAAAGGTAATCTTGTTGTACTCAAAGGTCAAAAGCATGGTACCTTGTATTCCATGCATGTGTCAGATGTTGGTCATGATTACATATCTATAGCCGAGCTGCCTTCTATTGAGTTGTGGCATTGCCGTATCTATGGCAAAGACTAGGTCCGTCCACTTACCATTGGGTCAAGCGAGTTGAACCTCTAGATTTAGTACATAGTGATTTTTGTGGTCCTATGTCAACCAGGGGGGGCAGCTATTTTGTGACATTCATAGATGACTCTACTCAAAAGGTGTGGGCATATCCTTTGAAACATAAGGATCAAGTTCTTTTTGTGTTCTAGAATTTCTTGGCACTCGTTGAGAATCAGTTTCTTGGCAAGAAACTCAAGAGGTTGCGGACTGACAACGGTGGAGAGTAGTCTCCAAGTAGTTTGACAATTTTTGTGATAAAAGGGGGATTAAAATGTAGTTTACCGCACCATACACACCAGCTCAGAATGGAGTTGCTGAGTGCATGAATCGCACAAATCACAAAAGAGTCGCAGCCATGCTTTCTATAAAATCTCACACAACGCTTTTGGGCAGAAGCCGTCTTGACAGCAGTGCACATCATAAATCGTTCGCCTAGTACGCAATTGAATTATGAGATTCCAGAAGAGTTATGGTCTAAACGTAAGCCCCACTATGACCATCTACGTGTTTTTGGTTGTGAATCTTATGCTCACGTGCCTAAACAACTTCTACAGAAGTTAGAGCCAAAGTCACTTTTCATTGGATATGGTGCAGATGGAGAGATGGGATATCGTCTCTGGCACTCGGAATCTCGTCGAGTCATTCGTAGTTCAGATGTGATCTTCAATGAGTAAGATGCATAAACAACCTATCAAGGAAATAGAGGTTCAAAGAGTCACTTTTGAGGATGTTGCCTCAAAGACAGTGAAATCAACTCAGCGGGCTAGTGATGTACCTTCCACTAGCAATGCTAAAGACGGAGCGGATAGCAATGGTCAAGGAGTGAGACGGTCTACTAGAGTCTCTCGTCCACCTGCACGTTTCGATCCATGTCTTGATTACATCATGTTGATCGATTGCGGTGAGCCAAGCTACTACCAAGAAGCCATGATGACGGATGATGTGGTGAAGTGGGAGCAGGCTATGGAATCTGAGTATAACTCTATTCTAGCTAATGATACTTGGGACTTGGTAGAACTGCCAAATGATGTGAAAGCTTTACCTTGCAAATGGGTTTACAAAAAGAAGTTTCCTCAGGTGATCCAAATCCAAAGTACAAGGCTAGACTTTAACCAAAGGGTTCAAACAACAAAAGGGAGTCGATTTTGATGAAATCTTCTCGCCTGTGGTCAAGATGAAAACGCTTAGAACCGTACTTGGTCTTGTAGCGATTGAGGACATGAAACTTGTCCAAATGGATGTGAAGACAACATTTCTTCACGGAGATCTAGATGAGGATGTTTACATGCAGCAGCATGAAGGGCTTGTTTAGGAGAATGCATCTCGTGAGGAGCTAGTATGTAAGCTTAAAAAGGCACTTTATGGCTTAAAGCAGGGTTCAAGGCAGTGGTATCATAAATTTGATGCATGTATGAGGCCTCAAGGGTATAAAAGGAGCAAAGAGGATCATTGCTTGTATACGAGAAAGCTAGATGATGGCTCGATGATCATTCTAGTTCTATATGTTGATGGCATGCTTATAGCTGGGAAATCCATTGTAGAGATTGCCAACTTGAAGAAAACACTTAGCAACAATTTTGCAATGAAAGATTTGGGGAATGCTACACACTTTCTTGGCATGCGGATCAAAAGAGATCGCAAACGTCGTATTCTTGAGTTATCTTAGGAAACATACATTGAGAAAGTTTTGCAGCGTTTCAATATGTAGGGGGGGAAAGCATTGAGTACCCCAATGCAGGCATTCTTGAAACTCAACAAGGACGATGCACCCAAATCTGATGATGAGCAAGCAGAAATGACTAAGGTACCATATTCTTTGGCAATGGGCAGTCTCATGTATGCTATGGTGGCCACAAGGCCAGACATTGCTTTTGCAGTGGTGAGCCGATATATGGCAAATCCTAGCAGCAAGCATTGGGAAGGAGTGAAGCACATTCTTAGGTACCTCAAAGGTACGATCAACATGTGTTTACGCTTCGGGAATTGTGATGCATCCATCGTGGGTTATGCAGATATAGACTATGCGGGTTGTGTCGACAAGAGAAGATCAACATCTAGCTATGTCTTCATATCTGCGGGAGCAGTAGTATCTTGGAGGTCATGTCTTCAAGATTGTAAGTCGTCTTCCACTATGGAAGCAGAGTACATTGCGTTGTCAGATGCAAGTAAAGAGGCTGCATGGTTATTTCGCTTGGTCAAAAATCTTGGCATTGATGAGACTCCAGTGATATATTGTGATAGTCAGAGTGCTCTTGCATTGGCAAGGGATCCCGTGTTTCACTCCAAATCGAAACACATTGAAGCTAGGTATCATCTTGTGAGAGATTTCTTGGCCAAAAAGCTCATTGGTCAAGGTACACACTGACGACAACCCAGTAGATGCTTTCATGAAAGGCTTAGCTTTGGAGCTATTTACACATTGCAGTGGGTTGATGGGTATAGGTTGAAGCCACAGCTAGATTGCTTCGCGGTTGTACATACCAGGTCACTTGGGCTACGTTGGCCTTCAAGTGGGAGTTTGTTGGGATTCATGCCAACTAATCGGGCATCCCACTTTCTACTAACCCATCTACTAACTTAATCGCATATACACTTATTCTTTAATACAAAAGAGAATAAGGCGCTGCAACAGGATGACGTTGATGTGCGCTCCACCCAACTCTCTCTCTCAGCTCTCACACTTGTACTCATACACGCTTACCGCGACACCTTCACTCTTGATCCCACATCAATGAGTAGTACCTTAGCATGGGGTAGAAGTCTTGCTTCTCATGATGACCGTCGAAGTACCTTGCTTTGCAAACAGAAGACCTTGTCCAAAGTAAACATTAAAGCACAGTAAAACAAGAAGTGAAATTATCTAACTTGGTCGCCCCTCTGAGGCCAGTTGTCTTTGCTTGAATTTCGCTCATAGCCATGTATACTGAGAAATTGAGAGCTGTCATGCGAACCATGCATGCCCTCTTGGCTTGGTTCATAGTGACGTCTAGTGAGAAATCATGTAGACATGTTGCAAAGTCCCCCCAAGTTTGTATGTTGATAGCATATTCCAAACTTTGGAAGCTTTTATGCAATGTGCCTTAAATTGAAGCCTTGCTTCACATAAATACATAAAAAAGATAAGACATGATGGAGCTTGTGCTCATAGCTGACGGATGCTTTCGCTGACAAACAAATGTCAAGGCAAAAGAAAATCGACCTTGTTGAGCTTTCACAGATAGTCGACCTTGCCAAAGCATACGTATTATTGAGAAGCATAAACCGACTTGCTTGAATCACTGCCATTGGCACCAGAATTCATATCACCCCTTGGTGTGGCTTGCTTATGCAGTACCTCGCATATGTGTAGAAGCCTTGCTTCACCATTTACAATTGCGTCCTAATCGACCTAATAATATCGAAATCCTGCTGATGGTGGGTTTTCATCATGGTCATGTCTGACTACATCTAGCTCTGGAAACTTGCCTAGGAACCATGCCCTAGCAAAGATGCAAACCCCAAACTCAGAGACACAGAGAGAGAGAGAGAGAGAGAGAGAGAGAGAGAGAGAGAGAGAGAGAGAGAGAGAGAGAGATTGTGATTTTCTCACTGTTTTTGCCTGCTACTTCTGTCTTTCAAAACTCTCTCATAGTTGGAAGCTCGGTGCTGTCTTGGTCGACCTTGGAGAACCACGCTTTGACAACGCGTGGGGAGAGCGATGGCCTTACATGGAGGGCAACGTTTTGTTTTTGCAATTTAATGCTTCACATGAGCTAGTTTTATGGGTGTGGGGTGTGAGCCTTGAGGGCACATGACTATTTGACACCCCTTTGTCAAGTGGCAACGGTCCACGATCTCTGGATAATGTGGACCGTCCGTTCATTCCCAAGAATAAAAAGATTCCGACCGGGTCTACCCCACGACTTGAACCCACCACCTCCCGCTCCGGAGACATCTCAAATAATCACGAGCGGTGTGAGGGCTAAGTATTCTTGACCGCTGTTGGGAATGACCGTCAAGCTAGGGTTTCGGTAAGTCAGCAAGCGCACTCTGCCTGCTGCGAAGTAGCCATGGTGGCGGGCAATTTCTTGAGCTTGCAAGAGAGAGAGAGCCTTCGCCCAGGCCACTCACTCGCTGTGACGCTCTGCGTGATCATGCGGGCCTTTCTTATTCTGGGCATATTCCTGTGCACACGTTTATTGCGTTCCTGAGTGAGAGAGAGAGAGAGAGAGAGAGAGAGAGAGAGAGAGAGAGAGACAGACAGACAGTGATGAATGATATATGACGAGGCCAAGGCCCTTGAAATGGAAATTATCCTCCTACTCATTCTGAGTCTACCCGCTAACACTCTCCTTCTGGTGGTCTAAGCTTGCTATTGTACTTACATATTGAGGCAGCTTAGGTTTTGCATTCAACTTATTTGTTTTGCATTGATACAATGACTGGCAAGTGCTTATTTCTCTTGCAGAGGCGCGTGATCTGTGGTAAAGGAGCTAATTGCTGGGCTGGATTCATAGCCAGCACAGTAAAGGGGAATTGAACTTCTTTTGGTTTGTAAAGCCCACGGTCTTGAGGAGTAACATGTAAGGCAGTTGCTAGCCTTATCCAGGATCGCCATTAGCAAGATTGAGAGTATAGCTTGCCTCTTAGTTGCTATGGCTTGCTTCCAAGATGTGAAATTTCTCATTTTGGTACCTTGTTGTTACACATTTGAAAGCATTGAGAGTTGTGCTCTGTTAAACAATGTCAATTCATGTGCTTTTGAAAGTAGTGTCGTGTATATCTTAATTGATCTACAATACAATATGGCTTGCTTGTATAGAATGCTAAACCTATAAAATGATTTGTATAGCTTGCTTGTCCCAACAAGGATTGTGCTATTCTTAATGCTTCGGTTAGTAGACGTTAGCAATATTGCCATGCACCTTGCAGCACAATCCCATCCCCATCAAGTGGTATCAAAGCTATGGTCTCCATTGTGTTATTGTAGATGTTCTCTCTATTTAGAGGAAGTGTTAAACGGCTACTATTAATACTTGTATTTTTTTCATTTAGCTTTCTAACAGAGCTTGTTGATTTGAATTTTTGTACTGTTGTTGTCTTCAATCTCTGTTCATCTACAGAGATGCATCATTGTTCTTGGGAATTCAATGTCTCGCCTCCGGGATCTCAAGAAAATATTTAGAGTAAAATTTTGAGACGTAGTTTGAAAAGATCCACACTTGATGGATGAAGGCATCATAATCACATTTTTGAGTTGGAAGTTGGGTCATACCTACTATAAGATCTGAATAGACAAGAACAAAAGAACATCTGAGTGTGTAGCAGTCACAATCTTTAACTCTTTAGCAATAGATAGATTACGAGCAGAATTGAGTTAAGGTAATGACTTTAGGGCATGTCCGCACACAAGCGATGGCAGCGTTATGATAACACATGGGAATTTTGATTGCTTCTGTGAAACGAAGCTCTATTAAGCTAACTCTGGCAAAAATGGCAAGAGTTTGCAAGAGCAAGGCTTCGTTTTGCGAATATAAATTTGGAAACAATTGCTCTCAAGTTTAGGGTATTCGATGCTTAATATACCTTGAGAGTGATATTTCCTACGCAAATACAAATTCAAGCTATGTTTTTTTTAGGAAACGGAAATCCTTGCATGCTTTGAAATCCAAACCTGCTAGAGTTATAAATAGCCTCTAGCTATAAAGCAAGGGTCATGAGGTATTTGCAATATCTCCCAAGCAATATCATAAATTTAGTTGTGCCGCCTAAACATGCGTAATAAGGAAGGAATGCAAGACCCAGCTAGGAACAAAAGCTTGATTGTGCCACCATTAAGAAACAAAAGTGCTGTCCAAGGTAAAAGATATCCAAGCCAGGGACAATCCTTTTTGCAACATGTCACTGAGAACTACGTAATCTTGATACTGACACAAAAATCCAATACTTGAAGAGCATCATAATAGCACAGCACAAGACTCTTCATGAAAAAAGATGGTATGATGACATGCTAATTTCAAGGCTAAAGCGCAAGCCCATTCTCCTCTACAAAAATGACAAATGCAAGTTTGCAACAAAAGCAGTAAAACACAAGCTTTCCCAGGTCTTCACAATGAAACTATGGGGGAGAGTTAATTGCTTCCTCTAGCTAAGAAAATGCATATTTTTCAACTTGAAAAACCAGCCACATCAAGTCTAAATGTTGGTTGAAAAATAGCTATTACAACCTCCAATCAGTCTCCTACCTACGCTCTTCAGGATCTCTAATCCTTGAGCAAAGGCTCTAATACCATGTGAGGAGATGTAGCAAAATTGGATGACAAACACACACACACACAAACATTAAAAAATAGGTACAGGGAGGGAGAGAGTGATGGAGGCAAGCCTACAAGACTACCTCAATACATGAGTGAACACGTGATACAATGATGATGTGAAGGGTGGCCCTCCTATGTATATATATACTAGCATAGGGTGGGTTTGGTCAACCCTTCACTACTCCCTCTCAATAAATGAGGGGTCCCACAATTGAGCAATAAATAATAGGTGGTGGCCAGCCCAATACAACGCCTTCGAATGAGAGAAAGGATACCCTACACACATGGTCTAAACTCTAACCCTAAACTAACACAAGAAATAATGTCATATCTGCTAACATCAGCAATCTTAGCCTTCTCCAATATTCATAGAGTGAATCTCCTCTTCCTCAGTATTATGGCCCTCTAACATATCGATTGCTGACACAAATGCGACTTGATCACTCTTTTTGGGGGACCACAGAAAAAAAATAGTGTCCTTTGAAGTGTCCACGTGGTGTGGGACTAGAGAAAAAGAATCCATAACACATAACAATGTCCAATAATTACCATATTCAAAAAATAAATAAAAGTTACAAAAAAATTCCTTTGCAAATGTAAGGAAATTTCAAGATTCTATTAGAGTCCATTGGACACCTTGCTTGAGAATTCGTAATAGAAACTCTACATACCAAAAGCCTCATTCATTAAAGAATTTATTGCTTCTGCACATGCATGTCGATGGGCATGCCGAAAACTAACGTTCTATGGTATTGGTTTTATTCTTTTAAGCCAAATACACTACTTCCCTGCATGCCAATAGCCTCATATCCAATTCAATTTATTGTCCCTAGACATGCATGCCAATGGGCATGCCCAGAAGCACCATTCAATAATAATTTTTCCATTCGCTAAAACAAAAACATGTATTGATATCAATAATCAAAACATAGTAATTCGAACCCTTTTATTGTCTCATGGCATGCATGCCAACGAACATGCCTAGAGGTAACTTAAAACTAGTCTTGTAATTGGACACTCAAGTATCTTGAGACACTAAAGTGATCTGTTTTCCTCTCAAGGTTTGGTAATTTATCTATCAATCTAGAAATAAGTTTCTTATACCTTTCTTCTACCGTAGGTTGGTTATGAGGGAAAGAAAACAATGGATTTTTTTTCATGTCAAAATGTAAGCTCTATGGAGAGAATTATCGTAAGCTCTAAGTCAAAAAAATTCGGAAAATTTCAAGCTGTTTTCTCAAAAAATCATAAAATTCTCATATCTTTTTTGTAGAGATGATCCCTTTTAACTTTGTAAAAGCAAAGTGCTAGTACTTAGTGTTACAAAACAATGGAATGCCATTCAAAGACTAGTTTCCAGGTCGCATGCAAGTTATATACATAATTTTATACTTGAGCACGTACTGAATAAGAGCATAATTTTGGTCTTCCAAATGTCCCTTCATGGAATTGGAGCTATTGTAATGTAGTTTGACAACTACAATCATTTTATATGTTGAAACGAAGAAATTATGTATTTTTTCAACTCCCTAACTTACTTCAATCTTGTTACTTGAACTCTATCTTGGAATTTTTATTGTGCAATTGAAACCAAGAAATTATGTATTTTTTCAACTCCTTAAGTTAATTCAATCTTGTTACTTGAACTTTATCTTGAAATTTTTATTGTGCAAAAACTCTTGAAAATCTCAAGTCTTCCAAAATAAAGTTAAAACCAAGGTTTTAGGTGTCCCAATTGTGTCTGTACCACGTACTTTGATACATTTAGTTGATGTATGTGAAAAATTTAATATTTTTTGAGGTTTTGAATGCTTATTTCTCAAGAACTAAAATATCAAATTTTCCTCTTGCGCAATTTTGAATATTTGAAATGATCCAATACTTGATGCATACCAAATCCCTTCTATTTGCCACCTTGAGTCGTCAATGGAAAGGGTAAGCAATGTATTACTTTTTTCTACAAGGTTGCTTTATTTTTTCTTAACCTTATAAAGTCGATTTCTTTAAAACATCAATCGCTATCTTACGAGGGTCAACTTGATGAGTATAGTTCTTGATCATGCTAGAGACCCTCTAGCTAGTATATTTAAGCATATCAAGAGAGTTTTATTAAATACACCATCTAATGCAAGTAGCCTTTAATTTAAATATGTAAAAAAAAGACACTTAAGTGTCTTGTTTTGGTTCCAAACTAGTGTTAAAAACATTAATGGCTAGAGGTAAATCATTGGTCACACTGACATGCACACCTACAAACAAAGAATCAAGCTTTTACCATGAAAGAAATCGCAAAAAAAACTAGCAAAATATAAAATCATAGAAACCAAATGCAATCTAGAAATGTGTCTCCTATTCAAATCAATTCACTGCCTCTAGACATGCACGTCAACGGGCATGCCTAGAGGCAAATTAAAATCTTACTTTTGTTATCAGCTGGAACATAAAAGAGAACTTATTCACAATACAAAAGCCTCATCTTTTGCGTCCAATGTATTGCCTCCAAGCATCCGTGTTGATGGGCATGGCTAGATGTAACTTTGAAGCATAATTATGCTATGAATGAAAAGAAGAAACAATATTTTTTTTCATAACCAAAAGTCTCAGCTTGCAATCAATACACTGCCTCTAGACATGCATGATGAGGGGCTCGAACTAAGAGTTACACATTTCAAAGCTCAAAGCACACAAAGATTCATGTACACATTCACAAAGATACACATTGTCAAAGCTCAACATGGTCACATACACCTCACATTCACATTGGAATGCTGACGATGAGGATTTCTTATATTGTGCCAAAACTGTCGAATATGTGCCAAAAATATCGACCATGCCAACAATGAGGATATTTTCTCATATCCAATGCATGCTCATGTGCAATAAATGTGTGCATATCATAACTAGCAAGGTCTGCGTTTGTAGCAGGTGCATGTTGACTCATGTGAAAGTCTCTTGCTTACGAGTAAACAAATACATTTTAAACGGTAAAAATAAGGGCTAACTTGAAATTCTCTTGGTTTTTAGGTCAAAATTTGAAGCTTTTGCCAGTAATTACACTAAACTTCTGTAGATTTTCCAGTTTTCTTAAAGGCTAGCTCAAAATATAACCGAGATTTTAATATTTCAATCAGTTGAAATACAGTGGACCCCGGCTTTTTCTAACACTGCTCAGAGTCTTGCGTGCTCGTTTGAAGGCTACCATCGTGCCCTAAGGACTTCATGCCACCATGCGCTCTTGGAACCAATAGCTTGATCCTCCAAGTGCTCAAAGCGGCACCCCAAAATGCAGACGATGGAGATGGCAAATCGCAAGGTCTGTGTGCATCCATTGGGATCAGAACATATAAGTAAGAAGAGACATCTCCATTGGAAGTCGGATATCTCTATTTCTCTGTGGCCTTACCAGCCTATTGATGTATTTTTCTTAGTCATGCACCATTGGGATCGATAGGCACATAAGATCCTTCAATTCCCACCACAGCTCTGTCCCCCCACCTTATCTCCTCACCCCATCTTTGACTACTTGCATAGCTCTACTGGAGTAGTGCTCCTCACAGCCTCACCTTAGCTCACCCTTGCACTTGTGTGCTTCATCCAGGGTGCACGCTGCACAAGAAGATTTAGAAATTTTCTCATGTAGGAAAAGGGAGCCTTTTCCAATGTTTTTCATACAATGCATAACATCATGAGCTTCTGCTCGGGAGGCACCGCATATCTAGCTAGTACGATTGTGGGCAGGGGACCACCGCCTCCCCACCGACGGGCCGGCGATCCCCTGCCCGCAATCATACCTAGCTAGGTATGCCATGCCTCCCTTACAGAAGCTCATGATATTGAGGTAAGTCATAATGTGGGAATTATTGTGAGAATCTGTCCAAAACTTCTTGTGCTGTAGCCACATCAATTGCAGCCACTTTGAGGTTGCTTTCAAATTGGCACGGACACACATGCTACAAAGGACTCTCTCTCTCTCTCTCTCTCTCTCTCTCCCCGTTTGGAGATCTTCCTACCAGCTTGAGATTGAGACTGATAGATTTAGAGGGATACCAACAGTCAACATAATATGCCGCTATATTATACAAAGCTGGAGACGGAGATGCATTATATGTGTCTATGCACAGTGTACTATGAAATACAGGGTCGCTTTCATTGTCTAATCTGAGAGACGCTTCGGACCCTTCTCAAAAGTCACGAGCTATCATGACAAGAGATGCCTTGGATTGTATCTTACACAGAGACAGTTTACTGAGGCAATCTGGAGAGAGAAAACCCGAGAGACAGATTATCGATTTCTTCACACCATTGGAGCTAGAGAGATTGAGATGCCCGCACATGGGAGAGGAGCTTCACAACATCTACAGAGACTACAGTAGAGGATTTGAGAACACACTATCTCGACATCAAGAGTAAAAATGAGGACAGACTCATGACCCATTATATCACCCTCTTGTATTGGGCACCCATTGTATCAGTAGTGATCACCCATACCCCACATTGTTCCAGCTGGTTGCACTCCTAGTTTCATTTCATTTTAGCATTTCTTTTTTGTAAGTAGACATGGTATTAGATTCACCAATTAATCATGGTTTGGTCTCTTAGGTCATTTTGGCCTCTTGAAGACGTTAATATACATTTCATCCCCCCCCCCCCCCCCCCCCCCCCCCCCCCCTCCATGTGTCCAAACAAGCAATACCTCCATCAACAACATGGTCTGTCTTCCAAAATTGATGCACATCTTCCTTGCAAATGTTTGCTTGATTTTGGGATGGTGCGATGCACCCCTTTTGTATAAATATAGGGCATGTCGCAACACATAAAGGTATTTGACTACAATTTGCATTCGATTTTTTAATTTTCTTTGGAATAACAGTCACTTTCTAGATAGAGAAACAGTTCTAGAATGAGTGAAAGTCTAAAAGAGAGAAAGAAAGAGAGATAAATAAATATAGAGGATGGATGAGAGAGAGAGAGAGAGAGAGAGAGAGAGAGAGAGAGAGAGAGAGAGAGAGAGAGAGAGAGATATTTTGTGTTTTTGAATGGCAGATCTTGAGGGGTGTTTTTTTGGACTAAGACCCATGGCTCAAAGACCTATAGGTACCGTGCGTCACAAACACAGTAAGAAGTGGTTACAATCTCATTTGGTCCTTTCCACAGGAATGAATGTTCAACTTTCATGGGGACGTGGGGTGGATATCTTGGTGAGATGTAAGATTATCGCATTGGGATTTTTAATGCAAGATGAGTCCACTTTTTTTGTGACAACCACTAATTGTCTGAGACCAAACATGCTAGCATGCATACATCTATTGGTTACAAGGAGAAAATTAGCTTGTATGAGGCGGTAGGTCTAGATATGGCAATGGTAGTGCTACAAAGTGTAAAATATAATGCTTATCTTAAAGGTGTCATGTCTACTACTCATCCTGAGGTTAATAATTTTGCACAAAGATTCTTGAGTTAATCATTTACACTAACTTTTGAAGTATTTAATATATGGTTGACTATAAGCCCCTAGAAACTCTTGAATATTGACAGCAATGCGTTTGATTGTTTTCATTGTTTTTGTCTTTGTTTGCTCGGTTTGGAGATCGCTCGAATATCGGAATTCTTCAAGGTAATCAACCTCCATTGTAGATTCTCAATTGCCCATATGTGCTTGTTAGCCATAGTGTCGATGTGTGATCTACTATAATTAGGTGTTATCTGAATCAGCTATTTGCATCATACTGTCTAAGTGGCAAGTTGAATAGAATAAGTGTGTTGCCTCAATTGATGCTCTAAAAACATGTATTTTCTCAATCACCATTCTACACACGTTTGCCTCATTCGTTGTATCTAATGGGTTTGATTGATAAGTTTCTAGGATAAGATTATACAAAGCAATACGATTATAATGCTCATTATTAATCATATCAACGTATTGTATTAGTTAAAACATGCATGCATTAATCAAATCTAAAACATGGTGCATTCTAACAGAATTAGTGCATATCTCATATATGTTGTAAATGTAAATCTAGAGCCAGCATGCAATACCTTTGAACTTGGCATTAAAAGAGTTCTAACATTGAGGGTGGTTGTTCAAATTTGACTTAGAGTAGAACAATGAATCACGGGTTATCGAGGTTTGTATTTTCTTTGTAAGAGATTAATATTCTTTCTAGAATCATGTCAATGAAGATTGCCTCTTATTAAGATAAAAGTTGAAGCAAATTTAGTTCAATTTCACTATTCTTTATATCCATCTTTGAATCTTTGTCGAAGTGATTTGCAAAAAAAATCTTTACATACTGGGTAACAAGGTCATGTTAGACCCAACCAAATTATTTGGGTAAAAAGGTCTCAAACTCATGTTTGAAATTTGTTCTAAGTGTTTGTGTCAGTTTCATAAATATTAGCAAAAATTACTTAGGAGATTCTTTTCAGAAGTTCCCTATGTCACGTGCTTTCAAAAGAGAATTAATAATATCATGGGTGTCATTTAAAAGCCTTAAATTCCTCTCTGGCTAACCCCACCATGAAGGATATGGATAGTTGCACATCTAATCTTGTTATTGTTGGAAAATCTTCCTTCAGATAAGCAATCATAAAATTGGTTGAGCTAAGATAACGATTTTTAATTCTTTTTCTCGTGACTATACTTATTAAAGGTAAGAGACTAATGATTAATCTACAACTCTTTGATGGTTTATTGAACTCAAAGATTTGCTCAAATTCTTTGCAAGCCTTCAATCTTTCTTATCATAACTGGAGGGAAGTTGCTTGTCGAGAGTAATGAAAGAGGATTTCTTAACACTAGAATGGTAACATGACACTTTTATGTCCTTGGACACTTTTGTGTCCTGTTAAGTGACCATTTTGCTTGAATTATTTGAAGAGTATGAAAATGAATTTCTAGGTGCTATATATCCACAAAGTTGCCTTATGAGCTGAAAAAAACTTAGCATTTTTTTTTGAGTATCGATCTCACCAGTAACCTTACTCTTGCACAACATTTTTGAACCTAAACTGTGTGAAAAAACGGGTCCTGTTTTTGGCTTTTTTTCAATTTTTTGGCAACTATACCTCTCTAAACTTCATGTTTGTGAGGTTTAGATGGCTAGAGGTTAGGCCGTCATAGTTCTCAACATGTTTTGATGCTTGTAGGGAGAGCCAAGTGTTAAAATTGAAAGTTATGACCAATTTACAAGAATTGCATAATCCTATTTTTTGGCCAAAATTAGCACTTTTATGATTTTTTTGGTGGCTTTCTTCATATTCAAATTCAATTTTGATTGTGTAAGTGTAATGTATAACATAAAGCTAATCTTCCTTGAGTTTTGGGGGACCTAATATGCTATATAGCATAGTATATGATGATGGTTGAGTTTTTTGATTGCTGAAGAATATGATACATTTTAGAGTAGCAAGTATAACTTTATCAATATTGCTAGTTTCTTAGGCCAATTGTGTGTATTTTGTAGGTAGTGAACATATCTAATCATAGACTACAAACTTGGCTAGATATTGAGTAGTTTCTATGGGTTTCTAGAGGTCATAATGCTAAACCCAGTTTTTTCATGTTTGCTGAATTTAGCACGTTATCATTGCCCCCAAGGTTCCAATTGTAAGAGATCCATTATCCTTTTGACATGCTCCATGGCTCCTTTTGAATCCAAAGGCCCAAAGGGAACTAAGAAAACATGTATATAGTATCTGTATTGAGCGTGACTATAGAAACTTTGATGATAGGTCCGAAGAATGGCAAAAATGCAACTTTTTTGTACCTATTTTTTTGCCCAAAAAAAAAATAGTGAGGTAAAAGTAACCATATGTTTTGGTCACCAACCCATTGAAGTTAATGGGGCATTTTATCTCATGTCCTACAAAAATCTCCGCTCTTATTTATATGCAATCAACCGTAAGAAATTGCTGTTTTGGGCAAAATGCACTGGTCCATCAACTTTGGAGGCTTGTAGTGACCAAGGGATGAGAAAAATTACAAGTTTCTCATTTTTTCCATATGTAGTAGTTATTGAACAATAAGCTCATGAAAGGATTTTTCAAAATGAGTGGATCTACTATGGTTTTGGAAAATTTTCCCAAAACCTTGAAAGGACACTTTTATGTCCTGTTAGGTTACCATTCTAGTGTTAAAAAACATTATCATGCACAATTATATAATAAAGTAATGAAAGATATAATCTTGAATATTAAAATAAGTTGAGATAAAAGAAAATCATTCCAAAAACTCACTTTATAAGGTGAATAGTAGTGGAGGTGGTAAATCTAGATGGTGCATAAAGGGATGTGAGTTCCTACAAAGAGGGATTGACCCTACAAATGGGAAATTCTTTTAGAAGATCATCTCTCTCTCTCTCTCTCTCTCTCTCTCTCTCTCTCTCTCTCTCTATGAGTGTGTGTGTGTGTGTGTGTGTGTGTGTGTGTGTGTGTGGCATATCGAATTATGGTTTATGGAAAATGTAAAGTGGGTAAGCAAGGAGCTCCTCGCTTGGGAGAACGGTCAATCGTATGCTCCATGTGGGATGAGACCAAGTGAAATTTCAGCTGGGGAAGTTTCCAGATGACTGGTCCCAGAATAAGAGGAAAGCATTGATCATAAAAAGTCTAAAATTTACTATCATTGTTGGAGCACTTTACATACTAGGCAATGACGGTATGCTTCACAGATGTGTGCCAATGAGAGGACGAATGCAGGTACTCACTAAAGCTCATAATGGATATATTGGAGGACACTTTTCAACTGATATTATATATAAAAAGATTCTCCAAAAAAGATTATGGTGGTAGACTATTATGGTTGATGTCAGAGCCTTCTGCAAAACGTGTGACATTTGCTAGCAAATGGGAAGACCAACAACAATGGATATGACACCACTAACTCCAATGTATCCATTGAGAATTTTCATGAAATGGGGTCTCGATTTTATTGGACCATTCAAGAAAGTAAATCAAAGAAAGAATAAGTATATTGTTATGGCCACTTGTTACGTCAGCCAGTGGGTTGAAGCAAAGGCCTTGCCAGACAACATTGCTAAATCAACAACTATATTTTTGTATGAAAACAACATATGTAGATATGGATGTCCACGTTATTAATGGATCTATTCAGATACTGACTGAGATGTTTTCAATAAAGCACGTTATTAATGGATCTATTCAGATAGTGACTGAGATGTTTTCAATAAAGCACCAAAAATCCACATGGTGTTATCCCAAGTGCGATGGCCAAGCAGAGAGCGGCAATAAAACCATTAAGACTATCCTTACCAAGATAGTTTAGAAAGAACCGCACAAGTGGGACACTAAGCTTCAATCTACATTATGGGATTATAGAACTGCCTACAAGGTCACTGCTGGTATGACACCTTTCCGAATGGTGTATGGCACATAGGCAGTAGTACTAATGGAATTTGCCATTCCCAGCTTGAGAACGGCAGCTGAGTATGCAATGGATTTTAATCAAAATCTGAAGCAAAAATTGGACGAGCTTTTACGAATGGATGAAATCAGACAGAGGGCCATGCTATAACATGAAGTAGTCCAGCAGAGGAGGAAGCACTAGAATGACAATAAAATTAAGGTCAAAGAATTCAAGAAAGGTGATTTGATGGTTCTCCAATGGTACGGTAAGACTTAAAGATTTTTCAAGGTTGCTGTTACCAAGAGTATACAATGGGGCCAAGATTAAGCTATATTATGCCAGAACAAAGGAAATACGAGTAGAGCCAATACAAGAGGTACCACTTGAATCTGATGTTGAACCTTTGTATTTATTTCATATCAAGCCAGTAGAGTCAGTTCTAGAACCAGTGAAAATTCTACAATCAGGCCGCATTCACATGAGTCCCAAAACCTGATGAGCTAGTTCAGAACTAGTGGGACAATTTAGTCACATCACCCTAACGATCATCACAACAGAAAATAAATGCTACAATCAGCAAAATAATTCTATCAATAATAATGATTATAATGAGCCACTATATGAGTGAAACTTCATAAATGGTGCGCATAATTTTGAGACAGCCAAGGAGTGGTGCATTTTATGGTGCGTATATGTATGAGTATGCAAAGGGTTTTCCCATCTTCACTTTACTCGCATCCTCTCGTGCCCCTCGCATCATAGCCTACATAAATTTCTTCAAGCTCCCAGCAAAGACCTTCTTCGCTACACACCACTCCGTCAACAATTGCAACAACACTACACAAAATAGGCTTGGTGTTCTCTATATGTATCTTTTACCACTACAAGTAAGTCTTCTTCTGCACAAACCTGCCCGTCTGAGTTGTGTATGGGCATGCAAAAAACTTTAGAGAAAATGCAAGTGACATTAGACACTATGTCCACCAATGCTGAGAGTTTAAACACATCTGTCGCAGAAAGCAATAGGTGTAGTGGCAAACAAGAAAATAGAAAAGTATGTCTTTCAAGAAAAAGAGTAGTAACTAGAGGTAGTGATGGAGGCCGCGGCACTACCCTTTGATGCAAGAATCACTTAGTAGGTATTAGCTACGTATCAACATGACAAAGGCACAATAGTTGAATGGCAGAACACTGGAGCTGACAGTGGGTGAGTTGGCCTAGGTGTTCAAAATCCTAGATGCACCAAAACCCACACCGGCCACAACGGATGAAGTTATCAAATCTCAAGGAAGACGATTAGGCTAGGAAGAAGCAAAAAGATGGTGTACATGGCATTCCAGTAGCTGCACTGGAATGCACCTCAATGTATAGATTCATTAGAGAAACCATCAGCCTGAAAAATAACCCGACGTATGTCTTTGAGAAACTATTTTTCATGCTGTTGGCCAAGATCCATAACCCAGATGCCAGCATCAATATTAGTTAATTCTTGCATACACTGCAGTGTTGTGCAACAAACGGCTAAAGACAAATCTAGGAGTTTTTTAAAAGCCTGGTATGTATGGTAGTTCTTATATTGGGTAAACATGGCTTCGATGATACACATTAATGTTTATAAAATTTGGGATAAGGTGACCAAGGAGAGGGCACCAAAGATTAGAGTGACATCCTCTGAAGACACTGAAACTGGGGAACCCGGGGAGTCCACTATGGATAATAATCCCTTACCTGTATATTTTCAAATATTATACGTACCCCTTATGTATGCATTTTTGTAAACAAAACAAGCCCTTCTGTATGAAAAGTTTCACGTTCTCAATTAAAAAACCCTTTATGTAAGTACATTTTTTTGTAAATGTACCTAATTATAAATCCCTTATTTTGTTTGCACGTGCTATCTTACATATTTCTTAGGATGGAAAGTGCCAAGACCAAAGATGAGTATACAAAGCACACTACAACAAAGCAATCTGAAGGCAAAGAAAAGGAGCGAGTGCAAATTGGGTCAAAATAACCATCAACCCAAAAAATGAGTGGGGCATCTAACAAAAAGCAAACAACAATGGATATATTGAAAGGATTTAAGGCCAAAGTACAAAAGCCAGTGGACACCGAGAAGCCTCCAGTAGACACAATGAAAGAACAGGTAGGTGGGCAGCCAAAAACATGTACCACTGATAAAGACACCAACACTGAACAAGCCCAGACTAGCATCAAACCTGAGGGGAGGCATCAAGCCTCAAGCAGGGGCTCAGAGCCTATTCAAACCTAGATGTCCATCTTGAAACTAGAAAGGTTGTAGTGTCTGCAAAAGCAACCACTCAAAGGGAGATTGGTTATGAAGAAACTAGATTGCGTTGCATTGCCTTATCCTTTCCCAATGACGGTGGAGAGGGGGAATAGGGAACACACCCGACACACACGCAATGGCCTCTATATAGCTCAGAGTATTCACAACACCCCTGTCCTCTCGAAAACACCTTCAAAACAAGCAACTCACACTAACAGGGCGTCGCCTGCACTTTGCCCAACGCACAAACCTCTGCACAATCCTTAGACAGCTACCACACCGATCTTCCCCGCTTCTCGCACTTCCACAATTCAACACCTCTCTCTCTTTCTCTTTCACAGACACAGGAGGCCCGGGGGACGCACACGCTCACACACACCGGCACCACACAACCTGGGGACGAGCAAAGAAGAAAGAGGGGAAGGGGGGGAAGACGATACCAAAAAACTGGCAATGAAAGCTTCTTTACACACCATTTACAAAATTCATATGGCCTGCTCTAAGCCGCACCATGGCCATCACCAATCCGTACTGAGGGGCATACACATCCCTCGCCACTTGAATTTGTCAGCACACACCTCGACAAAAAACTCCATTATTGGCTTCACTTCGACAAAAGCCGCTTCTCTTGGCAGCCCTCGCTGGCTTTTTTCCCTCCAGAGCTTTCGCCCTTCAGAGCCTCTTCACGGGACAACACTTCACCATTGTGTGTCGGCTCCGATTGCCGAGCGCACAAAGGCTTCACTCTTTCCTCCTTTCCATTCTCTTTTTCTTCCCCTCCAGGCTCCAGCCCCAAGGAAAAAGAAACCTTGAGAAAAACCCTCTTTCCGAAAAACGTCCCCTCTCCCCTTTTCTTCTTTTCCCAAGTCCAAAGGAAAAAATTCCTTCTTTAGCAGTGACGGACTGGCGCCACTGGGCCTCTTGCAACTTTCCTTTTTGTTTTTTTTTCCCCTCCCCTTAACTATTGAGAATCCCTTCTAGCCAAACTCAAATAGCGTTACTTTTTTACACTTATAGCCCATGGGTTTTCCTTTTTTTTAAAAACTCATTTCCCATGGTGCCGGTGCTTTACGTGCCCGGACTCGTTGAACCTTCTTCTTGCCAAGCCACACCCCACGAAATCCACTTCATTCAGACCGCCTCACGGCCTCAAACGGCGTATCCCAAACATGGAAAAAAGCATCCAACCATCCATGTTCGCTACGAACTGCCGACCTCGGCAAAGCATATCTCCATGCTCTGGACTCCGATTCAGGTGCTGTCGACTCTGACTAGCATCACGTGGTGCATACTATCCACCAGACACCTGGCGAGCTCAAGAAAACACCAAATGGCACGTTTCCCAATGCGACCCAACCGCCTCGAAACTGGCCCCTGTCAAAACTTGATTGTCCATAACTTTCCATCCAGAAGCCCGATTTTCAATCCGAGAAGACCAGCGTGCTCCACAACTCGACCACTTCCCGTGTATCATTTCACAGCCGCCTTGACCAACCACCTGTGCCCGCCCAATCCGGCGAGGATCTGCAAACGCATCCCACTTCAACTTGCCCTATCTTGCACATCCGGGCTCCATTTGACGAGCTGTCTGGACGAGCTTCTAGAGCATCTCAAATACCACATTTCGGGGCATATTTCCCACATCTCGAACACTGTGACCTACCGTCACCATTATCTCACTTTGGAGGCCCCCCTAGCCTAAAAAACCACTTTAAGCATATATTTCCGCTGCCACTCTCTTACCCAGGGTCTTCATACCTGCTTTAGCCCTTTGCCATGCGCATGCTAGCACCCTTTGCACTGCATAGCACACTTCCCAACGCATACCAACTTTGGCTGCACCATCATTGCCCACCCCCTTGTCGAACATTCATGTTCAACCACAAACAGACTTATTGCACTAAAAAACTGCCACACCAAAACAAACTCTCTGCACATCACAAAACCACCTAACATATGTACAAAACCTGGCATCTGCTACCCGCTGCCTTTGTTCATGCGGGTTGCCCAACCCCCTGCTTTACCTGTCATCAACCCCCTGGGTCAAACACCTTGCATTGGTCTTCTCCATGCACTTGTAACAACCTTGCATAGTGCCACACCAAGGCACATAGCCAACTGCATACCCAAACTGCCAGCGATATACTTCTATTATTCCATGCACCCCATGGCATACTGTCCGCTCGCAACAAAGAACCTCCAAGAACACCAAATACAACACCATTGTGCTCACCATCCAAAGACATACCTGCACCATCGCTCGCACCGAGGCGACCTGACATACTTAACATACCTAACCCACCCTCCCAACCATGTAAAGCTAGATCCTCATCCAACAAATCCTGTACCTGCTCAACAGTCCACTGCACAGCCGCTTTTATCAGCATCCCTTTCAACCACCATTCACAAATCCCTTTAGAAAGCTTGGACACAATCTGGGAATGCGTATTCTCTGCCACCACAGACTGCACTTGCTGCATAGGAAGCACCTCTATCTTTGGATCCATGCTTGCCTTCTCATCTGCATTGCACTCAATCCCAACATCATCAAGATCCCCCTCATCAATCGGCCCTTCAAGGTCTACGAACACCACCTGCCTGTCGGTTTCTATTACATGCCCTTCAAGCATCTCCTCTACTGCTGCATCATGCTCCATCAAGGAAGAGAGAAACTTGTTCTCTATCGCATTATCCTCATCTTCTCCCCTAGGAAAGGTTGCTCCCTCCCTCCTAGCAAAGCTCTGCACCTGTTGTACCACTATCGCACACTCCACCGCCGCTTTCATCAGCATGGCCATTAACATGGCACCACACATCACCTTCACCTGCATATCATCACTTGTAGGCTCGGGCTCCTCCACTTGGTCTCCATCGAACATAACGGTTTGCACTGCTCCTTGTTCCTCGCACACATTCACTGTATCTCCATCCACTTGAAAGAGATCAAACTCATCATACCTTGACTGAGACGACTCAGTCTCCCAACTCGTGTCAGCATCTATAGAGCTACTTTCACTTGGCTCAACCTCGTCCTCTATCTCAAGCTCGGGAAGCTCCTCTAGCTTCATCGCTTCAACCTCGTCTGCAAACCGCACTGTTTGGCCCTTACCACACTTCAATGGAGCTTCTACAACCGCACCTTGACTTGGAAGTACCTCCTTTGTCCATTTTGGAACCACCTGCACATCCTCTACAATTGGAGTCACTCTAGTTGGCATTTTCAACATAGGAACCGCCCTATCTCTCTGCAACCACGGAAACCCTCGGTTCCTCTCGCACATGCACTTCTCTTTGCACAATCCTTGGCTCGACTACCACCACATCAACCTGCTTTGGCATCACAACACCTGGAAAACCCTGCCTAGCTTCCAGTTTCTTCAATATCTTTTTGGTCCGCCCTCTTGCTAGAGCTACAGCCTCTTCGTATGACACCGGTCCGTCTATCTCCACCTTATCACGCACTTCCTCATACAGGCAATCCATGAATTTGCTCAACTTTAAAAAACTGGCATTTTTTGCAGCAGTTACCTTGATCAATTTCCCCCATAGGGCTTCGAACTCCCACTGGAATGCTTGAAAATCATCTTCCAAGCTTTGCTTCAAACCGTTTAGCTTTCTTTTTACTTCATCCAACTGCGCATCTGCTACATATTTGCTTCGAAAAGCCGCTTCCAGTGCTTCATGATCCACCTTTTCCTCATTAGGCAGACCATCGAACCATAGCCTCGCTTTACCACAAACCAGGAGCGGAAACACCTGTATCGCACCTTCTTCCCTCGACAAACCACTTTCTAGCACGAACAACCCATAGTCTTGGAGCCAGGTTCCTGCATCTTTGACCCCAGTGGGAATTCCCGTCCAAGCCATTACTTCTCTAGCAGCACCTGCTCTTCAAAGGCCGCACCTTTGGCATCACCAAAATCACCGCTTTGACTTCAACTAGGAGCATTAGTGCGCTTCTCCTTGGGGGCACCAGAAGATGGAGAGGGGGAATGGGGAACACACCCGACACACACGCAATGGCCCCTATATAGCTCAGAGTATTCACAACACCCCTGTCCTCTCGAAAACACCTTCAAAACAAGCAACTCACACTAATAGGGCCTCGCCTGCACTTCGCCCAACGCACAAACACTCTGCACAATCCTCAGACAGCTACCACACCGATCTTGCCCGCTTCTCGCACTTCGACAATTCAACACCTCTCTCTCTTTCTCTCTCACAGACACAGGGGGCCCGGTGGACGCACACGCTCACACACACTGGCACCACACAACTTGGAGACGAGCAAAGAAGAAAGGGGGGAAGGGGAGGGAGACGACACCAAAAAACCGGCAATGACAGCTTCTTTACACACCATTTACAAAATTCATATGGCCTGCTCTAAGCCGTACCATGGCCATCACCAATCCGTACTATGGGGCATACACATCCCTCACCACTTGAATTTGTCAGCACACACCTCGACAAAAAAGTCCATTGTTGGCTTCACTTCGACAGAAGCCGCTTCTCTTGGCAACCCTCGCTGGATTTTTTCCCTTCAAAGCTTTTGCCCTTCCAAGCCTCTTCACGGACAACACTTCACCATCGTGTGTCGGCTCCGATTGCCGAGCGTACGAAGCTTCACTCTTTCCCCCTTTCCATTCTCGTTTTCTTCCCCTCCAGCCCCAAGGAAAAAGAAACCTTGAGAAAAATCCTCTTTCCGAAAAACGTCCCCTCTCCCCTTTTCTTCTTTTCCCAAGTCCAAAGGAAAAAATTCCTTCTTTGGCAGTGGCGCACGCCCCGTGCGCCACTGGCCTCTTGCAACTTTCCTTTTTGTTTTTTTTTCCTCCCCTTAACTATTGAGAATCCCTTCTAGCCAAACTCCAACAGCCTTACTTTTTTACACTTATAGCCCATGGGTTTAAAAAAAAAAAAAAAAAAACTCATTTCCCATGGTGCCGGTACCTGATTCCAGGCCATTCATTCAGTGGTAGATTCCTTGTACCATTCCTTGAGCCCATTCACTATCAAGATGTAGCATTGTTGATCTACTGGCTCAGTGTGTGGATAGGTTAGTTTTGTGCCTAAGATCATCTCTTAGGCACAGGGACTTGAAGTCACTAGGGTTACATCCTATATGGCTGGGTTACTGCCTTATTGTCAGAGGTTAGATAATACCACTCTAGAACCTTCCCCAATATTTGGATATAGCTGGGATGTGGCGGTAAGTTACAAATTGCCTGATTGTGATAATTGATAGATTTCCAATCCCAAGCCATTCGTATGGCTCCCACATACAACATACGAAAACTCTCCGTATCTAAATAAACTAAGTCATCATCTAGGTATTTCTGGATCTAGAGGTGCTTCTGCTTCTGAAGACTTTTGTTTAGTGTGAGTAGCTCAGTAGAGTGATTATGGTTAGATCCATATTCAGGCTCTAGTACAACGGTCTTGCCCTTAATATCCTTGCACTGACTATAAACTTCCTATTTCCAAGCTTGTTGTTGGCTAGGTGGGTTCTGTTGAGCATCATTAGTAGGTGGTGGTTAGGTTTTGCTGGTTAGGCGGGTTTTGTTGAGCATCATCAACATGCCTATTCGTAGCTTGATTTGGAGTCTAGCTCCCAATGGGTGTTGATCCGCTATGTTTCCATCCTGATCATCATCATCATCATCATTGTCATCTTTGTTGTGCTCCTCTTGATCTTTAGTATCCTCTTCCTTGTCTTGTTGACCCTATGTTGTTGTTTCCATCCTAATCATGATCATCATCATCGTCGCCATCTTTGTTGTGCTCCTGTTGACCCTCAGTCTCCTCTTCCTTGTCCTTCTCTTCATAATCATCGTCTTTGTTTTTCTAATTCTCCATAATTATGTCAGTTCCTCATTAACCAATTATGTGGTGTACGCACCAACCTTCTCTTGTAGGTCCGAATGAATGGATTCGATGACATGCTCTAGATTAGTCACACTCAGATTTAGATTACCATCTTTATCCATTTTCAGTTGGCAGAGAATGATAAATATATTTTTCCATGATTGCATCCGTTGTAACATGGTGTTTCTAGTATAACATCTTGTAGTCCGCTCATTTTGCCTCCAATTGTGTTTGGAATTGGTCAGCATCTTGCTGAGCCATTCCTTTCTCCTCCTCTAGTACCCTGTTTGCATCGGTCAAATTTTCTATCTTTTTTCGGAGACCCTAAACTTATTTGTTGTGGTGTTGCTACTAAAGCTCTAATTCTAGAATATGTTGTGTCCACCCAGCTTTTTTCTTTTTGATCTTTTCTATCTCAGTTTTTGTTGATTGTAGCTCTTTTCTCAACTTATCTACCTCTGAGCTGGAAATGGATGCTTGGACTTCCATCATCATGTGGCCTATGGAATTGATGATGTTGTTCCATCCAAATTGGATTGCCACAGTGCACCCTTGTGTGATGGTATCTGAATCAGTCCAGTTTGTTTCATACACCGTTGGTGCAGCCAAAGTTGGTCTACATTGGGAAGTGTGCTATGTAGTGAAAATTGTGCTAGCATGCGCATGGCAAAGGGCTAAGCAGGTATGAAGACCCTGGGCAGGAGAGTGGCAGCGGAAATATATGCTTAAAGTGGTTTTCTAGGCTAGGGGGGCCTCCAAAGTGAGATAATGGTGACGGTAGGTCACGGTGTTCGAGATGTGAGAAATATGCCCCGAAATGTGGTATTTGAGATACTCTAGAAGCTTGTCCAGACAGCTCGTCAAATGGAGCCCGGATGTGCAAAATAGGGCAAGTTGAAAAGGGATGCGTTTGCGCATCTTCGCCGGATTGGGCGGGCACAGGTGGTTGGTCAAGGCGGGTGTGAAATGATAGACGGGAAGTGGTCGAGTTGTGGAGCACGTCGGTCTTTTCGGATTGAGAATTGGGCTTCTGGATGGAAAGTTATAGACAGTTAAGTTTTGACAGGGGCCAGTTTTGAGGCGGTTGGGCCGCATTGGGAAATGTGCCATTTGGTGTTTTCTTGAGCTCGCCAAGTGTCCGGTGGATAGTATGCAGCACGTGATGCTAGTCGGAGTCGACGGCACCTGAATCGAAGTCCGGAGCATGGAGATATGCTTCGCCGAGGTCGGAAGTTAGTAGCGAACGTGGATGGTCAGATGCTTTTTTTCATGTTTGGGATACGCCGTTTGAGGCCATGAGGAGGTCTGAATGAAGTGGAGTTCGTGGGGTGTGGCTTGGCAAGAAGGGTGTGGCTTGGCAAGAAGGGATTTTTCAGCTAAAGATGGGTTATTGGAAGATGCAGCTTAGGACGTCATCAAAATTACAAACCAGCTTCTCCAATTGATAGTGGAAGCCTCAAAGATCCCTAAGAAGAACCTAGTGAACAAGGAAGCCTCTGAACCCTAGTTAGAGATGGCTGAAATCCTGTTCGAAGCTTGCATCAAGTGCAATCAGCCATTACCTCAAGGGTGGATGCATACTGCATCATATTGCCATAAGTTAGCTAGAGCCAGGCTGACCAGGGGAAAACACACTCTATATGACCCCAACACCAAGACTTGGAATCCCTTGATGCCCTATGAAGTGGAAATGAAGACATCCAGCAAAGAACAACTGGAGCAAGAGACTCTATTCAGGTAAATTGAGAAGGACAACACTGCTCCAAGTGTTTAAGAACCTTTCAAATCTCTGCATAAACATCCTAAAAAAGGACACCTGATAAGAAAAAAGTCAGATGGATGGATATTGGGCGAAACCAGAGGACTAATGAAAATTTTGGTTACACATCAAAATTCAAGAAAGGGGGGAGGAAATGTAAAAGGCAGGAATAGTCCCTAGCATGTGGTTGGTGGATGGCGTGACCAAAGGCTTCCAAAAGCATTAATCTAGAGCTAGCTACCACGGTAACAAACATATTACACAATGAGTCGACACCAGTCCGAGGACTATAAATAGGACCCACTACTTCATTTTGGGTACTTGATAACCCGATACATGATATCTGAGAGCCTAGAGTCTAGAACCAATTCCTAAGTTTCTAACCCCCAAGCCTCATATTTGAATCTTGAGCCATTGGGTGATGTACTTTGTACTTTGATTAAGCTGGAAGCTCATTTAGTATTGACTCTAATTGTACACTTACTGATACAATTCTAGTTCCAATTGTCATTTCCAATGTCTTTCATATTTCTAGTTCTAGTTTTGTCTTTCAGTATATTGAAGTTTGATACGAGGTCTTAGTATAACTGAACTAACTCTAACTGCCAACCTAGAACAGCTGTCTAAATACAATCAATTCATTCTAGTAGTCTTTCTCATTGTAGCAGTGTGCGAGATCCATAGCAAGGTCTTGCAGGTGGAGCAGTAGACCTGCGGAGAGTGTACACAAGCCTGAGGTGCTTATGAACTTTGAGCTCTTAGATCTGTAAGCTTGGTAATTTAATTTTGAGTTAGGCAAGGAGCAAGGGTTTCCCAAAGTGTGCCAGAACCTTTTTTTGTGTGTGACAACTTGATTTCCAAAATTTTCAAAATTTCTCCAAAGCTTTGATTCCAAAAGTGTAGAAGATGTGAGTTCGAGTTGCTAAAGTCCGGATTGCTGAAGTTGAATCGAATTGTTGCAATTGAATCAAATTGTTAGATAATCTGAATTCTACATATTTTTTGAGATTGGCTCAGAATAGTTTGTGCCGCTGATCTTGTGCTTCTTTGTCAATGGCTATTAGTGCTACATACTTAGTTTGAGATTCTGATCAACAGAGGTTTCAATTTCCTTTTTTGGGCTAAAGTCATGGCAAGCAACAATGAAGACATCAATGTTTTTCACATCAAGAAGCGTGAGGGCGCAGGGTGCACACAAATTTTCCATATGGCATAAACATTGCTACAATGTGTTGGTGTAGAAGAACAGGTGGTCTATCAAGATACAACCAATAGAATAGAGCAATTGGATTGGGAAGATCTAGATGATCTTGCACAATCTACCAAAGAGCTTTCAGTTTCTAATTCTTTGCTGTTTAACATAGAGAAGTTGAATTCTGCCTATGCTATGTGGACTAGACTTGAGGAGTTGTATTCTAAAAAAAATGATGCTAGTAAGGTTTACTGGTTGAAGAAGTTGATGGACTTTCAAATGAAGGAAGGTATAGCCATGACTGTACATCCTAATGAGTTCAACTTGATTTTCAGCTAGCTGGTTGCTCCGAAATTCAACATTGATGAACTCAAAACTACTTTCCTACTATGCACTTTGCCTGAAGTTGGAATATATTTAGGACAGCCATGAGAAACTTCAATGCTATGTTGATGTATTCTTATGTGGAGAGCTCTTTGCTAATGGCAGAGCTGAATAGGAAAAATATTGCAGCTAACAGGTCTTCCAATGCATTCCATACCAGAGGTAGATCTCAACAAAAGGAAAAATAAAAAAATAGAGACACCAACAAATCTCATGGGAAAGATGTTGAGTGCCATCATGGTGGCAAGAAAGGACACTTTAAGAATGATTGCTTTAAGTGGAAGGAAGAGAAAGGCAAGGGTAAAAAGATTGATGATAGCAAGGATGACAAAAAGGATAGTCAACCTCGAAACAAGAGCATGATTAAGATAGAGGAAATCAATGTAGTTGTTCATGTGGATAGTGGAAATGATATTCTATTTGCTTCTTCTTTTAGTGCACAAATTTTAGTTGTTGATTTTGATGATGACATGCACACCTGGATTTTGGATTCAGGTGCTTTATTCCATGTGACACCACATTGAGAATGGTTCACTAGCTACAATGCTGGCAAATAGGGTGTTGTTCATTTGAGGGACAACCATGCATGTGATATTGAGGGAATCGACAGTGTGCAGCTAAAATTTCATCATGGATCAGATTTTACATTACATCATGTGAGGCATGTACCCAAGATCAAGAAGAGCCTAAAAAGAATAAGGAAGCTACATATTGATGGCTATCACACTACCTTTGGGGATAGCAGGTGAAAAATCAGCAAGGGATCTAGGATCATTGTGCTAGAGGTCCTAAAAGTGACACTCTATATCCACTGCATGTATCTAGTGTGCGGGACCATGTAGTTTCCATAGTCAAATAGCCAAGTGTTTCCTTGTGGCGTGGTAGGTTGGGACACATGAGTCAAATTGGAATGAAGGTGCTTTCCTGTTTGGGGTATTTACCGTGCTTGAGGTATACCTGATTTTGACCATTGTGATCACTGTATCTATGGCAAGCATGCTGGAACTCATCACAAGGAATCTCTTTCATTGAAGGCTTCTCCCTTGGAATTAGTACATTCTGATGTATGATGTATGTCAGCTGCCATGGCTATCTCTAGGGGGAAAGAAATATTTTGTTACCTTTGTCGATGATGCTACTTGCAAGGTGTGGGTAAATCCAATCCAACATAAGGATGAGGCCCTAGATAAGTTCAAAAAATTTGTGGCACTTGCTAAAATCAATTTAGCAGTACGGTAAAGTATGTACGCTCTGAGGATGGGGGTGAGTATGTGTCAAATTCTTTCCAAGAATTTTGTGATAGTGAAGGGATAAAGAGGGAGGTGATTGCACCTCATAAGCCACCCAAAATGGTGTTGCAAAGTGGGTGAATCGTACTATTCAAGAAAAAGTTCAATTTATGTTGTCTCATGTTGCATTACCCCATGGGTTTTGGGCATAGGCTATTATGGCAGCCGTACATTTGATTAATCGGTCACCACACAGGCCTTTGGGTGGGGGAGTTCCCTAGGAAGCATGGTCGGGCATGCGACCTTCGTACACTCATTTAAGAGTGCTTGGTTGAAAATCTTTTGTGCACATCCATAAGGAAGACCGCAACAAGTGTGAGTGCGCGAATGCGGTGCATGTGCGGAGAGTGAGAAGGGGGAGAAAGAGAGTACACAGGATGTGGGTGGAGCTCCCAAATCTCACTGTATGAGCACAATGTGAGAGCTCTTTATTATTTGTATGTATAAAGAATAAGGAGATAAATGTGGGTGGCCCGGACATTGGCTGGGCAAAGCACGGTGAGGCACACCGCCTTTACCTAACATTCTTCCACTAAAGGTTGTGTGCCAATAAGTAGCGAGAAGACTAGCCTACAACTAGTATATACAAGAGGTGAGAGAAGACATCTCTCAACCTATGTCCAATGGCTCACTCTGTAACCACTCTAGTATAGATGCAACATGCATACCACTAGGACTAGAGTATGATGATGTTACCAGTGCACTTTTATCAGAGGAGATGCATCGAAAGACCATGACTAGCTCGCATTATGGCAAAGTTCATTATGTGCAAAGGGATGATAAGCAACGTAAGGGCCGTTCTTCGCAACGTGAGTCCAAGAAAGAGGGCTTGCGTTGCATTTATACGCCCGTATAACAAAAATTATACGTATAAAACGTCAATATATGTCGTATTTCCGAATAATTACCGAATAGCCGTATAAAACATTTTTCGATCGAGTTATTTTTCGATCAAAAAACTGTATATATATACAATCGTCGCCGTATTCGATCGAAAAGCATTGTGGACTTTCTTGGAGTTTGGAGAGCTTGGAGCTTCTGAGAGTTTGCCAGATAGAGACAGCGTCTTCGATTTACAACGGTTTTCAGGTATATTTTTAAAATTTTCAATAAATACTAACTTTTTTTTTGTGTTGTGCCAGACTTGTGTGGTGCAGTAGTTTCGGCTCTCACCACAAAGTTGGCTTGCAGGTCGTAGGTCACTTCGTGGTGTGTAGCCATATGACTCACTCCAGAGGTGTATAGAATATAGTTTCCTTTCCCCTGGTGTGTAGTTATATAACTTACTCCAGGGAAGGCTTAGGGTAAATTTAGATTCTCACTCGTATGGTGTAGTAGTATATCTCTCACCATAGAGATGAGTTAGGATTAGAGGTCGACTCGTGGAGTGTAGTAGGCATGATGCTACACCTCTCACTTCAGAGCGGCCTGTAAAATTTACAATCTTAAAGTAAATCATTATTGATTATTCTACATAGAAGCACAAAGATTAACGTTCGTCATTTTAAGAGTGTAGAGATGCATACTTTATGCCCTCTTCATCTAAATATGACTTTTGTTATTCTTGTGCTTCTATTTCTGTAGTAACATCATTGTTCAGATGACTTGGTGTTACTCTGAACGTAGATATATACAACAATTGATTTACATTTGAGATTGTTGAGCTGTTTGCTGATGGTTATGTTGTGCGTTCCACACACTCCATTAGAAATAGCTTATAAAGTTTACAATTTTGGATTAAGTTTTTCTGTCATATGTGTTACATAGAAACACAAGCGTTAACACTCGTTATATTAAGAGTGAAGAGATGCATATTTTCATGCCCTCTTCATCTTAATGTGACATACTGGTTACTCGTGTGTTTCATATTCCAAAAGAACATCATTTTTCATCATTAAATGACTTGGTGTTGTTTTGGACGTAAACACATAGGACAGGTAACTTACATCTGCAATTGTTAATTTATCCACTGATAGTTGTGTTGTGAGTTCCACACACTTTATCAGGGATTAGATTGATAAAAACTATCAATCTATTTTACAACAGCATCCAGGACTTGTGCTGAGAATATCTCACACTAGCTGAGCTGTTCACATGTACGATTTTCCAACCCTTTAGATGTAATTTCTTTCATCATCTCACACTTCTGCACATAGCAAGGTCCAGTTCTTGTGCTGAGAGCATCTCACACTCCTGGCCTGTTTCTCTCTCTCTCTCTCTCTCTCTCTCTCTCTCTCTCTCTCTCTAAATTAATTTTCATGGTCGATTCGCACAATGTGGTTTGTAATCATAAGATTTTCTCTTTAATTTGCAATAATTTAATATTGTTTAATAAATTTGAATCATCATTTAATATATATAGGGTTAACACTCATTATATAATAACTATGTTACTATGGTGTACAATCTTTTCGTAAGATTCTTAATTTATAATTTTGTCATACAAATATGGCAGACACGAAGCTAGCGAAACATCAACGAAAGTTCGTCTCCGAAGTGATTGTGAGACACTTCCATTACACGTCAGAGGCAGAGATTAGGCGTTGTTTAAACCCTGTCGCTCCGGAGCATTTTTATCAGCTTACAGAGACTCTAACCAAGTCCATGTTTGAGTAGCTCCAGGCAGAGTTTGCACCAGCTATTTTTGACATAGCCCTCCTGATATCAGGTGCTTTAGTAAACATGGTAAAAAAAACCATTGGACAGATCATGAAAACCTTTCAAGAACTGAAAAATCTTGCAATTACTTCCTTGCCAAACATAGCTGAGCGCATACATCTTGTGCAATAGCTTTACACGGAGTTCAAGAGCAAGGAAAATTTAAAAAGAGCAGCAAAGCATGCAAGTGTGGAAGCGAGCTCTTCTGAAGCTGCTGTTGAACCAGAAATCATTCTTAGAACAGAGCCTGCAACGTCATCCGTTGCTACATTAGACCTCTCTCAGCTACCACCTATTTTACACCTCTTACCCGACACAGCCGTCTTCAATATCCAAGCTCCACAGCTGGGAGAGGGAAGATGGGCACATGTGAAGCATGTGGGTGTCACACATCCCGATTTCAAAGATCAAGTGTATGCTGCAAAAGTGTTCAAAGTACACTTACATGGGCCCACCATGGAGCAATAGGTCAAAGACAAAGCAACAATTTTGGATATTTCACATCGAGGTATTATCTACCCTCTTGCCATGGTGCGCCACATGGAGAGACCAATGCTCATTTCATGATTTTGGAATGGCGGCCATGTGGAGCAATGGATCAAAGAATGCACTGCAGACGGCAGCCAACCTGTCATCCGCGATTATGTACTCACTGCAGGAACAGTAGAGCTATTCCAGGAGAATATTTTGCACATCATCAATGCTCTCCTACAAACTCTGAAGTATATACATTTGCATAACTACCTCCACAATGATCTACACTCTCAGAATATGATGCTGCATTTTGGCGAAAAAGGTGTTTACGCCGGCATTCGGGATTGGGGTTCATGCACCAAAACAAATACCATAGCCGGTTTTCCTTCTCTACGCGATATGCAGATAGAAACTAGAAAACAATATGAGAGAGATTATCCATGGGCAGCCCCCGAATGTATATCTAGTAATCCTCCCTCCTGGACCAAAGCTATGGATATTTATTCCATGTGTCATACATGTAAACGCATTTTGAAGTGCTTACCAGAGCCCCAAGAACAAAGCAAGAGACATTTTTTGAGTAATGTACTTGCTCATCTTGAAACCGGCAAGCGCCAAAACCCCAAAACCCGACCTAATGCTTTTGATCTATCCTTATGTTTAAATGGTGCCCATAGAGTGGGTTACAACATTGTAATGACATCCGGCTTACGACCTGCTGATGATTAATAAAAACACAGTCTCATGATTTCATCATTGTTTTACTTTTGATGTCAGATTTAATTGTATGTTTAATTGAACAAAATATCTATGTTTGTCATTTGATATACTGTCCAAT
This sequence comes from Adiantum capillus-veneris, assembly GCF_014529385.1. Taxonomy (NCBI): domain Eukaryota; kingdom Viridiplantae; phylum Streptophyta; class Polypodiopsida; order Polypodiales; family Pteridaceae; genus Adiantum; species Adiantum capillus-veneris. The sequence goes on along the minus strand of NC_140931.1, from coordinate 82,197,762 downwards.
GTCAAATTAATTGAATGGGTATTTAAAAGTAATGACATGTTCACCTGATATGCAGATATGGAAGAAGAACTCAACCACGCTGAAGCTCAAGCAATTTTTAAAGAAGAACAAGTTAGATATGGACAAGCAGATCTTTCTACTATTGCGAACATTGAAGAAGATGAATCTGAGCTGCAGGGAGAACCATTAACCCTTAAAGAGTGCAAAAATATTTTCCCTAATCACTTTGTACGCCATCAACTATTTCAAATAAGTGGCAATGCAAAAGATACAGCTCCGTTAAAGCTCTCTGATTTGCAACATAAAGGACTGGCACGTTGTCGTGCTGTGACATGTACATAGTGGGAACACATGCTATAAGAGTTATCTTGTAACTTTTTAGATACATAATTATATTTCCTATAATGTACATATGCATATGTAAGTATAAAAATAAGCTTTCTATCTCATCTTATTTATCTCAAGGGTAATGTATTCTTACTTTACCATCAAAAAATACTATGGGAAAAGTCTCAATAGCTCCACCTCTTTAACTTGGGGAAAAAAGCATTGATTCTTTCTTTCTACCATCTCATTATTATCTCACACCCTATTTAGATCCTATATCTAGAGTAATTTCCAATCTATATATATTCTATGTATTTTTCATATTTTTCTTATATTTCTTTTTAAATAGCTACTAGGGGGGAATCAAATCCTAGTGGGACACTAGGTGGCATGATTTCAAAGATACACTTATTTTAATGCATTATTGCAAGCATGATTACAAAACTTTGTCAAGGAGCAATGTCATGCTTTCATATGGCATGAGGTCTCCTTTGGAATCAAATGAAAGTCTAAGCTAAGGGGACCACATGAAGACTTTTGCTGCCAGAAATGGACCCTATTTTGATGAATTTTTTACACAAGGTTCCAATCCGAATTGGAAAATGATTTTAAAATGAAAATCGTAGCTAATGAGCTGAAGTTTCTGCCCATATTTTTACTTTTTTATTTGGAGCCACGGTTGAGGAGATATGATCAAAATACTGGACCCCAGTCTGCCCACATCATGCAGGGACAACTCATTTCCAACTTTTCCAATTCCTGTTCACACTGGCTCCTCTCTTCTTGTGTAAACCCTTGGGGGTTCCCTTCACCTATAAAAGGGGACCTCTTCTTCCTTGAAAAGGAACTCAAGCATTCAAGCCATTGATGAGAGGAATTCTTGAGGGAGTGAGTAGTAATGCCTAATTGTACTTAGCCCCATTAACATAAGCCCAAGCCTACACTTTCTCCTAGAGGAAAACTAGCCATTCTTGTTCGCCATCCTTGGAGGATCAACTCTAATCAAAGAAGGTGTTGTACTTGGCGTATCAATCAACGTTGAATTCTCCCCTCTTCTTCTCTCTCCCATCAATAATGGTGCCGAAGGGTTTCAAGTAAGATGTGTTCTACATTGATGTTTTCTTGATTTCTTGTTGTTTTCATTTTCATCTCTAATCCAACATATATATATGTATCTAATCTCATCTCCTTAACCAAACCTATCTCTCTCATTCTTAGTAATTCATTCTCTCTAGGTTCTCCTTGCTACAGGTACATCTCTCCCCGCAGTATCCTTATTGCCTACGGGCAAGAATAGGGCTTGGGAGGGAAACTTCTCATCTCTTCACTTCTCTCATATCTACATTTTTCTCATATCTACATTTCTCACATACTATCCTGGATGAATAACCCACATGATGATCATTTCTATCGCTTTCACTCTGTACGATCTATTAGAATTAACGTATGGATTAGCCGTAAAATACACTTTCAACAACGTATAGTGTTTCTCTTCGGCCCTGAAAGGCTCAATGAAATACTTCTATCACCGGATCCCATCATACTACCTCTCATAGACTATAACTTTTCTTTTGACGTAAGCGTAGTTATCTTGCTATGAACCAAGAGGATTTGTACACACAATTAATCCCAATCACTAGACAAAATATATATATTATGGTAAGCACAAAACTACAATTCCAAAGAACAATTCGTAGCCTATTTGGTCAGCCAAGATTGAATGCCATTAACTCATCCATTAACCCTTTCATATTACCCATGATACGATATGACCATAGCCTTGATGTTTTCATCTTCGTATTGTTTTGACATTCTCTTTTGCGTTCTTTCTTTGTGTGTGTGAGTGCAAGAGAGAAAGAGTGAGTCTTCTTTGATTGAACTTCTTTCCAAACCCTAGTCTTCATGGCATCTATGGTTTAACTCCTTCATATAGTTTTTGTTGAGTTCTCTCACAAACTCTCACAGCCATAAGCCCGGTGCTTTCCTTGCAAGACCGCAAATTTCTCGACATATTTTTGGTGAACCCGACGCGAATCTGCTAGGGTGAGAGTTTGTGGGTAACCATGGGTGATCATGTTGAGCAACAGGGTATGCATTTTGACCCAGCAACAATGCAAATGTTTCAAGCATTTGCAATGTTCATGCAACAACAACATGCTACTGAAAGAAGGGAGATTTCAACAACGAAGGCCATACAAGCGGTCGTCAACAGAATGGATCAGTTCAATGGCAAAGATGTAACCAAGTACTTACGCGAGTATGTGAAGGAGATGGAGCTGCATCGCGTGTCAGAAGGTGAGATGATTCAAAGCTTTGAGCTAGTTGTTGCTCCAGAAATTAGGGAGCATGTTAGGGCAATTAAAGATGGGCATGGGAGAAATTGGGAAGAACTCAAAGTAGCTTTAAAGGAGGAATATTTCATGGAGGACTCTGAGAGAGTGACCAAAAGGACATTCTTAGAATGGGTAGTCAAGCCAAAGTAAGGACTATCAATAACAGAGCTACTTAGGGAATTTGAGCGGCGCTATGCACAACTCACTAGGACAGAAAGGGCCACACTAGATGCAGAGAAGACAGATCTTTTCTTACAAGCTGCAGGTAAAGAGTTTCAAGAAAATTTGGAGCTTCTTCTTGAAGATAAAGATGCTGAGCAAGGACTAAAGACCGACTGGAATGAGGTTGAAGGTGCTGTTTCACTGCTTGCCAAACGACAAAGAAGAAGGGACAAGATGGTAGTAAACACTACAAGTCCTTCCACCTCAACTTCTGACAAAATGGTAAAGCCTACTTTTATCGCTCCTAAGTTTGATGAGTCCATGCTAGATGAGCTTGTGAAGGGAATGCGTGACTTGAAGGTGAAGTTTGCAAAGCTTGAAGAAAAAGGCCAACCATCAGGGCCACTTCCTAGGCAAATACAACAGCCCAAAGAAGGGTTTGTTAATAGATGTATTTGGTGTGATAGTACAAACCATGTAAGAAGGGATTGTGATGATTTTAGTGATGCTTTGTCAAAAGATGTTGTCTTTTTTAAGGATGGTAAAATCCACTTAAGAGAGACAGGTCTACCCTTGAGAACTAACTTTGGGAAGGGGGGAATGCAAACCTTAGTTGAAGATATGGCAACCAAGCATGCCACCTCTTCAGTTGAGGCAGCTACTTATGGAGTAAAAATTGAACATTTTTGTGATGAAGAGGTGAGTGACCATCATGGTCAAATTTGGCCAAATGTCATGCAATTAGCTAAAAAGGGAAAGCTTACAAAAGAGATTCTACATGAAGCAGGTGATTGCATACGTTTAGAAACAGGATGGAATGATCCAGTGGACTCATTGTCAGTGCATGCCTACATTACAAAATGCCAACAAAATGAGGCAATTGTACAAGAGAAGCGCAGACGTGAGAATGCTGATGAAGGACCATCAAAAAGAGCTTCTAGAAGTGGGGGAAGAAGCGACTCAATGCCTTCTCAAACACCCTCAACACAAGGAGCATCTCCACCTGAAGTACTCATGGAGGAGTCTACAACAGGAAAGAAGAAAGAGCCAACGAAAGGTAAGACAAAAGGCCCAACTTATAAACTACAATATGATATTGAGGTTGCTACAAATTTAAAGAAAGTCTTGGACAGAACTTGAAGTAAAGGACTTGACGACCATTCCGTGTGTAGACAAAGTAAGGCATAATTGAGCTTGAGAGAGTTCCCTAAAGCGAGCTGATGGTCAAGCCGTGTGCATAATTAACTGGAGAACTTGAGTCTGGCGGGGGTCACTAAACAACTTTTTCATAATTGAATGCTATGGAGATACGACCACTACGGTTCAAAGATTTGTGATGGGACAGCTACCAGATAACTGAGCTAGACTATTGATGCTATGATTTACACCTTCTTTGGTTTTACATGTCCTTACCAACTATGTGATCTTGATGACAAGTAGCTTAAGGTGTGTATAGTAGATCAGCTTGAATACAGGTTGGCACAGACCGGAGGCTATGCAGGTTCAGATGGGGTGGATGTCATGCCGCTCCGCTTCCATGACAAGAAAATGAGGAAAGGAATGCCAATCAGGTCTATTTGAATCCTACAGGATTATTCAACAGTTATAAGGGCTTGCTAACAAGCCAATTTTAAGCTAAAAGTGTGCCAAATGCGGCTCTAAGGGGAAAAAGATGTCTTGGTAATGCTAAACAGTGAGTATGCTTGAAGTGACTATAGCAGGGATTTTATTGATTAAGGTTGAAGTACTCGAAGTGCTCTACAGGCCTATCTTTACAACTCGTCAATCGGAGCTACATATAAGAAGTTATGGTAGCTTAAAGTTTGAATTTATTGCAGATTCGTATCGGATTGGGCAACTGCAACTGAGGGGATAAAAATGAAGTGAATGCATGGACCTGAAGTGCTCGCTTTGTGGAGCGTGTCGGTGTTTTTAGATCAGTAATAAGATTTACAGCTGCCAAGTTATCGGCCGTTAAAGATGCACCAGGGGCCGGTTTTGTAACAGTCCGGTCGGCTCGATCGTAGTGCTATTTGGGAATTTTTGAGTTTTTGTCCAGGTTTTGGAATGCAATGATTGTGGGATAAACCCAACAGAGGCAGGGCCAGGAAGCTGGCTATATTCAACAAATGTAAAGACGGGATAACTCTCCAAATGCACACTTATACTTGCATCTTGCGAGCATGTGGCACTATTGAAGACTTTCACGACATCAAAATTCATGATGATATTGTTAGTCAATGGCGACTGGAGGAGGTTGTCAAGTGCTTGGCATTTCTTGACCGGTATGTATGCTTACTGTGGTGCTCTTAAGTCCACCCAATAGTGACCACCAAGGGACTGGCCGCCCAAAATATGGCAAGGCCGCCCATTAAAGAAAATAAGGGGCTTAAGTGTGGAAAAAGAAGAAAATATAGGGGCCCATGGCGTAGACCAGGCAGGCAGTGAACGCCGACGAGGGAAGAGAGTGTTGTGCTTGCGCTGGCCTGCACGAGGCTCGGACGAGCTCGCAACGAGAACAAAAAATTCACGGCTCAGCAGGGCGCACCATTTCGGCACCTGTCTCGCCAATTATGGCGTTGCTCTGCACTCGGCCTACCACGTTGGAGAGGGGGAATAGGGAGCACACCCAACACACAAAGTATTTGCCTCTCTATAGCCCACGGATTTCACAGCACCCCTAACCTCTCAAATAACACCTTCAAATTGGCTAATTTGCACTAATAACTCCACTTTAGCATACAAAACAACTATCTCACCCCTTGCAAAGAAACACCCCGCAACACAAATGCACCCACACTGCTTAACTCACCCTTTCCGACTCGCGAAACACTCCTAATCTGCCCTCTTTTGTAGCACCTTTCAAGCTGCAGGCAAACCCTCTACAAAAGCAATGGCCAATACACGAAGAGCGAGAGAAAAGGGGGGGGGACTGGGGAGAAGCAATACAAGAGATAGATAAGTGGTATTATTGCATAGGGGAGTAGTACAATCAAGTATGCAGCTTCAATGGCAAGCTTGGCAGCACACAAGCTTCAAACTTCCAATCCTCTACTCAGGCAAAAAAGCCCCCCCCCCAATAGCGACATCGCTATTGCTCAAGGAGGGGAGGGTCTTGCTGCAGAGAGGTGAGCCGACAGGGGCAGTTAAAGGGCGAGCCAAGGACACTCAAAGGCCCAAGGGGAACTGCGGGCGGCCAAATGGAAGGGACAAAGAACCAAGGTGTACACCATGCAAATGTTTCCAAAAATCAAATGTGCCAAGTGTTGGCAATGCAAACAAATTCTAAAAGAAGATCTAAATGAAAGCCACGGGAGGAGAAACTCATCCATTTTTTTCTTTTTTGGACCTCCTAGAGGCACCCCTATAAAAGGTTGTAAATGCAAAAATGCCACATCCTTGCCTTGTACTCCAGTGACAAGCTCTTGTCATGACCCTCCCGCTCTTCTAAGGAAACTATCATCATACACTAGCACCTGTCAACAAAAGGATTGATCATGATATTTTATCATTGGGCCATGGCCAATACCATCTGAATGCGCTCAACAACAAAAGGAATCAGAAGTTAAATCACAGTCCACAGAACAACAGGACCCCACAGACTTACACCCTGCACCTTCCTTTCCTCAAAAACTTTGGCCCTTAGCGGGCGTGGGCACCAACCCTTAACTGCCATGTCATCACTGTGAAATTCCATCCCACGCAGGCGCCCGCGGGTGCGCCACCACCTCTGCACCGCCAAAATCGCCACCAAACGCCACGCAGCGCCCGACAGGGCTGTCGCCATCACCAACGGGAGGGAGAGCTCCCCTCTCTCTCCCCTCTTGTGTCTCAATGAGGAGCCATCGCCTAGGCTATATACTGTGTCATCCATAGTCCGCGACCTTGCATGTGGGTTTTTACCTGGCTGCCATGTGGCAGTTCCACACTGAATTGCACCCCCAAGGGCCATAAACTCCTTCAAAAATATTTAGGAAAAAACTTTTTTTTGGGTCTTCTTCCCCAAGCTCCTTTAGTCTGCTCCCGGATCTGATTTCCAAGCAGTAACAACCTATTGAAACCCCATCTTCCCGGTTCCAACCGTACTCTCTGTCTCTGCATTTTGATTCCTCGGTACCCTCAAACCAAGGCCTTCAAAAAATGAAAAAATTATCTGCAACCAACTTTGGACAAAGGCACCCCATTTTCTAACTGCTGTAACTTCTTGATCTGGACTCCGTTTGACATGCAGTCACTTCCTGGTAGCTTCGTATGATGCACACCCTGCTCCACAACTTCGTCGGTGCTCAAAAAATGCCAGATGGCACATTCTCGAATGCGGCCAAGTGGGCTCAGACCCGGTCCTCGAAAAAACTTCAATTGATCATATCTTGCAAACCATGGCTCTGATTCGCAATCTGAAAAGACGGGTAGGCTCCATGAATTGTCCAGCAAGAATCTGCAAACCATTAAAACTTCAACCTTCAATAACTTGGGCTCCGTAGCTTGGTTTGATGAGCCATCTGGACCTGCTCCTTTAGCACTTCAAGCTCTTCATTCCTGGACCCAAAAGCTGCACTTTGCATCTCCGTCACTTGCTACCCAAATTAGCCCCTCATGGAGCCTTCCTTGGCCTATAAGCCGCATCATGCATACAATTCCACTGCTACCTGCCATCCCATGATTTTCCTAAATGCTCCAGTCCTTTGCCATGCCTCTGCTTGCCTACACACATCTGTCCATGCCACCTTCTAGAGTCGACATACTTTGGCTGCACCATCATTGCCCACCCCTCTGTTGAGCATTTATGCTCAACCACATAAAAGATTTATTCTCTTTCTAACTCCAAAACCTGGCACACACTATGAGAAAAATAAAACCATATGTACACTGTTTTATTGCACCCTATTGCCAAACCTTCAAGTGGGTTGCCCCACCGCCTGCATAAGAATCTGATGCACCGCTGGCACTAACTCCCTTTCAAAATAGAGCTTGAGACGTAGACCATTTACCCTATGTTTAAGAAACCGACCATCCAACCTGATTAGTGCATAAGTACCATTGGGAAAAACTTGATGAACCTTGTAAGGTCCCGTTCACTTTTCCTTGAACTTCTTCTGAAAGGTGAAGTCAAGATAACTCTCGTATTTCATCACTAGATCGCCCTTCTCAATTTGCTTGGCTGGCAAATGTTGGTTGAACTTGGCTACCCTTCTTTCTCGCTGCTTCACATAAAAATCTTCCGCTGCCTCATGATCCATCTTCAAAGTTTTGAGACTTGTAATCCTATCCTGCAAAATACTTGATGAGTTTTATCAATTCTCCATAGACCTTTGAGAACCCCTAGTTGCACAGGCACAGGAAGGATCGCTTCCTTGCCATATACCAACTCGTAGGGAGTGAAGTTGGTTACCACCTTATATGAAGTCCTATAAGCCCACAAACATTTATCAAGGTTAGATTCCCACTCTTCAACCTGTTGGTATATATACTTTGTAAGCATCTTAATTATCTGCCCATTTGCACTCTCCACCAAACCATTGCACTGCGGGTGGTATGGAGATAAAAATCGGTGTTGAATCCCCAATTTGTCCACCAGAGTCCGCACCAACTTACTTCTGAATCCTTGTCCTTGATCTGATATAAGCACCCAAGGCACTCCAAAACGACAACATATGCAATCAAATACAAACTGAGCAATAGTATGCGCATTTATCTCTTTGACTGCTTTAGCCTTGACCCATTGTGTAAGGTAGTCTATGGCCACTACCACATATTTCTTACCGCTCGCTGACTTGGGCAATGGACCAATTGCATCCAAACCCCACTTTTCAAAGGCATCATGTGCGATGATAGCCCCTTGTTGCTCGGCTACCAGTCGTCTTTCACCCATTACTTGGCACTGATGGCATGTCTTGCACCAATAATGCACATCTCGCACAACAGAAGGCCACCAGAACCCACTTCTTAAGATACGAAACAAAACTTGACTCTTACCCTAATGACCGCTTTCCTTGTGGCATTGCTCCAATACCATGCCGATCTCTTCTTTGTAAAGGACACGACGTAGCACCCCATCTCGATCATGCACCATAAGATCTTCGCCAACAAGAGTGAACCTTTTAGCCTTTTGAACAACTCTTCTCTTTTGTAGCTTGGAAAGCCCGTCGGAACATTGACTTGTTCTCAAGAAATCATCAATATGCTTCAAAGTCTCTCTACCTATATAAGTGGCCGGTCCCACATACAAACTCAACACTTGAGTCTGAACACGACTGCTAGCCAACCGGTCTACTTCCTGGTTTTGTTCTCTCCTCACATGTTTGAACTACACTGCTTCAAAAAACTTCAACAGCTTCTTTATGGAAAAAAACCAATTCTTGAGAGAATCCCTCTTTACCTGCCATTGGCCCAAAAGTTGTTTGATAACCAGTAGAGCATCACCTTTTACGACCAACCTTGATATACCAAAGTCAATGCATTGCTTGAGCCCCAGGTGTAAAGTAAGATATTCTGCTTCATTGTTGGTATGCACCTCCTCCAAGTCGTAAGCTTTGGAAAAAATGATTGTGCCGTGCGGATCTTGAATCACTACACCGCCACCCGCCTTTTGTGTTACTCATCGGTAAGCGCCATCAAACCACATCGTGAAGGCCCCTTCCAAGTCAGGTTCCTCCTTATCCTCCTCTTGTACCACCCTTGGATAAATTGGTAACTCAACCTCCTTGTTGACTAGGATATCCGCCAAATGATACCGCTGAGGGTGATCCACTTTGAACTCAAACTCAAACTCTTGAAGCTTGATTACCCACTTCATGATTCGCTTCCCTGGCTTCAAGTGTAGTACCACTTCAGGCAAAAGATTGTTAGCAGTCAATACATAAAACTTCTGAACGACCAGATATACTTTGAACTTTCTGCAGGAAAATACCAAAGCCATCACCCACTATTCTACCTCCGTATAAGTAGCTTCACCCGAACTAATGACCCTACTTTCGAAATAAATAGGCTTATAACTCCTTCCTACCTTTTGTAGCAATACTGCTCCGATAGCCACCGTTCCCACCGTCATAGCAACATAAAAATCATCCTCATGATTAGGAGGACACACTGTAGGTAACTGACATAGAATACCTTTCACTTTATCAAAGGTCTCTTGAGCTTCCTCATCCCACTGAAATCCATGCACCTATTGAGCCCTTTTCTGAAGAGGGTAGAAATATTGAGATAACATCCGAAAAAAACGGGATAAATACTTTAACTTATGCACGCATGATGCCAATTTTGTTGCACTAGTTCGAGGCTCCATAAGAACGAATGCTTTCACTTCTGCTTCAATTCCGTTCTGTGATACCACATGATCTAGCAACTGAACCCTTGGTTGTGCTAGTGAAGCGGTCCGGGGCGGGCAACAAGAAGAGCAACCTCTAGACACCCTTCAAGGCTCCCATGCTGCTCAATGGGGCTAGGGCACAACACAACACAAACCAAAACAACAAACCCACAGCCAAATCCCAACTACACAACGGGCACCACCTAGTTTAAGAGAAAACTAGGACGCAAAAGAGGAGAATCGTTAGAGCAACCCACAAACAAGCAAGGAATTTACACTAACTCTAACACAAATGGAACACTCTCACACACTAAAACACGAGAGAGAGAGAGAGAGAGAGAGAGAGAGAGAGAGAGAGAGAGAGAGAGAGAGAGAGAGAGAGAGATGGTGCTCGGGCTGCTTTGAAGTGTATCGTTAATGATCAAGCAAACATAAATATATATATGTAAGAAAGAGAGAGAAGGGGGAAGGGGGTGCTTGTTGCACTAATGTCTTCTTACAAATCTGTCATGACCAATCAAAGTGAGATTAGTATTTGTTCAACATAGCCTGAGTACATTACACCACAACACATCACAAGAAAAAAGCCACCCCAATCACTGTCTTAAGGCCAGGGGAGTCCTCTCCACCCTGTCGCCCTCTTACAGCATGTGGGATTTATGGCTAAATTGATAACAATACCCGGAGACAAGCTACTTAAATAAAACACCAAGACACTTACAAATCATTATTGTCCATGACTTCACGTTGGAAGGGAGACAAGGTATCCATGCTTAGTCCAAATTCACCCTCCTTGATTCAGCAAATGTTGGGCTTACTCTAGTAGGAGAAATGATAGATTTCCTACTCTCAATTTAATGATCACTCTCTCTTACAATGGCATAGAGTTCCCTTGCTAATCACCCCTAATACAACACATACATATGCCTAATTCCAATGAGATTCCACTCAAGAGCTCCTTCTCAAGAGGTTGAGCTTGGCTTCTCAAGCTATAGCATAGTGCTCTTTCTTCTCCCCCTTTTTTGTGCTAGCTACACCCTCCTTTTATAGCAATTTTGAAGGCTAGGGTTACTCCTCTAACCATGGTTGGGTTAGATTTTCAGTAATTTATCTAATTTCTTTTGCTTGGAATTATCAAGAAGTTGGTGGGGAAAGAGAGAGGAGAGAAATGGAGGTGATAGGACTTTTCATAGTGGGTTAGTGTTAGTAGAGTTAGTATTAATTTACAAATGGAATTGGATATTTACAATGGGAGTATCCATGTAGGATACAAATAAGGAAGAAAAAAACTCTTAAGAGGTAAGAAAAGGTGGCTTTCTTACAAGGTTGATGCTCCAAGTGTCTTGAGTAGGGCCGATTTTGATGCCTGTTGACGGTCCACTAGCTTTGACGGTACATTTTTTCTCGACTCTTGACCTTCCTTGAGAGACAAGGTAATTGAAGTTGAGTAATCAACCACCATGATGCTGTCTTTTAAGAGAAGAGGCTGAATTTTGTGGTTTTTTTGATAGATATGGGTAAATTGGAGGAGGAAAAATGACTAAGTGGTCAATTTTGGAATGGAATTGTGTGTGGGAGGTATGAGTTCACCATGGTTTCTCTTATTCTTCAAGGTTGAGGAGAAGGTGAGTAGTGTGCAGAGAGGAGTGGTGAGAGAGATGGGGATGATGAGTGGAGAAGTGTGTGTGAAAGAGGAAAATGATAAAGTGGAAGAGAGAGTGTGGCTGCATAGCATGGGAAAACTGGGGTCCACTAAAAAAATCATAGCTCACAGCTCGTAGCTCAAAAAAATATGAAAAAATTTGAGGCAAAAGTTCAGCCCACGAGCTACAACTTTTGTTTGTATCACCTTTTCAAATTCGGAGAGCAAGTGAACTTTAAAAATTCAGCAAAACCGACCGTTTTTTTCCACTGCACAAGGTCCTTGTGGGGTCCTTCTTTGGATGATTCTTTTGAATACCTCCAAGAGTGAGCCCTCCATAGTGCATGTATGCATGCCACCTACCCTTGACCTTATTTGGTAGGTCTATAATTGAAGATATTGTTGAGATCATGATATAAGTGAATAGTACAACTAAGAAAATCAAATATTGAGGGGTCTAAAAAATATGTACATGTCAAATATAAATAATATAAGTGGAAAAAATATAAAGGGGTCAAAAGAAATCTCTCTCATTATGAGGCTACCATAAAAAGATAAATATTTTTGGTGTTCTAATTTTTTAGAAAAAAAACAAAATAGATGTAGGAAGGGAAAAATCACAATAGTGAAAAAATATACTCATAAATAAAACTAGTTTTTTTGGATTTTTGTTGGGGTGGAGTTACACCAAATATAAGAGAAGCTTACATGAAAATATTTCTATATGGAATAAAGAGTATGAAAAATGGTAAGAAAAATTGTGGTAATGGTGAGGCAATGTACATAGCATAAATAACACACACCTAGGTAGAAATATTTAAATAAATACAAAAATAATTATGAAAAAATCTTTTATTTAGGCCCTATATACAAAGAAATATTTACATACACATGGGCCATAATATACTTATATTTTTTATTTTTTTTGGCTCAACTAGCCCAATGACTAGCTAATTGAGGGTTTTTTATTTCAGTAAGGAGATATGGGAAAAGTCCCCTAACTCACACGCACCTATATACAGTGAAAGGGTGAGGGTAACCACAGTGTTTGAGTGATTTGATAGGGTGAGATAACTCACTATGGAAATTACAGAGAGCCGAAAAAACGGCTATCATTAGCCCTCCCCCAGGATGATGGTATATTCATGTACCATCATAAAGAATCTTTTCCAAAGAGAGTGCTTCAGAGTCCTTGACAAGATCTTCATTGTTTGGCCCCTTGGAATTTTGGTTTGTGTTACACTCATGCTTCATAGACAATACTTACATGGGATAGTTGCCTTTTGCTCTGGTAGATCCTTTGGTAGAAGGCGACTCAAGTAAGGCTTCAAGCGATAGCCGTTTACCTTCCTGGAGTGCTCTTTCCCATTCAAGTCCATAAGTTGATAGTAACTTGAATTGAAAGCCTTCTTGACTATGTATGGCCCCTGCCATCTTGTTTCAAATTTGGCATCAAAACGATTATCGAGTCGATTGTCATACCTTAGCACAAGATCTCCTTCATTGATGCCTTTGTTCTTCAGTTTCTTGTCAAGCTTCTCCTTTGTCTGTGTGGCTTTCCTCTTATAGCACTCGTATGCTGCTTCTCTTTTCAACTCAAGCTCAGCTAAGGTAAGAAGTCGATCCATCCATACCTCTTGATCATCTTGTGCTCCTTTGCCATGAAGTCGCATTGTTGGAATGTTGAGCTCGATAGGCTGCAAAGCCTCTTGACCATAGACCAAGTGAAATGGTGTGAACTCCGTGGCTTCCCTATATGTGGTTCGATATGCCCACAAGGCACCATCCAAGAAGTCATCCCATAATTTTGTCTTGTTTTGCACCATCTTTCTAATGATTCCTGCAATGACACCATTAGCCTTCTCCACCAAACCATTTGACTGTGGGTAGTATGGTGTGCTATGACGATGTAGAATGTGAAGCTCTTCACAAACTTCTGTGAGTAAACCCTTCTTGAACCCCGGACCATTATCCGAGACAATCTCTAGAGGTGTGCCAAATCTACAACAAATATTAGTGTAGACAAACCTGCTCACTGTTTTCCCATTTACCCTTGCCACACTTTGAGCCTCCACCCACCTAGTCATATAGTCTACAGCCACTAGAATGTAGAGTTTACCATTTTTTGTCCTAGGCAGAGGACCCATAGCATCAATGCCCCACTTTTCAAAGGGTCCATTTGCAAGCACTATTTGCCTCGGGCCATGCACCAACCTTCTATTTCCATTTATCTGACAATTGTGACAGCTTTTACACCAATGTTGAACATCCACATGCAAGCTTGGCCAAACATACCCCGCAAGAAAAATCTTCTTCACAGTTAATTCTTGGGCAAAATGACCACCACATGCTTCTTCATGAAAACCTTTTAGAATGGCTGGAATTTCCTCAATAGTTGGTACTCTTCTGCACACATGATCCCTCCGTCTTTGATAGAGGGAGCCTTCTAGGAAGAGATATGTACTTGCCTTCTTCATGAGTCTCCTCTTCTGAGCCTTCGTGAAGTCTTGTGGAAACTCACCCTCCAAAATGTAGCCAATAATGGGAGCGAATGACTCCAATCCCTGGTATCTCGGTTGCTTGACAGCTGCTGCCACCATGATGACCTGCACTTCTCTCTCAACACATGTAACTGCTTGTTGTGCAAGTAAATCGGCATCTTCATTTTGTTTCCTCGGAATATGATATAGTTGCACTTCTTCAAACTGATTAAACATCCTACGAATGGCATGAACTTTTGTCCTTAAGCTTTCATTCTTGCATGCCCAAATGCCTAAAATCTGTTTAACAATGAGAAGTGCATCTCCTTTTACCATGAGACGTATCCCTTGGCCAATGCACATCTTCAAACCATGAAGTAGAGTGTTGTATTCTGCTTCATTGTTGCTAGTTGAACCTAGTAGATTGACCTTCTCTTTCATGACCACCTCTCCACTTGGGTTGAGCAACACTAGCCCTCCCCCTGCTTTCCCTATGGCTCGTCGAAAAGCTCCATCAAAGAACAAGGTAAAAGCATTAGGAATACTTTTTAGTGGTGGCAATGGTAGGGTCTTTACTTCAGGCACCTTAATCTCCTTTTCATGCACCCTATAAGTGAGAATCCCTGCCAATTGTGCACGCACACTATCTTCTACCTTGAAAGAGTATTGAAACTCTTGCAACTCCATAATCCACTTTGAGATCCTAGTACTAAGATTCATTTGAGATGACACCCAAGGGAACAAATTCTCTGCGGTGAGGATTACAAAAGGTTTTGGGAGCAAGTAGGATCTAAACTTCCTTATCGCAAACATGAGAGAAAGCATCATGAGTTCTGCCTCCGTGTAGCCTCTCTCTAAAGCATTCATGACCCTACTAGCAAAGTAGATGGGCCGCATCCTGGTACTATAGGGATCTTGTTGTAACAAAACTGCACCAATTGTTTCTTTCCCAGCACTAGAGCTAACAAAGAATGTGTACTCCCAACAAGGAGGCATGAGTGTCGGTAGCTCTGACAAAATGGCTTTAATGTTACAAAAGTACTCTTCAAGCTCATCAGACCATGCAAATTCTACTTGTTGTGTCAACTTTTTCAAAGGGTGAAGTAACTCCGAGGCTAAGTGAATGAAGCGTGACATATACTTCACCTTTTGAATGAATGAGATGACCTCCTTAAGACTCTTGGGTGATGGTAGCTCAATAAGAGCCTTTGCCTTTGAAGGATCCACTTCAATGCCTTTGTAAGAAACTTTATGACCAAGCAAGATTACTTCATCCTCACCTATATGGCACTTGTCGGGGTTGAGTTGACCTCCCATGTCGTAGAGCTTCTTTAAACCTTCTTCTACCCTTTGTAGATGCAATGATTTTGAGCTATAAATACAGAAATCATCAATGAACACCCTAATTGACTTTCCAAAGAATGCTTGAAATACCATATTCATGAAACGTTGGAATGTTGCAGGAGCATTTGTCAGACCAAATGGCATGACTCTAAAAGCATAACAACCCCAAGGAGTGATAAAGGTTGTTTTCAATTGATCCTCCAATGCAATCCCTATTTGAAAGTAACCTGAGTAACCATCGCACATAGTGTACTTCTCATGACCAGCTACCTCATTTAGTATCTCATCCTGGAATGGGAGGGGAAAGTGCTCTCTTTTTGTTGCCTCATTGAGGGGACGGTAATCCACACACACCCTCCACTTGCCATTTTTCTTAGGAGTGACAACAACAGGAGAGACCCACTCTGAATTCTCCACTGGATAAATGAAACCTGCTGCTAGAAGCTTTCTTACCTCCTTGAGTAGAGCCTGCTCCTTTATAACTCCTAGCCTTCGTAGCTTCTGAGCTTTAGGTGAGGCCTCAGGCTTTAACTCAATCTTGTGTTGAACCACATCTACCCCACGCACGTCGGTGTAGTCTTTAGCAAAAACCCTAGGAAACTTCCTTAGCACACATTTGAACTCCTCTCTTTCATCCTTTGTAAGTGTTGTTGATAGCATACCTTCCAGCATCCCTTCATCTTGAACACCTTCGTTCTCTTGAGGACCTACCTCCTCCAAGCCTTGACAAGAGGTATCTTGGTTGCTTGGCTTAAACCTTACCCCCATGACTTCGATGGAAGATTCCTCTTCAGTAATGCTGCCGCTACTTTCTTCTTCTGAAGTGCTATCGGTCCAACCTTCTTCCGTCTCACTTTGAGATGATTCTTCATGGAGCTCCTCTTGGCGTTGCTCCTTCATGTCAAAGACAACCTTCTTATGATTGTCATTCCTGCAAATTAATTTCCCACTCTCCCAATCCTGCAAAGCTCGCATTTTCATTAGCCATGGTCATCCTAGGATAAATGGATAACCACTTCCTTTGGTCGACATAACATAAAAATCCACCGCTTTCTTAATGCCAAAGGCCTCTACAAAGACATTTTTACAAATGCCTACACACCTAGCCTTGCTATTGTTTGCCATCTTGACTTTGATTTCAGGTGTCTCCTGGATGTGCATGCCTAGTCTTTGCATGAGTCCCTCTGTCATGATGCAAATTTGTGCACCCCCATCCACTAGACCTTTCCTAACCAATCTTCCTTTGATGTAACAGTCTAGCACTGGTGTAATGTCCTCATTCATTTCAGCTTGTGCAATTTTTACAACAGGCACACTCTCTTTTACCTTTCTCCTAGTGCTAACTGCCCTTGTTAAATCCCTCCTAACTTGTGGACATAATGCAAGAAATTGAGGCCATGAAATATCAGGACCCTTACCTCTCATGTCTTCCAACAAGTTGTACGGAGCCATACCATGTCCAAGAGGGAAGTCTTGGAGGTTGATACGACGTCGAGTCCTCTTGGTTTCCTTGGTTTCCTTTGCCTTCTTGCCTTGTCCATGGTCACTCTGTGATGTGACTCCTTCTTTCTCTTTACCTTTTCCTCGGCCACGCTTAATGCCATTGGCTTCCATGTCAACCTCATTTGAATTTGTCACCTCTACCACATGCACGTTTGGGTCTGGCAAAGGTGGAACTCCTTCCACTCCTTGTGGAGGTGGTCTTGCTCCATTTGGCCTTTGTATAAGCCGTGGTTGCTGACTAGTTCCTTCACCTGCATTCATCACTGGGTAATTCAAGTTAGGTCTCCCTGGCTCCCCACGGGGCCAAGGACAATTATACATCCCATGTCCAGACTCACCGCAATTCCAACATTGCAAGACTCTCCTAGGTCGTGGGTCTCGCTCTTCAGACTTCTTTGCTTGTCCCTTTGGACCTACAGCTTGCGCAAGGTGAATTGACAAGCTGCTTAAAGATTCATTTAACTTCTCAATCACTTCCGCCGTTACCTCAGGAAGCTCCTTACATGTTGATGCTTGTGACTTACCTTTGGGTCTAAGACCTTCTATTGGAACCTCCCCCCTTAAGCACTTGAGTTTCCTATATTTCTCAGCAACCCTAGTTTCAGCTGCATCAAAGGTAGCAGGTGCACCCGCCTCAACTTTTACCCTAAGGTCAGGAAAGAGTCCGGCTATGAACCTCTCCTTCTTTAGAAATTCTGCACCATCACCAGGGTTAGCAACATTTCGTATCCATAGAGCCCAAAGACGTAGGAACTCTTGCTTGTACAAGTAGTAGTCATCTAAGTCTTTTTGCTTACGAGAAACAATGTCTTGCCATAATTTCTGAGTGTTTTGGGGATCAAAGAAGTATTTCTTGAAACGATTCAAAACTTCCGTGTAATTCCCTTTAACTTCCTCAGGCAAAGAGTCAAACCAAGTGCTAGCATCTTTCCTAAGGACCACCTCAAACATTTCTACACGTTCTTGATCAATTACTATCCTCTTGATACGGCAAGACATCTTGAAATTCGCTAGAAATAATTCTGCATCCTCTCTAGGCTCTCCAAAGAAAAGAGGATATCCAGACATTTGGCGTTGGCTCTCCATTGAATTGATTTCAAAGTGACGCGTTTTTGTTTTTTTCTTTCTTTAAAAGATTTACACAATAATATTTTCTAAATTGCAATCTATTCTACAACAAAATAAAAATATTCACATCAAATGACCTATGATAATCAATAAGAGGTAGAATGACAGGGTTTGGTGACGCGAGAATTTCTCCTACTCTTTGGGCACCAAACATGAATACCATACGTTGTTGAAAATGGATTTTTCTACTAATTGCAATGTTTACTCTAATGTGTGGAGTGAAATGAAAGGGAAAAACTTGTATTCCTGGGCCATTATCCATGGTCTATGCATGACCTAATTCTTAAAACAAAACAAAAATATAGACGTCCAAACTAAGGTCATACCTAATGAGAGGCAAAATAAAAGGATTTACTGATGCGTTTATCTCTACCAACCTAAGAGGACCTAAAATTCTACGAATTACTCGCTGAAATTGCAACTTAGTACTAACAATTATGTGTACCTTTTTCCTTGCAATGGGAATGAAGGGATCGTACAAATTCTCGTGATTCATGCAAGCTACTTGATTATGCTAAAGGTTGAGCCTTCACAAAACATACACAAGCCTGTCCTCAGTGGGGGCACCAATTTGAAGCGGTCCGGGGCGGCCCTCCCTGCAAATGCCTCTGCAAATTCATCCACAATTGGACCTGTACCTACATTTCTAATTGTCACCTTGTTCACTGGTTGCATATCTTGGATGAAGCGTAGAGAACCATTCTTCTTTGGAACTGTGAACCACCTGTTTGAGTATGGAGCACAAGAAGGCTCCAAGATTCCCATTTTGATTTTCTCATTCAGTAGCTCTACTAACTTTGGCAAATGAGCCTTTGCAACCGGAATAGGCCGCAGATTCCAAGGCACATGAGGTATTGTGAAAATTACCATAGGAGCTACAATATAAGGATCAACACATCCTATCTCATGTGGCTCAAATGCAAAAGCCTTACCATGCTTTGAAAGCATTTCTTTGAAGCACTTTGTCTCCTCCTGTGTTAGAAACTCCTCGCAACCAATCTGCAACTCTTGAAAAGACTCCTTTGTGAAGGTATGCCCGATCTTTTTAGGATTCCGCAAACTTGGTTGTAAAGAAGCCTGTTCAATCTTTTCCCTGTTGTTGGGTGGTAAGGGTGAAGCTACTGGTTTCACCTTCTTCGCTACACTCTTGTATTTAGTTTCAACATGGACTTCTGGGCCTACTGTTTGGCTTTCTTTAAAGGCTTCTATTACTTGATACATTTCCGTAGAGCAAACTTCCACAACTTCATTTTCAAGATGCAAACTAGACCTCATTATAGCATCAAGCTCACCCATAGTATCTACAAAAGAAACTTGTTCACACAAACCCAAAACATTTTCAGTAGGCTCTAGCAACCCACTCTTTTTCATGCCTATTTGTACATTATGCACATATTGCTTCTCACATCTCTTCAAATCTTCAAGTTTTGTAAAACATACTGATCCATTCTTTGTTACCAAGGAGCTCGTTGAAAATGCTTCACCTATTTTTGGATCAGGCGAGACCCTTTTTCTTTCTGTACCACTGCAATCCCGCTTTACAATGGTACTTGGCCAAAACCCATCATTTCTCTATGATCATGAAACTCTTTGCTCACCTTTGGTAGAGGTTGTTCTCTGAGGTTGTCACGATTTCTTTCATGGTTTACACAAACTGTGAGAAATTGGACAGCACATTTACCATCTTTGCTACGTATCCTAGCATATGCTGAACCATCGTCCATTACCTTTGTTTCCATTCGAACTCCCACAATGTAGGGCTGTCCAAGGATGAGATGTTATGAAGATGTATCCTATACAAAGAAGTTTTGGTCAATCTTTACATCACCTATTGTTACCTTCACACCTGGACATGCTGCATACAATTCACCGGATGAATTGTTTGCCACTTTTACCATCCAGCCATGATCTGTGTCCATTGGCCATTTGCACTTGTTGTAGAGACTCTTTGACATTATGTTTATTTCTGAACCATGGTCAATCAAGGCAACAAATGGCTCTTCAAGATCACCTACCTTGACCAAAGTTTCTGTAGTAGCCCTTGCCCAATGACTTCGTGAATAGTAACTCCTAGGAATATCTTCAACTTCTTCATCATCATTTGAGAAATACACTTGCTTCACTCTCCCACTAGATTGGTAGCATCCTACCACAGCTCCATCATTCTCCTTATTTTGCAGTTGCATCCCTTGTGTCTTTGAGGTTTCCCCTTCAACCTGTGGACAAGAAACTTCAGCAAGGGTTTGCCTCTTTCTCTTGATGATGTCAATGATCTCCTCATGGAATTCACGCTTTGCAATGCCAAGAACTTCTCCCAGAGTAAACTCAATCTTGCTATTCAAGATCCCATCTCAAAAGATGTGAAGATACTATAGCAATTGTCCAAAGATGTCAACTGGAAGCTAGCCATGTAAGCTTATTGATCATATAACCAAAAACAATTCTGTCTTAGCATACATCCAAAAACAAATCTACTGCCAAGTAACCTGCTACTACAGGAAAATAAATAATATCTTTGAATCTGCAAGTTGCTCTTCAATAGCTCCTCGGATCAAATGGGATAATAAGAAATTGCCCCAATAGTGGCACAACATAATATCCACATGAGCATACATATCCTGTATCCATCAACTTCAAGCATTTCTGCTCCAAATATGCTATTCCAGGATCTAGTAGAAAGAAACCACAATATATACCCAGAAATACCCATCCATAGTGAACCTACTTTTGAAGATCTGTCGAATCACCTGGATCAAATACCACTAAGATCACATAGCATTGATGGCCTCCGCAATATACTAGAGCAACAGCCACATCTCATAAACTTTTGGTAACTTAAGGTCGTTACCAGCAAGAATTAAAGAATTTTGACTCCCTTTCACTGGGAGCCAGGACATCATTGACATAAAGAATTACTAGGAATAGTATCCAAATCTAGTCACATTTGGCACATTGTCCAAAGAAATGAAAAATCTTGTGCACTTTATGCAGTATCAAGGATGACCTAGCCTCATCACCCCCTCTAGCTTCATAGCCATTAAGAAAACCCTTAGGACATTATGAACCTGTATCATCAGAGAGATTTTTAACTGGGTTTTGAGTTTGATAATGGAGAATAGCTTTATCCTGAAGATCTTCATCCATAGGATCCTTGGGAAAATCACCCCTTGAAGTATCAACATTCATCTAAGGTATAGGAGTTGGCTCCTCTAGCAGCCCGTATATAAGCATAGAGGTAAAATCCATGTCAACATCCTGTTCACAATCAGCATGATGTAGGCAATCTTCAATAACGTCCTCTGCTTCCTCATTTGCATCCATGCTACTTAGGAAGCCATTATAACTTTGAAAAGGTTCATCAGGCACCCCCTTTGAAGGAGTACATGCATCACAAAGCTCTTCTATACTAATATAACCTTCTTCTTCAGATTGGGCCAAAAAACCATCAATTATGGAATCTGCTTCTGTGATAATAGAATCAACAAGCATATTTCTAGGAGCAAGCATAGGTTCATTAGCATTATCGGGTTCATCCTATGTTCGGTCCACAATCTCGGCCACTTCATCAGCTATTATATATATAATAGCTTTATTTATGTAATCATCTGTAGTAAATCTCTTGCCTTGCTCAGCTATAGTGCCGATAGATCCATTAGAAGCATGTAGTGGCTCATCTTCTTGATAGATGTTTTGAGAGCATCCCATGTCAAGGTCAGTAGCTTGTAATATTTTTGTTGTACAATCTAGCTCTTCACTAGAACCATTATTTGAGGTAACTTCCATGCGAGTAATCTTTGAAAAAAAATCATATATTTGTGTTTCAGCATTAAATTCATGATTTACCTTTGCTAAGTTGCTCAAAATATGGTCCTTTGAAGTTGAATTTGCTACTTCCAAATCTGTATTTGCCTTGGCTTTAC
This sequence comes from Adiantum capillus-veneris, assembly GCF_014529385.1. Classification (NCBI taxonomy): domain Eukaryota; kingdom Viridiplantae; phylum Streptophyta; class Polypodiopsida; order Polypodiales; family Pteridaceae; genus Adiantum; species Adiantum capillus-veneris. Next base: position 82,175,611 of record NC_140931.1, on the reverse strand, counting down.
TTCTTGCAAAAATATGATCCCAAAATTGATCATAATTAAGGAACTACGTCTGATCCCCTTCTTCTTTATAGAAAACAATCTGGCTTCGTTCGTTAATCTCCTTCATTGCCAACTCGATAATGTGTTTTCCTGTCTCAGCCAGGAGGGTTGTGTAAGCCGAGTGGTGCCCCATAGTGTGTGTGTGTGTGTGTATCATTCCAAGAGTGTGTGTCGGGTCGTTATAGAGGCGTTCTGTGTGTTTCCATCCCGCCCACATTCTTTTGGTGCCCCCACTGAGGATCTTCTTTGAGTACCTTCTGCTTCGAGCTTCAAGCTTCGAGATTCGGGACTACAGGTTGCAGAGTGCAGATTACAGGTTATAGGTTACAGGTTACAGGGGCAGGTACAAGTACAGGTGATTCACACAGGTACAGGTAGCTCGAGTACAATGGTATACTACCGGTGAAGTCACTTGTAGTTGTTGTGGGTATGCATCATTTGGCGCCTGTTTGAGCGCATTGTCTCTACTGGTATTGTACGTTACTTGTGGAAATTGCCATTGTACGCCTTTGTGGAGCCTACTTGATTTCTTTGGCAGTCCCAGCCATTTCTGAGACTTGGTCTGGAAGATAGTCATTTCTGAGACTTGACTATACGCGATTTGCATTAGCCTTCGTGTGAGGGTCGATAGCGTGAGGTTTTATTGAGCTGGGGGATTCTCAAATGTGGAGATCCTTTTGGTGATACAGGTAGCTGGAGCACCCTTTTCGTGACCTCGCCATAGGCTATGTACTAGTGATTCCTACTTGATGCTCGCGTTCTATTGTTGGCAGTGTATGCATACATATACAATCTATATTTTGGGTTCTCACTGCTCTACTTCTGGGGAAACTCTGCCAAAATTTTTCCAAAATGTGATGGCTGGTTTTTTGGTCTTTTAAGCCATTTATGCTGTTATGCTGCTGAAATTTTGGCAAAATCAGAGGATAGGTCAGGTGTGCCTTCTTGGGAGCTGTATGGTTGACTTTAATGGATGATCAAAATGGACCTCAGTTCACTCCTTTTCATTTAACTCAAAGAATCCAGATAAATGTTCATGTGTCCAGGAAGATTTTTTTCCAGCAACGCGCATAGTCTTTATGTTCGGGCCAAGAAGATTAAGAGAGACATTGGAATGTCCTTTGCCTGTGGTAATTCCGATGATCAACTATGAAAACTCATTTAATTTGCATGTGTTTGTCCTCATCAAAAGTTGAGCTCCATTGAAGTTTCTGGGAATTGGGTAGTGAAAAGTTTTGGGTTCTTGCACGTGTGTTCGAAGGGGTTCTCAAAGCATCGTAACTTGGGTAGCAATGGCTTTCTTTTATTCGGAGTTTCATGGAAGAAGTGATAAAGATGTGGAAGACTTTTTGGAAAAGATGGAGGTTGCCTGCATTAGCAACTAGATTCATGACCCGGCGCAGATGTTACGCCTTCTCCAAATTTGTTTGAAGAATGATGCACGAGTTTGGTCCAAAGCATTTGAAGAGGATTTGGGTGTGGCTGATCCACCCGTAAGGTTGAGTTGGGACAATCTACGACATGGATTGGAAGTGGAGTTTGTGAAGACAGAAGATCCTGACAAAGTGTGGCAAGAAGTACAGGCTTTAGTGCAAAAGGAAGGTGAGCCGATAGATTTGTACATACGAAAGTTTTCATTGGCATGGGAGAGGATGTGCAAGGCTTTAGCACCACAGGTACCTCCACCTAACATGATGAAGAAGGACAGGTTCTTGGCTGGTCTTTGGGAGAATATACGATGGAGAGTGGAGCTAAAGAAGCCTAGGACATATGAAGATGCACTAGAGGTAGCAAGAAACAAAGAGTGGAAGCTGAGGAAAATGAGCCAGTTAGGGATTGAGTCTTTGCCCATGAGGTATGAATTTCAGCCTATGGATTCTTCCCAAGGTCGCATGCCAGGGGTTCATCATGAACCAGTGGTTGCTGTTACTCCTCAGGTTATGCCAGCACTGGTCACTACAGCAGTGCAAGATGATGGGCTAAGGCAAGACATGAGGCAAGTGGTAGATTTAATGAAGAATCTCAACCTAAACATGCTAGGTCAAGTGGGAAATAATCGAGGTCGAGGGAGGTTTGAAAATCAGCCAAGAGGTGAAGAAAGACCTAGGAATGGTGTTGGACAAAGTAATGGTAGGTTCTGGAGGCAGACGCCCACATGTTATAATTGTGGAGAGTTGGGCCACATCAGCCCGCAATGTGATAAGCAACCAAGGATGGGTAGAGACATGTATCCGTTGCCAAAACAGGTGCTAACTAGGTCGAACGACTATGGCATCGAAATTAAGGGAGATGCAGGAACCAATGGATTACCCTAGGAGGAAAAGGGAAAGACAAAAGTGCTAAGTGTAGTCACCTTGGAGAAGGAATCAAAGCTAGAGGATACATTAGTGATGCCTATTGGGAAGAGGACTACACAGGACAAGGAAGGAAGAAGTGCCCCAGGTCCTAGTAAGAAGAAGGGAAAAAGCCATGAAGGCGAGGATGTCAAGGCCAAGAGGAAAAGGAGGGCTCGTCGCAAGTTTCATGTTTCAGATTTTCCACTAGGGGATGGGAAATTAAGCTATGACTTGAAGGAGGATCTGACAAGCAGGAAGGCAAATGTTACTTTTGGGCAGCTTATGGAGATGGTGCCTAAGCTAAAGCGACAGTGGAAGAGAATGGTTAACCCAATGGAGAAAGAGCCAGAGAGAGGTTCAGTGAAGGTGTTGGTGATGGATGAGCTACCATACATTTGTCCAATAGTAGATGTGTGGCATAAAAGAAAAAATCTAGGACAAGGTTATGTGGATGGTGGAGCCCAAATGTGTGTCATAACACACTCATGCGTTGAGAAGATGGGTCTTACAGTGACTGGGGTGTCAGGCTTCTGGATCAGATTGGAAAACCATCAAAAAGTAAAATGTTTGGGTGTTGTAAAGAGCTTAGAAGTGGAGGCATATGATGCAAAGGCAGTGGTTGATTTTCATGTGATGCCAGCGGGGTTGGGAGCCTATCCTATTATACTTGGTAGACCATGGTTACGTGAAGTGGGAGCTGTTCAAGATTGGCGACATGGTACTATTAGCCTCTATGGAAAGACAGGTGCCAAGAAGCTTTATAATATGGACACAAGGAAACTATTGGAGGAGCTTTATGAAGATGAGGATGAGTCTACTGATGAAGACTATTCCACAGTGTCTGATGAGGACAGTGATAGTACTACTAGCAGTGATGAGGATGCTGATGTTGCATTTCTTTTGATGGACAAAGGAATCCAGGAGTCTGGTGTAGTCGCATTTGCAAATGAGGTTGAAGATGAAAGTGAAGGGCCTTATGAAGTGATTGAAGGGCTGATGCAAACCAAGGTTGAGTTGTCAAAGAAGCAGGAATTGATGACACAAATGATCAGTGGAGACTTCTAAGCTATGGAGAAGGAGATATATTTGCACATGCTGGCTAGTTTTCCTGATTTGTTCATTACTTCATATGAAGAGATCAGAGGGTTCAAAGGAGAAGAGATGCATATAGAGCTGAAACAAGGTGCTAAGCCAGTGATGCAAAGGCTAAGAAGGATGGGTCAAGAGCAAATGGAAGCCTTGCGGGAAGAGGTGGACAAGCTATTGAAGGCAGGGTTCATAGTCCCTGTGGAGACCACAGAATGGGTGAGTCCAGTAGTAGTCAGTCCAAAGAAGGATGGGAAGTGGAGGATTTGTGTAGATTTTTAACCCTTAAATGCAGCCACTAAGAAGAACCCATATCCTTTTCCATTCATCGATCAGATCTTGGATTCAGTGGCAGGTTATGAGAGGTACAACGTGTGTGATGGTTTTTCAGGCTATTTTCAGTTGAAGATTGCTCTTAAAGACCGAACAAAGACAACTTTTATTACGCCATGGGGCTGCTATTGCTACACAGTGTTGTCGTTTGGGTTATCAAATGGACCATCTTTCTATCAAGAGAGAGCAAATTGGGTGTTGGAACCATTCATTGGTAGTTGTGTTAAAGCTTTTATGGATGAATTTTGTGTTTATAGCAGTAGGGCTGAACACCATGAGAAGTTACAGATGGTATTGGCTCGATATGATGAATATGGAAGACAACTAAATCCAAACAAATGTCATCTAGCATAGCCAAGGGTGAAGTTGTTGGGCCACATGGTGTCAGAAAATGGCATTGAGGCTGATCCAGACAAGGTTAAGTCTATTATTCTTCTTCCATCACCTACGAGTACAAAGTAATTGGCAACCTTTATACACAAGGTGAAGTACATGGCGCGGTTTATTCCATTGTCTTCTCAGCTTCTTTATCCATTACAACAGGTGGCAAAGCATGATCCATTGCAATGGGATGACAAGTACGAAGAGGTGTTTCAAGAGGTCAAAGAGGTGTTAGGGGGGTTATCAACCATGTAGGCTCCAGATTGGGAGCAAGTGTTTTATGTAAATCCATCAGTAGGGGATGATGCCATTGGGGCCATGCTACTGCAAAAGGGGAAGGGCAGCCATTATATGCGGCCAAGGTATTGTTCAAGCCGAGTGAAGTTGGTAGCAGAGAGAAAGTTCTCGGAAGTAGAGCTAGTGATGGCTAGTGTAATATTTGCTTGTCGACGATTTCGTCATTAGTTGCTACTACGACCTTTTGTTTTCTTGACGAGTTATGCCTTTTTGCCACAATTAATTAATGGTACTAACATGTCAAATGTGGTGAAGAAATGGGTAATTGAGCTGCAAGAGTTTGAGTTCTCTTTTCTAGTGGAAGACAGTACAAGGGCTACCCTAGCTGATTTGTTGACCTACAAGGAGAATCCCCTTCTTGTTAAGGAAGAGGTGGTGAGAAAGGTAGTTGAAGAAGTACCACAGATCAGCAATGCACATGTGTTGTTTTTTGATGGATCATACAGAAAGAGCCATGATGCAGCTTCAGGGGGTATAACACTTTATGATCCAGAGGGGAAGCTAGTATGCAAGAGAGGGTTTAAATTGGATGCACATAGTAACAATGAGGCTGAATATGCTACTTTGGAAGCTGGATTACACATTTGTTTGAAGCATGGGATTAGAAGGTTGAGCATAAAAGGTGATGCCTTGTTAGTTGTGAAGCAAGTGCTGGGTGTGTGGAGGAGCAAGAACACCTCATTGAAGAAAATGTGTTTCAGAATTAAAGGCCTGTTAAAAAAGTTTGAAGCATGGAGCATTAGACACATTGAACGTGCTCTAAATGGAGAAGGCACATGAAGCAGCTCAAAGCATGATTGGGGAGCTATTTGTGTTGAGGACCACTTTACCTCTTTACCATGGTCGGGAAAGTTTGGCTCAAGAAGAGGAGTTTTTGCTAACAGGAATCATTCCAAAGGAGATTCAGAAGTCTAAGAAGTATGGTTTTGTGCGTAGAGCATCCAGGTACAAATTGATCGGTGATGTCTTGTACATGAAAGGGGCTGATCTCGTGTTGAGACGTGTACCTTGGTGGGAGGAGCTTTATAGAGTGCTGGAAGAGAATCATGAAGGTGCATGTGGCGGACATTTTGCTCTAAAGATCACTTTGCATAAGATCTTGTTCACCATTGGTGTAGGTCTTGCAATAGGTGTCAAGCATTTGGGAACAGAGTGTTGAAGCCACAGTTACGAAAAACCATTATGGCATTTGATGTGTTTGAAAAGTGGGGGATTGATGCAATAGGCCCGTTACCTATCACAAGCAGGGGCAAAAGCTATATTTTGACTGCAATGGACTATCTCTCTAGATGGGCAGACGCTATCGCAGTAAAACAGATCACTGCAAAGGATGTGGCAAAATTTGTGTATGATGAAATATGTTGAAAGTTTGGGGTGCCACTAGAGCTACTTTCGGATAAGGGGCCAAGATTTAGAGCTAAACTGCTAATCTTCTTATGCGCAAAGATGAAGATTAGGCACCAGCATACCACTCCTTATTACCCGCAGTGCAATGCCTTAAATGAAAGATTCAATGGTGAGTTGGTACAGATTCTTTCGAAAGTGACAGAGCACCAAGGAAAGAATTGGGATTTGGAATTGCCTAGTGCATTATGGGCTTACCGTACTTCGGTGAAGACAGGTACAGGGTTTACTCCATTTCATTTGGTGTATGGAAAGGAAGGACTATTGCCTGTAGAAGTAGAGTTGCCTGCCGTAAAGATGTTAGAGAAGTTGCTTGGGCCGCCTAGTTATGCATTCAAAGAGAGGCTCTTACAGTTACAAGAGGTTCAGTTGGATAGGATGAGCGCATTGGAACATTATGGGCAGATGCAAGATAGGGCTTTGGCAAAGATAAATGAAAAGGTCAAGAGTAAGGGTATTAAGAAGCATGACTTGGTTTTGCGCTACAACAGTAAGCTGGACAACACCTTCCAAAAGAAGTTTCAAATTAAGTGGAAAGGCCCTTTCAAGGTAGTGGAGTGTTTCCCGAATGGTACATATCAGTTGGCTAACCTGGATGGGATTTTACATAAGTCAAGGGTAAATGGATTGCGTCTTAAGTTGTATCATGCCAGGTTGATGATGGTGGAGCAAGATGTGTTTTCTGAAGAGCAAGTGATGTCTGTGAAGGATGAGGAGACCTGTGATGCGGCGAGTCTCATATCTCTCTTTGTTGCTGCTGATCATGAATGATCTAGCAGGCTAGGGGATGGGCAAATTATGTCAGGAGTTTTTTGGAGCAAGGGATTGCGCATAGGTACATATCCATGCATGGTGCATCGAATAAAGGATTGCCCATTTTCCAGAGACAGGTGGTTACGTGGGGCCCACATGTGTACAGGTAGGACATCATGTACATAGTGCATCGATTTTCACTATTACTAGTACCAGTGTGTTTTTTCTAGAATAATGAGGATTTGGTAGCGCGTAAAACTTCTTGAGGAAGCTATCCACGGGCCGACGACATGAGGTAAGCAGATGCGTCAGATAGCATCTAGTGGCGTCAGGACGTCGAATGGGGTCAAAAAAATGAACTCTTTTCAGGATTCAAATACAAATGATTTTGTGCAAGCAGATCAAATACACGTGTTAAATGTTGTTTATGCTCTTCTTCAGATTTACTGAATACCAAAATGTCATCAAAAAATACAATCACAAAATCTTGATGGTCAATGAAAATTCTATTCATCATGCGTGTGAAGGTGGCTGGTGCATTGGTCAAACCAAATGGCATGACAAGGAATTCATAGTGTCCAGTTTGTGTTCTAAAAGCAGTTTTGTAGACATTATGTTCAAACATTTTAACTTGATGGTACCCGGATTTGAGGTTAATTTTACTGAAGATGTTTGCCCCCTTTCAGTTTGTCTAATAGATCATCCACTCTAGGAATAGGAAACCTATTCTTAATGGTGATCTTGTTTAAAGTCCTGTAGTCGATACACATACGAAAGGTTTCATTTTTCTTCTTGACAACTTACAAGAAGTACTGAAGCGCCGTATGGTGAACTACTAGGTCGGATTAGGCCTCGATCAAGTAAATCAGCGATTTGAGTTTGTATTTCCCTGTGTGCGGTAGGATTTACACGATAGGGTGCTCTACAAGGAGGTTCACTACCCGGTATAATGTCAATTTTGTGGTCTTCTGGGCGTGATGGTGGAATTCTAGGTGGCAGATCATGCATGAAACAATCTTTAAATTGTGAGAGAAATTCATCGTGTGTGGAGTTACGTGAAGTTTGAGTTTTAGCAGAAATTTGATTTACCAATACTAGATATGTTTTCCCCTGTTTTCAAATTGCTCTTTTTGCTTGAGTGTGAGAGAGGAGTGGAAATTTTTGATGTCCCAATGTTGCTTGGATGGAGAAATTTTTATTATTATGAGTGAGAGACATTGTACGTATTTTATAATTAATCAACGGATCAAATTCATGACAAAATGGCATTCCCAAAATCATATCAAGACCATGCAATGGTGCTACCAGAAATGTACGTGCTTGTGTGAATTCACCAATGCAAACTTCAACAGTGACTTGGGTTTTACAATTAAAACGTTGATTATTAAAAACAGTTTGGACCTTCTGAGGTGATGAGATTTCAGAGAGAGATAGTTGCTGTGCCAAGTGTGTGGAAATGAAATCATGGCTACTACCATCATCTAACAGAATGGTGACATTTTCACCCTTAACAGTGCCTTGCACTTTAAACAAAGTGTGAGGGAGGATGGGTTGTCATCATTATCATAATCAGGATCATATCCCTCACCGTAGTTAGCTTCCACTTCATTGTCGTCGGGTGTAGCATCTTCGATGAGGGTAGCTCCGTTGGGGCGGTTGTTGTTGAAGGGTTTTTGACTTGGATTTTTGTTGACTCGATTGGAATGGCCATTGGATTGACCATTGCCCTTAGCATGACCAGTTGGGCACTTATCTGCATAGTGACCATACTGAAAGCATTTAAAACACTTCACCTTTTTGTTACCATTAGAATTTGGAGGAGAACGTTGGTTGAAAGAATTTTGGTTGCCACGTTGCTGGGTGGTGTTGTTGTTGTTGCTTGTATGAGGTTGAGCAGTTGTAGGAGAATTGTCAAATCTACGTCTCTTGAAAAAAGTATGGCTTTGGTGTTTGTTTATGTCAAAGTTAGTAGAGAAAGGAGGTCTCTTGTTGCGGTTAGTGTTAGCAGGTTGATCAGTGTGAGAGGATTGTCCACCTTTCTTCTTTTCTTCGTTGAGAGCCAAATTAATAACCTTTTGAAAGAGAATCTGGTTTGAACATATCTACCTCAGCATCAATTTGTAGTGCCAAGTCTGATATGTACTTTCACTTCAATTTCCTGCAACTAACATGTTCAATAGCTTGCAATTGAATTAAAAAATTCCAAAAACGGTCAGTGTAACCCTGTACATCTTCATTTCGACCCTGTCGAATTAGATCCCATTAACGTCGTGCTTTAGCTTTATACTGTGTGGGCAAGAATTGGGGTAGAAACACTTTTTTAAATGCATGCCAGGTGAGTGGTCTTCTTCCATGTTATTTGGTGGCGTTCCACCACAATGCAGCGCTGCTAGTGAGATGATTTGATGCACATTTTACCATTTCACGCTCGAAAAAGTCTTCATCATGAAAATAGTCATCTAGTTGACTAACCCATGCTAGAACCGTGCTAGCATCTTTAGTGCCATCAAAATCCTTGAAAGTGAATACTTTTCTGCTAATTTTTTTTTCCATGGGTGCCGGTGCAGATTCGGTAACGTGCAGAATGCAATAATAATAATTTCAAGTTCTTGCCTTTGCATGCATTCATATGTGAGTGATTATTGCAGATTTTGAAGTTGTTTCGCAATCGTGGGTGCCTGAGAAAGGTGTGCCATGATTGTGTGGTTTTTATATATATTTTTATTATTTTTAAATGAGAATGCTTAAAAGGGCTATTTAATGATATTTACAGATGCAATATGCGGAATAAAATAAATAACAGAAATGTAATGTACTTAGCTGAGAAATAGCGATGGCGTCCAGTCCGGAATGGCGATGCGCTAGGAAATTGCCAGAAAAGAGAGTGGTCCGACGGTGCGTCAGCGAGCCGGTCTCCCATATTCCCAAAATTAATGGCAGTCACAGTTGGTAATGTAAGGTAAGAATTACCATAGCTTGAATGAGTAGAACCGGCTTCCGTGAAATGAAAAGCCAAAGGTCATCTAACGTTATTTTTCTTGGTAAGTGTACGTCGATTGAAGAGTTCGCCCCTTTGAAATTATAACTGTGATCGTTGAAAGGGAAAAGAGTGGGGCTGACGGACTTCCAAGAATAACTGATCAATTTTTGTTGAGGAGAAAGGGGAGATCGACCGCTTAAATAAATCGGTGTTTTGCCTCCTTTTTGTTTTTTTATAAAACAAAAACCTGCAATGGGCAGCCAAGGAAGCAAGGAAATGCTTTGGAGCTTTATTTAAAAAGGAGTTGAATGTCTGCAGTGGGCGGCCGAGGTAGCAAGTGAAAAGCCTTTGAAGGTTTGTGGTTAAATTTTTTTTTTGGTAACTATAATGGGCGGCCGTGGAAATCCAATGGGCAATCACTTGCATGCATGAATTTTACTTTAGAGAATAAAGTGTGAAAAGCTTGTAATGGTGCTACAGGCAGCGAGGACGATAGCGCACTGGGTGATGATGGAGACTAGGTGTCGTGCAGAGGCCTTTTAAGGCTGCGAGGAAGAAGAAGAAAGTACCCGGCAGACCAAGGCACCCCTAATGGGGTTAACCGGGTGGACTTTGGTGAAGGTCGATACAGGCGATGTTGGCTATGCTAGGGACGGTTCCCACTGCAGCCTGTCATCTCCATGGCTGAATTGTTTGAGTATATTGAAAAAGGGGCACCATTGATTCAAGCTGATGCGAACTTGAAAGATTTTTTTTTTTGGAAATCCTGTAGCCCAAGCTGCTTCCTAAGTGTTCCTTCCTCCTTATTCTTGCTAAATCGCAATTCTCTTGATTTTTTTGTTTTGTTTGTGCCACCCGATGCCGCTTCCCAAAGTCAAGCCGAATCACTAACGCGATTCAATTGTCACTGCTTTCTTCGTCTCTTGCTCTCTCTCTCTCTCTCTCTCTCTCTCTCTCTCTCTCTCTCTCTCTCTCCCTCTCCCTCTCTCTCTCTCTCTCTCTCTCTCTCTCTCTCTCTCTCTCTCTCTTTCTTGACTTCACAATCCGCAATTATTAGCTATTAATTTGGAATTTGAGATTCGACATACGGTATATTGGTCGCCATGAAGCCAAATTGGAAACCAGTTGCCGATTTTCCACCAATTAACAACCAAGTAGAATTTCTTCTGCAAATTCGATCAATTAAATTTTAAATTTCCACGAATCATTGAATTGCAATTTGGAGTTTGTCGATTCGAGGAATTCCTTCTTGAGATTGAAATCTGGTGCCGATTTGTCCTCGAACCACTGTTTGGAGAAGAGGGGGGAGATCCAACACAAACTCCCAAGCATCACCATCAACCTGTCCACCTCTTCTTCCAATTTCCAAGCACACACACACACCCCTAGACTATCACACACACACACACACACACACACACAGTGAACATATAATTGACATAGACATGCTTGTAAGAGAGTGTAAGATATGTGTAAGGGATGGACACTAGATTAGAGAGTACACAGCAAAATAACCATAGCATAAGAGAGTAGAGAGGAGAATCTGCAAGAGAAAGGCCTAAATCTAGCCCCAAACTCCATGGCACCTCTCTTGTGGAGTTGGTATTTAATATATCACTTTTGAGTTTAAGGTGCCAAAAATTGAGGCCCCTCTTTTTACAACCACTTTACTTTTGTAAATGAGTGAAGCTCATTAGGTCTTGCATGACCCATAAGGGGAGTTCCCACTACAACTATTACAGAGCCATAGTGGCTTATTGAAATGATATTCTAAAATACTGTGCAAATATAAAATGGCCAAGAATAATTGCCATCGCCGCTTCATCAACTCCCCGCATTCCACTCTACAAAACCATCATCAACTCAATTAGAAAATAAATAGAGAGCACATAATTAACCATTACGCCAGCTATCCCAATTGGAGCTAACCACTACAACAGGAGAGTGCCCAGTCTCGTAACAGGAACTCTCCACCATCACCAGGGTTAGCAACATTTCTCACCCATATAGCCCAAAGACGTAGAAACTCTTGTTTATACATGTAGTAGTCATCTAAGTCTTTTTGTTTGTGAGAAACAATGTCTTGCCATAGCTTTTGAGTGTTTTGGGTATAAAAGAAGTATCTCTTGAAATGTTTCACAACTTCCGTGTAATTACCCTTAACTTCCTCAGGCAAAGAGTCAAACCAAGTGCTAGCATCTTAACTCAATTAGAAAATAAATAGAGAGCACATAATTAACCATTACGCCAGCTATCCCAATTGCAGGTAACCACTACAACAGGAGAGTGCCCAGTCTCGTAACAGGAACTCTCCATCATCACCAGGGTAAGCAACATTTCTCACCCATATAGCCCAAGGACGTAGAAACTCTTGTTTATACATGTAGTAGTCATCTAAGTCTTTTTGTTTGTGAGAAACAATGTCTTGCCATAGCTTTTGAGTGTTTTGGGGATAAAAGAAGTATCTCTTGAAATGATTCACAACTTCCGTGTAATTACCCTTAACTTCCTTAGTCAAAGAGTCAAACCAAGTGCTAGCATCTTTCCTAAGGACCACCTCAAACATTTCTACACAATCTTGATCAGTTACTATCCTCTTGATACGGCAAGACACCTTGAAATTTGCTAAAAATAATTCTGCATCCTCTCCAGGCTCTTCAGAGAAAAGAGGATATCGGGACATTTTGCGTTGGGCCTCCATTGAATCAATTTCAAAGTGACAACACGTTTTTGGTTTTCTTTCTTAAAAAGATTTACACAATAATATTTTCTAAATTGCAATCTATTCTACAACAAAATAAAAATATTCATATCAAATGACCTATGATAATCAATAAGAGGCAGGATGACAGGGTTTGGTGACGCGAGAATTTCTCCTACTCTTTGGGCACCAAACATGAACACCATACGTTGTTGAAAACGGATTTTTCTACTAATTGCAATGTTTATTCTAATGTGTGGAGTGAAATGGAAGGGAAAAACCTCTATTCCTAGGCCATTATCCATTGTCTATGCATGGCCTAATGCTTAAAACAAAACAAAAATATAGACGTCCAAACTAAGGTCGTACCTAATGAGCGGCAAAATAAAAGGATTTACTGAAGCGTATATCTCGGTCAACCTAAGAGGACCGAAAATTCTACAAATTACACGTTGAAATTGCAACTTAGTACTAACAATTATGTGTACCTTTTGCCTTGCAATGGGAATGAAAGGATCATACAAATTCTCATGATTCATGCAAACTACTTGACTATGCTAAAGGTTGAACCTACACAAAAAGATACACAAGTCGTCCTCAGTGGGGGTACCAAAATTGAGGCAGTCCGAAGCGGGCAACAAGAGAGGCGACCTCTAAACACCTCTCAAGGCTCCCGTGCTGGTCAATTGGGGCTGGGGCAACCATAAGCAAGAAACAACAACAACAAACCCACAGCCAAACAAGTGAAGGGGCACCACCTAGTTATGGTATGCGAACTAGGACGCAAGAGAGATTTTGGCACAACCAAGAAGATGCGCCACAAAACACACACAAGCAACCTCACACCAAGACACACACAAAATGGACCAGAGAGAGCTAGAGCAAAGGGAAGAGAGAGAGGAATGGATCTTGCGTAATACATTATTTGTGACTTGCAAATGGAGATGGTTCATTATGTTGCTATCGTAGAGCTTGTACAAAACTCACTCAATGCTTAGTGAATGCTAAACATTACCAGCACACACACACTGTCTTAGGGTGTGGGAGACCTCTCACCACAATACTTTCTTACAAAGGACACAAAATTGGCAATGAAAACACACTAAAACACTTTCTAAAACAAGATCAAACGATAGAACTCAAAATACACAAGTCACCTTGAATTCACTAAACCGTATCACACAAGTGGAAGGACGAAAATTTGAACATCGAATCACGCCTTTGATGCACCAAACCTCAATTCATTGATGATGGAGGAACATATACAATAGTTGTTTTGAGATTTTGAACTCATGCTCTCTCACTTGCAATGTGTAGCTTGAAAGCTTTTCTCACACCAAGAGTGAAGCTCACAAAGTGGTTGCTACACCTAAGTCTCTCCTCACGCATAGAGTGTTGGGGTGCTATGTGAGATATTGGAGGTTGTTTTACAAGAAGGAGAGGCGCCTATTTATAGGTTGGAGACCCCTCATTAAGATTATTGGAAATCCTAATTTACAAGCTAACAAATCCGGATTATGATTTTTTTGAATATCGAAACATTGCGGGCCTTCTTTGTTTGCTTGAGTCATGGATGTGGGCTCAAAAGAGAGCATTACTGATGGTAGTGAGGCGGTCCGGGGCGGGCAACAAGAAGAGTGGCCTCTAGACACCCTTCAAGGCTCCCGTGCTGCTCAATGGGGCTGGGGCACAACACAACACAAACCAAAACAACAAACCCACAGCCAAATCCCAACTACACAAGGGGCACCACCTAGTTTAAGAGCGAACTAGGACGCAAAAGAGGAGAATCGTTGGAGCAACCCACAAACAAGCAAGGAATTTACACTAACCCTAACACCAATGGAACACTCTCACACACTAAAACACGAAAGAGAGAGAGAGAGAGAGAGAGAGAGAGAGAGAGAGAGAGAGAGAGAGAGAGAGAGAGAGAGAGAGAGATAGTGCCCGGGCTGCTTTGAAACGTATCGGCAATGATCAAGCAAACACAACTATATATTTAAGAAAGAGAGAGAAAGGGGGAGGGGGTGCTTGTTGCATTAATACCTTCTTACAAATCTGTCATGACAAATCAAAGTGAGATTAGTATTTGTTCAACATAGCTTGCGTAAATTTCACCACAACACATCACAAGAAAAGCCACCCCAATCACTGTCTTAAGGCCAGGGGAGTCCTCTCCACGCTGTCGCCCTCTTACAGTATGTGGGACTTATGGCTAGATTGATGACAACACCAGAGACAAGCTATCAAGAACTTAACAAAAAACACCAAGACACTTACGCATCATTGTTGTCCATTACTTCACGTTGGAAGGGAGACAAGGTATCCAAGCTTAGTCCAAATCCACCCTCCTTGATTCAGCAAATGTTGGGCTTACACTAGTAGGAGAAATGATAGATTTTCTACTCTCAATTGAATGATCACTCTCTCTTTTACAATGGCATAGAGTTCCCTTGCTAATCCCCTATTACAACACATGCACATGCATAAGACAATGAGCTTCCACTCAAGAGCTCCTTGTAGAGAGGTTGAGCTTGGCTTCTCAAGCTATAGCATAGTGCTCTTGCTTATGGCTCCCCCTTTGTGCTAGCTACACCCTCCTTTTATAGCAATTTTGAAGGCTAGGGTTACTCCTCTAACCATGGTTGGGTTAGATTTTCAGCAATTTATCTAATTTCTTTTGCTTGGAATTATCAAGAAGTTGGTGAGGAAAGAGAGAGGAGAGAAATGGAGGTGATAGGACTTTTCATAGTGGGTTAGTGTTAGTAGAGTTAGTATTAATTTACAAATGGAATTGGATATTTACAATGGGAGTATCCATGTAGGATACAAATAAGGAAGAAAAAAACTCTTAAGAGGTAAGAAAAGGTGGCTTTCTTACAAGGTTGATGCTCCAAGTGTCTTGAGTAGGGCCGATTTTGATGCCTGTTGACGGTCCACTAGCTTTGACGGTACATTTTTTCTCGACTCTTGACCTTCCTTGAGAGACAAGGTAATTGAAGTTGAGTAATCAACCACCATGATGCTGTCTTTTAAGAGAAGAGGCTGAATTTTGTGGTTTTTTTGATAGATATGGGTAAATTGGAGGAGGAAAAATGACTAAGTGGTCAATTTTGGAATGGAATTGTGTGTGGGAGGTATGAGTTCACCATGGTTTCTCTTATTCTTCAAGGTTGAGGAGAAGGTGAGTAGTGTGCAGAGAGGAGTGGTGAGAGAGATGGGGATGATGAGTGGAGAAGTGTGTGTGAAAGAGGAAAATGATAAAGTGGAAGAGAGAGTGTGGCTGCATAGCATGGGAAAACTGGGGTCCACTAAAAAAATCATAGCTCACAGCTCGTAGCTCAAAAAAATATGAAAAAATTTGAGGCAAAAGTTCAGCCCACGAGCTACAACTTTTGTTTGTATCACCTTTTCAAATTCGGAGAGCAAGTGAACTTTAAAAATTCAGCAAAATCGATCGTTTTTTTCCACTGCAAGGTCCTTGTGGGGTCCTTCTTTGGATGATTCTTTTGAATACTTCCAAGAGTGAGCCCTCCATAGTGCATGTATGCATGCCACCTACCCTTGACCTTATTTGGTAGGTCTATAATTGAAGATATTGTTGAGATTAGGATATAAGTGAATAGTACAACTAAGAAAATCAAATATTGAGGGGTCTAAAAAATATGTACATGTCAAATATAAATAATATAAGTGGAAAATATAAAGGGGTCAAAAGAAATCTCTCTCATTATGAGGCTACCATAAAAAGATAAATATTTTTGGTGTTCTAATTTTTTAGAAAAAAACAAAATAGATATAGGAAGGGAAAAATCAAAATAGTGAAAAAATATACACATAAATAAAACTAGTTTTTTTGGATTTTTGTTGGGGTGGAGTTACACCAAATATAAGAGAAGCTTACATGAAAATATTTCTATATGGAATAAAGAGTATGAAAAATGGTAAGAAAAAATTGTGGTAATGGTGAGGCAATGTACAGAGCATAAATAACACACACCTAGGTAGAAATATTTAAATAAATACCAAAATAATTATGAAAAAAATCTTTTATTTAGGCCCTATATATAAAGAAATATTTACATACGCATGGGCCATAATATACTTATATTTTTTATTATTTTTATTTTTTATTTGGCTCAACTAGCCCAATGACTAGCTAATTGAGGGTTTTTTAAGAAGATATGGGAAAAGTCCCGTGACTCACGCACGCCTATGTACAGTGAAATGGTAGGGATAGCCACAGTGTTTGGGTGATTTTAGTAGGGTGAGGTAACTCACTGTGGTAATTACAGAGAGCCGAAAAAACGGCTATCAGTAGATAAGGTAAAAGTAGAGTTTTAAGGGGGGAGAGAGAGAGAGAGAGAGAGAGAGAGAGAGAGAGAGAGAGAGAGAGAGAGAGAGACTATGCACATGTCTTGAGGTGATGTGTCTTTTATGGTTACGTCAATGGCTATTTTGTGTTAGTATGTTAGTGGTTAGTGTTAGTAATCACTAGAAAGTTAATGATATATTTACAATGGGTAGAATGAGGTGGATGGTTGAAGTAAGATGGTTGAATGAAGTGAGAAAATCCTTGTGATGGTGAAGCTTGAAGAAGTTTTGGACTTACTTGTGTAGGTTCCAAAAATGACTATCGATCCTCTTCTTCGTCTTCTCTTCTTTACGCCACCGACGCGAAGGTTGATTATCGTGATGAAAATGGCACTTCGGTTGATGAGATCTCTCAATTTTCAGAGGTTAAGCATGGTATACATGCTGAATTTGATGTATATAGAAAAGGAGTAAGATGGAATTGTACTTTAGAAGTAATAGAGAGAGGCATAGAGATGGTGTATGTACATGTAGAGCTCATATGAAAGCTATGGGAGTAAGAGGGGAGGTTAATGGTGAAGAAGGTGAGAGAAACCATGAAAGGTACAGGTTTGAGTGAGGGATTGAGAGGAATGAGTGTGTGTGTGTGTGTGTGTGTGTGTGTGTGTGTGTGTGGAAGTGTGGAAAGAGGTGAGAGAAGACTATGGGCTACTTGTGAGAAAAGTGGGCAGACTGGGATCCACTCAAAAAATCCTAGCTCACTGGTGGTTTCTCCAAAAATCACCAAACTTTTTAAGGTGATTATTCAGCTTTTGGTCCACATTTTCTCTATTGACCACCGCTTCAAATTCAGAGTGGAGATGGATATAGAAAATCCCACTAAAATACCTGTTTTTCTTCACAAAAAAGTCTTCAGTGGCCCCCCTTTTGTTGAATTTGCATATAGCTCCAAAGGTGAGACCCTCCTTGCATGAGAGAATGACCTAATTGATTCTTAGGGGTTTGAAAATATGCATGATTGTGGATTATGCATAAATATGATGGAAAAAAACAGGCTAGTATATATAAACCATTCATGAAATCTAAAATAGTGTCAGCTATATATAAATATAAAATGAAAAAAAGAGATATATGAAAATATAAGGAATCAAATGAGGAAAACCTCATTTTTTTAATTGAAGTATATTTATTTACAAGAGATTAAAAAAAATACCTCTAGGAAATAGGAATTTAGTGAAAGGCAATGACTGATGGTGAAAGGTATTTTTGAGGTTTTTCCTTGGAGTGGATTCTTACCAAAAATGAGAGAAACTTGCATGAATATATTTATATATGGAATAAAGAGTAAGCAAAATGGTAAGAAAAATTATGGTAATGGTGAGTCAATGTACATAGCATACATAGGAAAATAACGCACACCTAGGTAGAAATATTTAAATAAATACCAAAATAATTATGAAAATTCTCTATATTTAGGCCATCTGTACAATGAAATATATACACACAAATGAGCCATAATATATATATATATATATATATATATATATATATATATATATATATATATATATATATATATATATATATATATATATATATATATATATATATATATATATATATATATATATATATATTTATTTATTTATTTTTGTTTACTTTTTTGGCTCAATTAGCCCAATGACTAGCTAGCTGAGGGTTTTAAGAAGATATGGGAAAAATTCCCTAACTCACACACGCTTATGTATAGTGAAAACGTAACAATAGCCACAATGTTTAGGTGATTTTGGTAGGGTGAGGTAACTCACTATGGCGATTACGGAGAGCCAAAAAATGGCTATCAGCATGAATTGGTTTGGTCACTTCGAGTTGTCACACGTACCAGAGAGCTCCTTCAAAAGAGAGCCGTCCCCTCTTTATATAGGTTGCATGGAGAAAATTCCTATTTTCGGCCATCCCATTAGCGATATCCTAATGGGAATGGCTTCTTGATGATGTGGCAGGCCGAGTGTGGAGCAGGACCGAAATTGGCGAGACAGGTACCGAAATGGTGCGCCTTGCTGAGCATGGACTTTTTTGTTCTCGCTACGAGCTCGTCCGAGCCTTGTGCAGGCCAGCGCGAGCACAACAGTCTCTTCTCTCGTCGGCATTCACTGCCTGCCTGGTCTACGCCATGGGCCCCTTTATTTTCTTCTTTTTCCACACTTAAGTCCCTTATCTTCTTTAATGGGCGGCCTTGCCATATTTTGGGCGGCCAGTCCCTTGGTGGTCACTATTGGGTGGACTTAAGAGCACCACATTAAGCATGCATACCAGCCAAGCAATGCCAAGCACTCGACAACCTCCTCTAGTCGCCATTGACTAACAATATCATCATGAATTTTGATGTCGTGAAAGTCTTCAATAGTGCCACATGCTCGCAAGATGCAAGTATAAGTGATTGCATTTGGAGAGTTATCCCGTCTTTACATTTGTTGAAAATAACCAGCTTCTTGGCCCTGCCTCTGTTGGGTTTCCTGTAATCATTGCATTCCAAAACCTGGACGAAGACTCAATATTTTTAAATAGTACTCCGACCGAGCCAACTGGACTGGTACAGAACCAGCCCCTGGTGCATCTTTAACGGCCAATAACTTGGCAACCGTAAATCCTATTACTGATCTGAAAAGACCGACGTGCTCCACAAAGTGAGCACTTTAGGTCCATGCATTCACTTCATTTTTATCCCCTCAGTTGCAGTTGCCCAATCCGGTACGGATCTCCAATCAATTCAAACTTTAAGCTGCCATAACTTCTTATTTGTAGGTCCGATTGACGAGCCGTAAAGACAGGCCTGTAGAGAACTTCGAGTACTTCAACCTTAATCAATAAAATCCCTACTATGATCACTTCAAGCATACTCACTGTTTAGCATTACCAAGACATCTTTTGGCCCTTAGAGCCGCATCTTGCACACTTTTAGCTTAAAATTGGCTTGTTAGCAAGCCCTTATAACTGCTGAATAATCCTGTAGGATTCAAATAAACTTGATTGTCATTCCTTTGCTCATTTTCTTGTCATGGAAGTGGAGCGGCACGACACCAGGTGATCGCATGATCAAGGAACTTAGGAAAATGGTGAGTTTAGATCTGAGTGAGTACAAGCAGGGGCTTTTCATAGCATATGGGAAAAATTGGTATAATTTTAAAGAGGCTTTTGTGAAAGTAAGTGCACATAATTTGGACTCATGGATAGAGCAAGCTCATTTTCATATCGAAAATTACCTGGGAGAACCAAATAATGATTTGCTTAAGAAGACAAACCGTTATGAGAATGTTCAAGGATCCATTTCTACCAAGTTAAAAGCTGTGATCGATGCATGTCAACTTGAAGATGAACAATTAATTCATGCTAAAGATGAAGATATAATCAAAGTAATTTATGCTAAATGGGGTCTCCCATATTTTTTTCAAAACATAATGTACTTTGGGATGATATGCAAGCTGGCTCCAAGGTTAATATTCAAGGTGAAGAGGAAAATTTAGAGTCTATTTATGCTAATGATGCTATTCCTAGTCCATGTGATAATGCAAATATAGATGCTTGTACTTTAATGAGTGATGTACAAGAGAATATGCTTATGGATTGTTTGGTGTCAGGACATCGGCAAGGCCGGACTAGACAAGGGCAGGGCCGGGCTAGGCAGTGTGGAAAGGGAGTCCAACTAGGGCAAAGGGACAAGGGATATGCTATATAGTGGGTGGTTGGGTGGTGGACTCTCAGGTTCTAGTACCCCTTGTCTTACATTGGTATCAAGAGCAAGGTTCCTTTTTTTTGGGAAAGGCACAGCTGTGGAGGAGAGGAGCCACACAATTGTGCATGTTTTGGTGCATATCGGGATCAAGGGGGCGTGGAGCAGTCCTCCTATGAAGAGGACGACAAGGCAAGCGCCCTGGGCAACCCCCCTTGCACAGAGGAGCCGCCGAGGCGGAGTTGCACGAAAAGCGCCGTGGGCAGGCTCTACGGCTGCGCGTTGGGCAGGTGGAGACTTCACGTCACTGGGCCGGAGCCCCTACCTCAACGCCTTGAGCGCCATGGCGTCGGCTGTTCCCTGCGCGTTGCATTAAGCGGCCATAGCCGACTGGTTGCGTCTTTTTTTCCGACTTGAGGGCGCCCAACCCCCTTAGGGGTAGTGGCCATACACAAAACTTAAATCATAAGGGGCGATACCCACAGTGGGTACCCTGCCCCCCCTACTCCACATGCGGGTACGGCAAGGCTGGAAAGGACGGCATCAACGAAGCCGGCACACATTTCGACACAAACTTTCTACGTGTTACACAGAAACTCAGAGATTTCAAGAACACCAATTTGACGGAGTTCCAATACAATTTTTTTGGTGAAATCAATTACCGCTTTCAAGCCTAATTGATTCGGCTATCAAGAACTTGTGGAATTCCATATACAGCGAACAATTCGAATCACTCTCCACCGAACTACTCTCGATTTTGACGGAATTAGCAAGGCTCATTATACTTTGCGAGTGCTCTCAATATCAGGTATTTTTTCTGAGTACTCCTTGCACCGCACTGTGTCGCCATGGATTCGGATATCAATATGACATTCAATTTTGAGCAAAGTATGCCTGATCCTGCCAATGATGGCCCGCGACCGGATCCTCTCAAGGAGAGTACCCGCGATGCTACGGCAGGTGAAGTACGTACGAATTGCTCGATATTCAAGAATTTCGTGCACTTCAGACATGCATGACAGTCATGGATGAAAATTTTAAAGCTTTAAATGAAAATGTTACTAAATTATCCACATTAGTAATTCAATTAATGCATGAGCAGTCTAAGAGTCTTGTTGACACGCACATGCATGAGCACGTTTCCACACAAGGGCAAGGCATTTCTACTCTAGGGCAAGGCCCAAATGCTGATATGTTGCATACTCTCACTGCAAAAGAGGTGGATGAACTGTTGAAAAACACCAAACCACCGATTTTTTAGGGAGAAGATCGAGACCGCAATAAGGATGCAGTGAATATCTTTAGCAGGAAGTGGGATGGAATTCACACCTTACGGCGTACTCCGAACGCAGTCAGAGCTCTACAAACGAGCTTAACTGTGGAAGGCAAGGCCTATAAATGGTGGATGTCTCTCAAGGAGAAGAACATCATACCACATAGTTGGGCAGCTTTTGAAGCAATGTTTAGCAAGGAATTTTTGCCTACAAATGAGGCCGATCGGAATTGGACGGCTTGGGATACATGTTCCATGCACCAATACCCATCACTACTTGAATATATCTCTCACTATCGGGATGTTATCCTCAAGTTGGAAGGTTTAGATACCTTTCAACAAGTACGGGGTTTCGTACGAGGTCTGACACCTGAGCTTAAGAAGTATGTCAAGACCCAAGACCCTAAAACACTTGAGGAAGCCATAGTGAAAGCACATATTCATGATGATCCAGATGAAAAGAAAACACATAATAGTCACGTGCTTGCTAATATACATGGTAATACACGCACTCAGTATGGGCACAATAAAAGAAAATTTATAGTTGCCAATTCGCATTTATCTAAAAAACCCAAGGGGTCTAGGGGTCCTCTCTCTCCTAAGGACTTTGATAAAGCCAAGAAAGAAAAATTATGTTTTCAATGTTTAGGAAGAGGTCATGGCAAAAAGGATTGTCCCAAGGGGAAATCTGCTACTTAGGGCAAGGAGAAAGCAGTGCACACGGTGCAACTGCTACCTCTAGAGTCTTCCTCACGATTCTCTACAGTGGAAGTAACACACACTGAGGTGGTGCATGAATGTTGTCTCACAGCTTCCATGTGGCAACCAACCTTTGGACCACACGAGTTAGTACGTATGCACGGATATCTACAAGGGCACAAGGTGCACATCTTGGTAGATGACAGTGCTACTCACAATTTCATCAATTATGGATTGGTGAAAAAACTCAAATTTCCTCAAACTCCGAGTACCCACCGCTACAAGGTAGCAATGATGAATGGACATGATAGTGAAATCTGGGATACTCAATGTCGAGCTGTTCCATTGGAAGTACAAGGGTACTCCACATGTTTGGATTTTTAGGTCATGAACATGGAAAGGGCTGATGTGGTTCTTGGTAGAGAATGGTTGCATAGCCTAGGGCCATCATTGAAGCGTAGCTATGAGCACAACATTCCTCAACGCCACATGCTTCTCTCTCCTCTATTCTACCAATTGCTAATTTTAAGCAAGCAAACGTTGCTAGTCAATTATAGAAATTATTAAAGGAATTTCAAGATGTATTTCCTAATGATTTTCCATCAGGATTACCGCCGAAACGATCAGTACAACATAGGATTGACGTGGCTGTAGGCTATAAACCTGTTAGTAAACCACCTTACCGTATGAGTTATTCAGGAGCTGCTGAGGTGGAACGTCATCTTGCTGACTACCTTAGCAGAGGGTTTATACAACCCAGTTCTTCACCATGGGCTTCGCTTATCCTCTTAGTGAAGAAAAAGGACGGCAGTATGCGCATGTGTGTAGACTACCGTGGTTTAAATGTGGTTACAATTAAGAACAAATACCCATTGCCCAGAGTAGATGAGTTGTTTGACAAGCTCACTCATGCTCGTATTTTACGAAAATAGACTTGTGGTCAGGATATCACCAAGTCCGTATTCGACTTGCTGATATACCCAAAACTGTATTCCGAACACGGTTTGGACACTACGAGTTCTTGGTAATGCCCTTTGGGTTAACCAATGCGCCTGCAACATTCATGACACTTATGGATAGTGTCTTGAAGCCATATTTGGGCAAATTTGTCATTGTTTTCCTCGATGAAATCCTAGTCTTAGTGCTTCTGAAGAAGAACACTTACAACATCTCAGGTAGGTGTTTGAGTTGTTACGCACAAACAAATTATATGACAAGGAATCTAAATGTGATTTTCTAAAAGATGAAATTCATTATTTAGGGCATGTTATTTCAGCTAACGGGCTATACATGGATCAATCCAAAGTGGATACCATCCGGAAATGGCTTCCTCTTAAAAATCTGGAAGAATTATAGATATTTTTAGGATTAGCAGGTTTTTACCGAAGGTTCGTTAAAAACTATGCTCAAATTGTTGTTCCTATGACGGATCAACTAAAAGGAAAAAGTAAAGCTTTTCAGTGGGGATCCGCTCAACAGCACAGTTCCGATATGCTCAAGGATGCATTAGCTACAACTCCTATACTGGATATTGTAGATCCTTTGAAACCATTCGTTTTGGAAACAGATGCCAGTGACCGTGCTATTGGAGCAGTCTTGTTACAAGACGGACGGTCGATTGCATTTAAAAGCAAGAAGCTTGATGCAGCTCAGCAGAACTATTCGGCTTACGAATGCGAACTCTACGCAATAGTGTCTACCTTAAAAACATGGCGGCATTATCTGTATGGTGCTCATTTGAAATTGTGTTTGACCATGAAAGCATCAAATGGTTTACACAACAAACGGATTTAAAGGGTCGAAAAGCCAAGTGGGCCGAGATCCTACAGGAATATGACACCAAGCTAAGGTATCGCAAAGGCCGATACAATGTAGTGGCAGACGCTCTAAGTCGAATGCCAGAGATCAATTCGCTCTTGTTCACGGAACTTCGTAGTGAATTTTTAGATTCTCTCAAAGGAAAATATGAGCATGATGAAGCATATTCCAAAGTGTGGAGCCATGTTCAAATGAGGGATCCTTCTCACTCCAATGACGGTAGTATACAGTTAACCTCCACACCTAGTTCTCCTTTATCAAGTGATGAACTACAACGATGGAAGCATTTTACCATCGACAATGGGTACCTACTCCATAAGGGGAGAGTTTGTCTACCGACGGACACAGACATTCGGCGCCAAATTCTTTATGAATGTCATGATAGTCCAAGTGCAGGGCACCCGGGGATTAGAAAAACTTATGCTCTCGTACGACGACAGTTTTACTGGCCAGGTATACATGGCTTTGTTCAAGCTTATGTCTTGCATTGCCAAAAATGTCAAGTTAACAAAGCAGAGCGCCTGAAAGTAGGAGGACTCTTACATCCTTTGGAGATTCCCAATGGAAAATGGGAAAGCATCTCTATGGATTTTATTGTGGGTTTACCAACCACTATACGAGGTCATGACTCCGTATGGGTGGTCATAGACGGATTGATTAAACTATGTAAGTTTATTTCGACCAAATCAACGGTTAAGACACCAAAACTAGCCAAGTTATTTGTGGACAATCTATACAAATTGTATGGTTTGCCAAGTAACATTGTTAGTGACCGTGATCCCAAGTTTAACAGCCACTTTTGGACAGCTGTATTTAAAAGATTGGGTACACAACTAAACCTCAGTACAGCTGATCATCTAGAAACGGATGGTCAGACGGAACGGGTTAACCAGGTGCTAGAGGATATGCTAAGAGCATACGTCAACAAAAAATAGTCAGATTGGAAAGAATACTTACCTATTCTCGAGTTTGCCTACAATAGTGCTAAGCATGTCACAAGAGGTTTTAGTCCTTTCATGCTCATGTACGGGTTTCAACCTAGGTCACCAGTTACGGTGGGGTTGGCAACCAAAAAACTCCAACAGGTTAAGGATTTTCTCCAAGACTATATGGATATGTTGAAACTTGCTCGTCAGAACGTCCGACAAGCACATGATAGGTATAAGAAGTATGCTGATGAGAAACGTTGGCAAGTTACCTTTGAAGAAGGGGAGGAAGTATTTTTACGTGTGCCAGAACATTCAAAAAGTCTGAACACAGGGCCGACACCTAAATTATCTACCCGATATTGTGGGCCTTTCAAAATACTCAAGCGAGTAGGTGATCATGCCTACCTTCACATTCTCGCATTCATCCGGTGTTTCATGTAAGCCGTTTATGTAAGCGGTTACATGGGGACGGCAATGTCATTGACCAACAGGTTTTGGTTGATTTCATTGAACCTCCTACCTTACCGCATGAACATGAACGTGTTCATGATTATCATGAGTTGCGTACACGTCATCACGTACGTCAACAAGCCTTAATCAAGTGGAAAGACCAACCTGAGGAAGGTGCCACTTGGGAAAATATTAGTGTTCTTAAGAAGAAGTTCCCCACTTTTTTTTTCGAGGACCAAAACTCTTCTTAAGGGGGGAGTAATGTCAGGACATCGGCAAGGCCGAACTAGACAAGGGCAGGGCCAGGCTAGGCAGTGTGGAAAGGGAGTCCAACTAGGGCAAAGTGCCAGGGGCTATGCTATATAGTGGGTGGTTGGGTGGTGGACTCTCAGGTTCTAGTTCCCCTTGTCTTACATTTGGGCTTATGCAATTTGTTTCAAAGACAAATGATGAATACTCACACTGTGTTGCAAGACATTGATAAGAAGAGGCATGAGGACTTAAATCATGATATGGATATTGCTACAATGAAAAATTCTGGGTCATGTGATAGAGATGACGTTTCTATTTGTGGTGCATATGCGTGCGATTTGATATTTGATGAAGATTCCAATGAAAGGAGCGCTTATTCAGAGATATTTCAAGAAGAGATTTTAATGGATCTTTAAGTACCATGGAAGCATGTGAAGCCAAATAGAACGACGATTTCACTGAAGAGGATTGCATAGATAAAACCATTTGTATGTCTTTTACACATAGAATTACTAATAAAGTGCAAGATATCACAAAGATGAGTCATGATGTGTATGAGGAGATGCTTGAACATATGTTTTTCACTGATGGTATGCTTGCAATGTTGATGCTACAGGGAAAGATGGAGATGCTATTATTGATGCTTCTTTATTGAGACTGGAAGAAGAGGATCCCATTATTGATGTTTTCTTATCAGGCTGTGATGCATTTGAACAAAACAATATGGGTGGATTTTTTGATGTAAGTACCTATTCAAAGTGGGTACAAGAAGAGCCTTTACAACGTGACAATGGATCTCTAGGGACCATAGAAGCATGTGAAGCAGAAGAGGATGAAGAAACATATGAAGATAGCATGCATTGGGCAAAGTTTTTTGTGTGTCTAACATCTGTGAAATGGCTATAGTCCTGGATATCCATGAAATTTCTCCTTATATGCTTTCTCATGAGTTGCAAGAGGAAGCAACTTATAGATCTTCAATAGATGATTAGGCAAAGGATGATATGACATATTGAGGTCTTTGTAAAGGTGTTGTGGATAGGTTAAAGTTATTTTTTATGATCAAGCTAGAATCCCAAGTGAAGACCTCTCTAATACAAATATAGATTGTTCAAAGTTTCATGATGTCTATGAAGTTAGAGAGGGTGATGATTCTAAATCGCCATGGTTATTGCCAGGGAAGAAGTCTTACATGCACAATTTCCTTAACTGGCTATGGTTATATTTTGGTGTGTTGTCTATTGATGTTTATGGTAGTGATGTAATCGTTGTTATCAAAAGGGAATCAGTAAGACTTGTATGCTTGCTTTAAAGGAGCAAGCATTGCCAAAATTTTATGGGTTGTGGATGTTGCACCATGTTTTAGGGAAATCTCTAGTTTTTTGTGGGGATCATCAATGCTATGGTATTTGATCCAGGAGATTCTAAGGATCTTAAAGAGTAGGTTCAATATGGATGGATGCTTTTGGATGTGCGCTATGATTGCTTTTTGTTTGACCTATTGCTTTTCGTTTGACCTATGAATAGGAAGCTTGTACCAGGATCTAGGAATAACAGGCTTGTACTAGGATTGTTTGGGACATGTGGTGTATGATTTTATGATGATTATATGCTTGGGCATTCAATTATATGCTTGGCCAGGTTTCTTGTTTGACCTATGAATAGGAAGCTTGTACCAGGATCTAGGAATAACAGGCTTGTACTAGGATTGTTTGGGACATGTGGTGTATGATTTTATGATGATTATATGCTTGGGCATTTAATTATATGCTTGGCCAGGTTTCTGGTAGTTCGCTTGAATCTGGATCATAGCCATGTATGCTGAGACATTTCGAGCTATCGGATGTCTCTTGCATGCTCTCTTGGCTTGGTTCATTTCGATCTCAATTTCTGTAACCACTGCCCTTGGCACTAGAAGGCATACAATAGCTACTGATGTCAATGTGATTTTGAATGTGCTTCGTGTACTTATGTTGCATGCTCCCTAACAAGCTACAATGGCTTGGCAGTGATTATGCATCCAATACATGGAGCTGTGCTTTTGTTTTTTTCTCCTTTCAAAAGAGAGACTGGCCAACAAAATTTGTAACCGCTGAAAATACAAGCCTTGCTCCTTAATCAGGACATAAACATGCTGCAAAAAGCAACCACTTTTGGACAAGTATAAGAAGCTTTCAAGATCGCCTCTTTTGTGATTGCAAATTTAGCAGGATAAACAACACTCGGCGCGTAAAAATCGAAGGAGTAATCTGAGAGGTTTAGGCTAGAAATTGTCCTACAATTTTACCCCCTTTCAAAGACAATGGTGTGGCCAGAATCTTCAACGGAGTAGCAGATTAGAAGTTACACTTTGATGGCAAGGGAGACGAAGATCGTGCTCAACAACATCTCTTTCTCTTTCTTTTGCTCTCGAATAAGAAAGGCGAAGAAGAGGATGACAAAGGCGGCTTCAAGGATTTGGCATTGATTTTGTTCCTCCCCTCTAGTATCCGCCACATGTTGTGAGCTGCATAGAGGGAGAGTGAATGGTGGTGTTTGCCATTTGTGTTGAGCATACATAGGGCTCCAATTGTGTCAATTAGCAATATAGTAGTTTGCATTCTATATTGCATTTTTTGTGCTTTGAATCTTCACAATCACTCTCCTATAGCCAGAGATCTTCTCCCAAACCAGGCAAGGCGGGCATGCATGCTACACAAAGGTAGACAAGACGATGGAGAGGGAGAGGGAGGGGAGAGACAGAGAAAACTGGAAGCATGAAGGTCTTTACAGACTGCGATGGCAAGG
Organism: Adiantum capillus-veneris; assembly: GCF_014529385.1. Lineage (NCBI taxonomy): Eukaryota > Viridiplantae > Streptophyta > Polypodiopsida > Polypodiales > Pteridaceae > Adiantum > Adiantum capillus-veneris. Next base: position 82,147,049 of record NC_140931.1, on the reverse strand, counting down.
TGCAAGCTGTTCGAAACAGGCAACAGTATGATCAACAACCTTGAGGACTTTGAATCATAGGCAGAATGAGGCCATGCATCGATTCACGCCCCACTGAGGCATGCCCACATCTCATGCAAATGTCAGGACAACAGAGATTGCTTCATGCAGACGATGGCACTGCCTATTGTACTTCTATGCGGGCCAGGACCCAGTTACTAGGACAGAAGATTGTCTTATTCGCACCTTTGCATCGCATGGAACCCTGCTTGAAGCAAGCCTTGTCTTTTGTTCTGCCTCTAGAACTTCCATTTACGCTTGGCAAGCAATCATTTCCGCGCATGCAGCTCATGGGCATCATACTGGAGTTCTGGATTTGTACCAAAGGATGCAAGAAGAAAGTGGTCGATTGGACAAGTATGTTTTTCCTTGTATCATAAAATCCTGTAGTACGCTGGGTGCTATACACCAGGGTAAGCGTGTGCACGATGACATTTTGAGGTATGCGGTAGAGTGTGATGGCATGATTGGATGTGCCCTGCTTGACATGTATGCACGGTGTGGGAGATTGGAGGATGCACGCAATCTGTTTGACAATCTACCAAGCCGGGATGTTGTTTCATGGGGTGCCATGATTGCAGGATATGCTCAGCACAAGCAGGGACTCCCAGCCCTACGGCTTTTCGAGCAAATGCAGGAGGAGGGTTTTGAGCCTACTAACATTACATTTTTATGTGTGATTAAAGCATGTGGCAGCATTGGGGCTATTATGGAGGGGCACTTAATCCATGATCATATTGTGAGGATAAAATTCGAGTCAGATGAACCCATTGCAAATGCTCTTATTGACATGTATGCAAAGTGCGGGAGTTTGGATGCTGCTCAAAATGCCTTTGACAGATTGTCAGATCTAAATATTATAGCGTATAGTGCTCTCCTTGATGCCTATGTTCGACATGGACATTCTTTTGCTGCCCTTCAATTTTATGAAAAGATGCAGCACAAGAGAATAAGTCCTTGTATAGTTACCTATCTTTGTGTCTTGAGGGCATGCTCCGATCTAGGAACCTTTGAGCCTGGTATGGTTTTACATAACAATATTATTGTGAGTGATGTGGAAATGGACGTGACAGTAGCAAATACGCTCATTGACATGTATGCAAAATGTGGGTGCGTAGAGGAAGCCCGTAGAGTCTTTGATCTTTTGCCAAGGCGAAGTATTGTTTCATGGGGTGCAATGATTGCTGGATATGTGCAGGGAGGTTGTAATCATTGTACTCTTGAGCTTTACAAGAAAATGCTAGAGGAGCGAGTGAAGCCTGATAATGGCATGTACATGTCAGTATTGAAAGCATGTGGGAATATAGGATGCATAAAAAGAGGTAAGGCAATACACAAGCAAATGATGGACTCTGGAGTCTGTTTGGATGCCATGCTTGGAAGTACCCTCATAGACATGTATGCAAAATGTGGGGACTTGAATGAAGCAAAACAAGTTTTTAGCGCACTTTCGCAACAACATGTGGTGCTGTGGTCAGCATTGATAACTGGTCATGTTCAGCAGGACCAACACGATCAAGCCATGGATCTTTTTATGAGAATGCTACAGAATGGTGTGAAACCCGACAAGGTCGTTTTTCTGTGCGTAATCAAAGCATGTAGAAGTATTGGATCTTTGCAAAAAGGGAAGATTATACATCATTTTGCTAGGAGACATGGCTTTGACTCAGACTTGATTATTGCCAGCGCACTTATCGACATGTATGCTAAGGGTGGCAACATGGAAGAAGCCCGCACACTATTTGATGGGCTTCCACATCGAGATGCAGTTGTTTGGAGTGCCATCATAGGAGGGTATGCACATAACGGTGATGATAAACAGGTGAAGAAGTGTACTAAAGAAATGAGAGAGCAAGGTTTGATGCAGAGTCCTTCTCATGTCTTATCCGCATGCACTCTTTCAGGTAATATAGATGAAGGGCAGAATCTTTTCAAGGCTACAGTGAGAGGTGATTTGGCTAGGCCAAGTGTTGAGCACTACAAAGCTGCAATTGATCTGTTTGGTCGTGCTGGCAAGCTAGAGGATGCGGAGCAGATGCTTCAGTCTATGCCCATTCCAGCTGATGTTGTTTGCTGGACCTCATTGCTCACTGCATGCATCTCACACGGCAACTCAACCCTAGGCAGAGAATGCTATGAGCAAATAAGCCAGTTGGAGCCAAATGAATCAGTGGCTCCTTCCTTGATCTCCAAGTTGTATTCTGATGCAGGTACGTGGGAAGGCTATGTGCCACAAGTCGATACTCCACCGTAGCGAGTTGGAAACAGGAAGCCAGAGTTTTTAACCTTGGCCTAAGACCCTTGCATTTTTGCAAGGGCAAAACTGGCTATCCCCGTGGGTAGAGGTCAATTCACTCTTTTCGATGCATGTGTTAAACTCGTGGAAAAGTTGAAGGTTGCTTGAGGCCAACTAACCCTCGCAAAAAGGCACCTTTATGATCGAAGGCGACATGATGATTATGTACTTATAGTCCAGATTCCAGTCTTCTACAGCTCAACTTGCAGGTACCATCTCTCTCTCTCTCTCTCTCTCTCTCTCTCTCTCTCTCTCAAAGGTCTCTTGGGATAGTTTCCTACGGCGTTAAAATTCTCTTCTTCTCTCTCTCTCTCTCTCTCTCTCTCTCTCTCTCTCACTCTCTCAAATGCACGACAATAATACAGTGTCAATAGGAGCCATGAGGATGTTCAAATGGGCTGCCCAGAGATAACCGAACACAGACTTTGAAATCAAGGTGGCCTATCCAGGCGGAGTGTAAGGCCTTGCGATCAGGCCGTGTAAGGGAGAAAAATGTCGTGGTATGAGCCCACAGCTGCAGAAAAGACTGACAGCGATCTGCTGCTCTGGAAGAGCCTCGGTCTATGATGTGCGCGTACAAATGCGGCTGAGAGTATTCCCTGATGTGGAAGGGTGCATGCATCTGGCCCACCATGAAGGAGGGTACTCAAAAAACGAATCATATAGAGCAAATATAGTTTTATAGTATTAATGATGGCAAATTTTACTAAATTAAAGAAGAAATTATAATAAAGGGCAACACTTTTGAGCCACAAGGAGGAAGATAATGATAAAGAGGAGGAGCAGGTGCTTCTTCTTGGCTGCTACCATGCATTATACAAGTACTTTTTGCTTGCATCTCGTTTTTAGGTAATAACTATGATAAATTGTGCAAACATTGATCATCGTCGTGCTGTGTTGGAGCCATATGCCCACACTTCTATAAGTATCGTCATGATAGGATGAATGATTTCTCTTTCAATACCCGACTCACACCAAGTCCTTGCTATATGAACATGCATTGCTCATTATGTGCTAAGTTAGAATGTGATGGCCATGGATCGAAGCAAATGTTTTTTTCTTAACCACCCAATTACTCTCTGATCCTTCCTCCACACCAAATTGTACACATCCACACCCTCTTCCTGCTTGATTTTGTGTTGTTAGCTTTGTGTCCGAGAAATGATCGAACAAAAATTTGAATAATGAAGAGTGGAAAATGTGAAGCCGCGAATGAAACATCCTCTATATATGAGATATCGTAAAGTGTTAACATCTTAAGCTTTGCACAGACATTGAAATATCGGGTTTATTAAAAAAAGTCAGCTCCTTGAAGGCGTACAAAAGGTAATCATTTCCACATGTATATGTTGTGAAAGTTTTCTACTAATCTTTGTAATGTTTTGATGAAACAGAAAACATTAGTCATGACTGCGTCACTAGGGAGCGTTAACACATAGCTTTGATACCACTAGATTCAAATATAAATGGCCATCTATCATATCTACAACTTGAAAGGATGAGATAGTTGGATGGAACAAAGTGGGTAAATGAATAGATTCATTGGTAAACGTTATATACACAATTCTCTCATGTCGCAATGTTTGTACACTACACACAAGGCTCAAAACAATGTTCGTTGGGCTTGATGGAGTTAAAAGTGTTTTGACACTGAGATCAACATGGAATACATAAACTCTCTCATCATTACAACCTTCCTCCTCAACTTGTCACTTAGAAAGGTCATACGGTATCTGCTTTGAGTGTAAGTGAGAATCTAAGGCAAACACTATGGACGTGTACATGCAATTTCTTTGAATGAATTGCAAAGCCTATGGATAGATATCCATGCACATAGTTAGTTTAATCATCAGTCAATTCCTTATTCCTACACAACAAGAATCATGGAGAAGCTCAATGGTGTATTAAATATTACATTATGCCTTGCTACTCACATGCATGCACCCACCACTTTATCAACTCTAATTTTGGCACTAGCCGCTAAGTCAACAAGAGTCAAGGCAACAATAGAGATGATGGCCTGTCTCATCTTCATTTTTTGCTTGGTCCCTTGTTGACTCTTTTTCAACCTGTATTAACCTATTTGTGTAGCTTCTTTGACAGCATAATTATTGCAAAGGTGTTCTTTTCCTTTTTTAACCTCCAGTGATCTGGGCAACTGGCATTGTTGCTACAGAGACTGGTTAGCTGTATCCGAGTTATCTTTTGGCATTTGAAGTGTGTGGCGAAGTTTGCCAATGGAGGTTCCGTAACAATTGCAGGTTCAACCCCGTCATTCTCCTTTTGTTGCTCAGCTTTCACGCCACCATGTTCTACATATCTTTCCGTCATTTTGCTTCAGCTGATCGTCCATCTTTTCCTAGTATGCTTCCTTTAGACTTCAGCATACATGTACTTTGCATAGCCAATTGCGCAGATGAGGACCAATTCTTCAGACTCCATACAAGCACTACTACTTACCCTGTAATTTATGGTATCAAATGGCCTTCGCCCATCTGTTTTTCTTCTTCAAAAGGAAAATTAGTGAAACAGCGGTAGGCTGCTTCTTCCACTTTAGTATTGATGATGTATCAGCAGTCTGATGAGCACTTCTCATTAAGGTATATATTGATGAGCGTACATGAAAAGCCTACTTCTCAGAGTACCCACTTACAACATGCACTGTTTAAGGATCACGCGTTCCGTGTTCCCCTATTCGAGTACCATTCCTGCTAGATTGAATCAGCAATATCCTCTAGCTTCGAGTACGTCACTTTGCTATGCACATGCAACTAAAGCACCCTGAACTCATCCACCAACTGTACATGGCTGCTCCTATGCTTTGTTTTTTAATCTCATTGCTTCAATGCCTTTGGCCTTTTCAGGCATACCAGCTGCTGCATATATGTTTGCCATAAAAACATAGAGTGCCCCGTCATGTTTATCTAGCTCTACTGCTTGTTCGAATGCCCAAGCTCCCACATTGACATCTACCCATTCCCAGCAAGCACCCAAGAGGCAAAGCCAAATATCAGAGGTAGCAGAGAAAGGCATTTCCTGGATAACTTCTGCTGCCTTCACTAGGTGCCCAGCACGTCCGAGAAGGTCAATCACGCAAGTGAAACACTCTATATCAGGCTTTATACCATAAATTGGTTCCATACTACTAAAAAGCTCGTGGCTCTTTTCCACCAGACCTAGATGACTACACAAGTTCAGCAGGCAAAAGAACGTCGCTCTACTTGGAAGAATGCCCTCATCCTGCATTTGCTCAAAACATTTCAGTGCTTGGTCACCTTGACCTTCTTGAGCATAACCTGTGATCAATGCATTCCACACAACAACATTGCGAACAGGAAGCTTCTCTAGTACACTTTGCGCTTGGGAAAGAGCGCCACATTTGACATACATGTCCACAAGGGCACCACTCAAAACTAAATCATGCTCCAATAATCCATTCCTCGAAATCTCATCATGAAGTTCCTTTCCCTTGTCAATGGCTCCAACTATAGCACAAGCTTTCAAGATGCCTACGAAGGTCACTGCATTTGGAGCAATGCCTTCACGCTGCATTAGATCGACACATGCTAGAGCCTGTTGACATTGCCCATTGTAAGCATATCCTGCAATTAAAGCACTCCAGGAGACGATGTCACGTGAAGGGAGATTCTCTAGAACATGTTGCGCTTGCATAAGAGCACCACACTTCGCATACATGTTCACAAGAGCACCACCCAGCACTATGCTATGCTCCAGCAGCCCCTGCTTCAGAATTTCGTCGTGAATTTGCTTTCCCTTGTCAATGGCTCCAACCGATGCACATGCCTGCAGGATGCACACATGGGTCACTACATCTGGAGGAATTCCCTCATGCTGCATTTGGTCAAAACATTCAATGGCCTGTTGGCCTTGTTCCTCATGTGCATAACCCGCAATCAAGGCATTCCAGCAGACTACGTTTCGAGAAGGGAGTTTCTCAAGAACACTTTGCGCTTGAGGAAGAGCACCACATTTGGCGTACATGTCCACAAGAGCACCACCTAGCACTAAATCATGTTCCAACAACCCCTGTCTCGAGATCTCATTGTGAACTTGCTTTCCCTTGTCAACAGCTCCAATTGCAGCACATGCTTTAAGGATGCCCACATAGGTCACTGCATTCGTATGGATGCCCTCATTTTGCATTTGATTGTAACATTCTAGAGCCTCTTGGCCCTGGTTATTTTGTGCATATCCTCCGATCAAAGCATTCCAAGTCACAACATCGCGAGAAGGGAGCTTCTCAAGGACATGATGAGCCTCAGAAAGAGCACCACACTGGGCATACATGTTTACAAGAGCACCACCCAACATTATGTTGTGCTCCAGGAACCCATACTTCAGAATCTCATCATGAATTTGCTTACCCTTGTCAATGGCTCCACTAACAGCACAAGCTTTCAAAATGCCATTATATGTCACTGCATCGGGGGCAATACCCTCACTTTGCATTCCTTGCAAACATTTCAAAGCCTCTTGAACTTGCTCTTCTTGAGCATATCCTGCGATCACAGCATTCCATGAAATGACATCACGAGAAGCGAGACTCTTTAGAACACTCTGTGCCTTGGGAAGAGCACCGCATTTGGCATACATGTCCACAAGAGCACCACCTAGTATGGTATTATGCTGCAGCAACCCCTGCCTTGATATGTCATTGTGTATTTGCATCCCCTTCTTGATGGCCCTAATCGCAGCACAGGCTTTTAAAATGCACACATACGTCACAACATTTGGGAAAATGCCCTTCTCTTGCATTTGTTCAAGACAATCCAGAGCATGTTGACCTTTACCCTGTTGAGTATATCCTGTAATTAATGCATTCCACGAGACAGCATCGCAAGAAGGAAGCTCCTCTAGGACACACTGTGCCTCCGGAAGAGCACCACACTTGGCATACATGTCCACAAGGGCACCACCCAGCACTACACTATGGTCTAGCAAACCCTGCCTGGAAATCTCATCGTGAATTTTCTTTCCCTTGCCAATGGCTTTGACCACAGCACAGGCTTTCAAGGCACATGTGTAGGTCACATCATTTGGAGAAATTCCATTGGCCTGCATGTCTTGAAAACAATCCAAGGCATTCTGGCCCTGCCCCTGTCGGGCATAGCTTGCTATTAAAGCATTCCATGGGATCGTATTTCTGCATTTATGCTCATCAAGTAATGCTTGTGCTTTCTGAAGCTCGCCACACTTTGCATACATAGTAACCAAAGCATCTGCATGCTTTCTCTCGACCAAACCCCTTTTCTGAAGCTCATGATGTATCCTGGTACCTCTTGATAAATCTTTACTCTTACTGCATGCCCATATGAGCGAGGGCAGAGAAGCATCTGCACTGCTTTCCGTTTCAAAGCATTGCTCTACTATAAATCTCTGCCTGATGATGTCATTCTCAATGCCAGATGAATTGTCACGGCTATCCTTCCACGAAGGCTCTTCGGTGAGTCTACACTTTTCCGGAAGTCGGTGCTTGACATCTGGCTGCATGGAGCCTTGCTTGCTCCTGGGATCATCCCGCCAGTTCTCCAAACGGTGGGGCAGGGCAGGAAGTGAGGAATCGAAGAAATCTCGTTCTGCGATGCCAATGGAGAACGCAAAACTGTGCGTACCATGCATTTGCAATGTGGAGTATCTCTATCCAAACAGCAAACGTTCCGCGAGTAACTCAGAGAAATGGCCGTGCTTGGCAACGCAACCTTCAACGCCGGATACTCTCAACTCAAGTGGAGCTTGTATGGATTGCTGCACGGTTGTCTGGTCGGATCCTCCATTGTGCCCACAGATAGATCATAGGGGAGACTCGAGAACGTGCCTCGTCACTATCTGACACGGGGTCAGCCAGGAGGGATCGGAGGGTCCATATTTGGGCGCAGATCTCACGGTGAACTAAACTCGGGGTGAACTAGACGGCTGAGATTACAGCCGTCTCGTCCCCCCCAAATTTGGGCCCTAGATTCCCTTTGGGTCGTATGGTTGTGCCATATAGTGACGAGGGTGACAAAGCTGTGCTGGTGCCTCTTAAGTACATAGCCACATCGTGCATTCTACAATTTGTGCTACTGTGGGCCATTAAGTTTAAATGGGCACCTGCCCAAAAGATGGCGGCCTACCCAAAAGATGGCAGCTTGCCCAAAAGAGGGCGGTGGTTACACATAGCCAAATGAAAAGAAACACGAAAAGTTGTACGTTGTTTATTTTGATTGGTTGAGGAGTTTTGTGATTGGTTAGAAGCATGGTCGCCATATTTGGCCAGCATTAATGCTCTGTCGTGCCCCTTTGCGGGCACGGGGTGAAAGATGCAAATCTGCATACATTTGCGAGGTTTTGCTAAACTTATGAACAATGTTAGTAGCTGTTATGTCATCAAGAGGACTGAGATGTATGTAAAATATGGATTTTGGGGCCTAGAAATGAAGTTGGTGCTTGCAGGCCAAGTTGCAGTGATGCTGCCAAAATGTGGTTTTATAGGCCAGAATTGTAGTGCTCTCCATGCTCTCCATGCCTGTCTTTACGACTCATCAATCGGAGTCCGAAAGAACGAGAAAGTTATGGGCATTAGAAGTAATTCTAGGGGTCGGTTCTGTTGTGTTTGGTCTTGTCATGGGATGGGTGCCAGGAAAGTTGAGTAATGTCTAACATGGATTTGATGGATAGTGCTCGAGAAGGGCTACTACATGTGTTTTGGGCTCAAATCGGGTATTTAATGCTCAATTTATGGCCAAAATAGTTCTCCTTATATTTTTGAACATATTTGGATGAGGCGAGATCAATGCATTGATAGGCCAGGTTGAGGGTTTGTGTCTTGGAAGTGAACTCACATTGTGGAAAACAAGGTCAAGGACTTTCATTATTTTTCACTGGCCATTTCGGATCCTGGAGAAGGAGTTAATGTGCAAAACAAGTCATTCTGTTTGTGTGCTTTTCTAAAGACCCTAGACCCTAGAGGGGGGGGGGGGGGGGGGGGTTGGTTCTCACCCTACCTGTAGGATGGTGGGCACGTACAAATGTTGCACACATCATGGGGCAACGTTTCATTGGTGACGGTGGCACTCCATACATTGAGAAGACGGCATAGCTACAGGTGGCTAAAGATGGCAGCCTTTTCGAATGTTGTGTGCACGGGAGCTTTCGACCGCCCAACCTTAATTTGTGAACAACCTCTTTTGAAAACTTTTTTCAGAAAGAGAAAAGTAAAAAGGTTGGGCAAGCAATGACGACGCCGTGGTTGCCCACCCACCCTTGCTTTAGAAATCAAGATGGTGAGGTTAAGGAGATAAAAAAACACAAAAAAAAAAAGAAGAAAGGAGAGTTTTTTATGGAGGGAGGAGATAAAAGAAAAGAAGGGTATTGAGGGAAAGGGAGAAGGATAATTTTTTTGGCAGGGTAAGAGGAGGTAGGAGATAGGGAAGTTGTGAAGGACGAGAAGCGGGAGGCAAGAGAAGGGATTTTTGGTGGAGCTTGCAAAAAGGGAAGGGTTCGAAGGAAGGAAGGATTTTCAGTGGAAGCTCTTGCTTGATCTCGGTGAAGAAAGTGCACAAGAGAGAGCTGGAAAAGGGAGTTTTTTAAATTATAAAACCAGAGGTCGGAGGAGATCAAGCGAGGAGACATGAACACAAGGGGAGAACAGGCTGGTGGGAGAGAACGACAGAGCTTTCTCGAGCTTGCAAGACTTAGAGAAGGATTCTCTCTCTCTATCAACCTTGGAGAGGAGAAGCACAAGCATAAGCAAGAAAATCAAGGAAGGGAGTTTCTTGATCTCTCTCTCTCTCGACCTTGGGGAGAGAAGACGCAGACAAATCTCAACCGAGGTCCGAGCACAAGGTGGAAGGGTTTTTCTTCTTTGAAATCTGTTAGGCAAAACAACTATACATGGTGAAATTTGCCTGGCGATTACATATAGCTTCCATGGGGTTGGGGATTTTTTATTATGGGTTTGCACATCAACATGCATACCGATGATGGAGTATGCAACCGATTCGTAACAAGGTTTCAGATATCAATTTGTTGGAAGCATCTTTTGATTGGTAGCATCAATTAAGTGTCGATAACTGATTTTAATTTATTTTCCATTGGTATTTGTGTTCCAACTCATGATTTTCTTCCGAGATTTTCTCTATAGTCATCTTTATATCTTCTTACTAACACCAGGTCCTAACTACACTCATTTCGCTTGGTTTACATCTCGTCTACTTGTCCGTCGTCTACAGCCAGAAGCCCAACGCTTTCCCGATCGACCTTGGAGAACCGTGCACTCTGAAATTTTGGTGAGCCCGACTCGAAATAGATCGGGGTAGATGGAATTAGCAATATCGGGAAGCCAAGATAATGGTATGGAGCAGTTAATGCAGCAATTTATTACACTTATGCATCAACAACATCTGCACCATCAGTAGATGATGACTCAAAGTTCGGAAAGGGAAATGGAATCTCCGATTCGTGAAGCTAGACAAGCAGTGAAAAATAAATTGGGGCGATTTGAAGGTCGTGACATTTCCAAATTTTGCAAAGTATATGAACAGGTTATGGAAGACAAGGGAGCATAAGAGCACCTAGTTGTCGTGCATGAATTACGGCCACGGATTGAGGAACTTCGAACTGCACATGGTGCTACATGGGCAGCGTTTAAGCAAGCTCTCAAAGATGAATACTTTCTTGAAGATAAGGAGCGCATTACAAAGAAGAGTTTTTTGAAGTGGGTGCAACAACATAATAAGGGGCTATCTGCTCCTAAATTGTAGAGAGAATTTGAAAAGACATTTGGTCAATTATCTGCAACCGAGCGTACTGCTCTTAATTCGGAGAAACTAGAACTTTTTGTGCAGGCTGCAGACCCAAAATTGCAAAAGAGCTTAGTGGATCTCCTTGAGGATTCCGCAGGGGAGTTAGGGATGAAATCAGATTGGAAAGAAGTGATTGAAGCAGTCAATATGGTGGGTGAAACGACAAAAAAGACTTGATAAGTTAGTTGGAGTGAATGCAGATGTGAAAGAAAAGGAAGAAGAGGTTTCTGTGCCAATAAAGGAGAAGATTCCGAAGCTAGAGGAGTCATTCATGGATGAGCTTGTAAAGGGAATCCAGGAATCCATCAATCTGAAAGCTGCAAAGCTTGAAGATAAAAGATCAACATCCCGATCGAGACAAGGTGGTCCACAAAGAGGAAGTGGAAATCAAAACCGTATGTGGTGTGACAGTCTCAATCATGTTAGGAGTGAATGTGAGGAATTTGCCGAAGCCAAGCGTAAAGATGTGGTTTTTTGGAAGGATGGCCTGATACACTCGCAGGAATCAGGGTTGCCTCTAAAGACCAAATATGAAAGAGGTGGTATGAAGAAAAGCATGGAAGAGATGTTGCAGGAACACCACACGAGTGTAGCTGAAGCACTGACTTATGGTGTGCAGATTGAGAGCAAAATGCAGGAAAAACCAATTGAAGGTTCTAGTAGGAATGGGACCTTTTGGCCATATGCTATGACAACAACAAAAAAGAAAAAAGTTGCGTATCAACAGTTGTGTCAAGTGGGAGATTGTATTACAAAGACTACCGGGTGGGAAGATCCTTAGATTCCCTCTCGGTATATGCATACATAGCTAAATCTCAAAACAATGAGGCTTTTGTAGAAGAAAAGTGGAAGAGGGAAGAGGATCTGGCAAGAACTTCAAAGAGGACAACTAGATCAGAGGTACCAAAGGGAAAAGAATCTAGCTGAGGAGTGCCTCCTACCCCGCCCAACGTCTCAATGGATAAGGCCGAGAAGGAGAAAAAGGCGAGAAAAGCACAAGGTCCTTTATATAAGCTAAGATCTGATATTGAACATGCTATTGATGTGAAGAAGGTACTTGAGGAGCACATTCTGAATAATAGGGTGGAGTTCACCCTAGTTGAGATCCTAGGTATTGCAAAGCGAGAATTTCATGACAATATCATTGATATCATTAAGAGAAAGTGCCAAATCTTGTACATGTCTGAAAATGACCCAACCAGGACACAGAGGGTGCAGAGCATTTATGAACAAATTGAAGCTATTTTGAGTAGTGTTAATGAAGAAGAACTAGGTGAAGATGAATGGGGAAGGATAGTGGTTGGACAATGACGAGCTTCCAAGACGGGTAAAGCATGTCAGATTTTATGAGGATGAATATACACATAATATATCTCACAATCATTTTACTTGGAATTATTGGGCAAGGGCTATCACTGAAAATTTGGTGAAGGTAGGTGACTCGGAGGAGCCGGTTATCGTATTGGTAGATCATGGGTCAAAAGTAAACCTTATGTCAAAGAGCTTATATATAAAAGGGAAGTGACTTGTTGATGTGGAGCATGGGTGGCGTATCCGAGCTGCCAATGCACAATCAAAGGATTTGTATGGTGCATGCCCTAATGTTAAAATAACCATAGGGGATGTAAGCTATGAACAATTTTTTTAATACAAGATCACTCGACCTATCCAGTCATATTAGGGCAGCCTTACATTACTTCAGTGCAAATGAAAACCAAGGTTTTGGATGATGGATGTGCGTATGCTAGGATCAAAAGTCGTGACGGTAAGAAAGCAGTTCAATTTCTAACTGTTTGTGAGGACCATGCTAGGAACAAGGATACCTTAAGAGATCATCCATTACCAAAGTTGACGAAAGAATTCAAGAGAACAGGGGTTTTTAGGATTTTTTTCAAGTGCCATTGTAAAGCGGGACTACGATGGTGCTTTGGAGGAAAAGTTCTTGCTGACAAGGGTTGTTTACAGAGAGACTTTTTCTTCAGGATTTTTGGGATTGGCTTCAGAAGGTTTGATAAATTCAATGATTTGCGCAAATCGGAGAGGCAACATGTTTGCAATGTCCAAGGTATACTTCGAGGATGTGAAATATTGGACCCAGATGAAGCAATTTCAGGTATTTTTGAAGAACACGCGTTTGTGGACACAATGGGGGAATTGGATATAGTCATGCAATCTAATGATCAAGCTGGGATCGATATGGTTAAGGTAAATCTCTTAACATGTACGATTTTCTTCTTCAATTCAAAGAAGAGCCAGATGCAGAAGAGGTACAAATGAATACAAAATACAAAACAGTGGCAAAGAAGGTCAGAGCTGTGGCCATTTCATTGCCAAAAGAGAGTCATACAGTTATGGAGAAAGCATATCAACAGCCAATTCTTTGAGATCTAGGTAAGAATGGGCATTTATCTACTAAAGAAATGCTACAGGAATTGAAGATAAGCGACACAGATTTTCTAAATCAAGAGGAAAAAGAAATGCTACAGGAATTGAAGATAAGCGACACAGAAATGTTAAAGAGGCATGGGAAGGATTTTGATTTCCAACCAGGTGATATCGATTGTGTGGATCCTAATGTGGTGGCTCCAATGGTGATATTTACGATTGCGCAGTTGCCTTGGAATATACGGCCTATTCCTTGTTCGGAAGGCTCATCTTCCTAAGTTGGTTGTTCTGTTAAATGAGAAGATTAAGATGGGCATTTTGGAAGCTTCATGTGTCCCTTATTCTAATATGTCATAAAATCTAATATCTAACCAACCCAAATGATTTTCTCATATTAAACTGATCATTTTTTATGGGAGAATAAACAGGAACAAAGGTTAGAATATTGTAACATTTAATGGCCTAAAATCTTATGTGTAGCGGAAATTAGCATGAATATAGTGGGCATTTCATTAGAATAGATTCCTAATGAGAATTACAAGAGTGCTTGGGTGGAGAGAGCAACAAAAAGCATAACACTTAGTTAGATAGCATCGACAATACTTTCAAAAGAGAGAGCAATTAAGCTATTGACAACAGTTGAGGACCGGATTTGCATGGAGCCGGTCCCCCCTCCAAAAGGCTTTGTATTATGGTTTCTCCCATCAAGAGAGACATTGTACAATACAATTCTTTGTGTTCCTTCAAGACTAGCTAGTGCAATGAAGATGGAAGCTTCATACACCAAGCAAAACACTTAATCAAACACAACTTGAATTATCCCCGTTCTCAGACCCAAGACCTCACACACCTTCGAAGATGGTGAGAGCTAGCAGGGTATGAGAGTAGATTGAGAAGAAAAAGAAGTATCTTACGAGAAAGATGTACATCTCCTCACATAATCACTCATATTAGCATAGCTTAGCTTAGTAATTAGCTTGGTAGAGAAGATGAGCATGCATTGAAGCTTGGCTCTTGGTTGGATTTGCATCCATATGCCAAGAGAGTGTTGATGTATGCTTCTATCTCACAAGCTTGGAGTAGGTGATGAGCTCTCCATTAAAGCTTGGGAGGAGATAGAGTATTCTTCCTTCACACATGGTCAAGTGTGAGTGTGTGTGTGTCAATGCCAAGCAAAAATCAGCCCCCCCTCTCTCTTGGGCGAGCCCTAGCTGCTAATTAGGTCTGGCTTTTGCCTCATTGGACCTCCCCAGGTCAAGCCAATAGGAATTAAGCAGCATAAGTGATAGCCTTCTGACATGTGTCCCCCTTTCCCCTTTTGTGAGAGCTTTAGGTAATTAAATAATTAAACTAAACTCTCATTGGACCCCTTTGCCTCCTGGCCAATAGGAATCAGGCAAGCCATGGGGCTCCTGAATGCTCATTGGACCCCTTGGGAGACTGCCCAATAGTCTTCTAGGAGACTTAATTCTCATTGGTTTCTTTTATTAAATGTTTTTAAATTAATTAAACTAGATTTACTCTAGCTTAATTCTCATTGGTCCACTTCAAGGGTCTTCCAATAGGAATTGGGCACACCTTGTGGGCATCTGGCCTAGGGAGCTGACATGTGTCCCTCATTCCCTTTGTGTAAAGGGAGCCTGTGTGTGTGTGTGTGTGTGGCTTTCTCTCTCATCCCCTAGCTTTGGGGCTTGCCCCCTCCCATGTAGGGATGTGCAAAGACTTTTTAGGGCACACACTAAGCATCCAATTTTCCCTAGGGTTGACCTTTGGACACAACCTTTGAATTTTGGAACCTTAGCATTTTGGAAGTCTTAATGGGCTGAACCTTAGGGTCTTTTTGGCCCATTGTTTCACATGGCTCTTTTGCAGATGGCCCCCCCTTTGGATCCCTATTTTCCCTCCTTTGGATCCCTACTGTGGCCGGTCTGCTAGCTTAACCAATATTCTAGCTTTTTCTCCCTTGGCACTTCCCCACATTAAATGATCAGTTTAATATGAGAAAATCATTTAGGAGAATTAGATATTGATTATTATGACATTACCTCTCTCTTGAAATCATAGTCGTCCTCGACTATGGTGTAGAGAAGATAAAGCATATGCATGAGTCCTTTTCTTTAGCGGGTAGAGGATCCCTATGTTACCCTACGACATCATTCCATAATGGATGACTAGTCCATTTGGCGCTTGAGAGCCTGAGGCTGCCGCAAGCATGTCTGCATATTAGTCCTATCAGTCTTCCATAGTAGAGTGACAAGCTCTACTTGGTGTTCGGGAGACGTCGTCTCCGCAAACTTGATCTAAGCATGCATACTACTTCATTTTTGTGCACAAATAAAGAAAAAGAGAGTCTTATAAGACAAAAATTTTTGTTCATTTTTAACATTTTGTACATTTGCTTACTCTTGGGAAGCATTGTAAGCATTGACAAGGTTTAGGTTATCCTTTAATTGTATGCCTTGCATCCATCTAGCATCTTCAAAAGGATAATTCTTAAACTTAATAAGATATCGTCGGATAGTCTTACCGCCTCTTAATACCTTGTCTTCATGTCGGAGAATGGACTCGGGCTGCAGCACCTCCTCGTGGTCCTCGATCTCCGGTGGATCTTCAATAGTTGGTTCTTGAGGTGGCTCTCCTTTGTAAGGCTTTAATAGGCTCACATGAAAAGCATTGTGTATGAGCCAATGATTGGGCAACTTAAGTTGATAGGCCATCTCATTGATTGGCCTAAGAATCTGGAAGGGACCATAATACCTTTTTGCTAGTTTAGCATAGTACTTTTGGTGGCCCGTAGGATTCTTGCCCGTCGTGTGCCTTAATCGAGCCTTGGGAAACTTTAACAAGACCCAATCGTTTTCTTTAAAGGCTTGGGCTCTTCTGTGCTTGTCAGCAGCAGCCTTTTGCCTTTGCTGTGAGATAGAGATAGCATCCTTAATCTTTTGGAAAGATTCTTGTAGGTCTCGGCTATACTCATCTGCAGCGAAGATCTTCCCATGTACCTTAAGTAGCAAGGGACTTTTTGATCTTCCCTCAATTACCTCGAAAGGTGCTTTTCCTGTGGAAGTATGTACAGTGTTATTGTAAGCATACTCTACTAAGGGTAAGTACTTCTCCCATTGGGATCTTTGATCTACTTCCGTTACATAGGCTTTTAGTAGATCAAGAATGGTTAGGTTAGCTATTTCACTTTGGCCATCAGTTTGTGGATGATAGGCCGAAGAGAAGTTTAGCCTTGTTCCTAAATTCTCAAAGAGACCCTTCCAGAAATTACTGGTCATTCTAGGATCTCTATCCGACACTATGGACATTGGCAAGCCATGGTACTTGAAAATTTGTGAAATGAAGAGGGTTGCCATTTGATGGGCTTTGATAGTCTTTTTGACAGGTATAAAATGAGCTTGTTTACTGAACCTGTCTACTATCGTCCATATTCCCGTATTCCCATGGATAGACTTAGGCAATCCAAAGATAAAATCCATGGATATGCTCTCCCACGGTGAATTAGGGATTGGCAAGGGTTGAAGCAATCCAAGTTGCTTCCCTCTATCAAATTTTGTCTTTTGACATACCACACATTTGGAAACATACTCGTGTATGTTCACTTTCATGGTAGGCCAATAGAAATATGTTTCAATTCCCTTTAGGGTAGACTGAATCCCTCTATGCCCCGCATATGGGGGAGCATGAGATTCATACATTACTTTCTCACGTAGTGAGTTAGTAACGCATGTCTATTGCCATAGAGAAGATAACCATCTTGTAAAGTAAATGGTTCTTCTTTCTTCCCTAATGCAAGGGCTGAAATCACATCTCTAAAATCGGGATCAATAGCATACTCATCTATCATTGAAGATAGATCATTGTGAGTTGCTATGGAAACCGCATTCACTCTCGGTCGTCTTGAGAGTGCATCGGCTACTTGATTATGCTTGCCAGCAATGTGAGCAATATGAAAATGAAATTGCGAAAGGAAATTTGCCCACCTCATTTGTTTGTCGGAAAGCTTGGTCTGCGTCATGAAGTACTTAAGACTTTGGTGATCCGTTCGCAGAATGAAAGGAGTCCCCAATAAATAGTGCTTCCATGAGTCTAAGGCATGTAGAACTGCAAGGAGTTCTTTTTCGTATATGCCTAGAGCTTGCTCAACAGGGTCGAGCCTTCGACTCTCATAGCCTATGGCGTGCCCTTCTTGGAGCAGAACAGCGCCAAGGCAATCACCACAAGCATCACATTGGACCTCAAATGGTTTTGAGAGATCCGGTAGTGTAAGCACAGGTTGAGAGATAAGCTTTTCTTTAAGCTTTTCGAAAGCATTGTTCTCTTTAGCAGACCACGTATACCTAACATTTTTCTTTGTTAGGTCATGTAATGGTCCCGCAATTTGTGAGAACTTTTCTATGAAGCGTCTATAGTATGCACACATACCTATAAAGCTTCTTAGTTCATGAAGATTCCTTGGTTTAGGCCATCCTTTTATTACCTCTAACTTGGATGGATCCATTTGGATTCCATCTTGAGAGATAATGTGACCTAAATATTGAATCTCTTGCAAGAAAAATTCACTTTTCTTTCGATTAACATAAAGTTTATTCTCTCTTAAAACTTGAAATATTACCTGGAGGTGTTGCTTGTGTTCCTCCAATGAATTAGAGTAGATGATAATATCATCAAAGAACACTCCAGTGAAGGTTCGATGAGGCCTGAACAGCTTCTCCATCAAGCGGTTAAATGTGGCTGGTGCATTAGTCAAGCCAAAAGGCATGACAATGTATTCGTAAAGACCAAATGTAGTACGAAATGCGGTCTTTACAATGTCTTGATCAACTATCCTTATTTGATGATAGCCACTTTTTAGGTCAATCCTACTGAAGTAGGTCGATCCTTGTAGCTTATCAAATAGGTCTTCTACCCGTGGAACGGGAAACCTATTCTTGATAGTGATCCTATTTAGTGCTCTATAGTCGACACACATACGATATGTGCCGTCTTTCTTTTGCACTAATAGCACAGGTGAGCAAAATGGAGATGAGCTAGGCCTAACCATGCCCTTCTCAACTAACTCATGCACTTGCCGCATAATCTCCTCTTGTTGAGCTTGAGAAACTCTATAAGGAGGTTTGTTAGGCGGTGAACTTCCTGGAAGAAGTTCAATTGCATGGTCGTCATTACCTCGTTTAGGAGGTAGCTCACAAGGGATGTCGTCAATAAAGACATCTTGAAACCCCTTGAGAAAATTGGATAACTCTAATTCCTTTTGGTTGCTTTTATTTTCTTTTGCTAAAGCATTAGGTTCATTTTGAGAATCTTTAACAAAAATCATGTACACGGAAATAGAGCTCTTTATTGACTTGTTGAAAGCTGGTGTATGTACAATGGGGATGGTGTTACCCATCTCCTTAGCATCTATATACATGTCCTTTTCCTTGAACTTAAAGGAGATTCTCCTTTCAGGAAATTTAACATGGGCAGCCAGGCAGTCAAACCATGGTGCCCCTAGGATTACATCCTCATGCTTGAGAGGAGAGATAAAGAAGTCCTCTTTGTCCACATAGCCTTGGACATGAAGCCTCAATTTCCCGATTAAGGGAGTGACTGAAGCTTCTTGCCCCTTGAAGGCACTGTCTGCGGGTAGGATATCTCCCATCTCGTAGGATTGTATGCCTAGCTTGGTGGCTAACTCCATAGATATGAAATTGTGAGTAGAACCAGGGTCAAAGAGAATAAAAGCATCATGTTCTCTTACCTTTCCCCAAGCATGGCATAGAGGAGATCCTTTGTGGTGAGTTTGGTGAATCTCCTCCTCTTGGATTTCAACCAAAGAAGCTCTAGGAGGATCTTGGCGGTTGTTCTTTTGGGGACAAGCGCGGTACGCATGCCCTTGTTCGCCGCACTTGAAACACCGGTTATCTTTACGATAACGCTCAAGCTCTTCAGGAGAGAGTTTATTCTTTCCTTTGTAAACTCCCTTCTCTTTAGCTTTGTTGGAAGTGCCCTTAGGAGACTTTTGGACATTGTCCTTCCCCTTAGGCTCATTGGAACCCTTGTTTTCCGGGGGCTTATTATTTCTTTTACCCCCCGTTTGGAAATTGATTCGCGAGGCCACCATAGTATGGTGTATTACCGCCGATATGGTACGTGGCCTTTGGGAGTTGACATACTCCGCCATTTCTTCGGTTAAGCCCGCACAAAATTGTTGCTTTTGCTCTCCAAAATCCAACTTTTTGAAGACAGTGGCTTTGAGTTGTAGGTCCCAAAACTTGTCTACATATTTGTGGATGGATTCATTGGGAGAGAGCTTTAAGCTTCGCCATTCGGTGAGTACTTTATCTTTGGCATCGGTGGCCAAAAACTGCTTCATAATGGAAGCTCTTAAAGCCTTCCATGTTCTTGGAGCTTCACCGTTGGCTCGTAGGCTAGACCACCATTGTCTGGCGGACTTTTGAAAGTGCATAGCTACATGGCGTAGCTTAGAGGACTCCGTGAAGCCCTCATCTCCAAACGCCGCATCGAATTGCTGGATAAAGGCCAAAACTTTGTCTGTAGCACCGAAGGTGCCATCATAGGTAAGGAAAGAGATGCTCTTCCCTCCCTCTTTGAATTTCTTCAGCTTGGACGACCTCTTCCATGCGGCATAGGATTTCCTATGGCCTCTTCTTTTTGATGGTTCAAAAGTTGCACCATCACTTTCTTTTGAAGATGAAGAATTTGAAGAAGGTGGAGAAGAGGGTGACCTCTTTCTCGCCTTTTTCTTGTCTTGATCTTTGTCGTCTTCACGATAGCTTTCATAAGAGGAAGAGGATGAAGAAGATGGAGAAGAGGGTGTCCTCTTTCTTGCCTTTTTCTTCTCTTGCTTTTTATCATCCCTCTTTGAATTATGGCGTGGAGAAGAGTGTGATGGTCTTCTCCGCTTTGGTGGTGATGGAGAGCGTTTAGCCCGCCGTCTTCGTGGAGCCATCTCCGCCGAGGTGGCGGGAGACTCGCTTCTTTCTCGTTCCTTCGGTGGAGGCTCTTGAGTTCTCCTTTGGGAAGGAGATGCATCATCAAGAAGTAAGTTCTTGAGCCCTTCATATGGATTCTCTTCTTCTTCCCGAATCGGAGAGAGACCTCTTTTGGTAGTCTCACAAGGAGGCTTCCTAGGTGTTCTCTCGTCATGGTGATGAGCTTGGAGAATCCCGTGAGCACGGAGCTGCCGTTGCACTTCACTTTGGAGAGATGGATTGCCCATGGCTTGTTGAAGCCTAGAAACAAGATAGTTAACAAGCATTGAAGCATCATTAGTAGCTTGCTCATGAGAAAAATCAAAGTTATCAACATTAATTTCACTCTCTTTACTATTGTCAGCCATTCTAACAACTTTTAGGTGTAAACTTTTTAGGTGTACTTTGGCACTTCAAGCCCTAGTTGCTACTCCTCTTTACCCCTTTAGAAAAAGCACTCAAGCTACTATACCCGCGGCTCGAATACCATTAATTGCAAGGAATAGAAGAGAGGGTCTTTCGACACCAAAACAACACCGGCTCCTGTCAAGCTTCTAATAGCTCAATAGTGGTTAAGCCGTAGGCAAGCCCCGTAGGACTCCACTATTAAGACCATAGCTCTCGACAATGATGCCCCGTTAACTGCACAAAGGCAGGCGCACTGCAAGGCTGAAAAATCCCTATTCTACTTACTCACAGGCAATTAATAATACCAACCATTTGTAGCTAGCTTGAGGACCTCCCTTCTTGAGCAAGAAAAGAGAAACCTTGAGCTCTGATACCAATGTAACATTTAATGGCCTAAAATCTTATGTGTAGCGGAAATTAGCATGAATATAGTGGGCATTTCATTAGAATAGATTCCTAATGAGAATTACAAGAGTGCTTGGGTGGAGAGAGCAACAAAAAGCATAACACCTAGTTAGATAGCATCGACAATACTTTCAAAAGAGAGAGCAATTAAGCTATTGACAACAGTTGAGGACCGGATTTGCATGGAGCCGGTCCCCCCTCCAAAAGGCTTTGTATTATGGTTTCTCCCATCAAGAGAGACATTGTACAATACAATTCTTTGTGTTCCTTCAAGACTAGCTAGTGCAATGAAGATGGAAGCTTCATACACCAAGCAAAACACTTAATCAAACACAACTTGAATTATCCCCGTTCTCAGACCCAAGACCTCACACACCTTCGAAGATGGTGAGAGCTAGCAGGGTATGAGAGTAGATTGAGAAGAAAAAGAAGTATCTTATGAGAAAGATGTACATCTCCTCACATAATCACTCATATTAGCATAGCTTAGCTTAGTAATTAGCTTGGTAGAGAAGATGAGCATGCATTGAAGCTTGGCTCTTGGTTGGATTTGCATCCATATGCCAAGAGAGTGTTGATGTATGCTTCTATCTCACAAGCTTGGAGTAGGTGATGAGCTCTCCATTAAAGCTTGGGAGGAGATAGAGTATTCTTCCTTCACACATGGTCAAGTGTGAGTGTGTGTGTGTCAATGCCAAGCAAAAATCAGCCCCCCCTCTCTCTTGGGCGAGCCCTAGCTGCTAATTAGGTCTGGCTTTTGCCTCATTGGACCTCCCCAGGTCAAGCCAATAGGAATTAAGCAGCATAAGTGATAGCCTTCTGACATGTGTCCCCCTTTCCCCTTTTGTGAGAGCTTTAGGTAATTAAATAATTAAACTAAACTCTCATTGGACCCCTTTGCCTCCTGGCCAATAGGAATCAGGCAAGCCATGGGGCTCCTGAATGCTCATTGGACCCCTTGGGAGACTGCCCAATAGTCTTCTAGGAGACTTAATTCTCATTGGTTTCTTTTATTAAATGTTTTTAAATTAATTAAACTAGATTTACTCTAGCTTAATTCTCATTGGTCCACTTCAAGGGTCTTCCAATAGGAATTGGGCACACCTTGTGGGCATCTGGCCTAGGGAGCTGACATGTGTCCCTCATTCCCTTTGTGTAAAGGGAGCCTGTGTGTGTGTGTGTGGCTTTCTCTCTCATCCCCTAGCTTTGGGGCTCGCCCCCTCCCATGTAGGGATGTGCAAAGACTTTTTAGGGCACACACTAAGCATCCAATTTTCCCTAGGGTTGACCTTTGGACACAACCTTTGAATTTTGGAACCTTAGCATTTTGGAAGTCTTAATGGGCTGAACCTTAGGGTCTTTTTGGCCCATTGTTTCACATGGCTCTTTTGCAGATGGCCCCCCCTTTGGATCCCTATTTTCCCTCCTTTGGATCCCTACTGTGGCCGGTCTGCTAGCTTAACCAATATTCTAGCTTTTTCTCCCTTGGCACTTCCCCACATTAAATGATCAGTTTAATATGAGAAAATCATTTAGGAGAATTAGATATTGATTATTATGACAGAATATAGACATGTGCTTATGGGTCTATCTCAACACGGGGCCAAAGGTAAAGGGGTCCAAATGAGAGATGATATGTCAAAGAGGAAGGCTAGCTAATGGAGCTTAAAGACCTTAGGGATAGCTTTGTTAAAGACCTCCAATGGTTAGTGTTAAAAGTCCTTTTACCTTAGGTAAGCTAGGACTGAGCTTGACGTGGAACCGTGTCTAAACTTGAGGTGCTTGTTGTGCTTGCTGACTACGATGCTTGAGGTGCTTGTCATGCTTGCTGACTAAGATGATTGAGGTGCTTCTCGTGCTTGCCGACTAGGGAGCTTGAGGTGCTTGTGGGAACACTGCCCAAGCTTGAGGTGCTTTGTGGTACTTACGGACTAAGGTGCTTGTGTTCCAAAAGTCAACAAAATCCCTACAAAGGAGGGGGCGAGCCCTAAAGCTAGGAGATGAGAGAGAACACACGTGGGCTCCTATCTTATTGCAGACATAGCGAGAACCACGAATATAATTGTCAATCCAGGGGACGAAGCTTACTCGACTAGGGCATAGAGGCTACAAGAGGTTGTCAAACTCTTGGAAAACAACAAACAACTCGCATCTAACTCAAGCTACACTCAAATGACAAGAATCACCAAAAGCTAGTCGCTCATCGGCAAACAAATCATAATCGTTACAGCATCAAACGATATCCAAATGTTATGAAACTTCTAGGAAATGTTTATAAGACCTAAGCACACATGCTTATGGTTTCAAATCTCACTTTAGGTCAAATGCAAAAATCACGATTATTAACAGCAGTGAGTTTTTGACCTAGTCGTTTTCGACCCAGAATGCATCTAAAAGCATAGCAATGATGCCCCAATACCCCTTCTATACTTAGTTTATGATTTTGAAGCTTAAATTCCTACTTATAATGAAATTAGGCCACGAGTTGGTGACGCCAAAAGCTATGGATTACCATGAAATGCTTATGTCAATGCGAGTTGTTTTTTGCTTTTCGAGGGCTTACTTGATTGATTTGATGAAACCAACCATATACATTGTGTATAGACCCAGTCTATAAGCTGTCTGTGGAGTCAGAATCCAATTCTGGCATCTACCAAAAACCTAGCTTTTCTACTTGGGACCCCCCTCGACCCCTACTGAACGGTCAACTGTTGATATAGAAGTGTTCTATAATGTTGGGGCATGCTACAGTTCAATTCTCGTCTGATTTGGATGAGCCGCTATGGTCAATTTTTGGTCGTAGGTCTTCGTGCACTGCTCGGATTCTAGGGTTTTTTCCTAGGGTTTGGACTAGCTATCGGCTATACAGAATGGATCATTGATAAGTGTAGAACTTACCCCTCATGTCTTGTGTGAGACAGTGCTGTAAACACGCGACTGTGGACTCCAGAAAATGCGCGCGAAGAGGGTCGAAAGCTCTCTCTCCGAAGGCGACAAGTGGAAATGAGGAAATTTTAGTCTACCCTAGATATCTATACTCGGACTTCTCGAACCATTTCCTCAAATTCCCCTGTTAGTCCTACTAGGCCGTGAGATCTATGTTAGACTAAAAAAATTTCTCAATTGGATTCCTGTCGCTCATTCTGTAAGAATTCTATAAAAGTAGGTCTGGTCGCCTAGTTTAGGCTTCCCGCTTTCATCTGCCAGATTAATTGAAACTTTTTGTGCTTGTCCGCCTTGTCCTTTTGATCATCAGCGTGTCTTCACTTCCATCTGAGCTCATTTGCTATTTATTATTAAATTTTGACCTATTTATTAAAAAATTAAAGAAAATAACAAAATGCACTAAAAAAGCAAAGTGAAAATCCAATAATTAAAAAATTGTATTGAAAAACATAGCTTTATTGTTTTTTGTTGGATTTCACCATTTTTAAGTCCCAATATCAAGAAAAATGATGAAGATTAACCAAAAAAGACTATTTTTTGATGATTTTTTGATAGTATATACACTATTTACACTCATCGGGGAGATAGTATCAGTTAAATTCTTCAGTGGATGATTTATAAGGGCATTATTATGTAATTTTGCAAAAAATCACACATTAATATCAAACTTTTTTCCTCCCTCTTCAAACATTGCCCTTGATTACTTAGTTCTCTCCACCCCTCCTAGGTGGCATACTCTGGGACAACTGTGTGCATGGGTTGAACAATCGTGTCTATGCATAGCCTTGGTTGGCTCTACCATGCTTTGAAGATCAATGCAGTTCAAACCATTATGTTGTGCAAGAGTTGGGTCTTGAAGCTATTTTCAGTCACTCATAAATTGCCCCCAATGAAGAGAAGGTTGCCCTTTTTATAGGTGAGGGAGCCATAGTATAAGGATGTAGCAGATTTTGTGGAGTCTTGTGTCACATGCCAAATGTATTCCACTGTACGCCATTGTGATGGATTGCATCCTACATACCCATTAGCCACACACTATAAATGGGTTTTTGATCTAGTCACAATGCCTTTAGGACTTTGGCAAATGATATACTTGGTACTTGCACGAGAAGACTTGACAAACCAAGTTGTGGGACGGGTGTCTAACCCCACCCCTATCTTATTGCATACATAGCGAGAACCACAAATAAATTGTCAATCCATGGGACGAAGCTGACTCGACTAGTGCATAGAGGCTACAAGAGGTTGTCAATCTCTTGGAAAACAACAAACAACTCGCATCTAGCTCAGGCTACACTCAAATGACTAAAATTACCAAAAGCTAATCGCTCATTGGTAAACAAATCACATTCGTTATAGCATCAAATGACATCCAAACGTAATGAAACTTCTAGGAAATGTTTATAAGACCTAAGCACACATGCTTATGGTCTCAAATATCACTTTAGGTCAAGTGCAAAAATCACAATTATTAACAACAGTGAGTTTTTGACCTAGTTGTTTTCGACACAGAATGCATGTAAATGCTTAGCAATGATACCCCAATACCCCACCTATACTTAGTTTTTGATTTTGAAGCTTAAATTACTACTTATGGTGAGATTAGGCCCTGGGTCGGCGACGCCAAAAGCTACAAAATATCGTGAAATGCTTACGTCAATGTGTAGATCTCTTACCTGCGGTTGCAACAACGCAACAGTTGCGACTGCAATGTGACAATCGGGGAGTGAGTAGGAAGCGCGAGAAGGAGAGAAGTGAGCACCGTTAGCTCTCACTGTGTTTCTATTATCCAAAACTTATGAAAACTTACAAAAATTGGCTTTTATACCTTAGTCAAGGTTTTTGGTGGTCAAAGCTAATAACCTGGGAGCTCTAACTAAAGACAGGTTTATAAAATCTGGAAGCTTGTAGCCCCGGCTAATCAATTACAAAGTTTATCTGGAAAATAGGAGTGACAATATTTCCGATTCATCAAAATAATAAATATTTTTACAATGAAAGCTCCAAGAAATGGTATCCAAGCTAGCTTGCTGCTAATATGTCCCCCGTCCTCGCCCAGTTAGATGCTAAAAATGGTATCTTGAGTTAGCTTGCTGCTAATATAAAGTACTTCTTCGGAAGGCTAGTCATTGAGGTTGTAGTAGAGACCCTTATTGCCTTCGAGGAATGACATCCACAGTGCTCCTGCTTGCTATGGCTCATGAAAAGCTTCAATGCATGTGAGCAGCATTCGACATATATTGTAGAGCATGGCACATGAGATATCAGTGAGACTTTTGAAGAATGTCATGGCGCCCGTGAGGGTTCTCATCATGTATTCCTCTGTCGATGTTCCCTACTATAGAGCTGGCAATCTTGGATAGTTCAGCTAGGTAGCTCGCTTCCTAGTCAGTGCTTCATGTGCTTGCCATGTCCTTACTCGTGGTACATGACAAAAGGTTGGGTCTTTTTGAAGAGCGGTAGGTGCTCTTGTGAACATAATCAAATATTTGGGATTCTTGTTCAACCAACTCTTTCTCCACTTGGGTTGGACTTCCTCTGCACCTTCAGTCTGCATATCTTTGTATACTCTTTCTTTGACTTGTAAAAGTGTTGACTGTGATATTGCTGGGTCTGATATTTGGTCAGTCAGATTATTGGTGAGTCAGATGTTGCTCAAGCAGATCTTGCTGAGTCGGATTCTGGATTACTGCTGTTGAGTCTGATATTTGTTTGAAGTCGGATTTCAGTGCTGAGTCGGATTCCCGTTGAGTCTGAATTCTGCTAAGTCAGATTTTTATTGAGTCAGATTATGCTGATCCAAATACTATTGAAGTGGATGTTGGGTCTGAATATTTGCTGGGTCAGATTTTTGCTAGGTCGGATTTTGCTGAGTCTGATATTTTATGTCAAGAACATTTTTGGGTTGGACAGTTATAACCATCATTTGGTACTTGTATTGGGACAAGTTATGCGTAGGGGAAGGCAAGAGAAGCTTTAGCCATGGTGTTCTTTGCTCTGTCTGATCTATTCTCTATGTTTTGTTTGTTGAATCTGAAGTTATCTGATTGTGTCTTTTGTTGAGTCTGATCATGGAGTGAGTATCTATTCTCTGTTTGAGAGCATGTGTGAGAGAGATATTCTTGTGTTGTTGAACCCCAACACATTTGGCGATCCTACTGTGTTTACAGCTTTGTTACAGTTTGGTCCAAATTCTCTCAGTGTCAGCATTGCTGCAGGTATCTCTGTTTCATTAACTGATGATGTATGTCAGAGCGACCAACTCTGATTTTTTCATTTTTCTCGTTGGGCCATTGAAGGTTTCATCAACACATTTGGTGAACCTATTGCAATTGTTTGTGTGTTATGTCTAACATTCTTGTCTTGTTGATTACCTACTGCAATGGTATGTTTACTGGGTCTGATTGCCTTCTGTGTTATCATTCAAGGTTGGTGTTTGTGTTTCACAAGAGTAATGATGCTATGAAAGAACCTATCCCGAAGGAGAAATTTTTAGACTAAGGAGTGGAAATTTTGGAGCAGCAGATTATGTTTGATTAGAAGCATTGCTGCAGATTCAAAATTCAAATTGTGCTGCTATAAGTGCTGCAGATTTAAGTTGCATAGATTCATCAAGGTGTTGCAGATTCAGGTTGCACACATTCAACAAGGTGCTATACATTCAAGCTGCACAAATTCAAACTGTGCAAAATGGAAAAAATTTAGATGATTTGCAGAGACAAAAGAACAAATTCTTGAAATCAGATAGAGAAATTTGATGCTGAATCTGATGTTGTTGCAGATTCAGGTTGCACACATTCAACAAGGTGCTGTACATTCAGGCTGCACAAATTCAAATTGTGCAAAATGGCAAAAAATTGGATGATTTTGCAGAGACAAAAGAACGAATTCTTGAAATCAGGCAGAGAAATTTGATGTTGATAATCGGATCTGCCAAAACAAATAAACTCAAGAATGGTATCTTTTACTGAATCTTTCCAAACATATAAATACATCACTAAAATAAAATATCCCAATCAATTTAAGCAACCAATTAAATGGAATATGCGGATCCCAGTATAGCATCCGTGGCTCTTCATATAACGAATTTAATGGGTCTCAGATTGGTGTGGTGCACCAATCTTGAGGGCTAAACATGATTTTTGTATCTTAATGAAGTGAATGTTATGGGGAGTAAAAGAAAGAAAGAGAAATGTGAGGTTTGCATGAGTAAGAAGCATGAGGTGGATGATTGTCCATGTGTAGTTGATGAGTGCTCAAAGAGAGATGCTTGTAGGAAGTGGTGCATGGTGAATTTGTGCACAAAACTTCATAACATTAGCCGCAAATTGCAAAAGGAAACTTCCTATAACAAAATGGAAAGAGCCTTAGAGAAGTTAGATAGTTTTGAAGATGACTTGGAGAATGCATATGAATGGCTAGATGATCATAAAGGGGATAGGCAAAAATCATGTTCTAGTAGAAAGAAGGTTTTCAAGTTGCAGAAAGCATGTGAGAAGCTGAGGGATGCATATGAGAATGATTTTGAAGGGGGTTTGAGTGATGATGATGGATGGAGCATGGAGCCCGTAATCCACCAAGTAGGGATACCAAAGAGGGAGGAGAAGGAGGTGCAAAATGAGGTTGGCTAAAAGAGCCTAGAAGAGCCCCTAGATACCCCTAACCTACCACTAGAGTATTACCCATGGAGTGGAAGAGGAAGATCCATTGCTTAAAATTATGTTGTTTGTATATGGAAAATATTGTTACCCTATTTGTGGGGAGAAGCATGTCATATGTAACCATGATGTTGTTCATGTTATTCAAAGCCCACTTGAAGAGGTGGATAGTGAGATGAATGCAGAGGAGGAATTGCTAGAAATCATATTTCCTAAAATAAGATTCCTAAAATAACATTTCCTAAAATCAGCTTTGTAGAGGATGAATTTTTGGAAAACATATCAGTTCAAGAGGAGACTCCACCAAAAATATCCCTACATGTGAAAATGCTACAAAAGGTGTTGAAGGAACATTGAAGGAGTTTACAGATGTTGATTCTGTTGATCGGCAAATTCAGACCACTATGCTAGATGTTGCGGATGATCAAGCGAATCAAAATTTTGGTTTTGAATGTTTTGAAGGACATATTTTGATGTCACAGGTTGATGTCAAGCAAGGATATGTTTCAGCTGCAAAGAATTCGAAGAATTAGATTGATTGTTGTTCCAATCTAAATAGGGATGAATCAGGAAAAGGTCAGATTGAGCATGAGGAATGTCAAGAGCAAGTCTTTAAGGAGTATAAAACAAGTTTAACAGGTTTTGTGGAGCATGCAATGATCTTTGAAATGCAAAATGATGAAATATCAATGGATGTGCATTCTGAAATTGATGTGGGACAGGTTGTTCTCAATCCAAAATACTTTTATTAGAGGATGTTTGTTTTAAAGTTGATGATGTAGTAGAAGTGGATTCTTATAGAGTGGATTGTCAGATTTGGATGGCAAAATATTAGAATTTAGATTTTCATGTGTTCCAAATTTTGGAGTTGCTAATTTCTGGAAGAGGAATGTGCTACATAGTGCATAATGATCAAAATTTATTGTTTGTGGATCGGATTTCAACTCAACAGGTTCAGAGAATCTGTGCAGATTATAAGAAGCTTATATACCTGATTTTAATGGATATTCAAAAATTTCAGGAAAATTTGCATGTTAAAAAATTGCAGGTAGAATTGATAAATGGATTCAGTGGATTGTGCTTTACTAAGGAGGATACTCAGATTTTGAAAATACAGGATTGGATAAATTTCATTGGAAGTGCGGATAATCCGCAGTGCGGAATATCAGCAGTGCAACAGATTTGTCAAATATTTGCAGAGCAGTATTTTCCAAAGGGAATGTCAATTGATGTGCATAAACAGGCGGTGGATGTGAAAAAATAGGTTGCAGATATGGGAGAATTGATAGTGGATAATCAGAATGTGGAATTTCAGGAGTTCTTTTCCAAATCTTATATTGGAGAAATGGTTTTTACAAATAAAGTGTCCATGTGAATGTTGATTTTGATGGTTTTGCAAGTTTTCAGCAAGGTGGATGATTTGATGGAGTTTATGAGGAGTTTTTCCAACAAGGAGGATGATCCGATGGAGTTTATATGGTCTTTTTCCTTTTTGCCTACGCTTCATCTTTGGAGTAGAGGACTTCTCATTATATTTTGGTTCCATAATTTTATTTTGTATGATTTGGTTTGGATGTATTTGTATTTGAGAGGTTCCCTACCTTGGCATGTTGTCAAAAAGTGGACTACAATGATATGGGATTGCACATGTAAGGTGGGAAAACATTCAAATTTTGAAGCGACATCAGAAGAAGAACATGTTGTTGAAAGGACAATAGAATGGTTGTCAAAATGTTTGCAGATGTGCAGAAGTACATTAGTATGCAACAAATTCAGCTAGGGACTCAGATGCAATAGGTAGCAAATTTTGGTGTATCTAAAGTTTTGCTGCAGAAACAAACTCAGTTAATCGATAGTTTGAAATCAAAGATGGAATCTATGGAAGAGAAGCATAAACAAGAGATGCAAGAAATTTTGACACAGCATCAGAGTGAAGTGAAAAAAGTTAAAATGTCACTTGGCATGTTTAAGGAGTGGACACAAACTTTGGAGATCATAGTTCAGCTTGAACTAGAGCAATTGGAGAGAGGAATACAGATTTGCAGGTTCAAAATGAATTTTTTGAATTAGTGGCTTCAAAATTTGTTGGAGTTGAAGAAGCATGCATTAGATGAAGAAGATGCAGATGTAAATGGTGTGTTGATGTTTGAGGAAGATCTTTCAATTGCAAATCAAAAAATGATAGAGAGCATGCAAGAAGTTTGGAAGGTCATTAAGGTCCATGAGTATAGAGCCAAAGAATTGGGGAATGTTTTGGCGATGTTTAGTTTCTATCTATGATGTATTTTGTGTACCTTAGTTTAAGTACCAAGAACTAAACTTTGCTTCATATGAAGATCCTAGCATTGAGTTTGTCATAGTGCTATATGGTGTATTTTATATCTTGGATTGGGTTCTAGGCACTATACTTTATGCTATGTACTAGGGAGTTTTGGAAAAATAGGATAAGGCATTTGACTTTGATCAAGGGATGTGTGGATCTGGGTCAAATTTCTACAAAATCCACCATCGGGACGTGCCCCCGGGGAGGTCAACTATTAAAAATGTAACCTATCACGTGAGTTCAACAGAAGGGTATTTAAAGTTCTTGAAACTTACATAAATAGATATACATAAGGGTATTATTATTTTTTAATTTGAAAAGAACTTACAGATTTTTAAAAGAAAAGGGTACATTATATTCTTAACAAAATTCACAGACAAGAAATTTTACAAACATATCTTGAACACACGTGATATGGTAGTTTTACACATAGTGAACCCCTCGAGGATGTGCCATGTGTTGACTGGGATATTGCTGAGTCTGATTAGTTGTTGACTCTGAATATTGGTGAGTTTGATATTTGGTCAATCAAATTATTGGTGAGTCAGATGTTGCTCAATCAGATCTTGTTAAGTCGGATTTTGGATTACTGTTGTTGAGTCTGATATTTGTTTGAAGTCGGATTTTAGTGTTGAGTCAGATTCCCGTTGAGTCTGAATTCTGTTGAATTAGATTTTTGCCAAGTCAAATTTTTGTTGAGTCAGATTATGCTGATCCAAATACTGCTGAAGCAGACGTTGGGTCTAAATATTTGCTGGGTCGGATTTTTGCTAGGTCGGATTTATGCCAAGTCGGATTTTGTCTAGGTCGGATTTTGCTGAGTCTGATATTTTATGTCAAGAACATTTTTGGGTTGGATAGTTATAACCACCATTTGGTACTTGTATTGGGATGAGTTTTGAGTAGGGGAAGGCGAGAGAAGCTTTAGCCATGGTGTTCTTTGCTCTGTCTGATCTTTTCTCTATGTTCTGTTTGTTGACTCTGAAGTTATCTGATTGTGTCTTTTGTTGAGTCTGATCATGGAGTGAGTATCTATTCTCTGTTTGAGAGCATGTGTGAGAGAGAGATTCTTGTGTTGTTGAACCCCAACAAAAAGCTCTACCTTGATCAAAGGATATGACAATGATGTTGATAGCATTGTGCATTGATTTGGTTGGGAGTGAGTTGAGTGACGTTGACTGAATGGAAAACCCTCAACTCCCGATCCATCGCTACTTTCCATTGTTCATCTGTCTCTTGAGCAAACTGCTCCTCGAGTGCATCTTCTTTAGCTTTAGATAGCTAGACCATTGGCACTTGCTCAACATCTGTTAGTGGTACCTAGAAATCTTCCTCTCCTCTTGCCCTTCTGCGGGCTGTGTTTCCATCTCAGTGAAAGAGACTAAGGGAATTTCAATGCTTGGTTGCTCTAAGGAACCAGCTTCTTGTGTCTCTGATTGTCCGTCTTGTAGCAGCTGATTGGCTCTCTTTCGCTTGGCTATCTCCTTGAGCAGTTGTTATTCTCTTTGTACCCGCATCGATGCAAGGTCTCTTCATTGTGACTGCTCTAGATTTAGCTCGAGTTCAAGATCTTTATTCTTCTTTTCCAATGCCTTATATACTTTGTGTGTACCTTTGATTGAAGCAACTGCGAGAGTTTCCCTTATCTGTCTTAAGAAAGATACGTGATCATTGATCCTTTGCTATGAATATTGCAGTGAAGTGTTTGTTGCGTCGAGATGCACTTGGATCTTTTGTAATGACAGAGTTGTGGTTAAGAGTTCATTTGTTACCTTTGTCAGCTATTGGTCCTTGATCTTGCACGCATCTCTTAACTTGTTAAGAAGTTCATCGAGCTCCTCCATTTCCTTTTCTTGCTTCTCTTTGGCTAGCTGGTGTTGTTCAGCTTCAGATCTCAGCTCTTGAATTTGTCTCTGCAGATGTAAGATGACATTCATTCTATCATCTAATTCTCCTTGGAGAGCGTTGATGACCATCTCCAGCTCTCTAGCCTTAGCACCGCGACTAAGTGCTGATGTTCGAATTTTCTCAGTCATCTCTTGCATCTGCTTGGTATATTCATTAACTTGCAAGATGACTTCGTCATTTGCTTGCCAATTTTCATGCTCTGTAGGCTGTTTAGATGTTTCAACAGCCTCTGTGTGTGGCTCCTTAGGTGGGGCTGTGGTTGCTTGTGGTTGCATCGGGGTTTCTACCTCTCCTTGAGGCTGTGCAGTTGCCTCGACTGCTTTTGTTGCTTGAGGCCTTGTGGTTGCCTCCGTGGTTTCCTGATAGGTGGTTGTAGAAGCTGTGGCCTCTGTCTCTGCTGCTTTGAGTTGCTCAAAGCTGGTTGTTTTCTGTGGTTCAGGCTCCTTCTCTTTGGCTTGCTCACCCTCAGTGGGTCTAACTGTTGGTGAAGAGGCAGGGTTTGGCATCAGATGGTCTGCTTGTTCCGTAGCGGGTGAGGTAGGATTCGGAGGCATTTCCTCGTAATAGTGCTGTGCCTTGCTCTATGCAGTAGCCTCCTCTTGAGATTGTTGCTCTGCTGCTTCTGCTCTTGCTTTTCTTTTGACCTCTTGAGCTTCCTTTAGCTTTAGTTCTTATGCCTCTACATACACTCTTTCAAAAAAATTAGTGGGGTCCTCTGTTTCTTTCCTTGCAGGGTTCTTAGTTATGGGTCCTCTAATCTCTTTTGGTACCTAATTTTTTGGGTCCTTACCTGTAGCTTGACGACTTCTTTCGTAAGTGTGATTTTATCTTTCAGACCTCGCCTTCTTCTGCTAAGGTTCATCTTGGTGTGCAGCCACTGGTTTTCAATTCATCTCTTCTACTGTGCCTCTTCTCTCTTCATTATCTGAGCTCTCACTGCTATGAGCTTCATGGGAGCTTTCAGAAAATTCCTCATCAGATTTGTAAACTCTCTTTGACGAGCGACTGGTTCTTGGAGAAGGCTGTGCAAACATAATTCATGGGCAGGCGGAAAATTGTTTGCCATGCTAATAGCATGGTATGCTATTCTTGTCAATACCTTAGGTGCATCCAGACACATGATTTTTCCTTCTTTTTTGGTGCCTTTTAGTGTTGATAGCACATAGTGAGCATGATCAATCGGTTGCGTGGTTGTCGACTTCAACACTTGTTGAATGTAGTCGCAACTGCATGATTAGGTGTTGTGTACCTTGGCTGTCTCTTCGCTGGAAAATGGAAGTGCTGATGATATAACCGTGCTGGTTCTTCCACTTGCTTCTGGATGAGGTCGGCAACAGTCTCCTTGGTGAAGGTGCTTGCTGTCTTTCTGTCTCAAGCCCTCATTGTCATCCCCTCTGTTGGCAACTTCAAAGTCTTGGCCACAATTTCCTTTATGATAGCTACTTCGACTTTCTGCCCTTGTTGGTCAGTAATTTGGACTAATCTATCTTCCTTAATTGTAGACAAGAGCTCATAGGCTTTCTGGAAGTTTACGACACATGGTTCTAGGTCGTAGAAATCCTTGAGGCCGAGCCTTCTGTTGGCCTCCTTTCTGTGTGGCTTTGCCGCAACATCATAGATTTCTTTTGGTAATAGTTGCAACTCTAGTTGATGTCCTTCTTCACTTTTAAACCTGCCTGTGAAAACCGTGGTGTTGTTCTCTTCAAGATGTTCTCTGGACAGATATTTTGCTTTGGCCGTCTTTACTGAACTGGGGTCCAGTTGATATGGTGACAACTCTTGCAACTTTTCTTTTTGGGATACCCTTTTCTTAGCTTTCTCCGTAGCTTACATTGCTCCTGTTAGGGAAAGTCACTGCCAAAGTTAGAAAATTTTGCAGATTATGCGTTGAAATGCCCGTGAGTCTGAATTGCTGACAAACATCCTTACCAAACCCAAAGGTGTCCTCATGGTTGTCAAGTCTTCGATTCCAAGCTGAAATTGATCATACCCTGAGTAGAGATCCCCCATTGAGTAGATTGCCCTCCCTGCAAACGCCTCTGCAAACTCATCCACAATTGGACCTGTACCTACATTTCTAATTGTCACCTTGTTCACTGGTTGCATATCTTGGATGAAGTGTAGAGAACCATTCTTCTTCGGAACTGTGAACCACCCATTTGAGTATGGAGCACAAGAAGGCTCCAAGATTCCCATTTTGATTTTCTCATTCAGTAGCTCTACTAAGTTTGGCAAATGAGCCTTTGGAACCGGAATAGGCCACAGATTCCAAGGCACATGAGGTATTGTGAAAATTACCATAGGAGCTACAATAGAAGGATCAACACATCCTATCTCATGTGGCTCAAATGCAAAAGCCTTACCATGCTTTGAAAGCATTTCTTTGAAGCACTTTGTCTCCTCCTATGTTAGAAACTCCTTGCGACCAATCTGCAAGTCTTGGAAAGACTCCTTTGTGAAGGTATGCCCAATCTTTTTAGGATTCCTCAAACTTGGTTGTAAAGAAGCCTGCTCAATATTTTCCCTGTTGTTGGGTGGTAAGGGTGAAGCTACTGGCTTCACCTTCTTTGCTACACTCTTGTATTTAGTTTCAACATGGACTTCTGGGCCAACTGTTTGGCTTTCTTTAAAGGCTTCTATTACTTGATACATTTCCATAGAGCAAACTTCCACAACTTCATTTTCAAGATGCAAATTAGACCCCATTATAGCATCAAGCTCACCCATAGTATCTACAAAAGAAACTTGTTCACACAAACCCAAAACATTTTCAGTAGGCTCTAGCAACCCACTCTTTTTCATGCCTATTTGTACATTATGCACATATTGCCTCTCACATCTCTTCAAATCTTCAAGTTTTGTAAAACATACCGATCCATTCTTTGTTACCAAGGAGCTCGTTGAAAACGCTTCACCTATTTTTGGATCAAGCGAGACCCTTTTTCTTTCTGTACCACTGCAATCCCGCTTTACAATGGTACTTGGCCAAAACCCATCATTTCTCTATGATCATGAAACTCTTTGCTCACCTTTGGTAGAGGATGTTCTCTGAGGTTGTCACGATTTCTTTCATAGTTCACACAAACTGTGAGAAATTGGACAGCTCGTTTACCATCTTTGCTACGTATCCTAGCATATGTTGAACCATCATCCATTACCTTTGTTTCCATTCAAACTCCCACAATGTAGGACTGTCCAAGGATGAGATGATATGAAGATGTATCCTGTACAAAGAAGTTTTGGTCAATCTTTACATCACCTATTGTTACCTTCACACCTGGACATGCTGCATACAATTCACCAGATGAATTGTTTGCCACTTCTACCATCCAGCCATGATCTGTGTCCATCGGCCATTTGCACTTGTTGTAGAGACTCTTTGACATTATGTTTATTTCTAAACCATGGTCAATCAAGGCAACAAATGGCTCTTCAAGATCACCTACCTTGACCAAAGTTTATGTAGTAGCCCTTTCCCAATGACTTTGTGAATAGTAACTCCTAGGAATATCTTCAACTTCTTCATCATCATTTGAGAAATGCACTTGCTTCACTCTCCCACTAGATTGGTAGCATCCTACCACAGCTCCATCATTCTCCTTATTTTGCAGTTGCATCCCTTGTGTCTTTGAGGTTTCCCCTTCAACCTGTGGACGAGAAACTTCAGCAAGGGTTTGCCTCTTCCTCTTGATGATGTCAATGATCTCCTCATGGAATTCACGCTTTGCAATGCCAAGAACTTCTCCCAGAGTAAACTCAATCTTGCTATTCAAGATCATTTCCTCCAAGACTTTCTTTAAATCTGTAGCAACCTCAATATCAGATTGTAGTTTATAAGTTGGGCCTTTTGTCTTACCTTTCGTTGGCTCTTTCTTCTTTCCTGTTGTAGACTCCTCCATGAGTACTTCAGGTGGAGATGCTCCTTGTGTTGAGGGTGTTTGAGAAGGCATTGAGTCGCTTCTTCCCCCACTTCTAGAAGCTCTTTTTGATGGTCCTTCATCAGCATTCTCACGTCTGCGCTTCTCTTCTACAATTGCCTCATTTTGTTGGCATTTTGTAATGTAGGCATGCACTGACAATGAGTCCACTGGATCATTCCATCCTGTTTCTAGACGTATGCAATCACCTGCTTCATGTAGAATCTCTTTTGTAAGCTTTCCCTTTTTAGCTAATTGCATGACATTTGGCCAAATTTGACCATGATGGTCACTCACCTCTTCATCACAAAAATGTTCAATTTTTACTCCATAAGTAGCTGCCTCAACTGAAGAGGTGGCATGCTTAGTTGCCATATCTTCAACTAAGGTTTGCATTCCCCCCTTCCCAAAGTTAGTTCTCAAGGGTAGACCTGTATCTCTTAAGTGGATTTTACCATCCTTAAAAAAGACACCCTGATGGTTGGCCTTTTTCTTCAAGCTTTGCAAACTTCACCTTCAAGTCCCGCATTCCCTTCACAAGCTCATCTAGCATGGACTCATCAAACTTAGGAGCGATAAAAGTAGGCTTTACCATTTTGTCAGAAGTTGAGGTGGAAGGACTTGTAGTGTTTAGTACCATCTTGTCCCTTCTTCTTTGTCGTTTGGCAAGTAGTGAGACAGCACCTTCAACCTCATTCCAGTCGGTCTTTAGTCCTTGCTCAGCAGCTTTATCTTCAAGAAGAAGCTTCAAATTTTCTTGAAACTCTTTACCTGCAGCTTGTAAGAAAAGATCTGTCTTCTCTGCATCTAGTGTGGCCCTTTCAGTCCTTGTGAGTTGTGCATAGCGCCGCTCAAATTCCCTAAGTAGTTCTGTTATTGATAGTCCTTGCTTTGGCTTGACTACCCATTCTAAGAATGTCCTTTTAGTCACTCTCTCAGAGTCCTCCATGAAATATTCCTCCTTTAAAGCTACTTTGAGTTCTTCCCAATTTCTCCCATGCCCATCTTTAATTGCCCTAACATGCTCCCTAATTTCTGGAGCAACAACTAGCTCAAAGCTTTGAATCATCTGACCTTCTGACACGCGATGCAGCTCCATCTCCTTCACATACTCGCGTAAGTACTTGGTTACATATTTGCCATTGAACTGATCCATTCTGTTGACGATCGCTTGTATGGCCTTTGTTGCTGAAATCTCCCTTCTTTCAGTAGCATGTTGTTGTTGCATGAACATTGCAAATGCTTGAAACATTTGCATTGTTGCTGGGTCAAAATGCATACCCTGCTACTCAACATAATCACCCATGGTTACCCACAAACTCTCACCCTAGCAGATTCGCGTCGGGTTCACCAAAAATATGTCGAGAAATTTGCGGTCTTGCAAGGAAAGCACCGGGCTTATGGCTGTGAGAGTTTGTGAGAGAACTCAACAAAAAATATATGAAGGAGTTAAACCATAGATGCCATGAAGACTAGGGTTTGGAAAGAAGTACAATCAAAGAAGACTCACTCTTTCTCTCTTGCACTCACACACACAAAGAAAGAACACAAAAGAGAATGTCAAAACAGCACGAAGATGAAAACATCAAGGCTATGGTCATATCGTATCATGGGTAATATGAAAGGGTTAATAGATGAGTTAATGGCATTCAATCTTGTCTGACCAAATAGGCTACGAATTGTTCTTTGGAATTGTAGTTTTGTGCTTACCATAATATATATATTTTGTCTAGTGATTGGGATTAATTGTGTGTACAATTAATCCTCTTGGTTCATAGCAAGATAACTACGCTTACATCAAAAGAAAAATTATAGTCTATGAGAGGTAGTATGATGGGATCCGGTGATAGAAGTATTTCATTGAGCCTTTCAGGGCCGAAGATAAACACTATACGTTGTTGAAAGTGTATTTTACGGCTAATCCATACGCTAATTCTAATAGATCGTACAGAGTGAAAGCGATAGAAATGATCATCATGTGGGTTATTCATCTAGGATAGTATGTGGGAAATGTAGATATGAGAAAAATGTAGATATGAGAGAAGTGAAGAGATGAGAAGTTTCCCTCCCAAGCCCTATTCTTGCCCGTAGGCAATAAGGATACTGCGGGGAGAGATGTACTTGTAGCAAAGAGAACCTAGAGAGGATGAATTACTAAGAATGAGAGAGATAGGTTTGGTTAAGGAGATGAGATTAGATACATATATATATGTTGGATTAGAGATTAAAAAAAAAACAAAAAGAAATCAAGTAAACATCAATGTAGAACACATCTTACTTGAAACCCTTCGGCACCATTATTGATGGGAGAGAGAAGAAGAGGGGAGAATTCAACGTTGATTGATACGCCAAGTACAACACCTTCTTTGATTAGAGTTGATCTTCCAAGGATAGCGTACAAGAATGGCTAGTCTTCCTCTAGGAGAAAGTGTAGGCTTGGGCTTATGTTAATGGGGCTAAGTACAATTAGGCATTACTACTCACTCCCTCAAGAATTCCTCTCATCAATGGCTTGAATTCTTGAGTTCCTTTTCAAGGAAGAAGAGGTCCCCTTTTATAGGTGAAGGGAACCCCCAAGGGTTTACACAAGAAGAGAAGAGCCAGTGTGAATAGGAATTAGAAAAGTTGGAAATGAGCTGTCCCTGCATGATGTGGGCAGACTGGGGTCCAGTATTGTGATCATATCTCCTCAACCGTGGCTCCAAATAAAAAAGTAAAAATATGGGTAGAAACTTCAGCTCATTAGCTACGATTTTCATTTTAAAATCATTTTGTAAAAAATTCATCAAAATAGGGTCCATTTCTGGCAGTAAAAGTCTTCCCGTGGTCCCCTTAGCCTAGACTTTCATTTAATTCCAAAGGACACCTCATGCCATATGAAAGCATGACATTGCTCCTTGACAAAGTTTTGTAATCATGCTTGCAATAATGCATTAAAATAAGTGTATCTTTGAAATCATGCCACCTAGTGTCCCACTAGGATTTGATTCCCTCCTAGTAGCTATTTAAAAAGAAATATAAGAAAAGTATAAAAAATACATAGAATATATATATATTGGAGTTTACCCTAGATATAGGATCTAGCTAGGGTGTGAGATGATAATGAAATAGTAGAAATAAAGAATCAATGCTTTTTGCCCCAAGTTAAAGAGGCGGAGCTATTGATGCTTTTCCCATAGTATTTTCTGATGGTAAAGTAAGGATAGGTTACCCTTGAGAAAAATAATAGGATGAGATAGAAGGCTTATTATTATACTTAAATATGCATATGTACATTATAGGAAAGATAATTATGTATCTAAAAAGTTACAAGATAGATCTTGTAGCATGCGTTCCCACTATGTACGTGTCACAGCACGACAATGTAGACAGAGAAGAAACTATGGAACTAAAAGATGCAAAGGGGTTTGCCTGCTACATACATTGCCATGTACACCTGGGAGTGCACGTATGTGTCTACCCATATAGGATTTGACCAATAAAGACGATATTTTGACCCGGTGGTCCTGATCTCCGTACACCTCTGGACCGAGGTATATGGAGATTGGGCAAGACTAGAGAATGCGAGGTAGTTTACATTGTGAGGAGTATATATATATATATATATATATATATATATATATTAAAACAACATTCATAATCATTGTAGATGGCAACGTCATCAACTAACATGGAGGAAAAGATTGCATGCTCGTGCACGCTCTGCAAGTATCAAATCCTGTGCAAGCGTAGGATATGTAATGAGCATGTGCACAAGTACGGAGAGTTTTCTAGAGAAACCGTACAGAATCTGCGATACGACTCCTACGGAACGGGCATTGATTTCTGCAACATAGCACCTACATCTGAGAGAGAGAGAGAGAAAAGATTATGCGTGAAGGTCCGACCAATATAGAGCCACTGATGGAAGTAGAAAAGGGCTTACAGACATAAGACGACGGCATGGAGGAGATGCTGGATGCCTTCTTCCAGACAAGCGAGGAGAACGCGAACGAAGCAGCACCAGAAGCCGTGCGCCTATCTCCTGAAGACATGTTGAGGAAGTTGGC
This sequence comes from Adiantum capillus-veneris, assembly GCF_014529385.1. Classification (NCBI taxonomy): domain Eukaryota; kingdom Viridiplantae; phylum Streptophyta; class Polypodiopsida; order Polypodiales; family Pteridaceae; genus Adiantum; species Adiantum capillus-veneris. The sequence continues at coordinate 82,105,931 of NC_140931.1, read as the reverse complement.
ACGTCAACCAATCTATGAAGGCGCCAAAATATCTGTGCTTCGTACTTGTCTGGCGTTTTTGAATCTTCAGTCAGTGTACGGGTGGTCAGATGCAAGCGTCACTGCTTTGTTTGGGTACGTAATTTACAAAAGAGATTTTTCGATTGCAACGGTGATGTGCTCAGAGAGCTTTTTAATTTAATGTGGCTTAAACAGGTTATTACGGGAGCAACTTCTCCCGGCTGGCAATGAAATGCCCCCCTCCAGGCCAGACGCAAAGCAACTTCTGACCTCAGTTGGCTTGGACTACAACAAGATTCATGCATGTCCAAATGATTGCTAAAGTGTTGCGGCATTTCCCTATTATTCCTAGGATAAAAAGCATGTTTCATTGTGGTTCCATTGCAAAGTTGATGCGGTGGCATTCTACGAATAGATCCACTGACGCAACATTTAGGGTGCCCGCTGATTCAAAGGCTTGGAGGCACATTGAAGATACCTGGCCACATTTTAAGAGTGAACCACACAATTTGCGTTTGGGCATGGCAATGGATGGAGTCAATCCATTTGGCTTGAGAAGCTCGTCATGGAGCACTTGACCTGTGTGCCTTATCAATTACAACCTCCCGCCGTGGCTTGCCATCAAGAAGGGTCATTTGATATTAAGCTTGATTGTACCTGGTAAGTTCAAGGCAAAAAACATGGATGTTTATCTAGCTCCACTAGTTGACGAGCTCCAGGAGTTATGGCATGGGATCGACATAGCAGATGCGGTTGAACCAGTAGGACAACAGCATGCAAGGATCCATGGACTTCTTATGTGGACTATGCATGATTGGCCAGAATACGGAGAAGCTTCTGGTAATGGTTATTGATTTATAAAACTCTTCCCTATTCGCAAGCCCTTTGCCTTGGCCTGATTCATGCTTTAATATATGCAGGGCTAACAACTTTGGGATACAATGCATGTCCAATTTGCGGGCAGTCTTTGGATGTGCGCTATTCTACCTCTCTTCGAAAGACAATTTATCAAGGCCACCACCGTTATCTTCCAGATGGCCATCACTTGCGCGAAGGTCAGCTTGATCGCGTCGAATGTCGTCCTATGCATGTACAAGAGTGGCGTCGCCGATGGGAGCAACATGAGGGGCAACCTGTTCCAGGAATGAAATGTTTGTCCATTCTCCATACGTTGCCGTACTGGGGTGATCTACTAATTAACCATTTGCTGGATCCAATGCATATATTCAAGAATGTGGGAGAGCTCCTCTGGAAGACAATCATGGGAATGAAAGACAATCGAGCTTCACGAGATGATTTGCAGTCAGTTGGAAAGATGCCAGAGCTATGGCCTTTCACCAATGCAACTGGCCAAACAAAACTTCCAAGAGCGCCATGGGTATTGCTAAAAAACAAAGAGCAACAAGTGAAAAGGGTGATTTCAGAGTTCAGGACGCCAACTGGATATATGCGATGTCTCAAGACAGCATTCACCCGTGACGATCAACTGTCAGGATTGAAATCGCACGACTGGCATAAGTTCTTGCAATTCATTCTTCCAATTGCGATCAAGGGGTGTTTAACGGAGGAAGTGCGGACCTGCATATACAAGATTTCAGAGCTAGTGCGGTGGCTCTCTTCCAAGGAGATACGAGAGGAATCTATTGCAGTCACAAGGGCTAACTCCATTGAGACAGTTTGCATGATTGAGAAGTATCTACCCACGAGCTATCTAACTATCCAAATGCACTTGCTCGTCCATGTAGTAGATGAGGTTGCAGTGGCAAGTACAGTCCACAGCCGTTGGATGTTCTTTCTAGAGCAGTTCATGAAAACACTTTAGGGTTTTGTTCGCCAAAAAGCGCGTCCAGAGGGGAGCATGGCAGAAGGATGGCTGGTGCAAGAGTCTCTTGTATTGACGACCGAATTTCTATCCGTTTCTGACCCAGAAATGCCTCGACTGTGGAGTGATGAGGAGGATGCAAGACTGGTGGGAGAGGAGCCACAAGGGCAAGGGGTGCCGAAGAAAATGAACCTGGCCATGCGAGAAAAGATCATGAAGTTCTGTATACTAAATTCAGCGCCGATGCAAAAATGGTCTTTGTACCGGATCCTCGAGAGCGACAATGGTGGTTTGTGGTTCAGGTTGCTCCAAGAAATAAACAAGTATTTGAAGGGCAAGATCTCCTGGAGGAAAGTCAGTCAGACGACGTCCATACTACTGTGACATTAGATGAGATGGACAAAGGTATGGCAGAGGAAGCTGACAGATATACGAGGGATGACGCAGACGAGCCAAAATTGACACTTGTAGATGAAGATGCAATGGATGAAGACAATCTGCCAGAACAAGTTGGGGCAGATTTATGTTTGTAATTAGAGATAAATGATGATACGGTGCAATCTTATCGATGATGCCTCACTCGTCGAGGCCTAGGCCTGTAAGTGTTTGTGTGAAGACGTTGATTTAAAATTAAGCTTAAAGTTAATTTAAACAATTGTGTTCTGACGCTTTATTTTACTTTCTTTGTGCAGGACTTTAGTATGGCAGACCAGATTCCAGATCCCGCTTCCATGAGTGCAGATGCATTCATGGGCTTTGTTACACGGATGACGCCTGCTTAGATGGCAAAGGATTCTCAGTACTGGGTAGCCAGAGGCACGGGTACTACGCCTCCGGGCTTCACACCGGAGGGTCCGACGCTTAGGGGGGGGACGCCTACGGGGGGGAGGATGCCTATGGGTACGGCGCTTGCTTCTCCCATCACGGCCGCTTGGACACCTAGGGGTGGGACAGAGGCCGGTATGTCCTCATCTCCACAGCACAGGCGCACTCGTCGATCTCGACGATCGTCAGGTGGAGGTGGTGGTTGCTGTGGAGGAGGGTCCACGGATGCTTCGACCCCTCCTCGATCACGACCCCCGTACTACCCAGGCACACCTCTCGACACACCTCTTGGCACACCTCGGACACCTTGGGGGGCACACGATCCTAGTGCCTCCAAGATCTATACTGTACAGGCAGATGGTTCTGTTGACATGGATAGAGTTGGGACTGAGATGCAACAGCGGATTCGCCAGCTCGCGGAGCTGCAATTTTCGACCAGCCTTCTGACGTCTTGGGGTGATCAGGATGGGGACAAAGTCAATTACATAGTGGAGACCATCATGAGAGAGTACCAGCCTGCTCCGGGTTCTTCCGTTGTTCCGAGGAGGTGGACCAAGGGTGTTGCACTGGACACCATGAAACATCGATGAGATGCAGCTCGGAAGGCTTTCAGGACCGGCTCGCCGAAGCCTTCGGGGATCCCACACGAGACGTGGCTGCAGATTAGGGAGGATGAGTGAACAAAGGACACGCGGTTCAGACAGCAGCGTGAGGCCGCGCATGTATGACAAATGACCAGGGGAACATCTCATCTTGGCAGGGAAGGCTTCGACACCTTTCGCTATGAGTTTGTGAGTTTCTAATCCAATCTTAACTATGGCGTTTTTTAAAACGCGATGAATCATGAATTCTTATTACTTTAATTTTTGTATAAACGCAGAATCTTGCGATGCATCGAGCTCCGACACGCCAGGAGGAGTCAGATGGATATCGCAGAGGTATCTATGAAGTACTGAATGATCTTGAAGCTTCAGGAGAGCCTGTAGACTGGGAGGCCTTACAGTCTCGCTGATCGCTTGAGGTGAGAAGTTAATATGTGTGAGTTGATTTAATTAAGTAAGTATATGTGAAGTAATATCAATACTAATTTTGTGAGTTGTCCTATGTACAGGTTGCGACGCCTAGTCATTAGTGGACCGGATTTCATATGTATGCTTTGTGAGACACAGACACGCTTCTGTGTCTCTTTTTTTGTACAGACAGTTATTGTTTCCCTTATGGTTATGATTATTGTCATTGTCATTGTATAGACATGGTTATTTCTCCTATTCTTGTATAGACATAGTTATGGTTCAGGTTTTGTTAATGGTTATGTTTAACTTTCTGGTTATGCTTATGGTTATTGTTAAATTTTTTTATCGTTATGATTATCCGCATTATGGTTATTCTTTTAAGTTATGGTTATGCTTTTAAGTTATGCTTATGGTTTGTTATGGTTATGCTTTTCAGTTGGTACGGTACTTGTCTTTCATTGGCTTTAAATCTCATGTGAGATCCTACATGGATAGCAGGTAGGAGGCGTATACATGATATGGTTTTTTTTGAAAAGTTTATGTAAAAACAAAGGGAACATTGCCGAAATTTCTGCGCGCGAGAGCATGGTTGATTTTGGTGCTACTCACTTTCTTGGGCAGAGGGCAGGAAGTTTGGTTGTGGCTGTGTCCATCTTTTAACTGGGCACAGGCCAGGCTACCTGCCCTCTGCCCAAGAATTTTTTTTTCTATTATGGTCATCGCTATCTGCGTCGCTATGCACGTCGCTATCTACGTCTATATCTGCGTTTATAACTGCGTCTATATCTACGTCGCAAATAGCAACTGGTTCATAGGGACGCGGATATCGATGCGTATAGCGACAGAGTGCGTCGATATCTGCATCGATGACAGCTTTTTTTGTTGTAGTGGTTTAGGTGATTTTGGTAGGGTGAGGTAGCTCACTATGGCAATTACGGAGAGCTGAAAAACGGCTATCACTATGTCGACAAAGAAGACTTCTTCATCTCTCCTCTCCAACATGAGAATGCTATCCTAGGGGCGCCATGGTTTGATCCCATGGTTGCCAACATGAAGTTCCATGAAAGGAGAATGTACTTCACCTACAGGGGAAAAAACATGTATATAGATGCTAGTGAGCGTGGTCGCGCCATTCCACTTGTAAATCCTCTTGCTTTTGATAAGTCAATGAAGAGCTCAGTTTCTGCGTACATGATTTTTGTCAAAGAGTCTCTAAAAGATACTAATGTTTCATCAAATGTAAATGGTAGGAATCAAGAAGAGTTAGACTTGTCTAATTTTCTAAAAGGATTCCAAGATGTGTTCATCGATGATATCCCTATGGACTTACCTCCAACACGAGGGGATGATGACCATCGCATTGAGATCCTTCCAGGAAGCTCACCGCCTAACAAACCTCCTTATCGAGTCTCACAAGCTCAACAAGAGGAGATCATGAGGCAAGTATAGGAATTGGTAGACAAAGGGATGGTGAGACCTAGTTCCTCTCCCTTTTGTTCTCTTGTCCTTTTAGTACAAAAGAAAGATGGTACATACCGTATGTGTGTGGACTATCGAGCACTCAACCAAAAATAGATTTCTCGTGCCTCGAGTAGAAGATCTGTTTGATAAGCTACAAGGCTCTACCTACATCAGTAGAATTGACCTTAAGAGTGGCTATCATCAAATAAGGATAGTGGATGAAGATATCTTAAAGACCGCGTTTTGCACAACGTTTGGTCTTTATGAATATCTAGTCATGCCTTTTGGCTTGACTAATGCACCAGCTACGTTTAATCGTCTTACGGAGAAAATTTTTAGACCATATCGCAAATTCACTGGAGTGTTCTTTGATGATATCATCATCTACTCCAAGTCTTTGGAGGAAAAGCAACATCTCCAAGTGATTTTTCAAGCATTGAGGGAGAACAAGCTTTTTCTCAACCAAAAGAAAAGCGAATTCTTCCTTCAAGAGATTCAATACCTAGGTCATATTATCTCTCATGATGGTATCCGTATGGATCCATCAAAGTTAGAGGTAATAAAATCATGGCCTAACCCAAGAAATCTACATGAGCTAAGAAGCTTTATTGGTATGTGCGCATACTATAGACGCTTCGTAGCAAAATTCTCTCAAGTAGAAGGACCACTACACGACTTTACTAAGAAGAATGTTAAGTATGTATGGACTGCTAAGGAGCAAAATACTTTTGATAAGCTCAAAGATAAGCTAACTTCCCAACTAGTCCTCGTGCTTTCGGATCTCTCAAAGCCATTTGAGGTCCAATGTGATGCTTGTGGTGATTGGCTAGGAGCAGTTTTGCTTCAAGAAGGGCATGCCATAGCATATGAGAGCCAAAGGCTCAATACTGATGAACGAGTCTTGGGCATTTATGAGAAAGAGGTTTTAGCCATTCTACATGCCCTAGACACATGGAAGCACTACCTATTGGGGACTCCATTTATCCTACAAACCGACCACCAAAGTCTCAAGTATTTCATGACACAAACCAAACTTTCCGACAAACAAATGAGGTGGGAAAATTTTATTTCGCAATTTAATTTCCATATTGCTCACATAGCTGGTAAGCACAATCAAGTGGCCGATGCACTTTCACGACGACCAAAAGTTAATGCGGTGTCTATAGCTACTCACAATGATCTATCCTCTACAATAGATGAGTATGCTACTGACCTTGACTTTAGAGACATAATGTCAGCCTTAGCTTTGGGGAAGAAAGAGGAACCATTCACCTTTCAGGATGGTTATCTTCTCCATGGCAATAGGCTATGTGTTACCCATTCCCTTCGTGAGAAAGTTCTGTATGAATCCCATGCTCCTCCATATGCGGGGCATAGAGGTATTCAACCTACTCTTCGAGGAGTAGAGACATACTTCTATTGGCCTACCATGAAAGTGGACATACAAGAGTATGTTTCAAAATGTGTAGTATGCCAAAAGACCAAGTATGATAGAGGGAAGCAACCTGGATTACTCTAGCCATTGCCTATCCCAAATTCACCATGGGAGAGTATATCCATGGATTTCATCTTTGGATTACCCAAGTCTATCCATGGGAATATAGGAATATGGACAATAGTCGACAGGTTTAGCAAGAAAGCACATTTTATTCCTGTCAAAAAGACTATTAAGGCACATCAAATGGCAACTCTCTTCATATCTCAGATTTTCAAGCACCATGGATTACTCCCATCCATCGTGTCAGATAGAGATCCTAGAATGACCAGTAATTTCTCTTTGAAAATCTAGGAACAAGATTGAAATTCTCTTCAGCCTATCACCCACAAATGGATGGCCAAAGTGAGATAGCCAATCTTACGATACTCGATCTACTCAAGACTTATGTTACCGAAGTAGATCAACGCTCACAATGGGAAAAGTACTTACCTCTTGTAGGGTATGCCTACAATAATACTGTACATACTTCTACGTGAAAAGCACCTTTAGAGATCATTGAGGGAAGACCTAAAAGTCCCTTGCTACTCAAAGTACATGGGAAGATCTTCGCCGCCGATGAGTATAGCCGTGACCTACAAGAATCTTTTCAAAAGATTAAGGAGGCTATATCCATCTCTCAACAAAGGAAAAAAGATGTTGCTGATAAGCACAGAAGAGCCTTAATGTTCAAAGAAAACAATTGGGTCTTACTCAAGTTTCCTAAGGCTCGATTAAGGCAAACGCCGGGCAAAAATCCTACGGGCCATCAAAAGTATTATGCTAAACTAGCGAAAAGATACTATGGTCTTTTCCAAATCTTGAAGCCCATCAATGAGACGGCTTATCAAATCAAGTTGCCCAACCATTGGCTCATACACAATGCCTTTCATGTAAGCCTACTTAAGCCCTACAAAGGAGAGCCACCAACTGAACCAATTATTGAAGACCCTCCCGAAGTTGAAGACCAAGAAGAGGTGCTACAACCCGAAGCTATACCTCGGCATGAAGACAAGGTACGACGACATGGTAAGATTATCCGACGGTATCTTATTAAGTTCAAAAATTATCCTTTTGAAGATGCTGGATGGATGCAAGGAATTCATCTTAAGGATAGTATGAACCTTGTCAATGCTTACAATGCTACATTAGAGTAAGCAAAAAATGTACAAATTTCTTTTAAATGACTCATGTTTTTGTCTTATAAGACTAGTCCTCTTTTTAATTGTGCACAAATTTGACTAGTATGCATGCTTAGAATCATGTTTGTGCTGACGACGTCTCTCAAACACCAAGTAGAATTTGTCACTCTACTTTAGGAGAATGAAATGGACTAAAGAGCAGACATGCTTGTGGCAGCTATGTCTCCCAAGCACCAAATGGATTAGTCATCCATCTTGGAAAGATGTCGTAGGGTAAAAAGGGATCCTCTACCCGCTAAGTAAAATTGACTAATGACTAAGGCTTTATCTCTTCTACCTCATAGTCGAGGACGACTATGATTTCAAGAGAGAGGTAATGCCATAAAATCTAATATCTAATATCTAACCAACCCAAATGATTCTCTCATATTAAACCGATCACTTAATGTGGGAGAATAAACAGGAACAAGGGTTAAGATATAGACATGTCCTTATAGATCTATCTCAACACGGGGCCAATGGTAAGAGGGCCCAAATGAGAGATGGTCTATCAAAGAGCAAGGCTAACCAATGGAGCATAAGACCTTAGGGTTAGCTTCATTGAAGACCTCCAATAATGTGTATAAAAATCTTTTGACCTTAGGTAAGCTAGGGTTGACCTTGAGGCGCGGGAACCCGACCCAGCTCGAGGTGCTTGTCCTGCTTGTCATGCTTGACGACTAAGGTTCTTGATGTGCTTGATGATTGAGGTGCTTAATTATTGAGATGCTTGAGGTGCTTGACATGCTTGAGATGCTAGGATCAAGCTTAAGGGTCAAGCTTGTGGCAAGAACTGGGCCTATGCATGAGGGGCTTGAGGTGTTAAAAAGTCAAATATTAAATCCCTACAAGGAAAGGGCGAGCCCTACATAAGGGGGGATGAGAGAGAACACCCACACACTCACACAAGGCATGCATGGTACAAAGAAAGCAAAAGGGACACTTGTCAAGTTCCTCCTCATGTTGCCCTCATGGTGTGCCTGAAGCCTATTGGTTGGCCACCCAAGGGGTCCAATGATAATTTAGCAGATTTAATTAATTGATTTTGCATTTATCTAGCCCTCTCTCTCAAAGGGGAAAGGGGTACACTTGTCTCAAGGCTACCCTCGCTGCTTGTAATGCCTCCTGCTTATGATTGGATAGGCCTGGAGGGGTCCAATGAGCTTCAAGCATGAGCTAAAGGGGGGGTCAAACCAAGCAAGCTAGGGGGTTGGTCAGGGGGTATACTCACCCACACACACTTACAAACACTCTCATTGTGTGCTATGCAAAGTGCAAGAGCTCCCTCTCCTTCTCCAAGCAAGTAGACGTTGAGAGCCTACACCAACACTCTTGGATATGGAGTGCAAATCCAACCAAGAGCCATGCTTCAATGCTTAAGCTTTCCATCTCCTTCTTCTTCATTACTATGCTATTATGTATGCTAGCAAGAAGAGTTATGATAAGTGAGGAACTAATTCTGTCTCCTATCAAATGTTTCTTCTTCCTCTTTCCTACCCTCATTCCCTGCTAGCTCTCTCCACCTTCGAAGGTGTTTGAGGTCTTGGGACCGAGGCTTGGGATAGTTAAAGCTTTCTTCAAGTTTATGTTATGCTTGTGATGCATAAAGTTTTCCATCTCCATTGCATCACCTAAGTTACAAGGAACACAAAGATTGTATTGTAACAAGTCTCTCTTAATGGGAGAAATCATAATACAAATGCCTATTGGAGGGGGACCGGCTCCACATAAATCCGGTCCTCAACTGTTGTCATGTTCTCTAAATTCTATCTCTTGCAAAAGTATTGTTCATGCCAAGTTAACTGATTGCTATGATTATGTTGCTATCTTCAATTATGTTCACCCGCTATGCTCACAAAGTCATTTCTCAAAAGTACTCTCATTAATTTCCGCTACTCTCAAATTAAATAGACCAATTCCATTACACATTAGTTCTACTATTTTGTTCCTTTTAATCTCCTTTTCCCTGCTTGGATTAGCTGACTCCTCCTGCTTGCCGAAAAGGTCTCCTAGCTCCGCAAAGATTGGTAGCTTATTTGTGGTTATCTCCTTTTGAGGCCATCTTGAGTTTTGATCTTTCCAATAGTCCATGGCACCTTTGTATTCATTTTCACTGGAAAATGGGGCTTGTCCATGATGATTAGAGCCAATGAACTCACGCATGTCTTTGCTCTTGTCAAGTTGCAACAAGTACGGGAGAAACTCTTCTATGAGAACATTATCAACCATATTTACATCATCAAACTTTGAAGAAAATATGCAATTATTTGTAGGTGAAACACAACATTTTTATGGAGATTCATCAACAAGAATTGTTCTGTGTGGATCACATTTAGAGCATGTAGATATTTTTGCTAATGTCTTAAACATAGTTGGAATTTGAGGATTGTCTTGTCTAAATAACTTCACGCCATTGGGAACATAGCAAGATTCTTGAGACCAAACTACAAAAGATGGCGATATCTCCTCTGTAGTGCTTTGAAACGTTCTCAACATCTGGTAAACATTAGCTTCTCTAGCTATTGACCAAATTGCGACATTGAATCTCTTCAATATGGTTTTTAAAAAGTGGATGCACCCTGGCCATAACACAATATATCTTAGTGAATCATATTGAATATATTTGTGAATTGATGATGGTTGTTGACTTTATTGCAATAGTAGACCATTCAAGTCCAATATTACTATCAACATGGATTTGTTGAGATTTGATGAAACCAAAGTAGTTGCATCAACACCACTCTCTTGCGCATCTTTTATAGATTGAAGTTTTCACCCATGGCTTCCTTCAATGAAAGATGTAGCAAAGCGGCCTTAGGTATTTGCATTTGAGTATCAATAATTGGATTCAATTCTTCAAGTAAGACCTTTGTGGATACATATGGAAGGCTCTCATTAATCACTGTTGGATTCAATTGCATTAGATTCTTCAAGTAAGAGCTTTGTGGATACATGTGGAAGGCTCTCATTGATCGCTGCTAGACTGAAGCATTCCTTATCTATCCCACACTCAAATCTTGGATCTAAGCAAAAAACAATGAAAGATCACACGATAGCCTCCTAGAGGATGACATATTAATAAGCAAGATTTTTTGACACGATTATTGACATCCACATAATCATCACTTTTTCTCAAACATTACTGCTCCAGGTCTATTATGTAAGAAAAAAATAATTAAAGGGTAAATCTATCCAAAACCTAAGTATTTAAGTCTTTACTTACATATCAAGGACATGAAAAGACTAAAGCTATTGTTAAGTATGGAGCCTGATTTACCCCTTGTAATTTTCTGTGTTCAAAACGCACATTTGTAAGGCCCCCATTATGAGGAGAAGCCATCGTGCGTGAAGAAAAATAACTCGCCGGAAAATAAAATCACTCGTCAGAAACCAAAATTGTAATGCCCACTTCGCCATAATATTCCTTTTCTTCAGAATATTATGGCCGGACAACGACCGGAAAGTGGTCGGAAAACGGTTGGCCGGTGGCCGAATTTAATGGCCAATGGCTGAATTCAAAAGTGGACTTGTCTTCTCAAGGGCAGCAACACATGGGTAGATTGGAGGGTCCGCCGATTTGGGCTTATCTACACAAGGGCGGCTACACATGGCTGCCTCTCATGAGAGAGGGCAGCCCTTTTGGCCTATAAAAAAAGGCGTTTTCTACACACATTTCATAGTGTGAAGTTGATGCAACAAGGTGGGTGTGAGGTGGTGAGAGTGAAGCAAGGTGGGAGCTCCAAAATGGTATAATCCCTTTGTAACCTACTTCTTGTTTTGAAGTATTAAAGCCATTGAGTGGCTGCTTTCCGGTGGACATAGTCCACATTGGGTGAACCACGTATATCGTGCGTATCTCTCTCTCTCTCTATTCTATAATCTCTTGTGTGTGTAGATTATCTCTCTTCATTAAGTAATCTACTCAATTATCTACTTAGCTACGTCATATTTCCTAACAGCTATAACCCCATAGTCCTAGATATTTATAACACTATCCATTGGACTACTCTTGTTGGATTAGTGGTGTTTCAAAAGAGTTTTCCAAAGCTTTTGGTGTTCTTTTTGTGCTATTTCAATGATCTTTGGTGACATTGCTATAGAGGTGTTCCAGTTTTCTTGTTTCCCAACAGTGTTCTGGTGCCCGTCATCGAGGATCTTCTTCAAGTGACCTTCAATTGACGGCTTTGATGGCTATGATGATAGAGTTTCCAAGTTTCTATGGCTATGTAGGTGAGGATGCTAATGCATTCATTGAAAAGATGGACTTTTCTTGTTTGATGGCAAATAAGAAAGATCCAATGATTATGCTCAAGATTTTGTTCTTTTGCTTAGTGAAAGAGGATGCAAGGATACGGTATGATGAGTATGAGTTTTGGTTGAGATCATCTCAACCTCCATTGGTGATGACTTATGATGCATTAAAGAAGGGTTTTCTTGAGAAGTTCAAGAAGGTAGAGGACCCGATGGATGTATGGCACTCCATTGAAGGGCTTGTGCAATGTGATGGTTAAAGTGTAGATGCCTTTGTCAAGGAGTTCAATGCCTTGTGGAAGAGATGGTGTGTTTCTTTGGGCAATGATGCTCCTCCTCTTATGCTTAAAAAGTGTATGTTTATGCAAAGTTTAAGGGCTGATTTGAAGTTAAATGTTGAGCTTAAAAGTTCACCTACATTTGATGATGCAGTAATGGTTGCAAAGCATAAGGAATAGAAGCTAGAGAGAGTGAGGCAGCTTGGATTGCAAGAAGATGTGAAGTCAAATGTATCTTATGTTTTAGACATAAATATGGACAATGTATGCAATGAAGAATTTCATGTTTCTCATTCTCTTGAGCATGTTAAAGAAGAATGTCATATACATGATGAGACCGAGAAGAATGCTCAATGTATGCCATCTTTGTTGTTTAAGCGATTTGATGTCAACCTTCATGTCAAAGATGATGATGCTAGTAAGGTGGATGTAGGCAAGAAGGTTACCATGGTCATGAATGAGTCTCAAATGCAAGGAGATGATCATTTTCAATGTCCAAGTCACATGGCTAATGCTTCTCAAGAGGGTGGTGAGGCCCCTCACCAAATTTCCTTACTCTCTCTTGCTCTTGTTCTCGGGCGCATGAGAAGGCCTCCT